>NC_024312.1:5410798-5431110 GCF_000523025.1 Cynoglossus semilaevis | reverse complement strand
TCTTCTCATCAACAGCTCGCAGCTTGATATGTCATGGTACTGTATGAAGCAGCATATTAAGAAATCTGCCATAATAGATTACTGCACAGTTAGGACTTGAGTGAGAGTTCAGGGCACTGGGCTGTATCAACTTATATCAACTTATATTTTACAGCATGTACTGGTGAGTATGATTAAACTAAAGTTAGGAATTTAGAGCCAGAGAGTGTGGGCTGTTTTCTTTCTAAAGGTGGGGTTGCGGGTTCAATTTCCAATGTGTCCCTGGGTAAGACAGCTAGTGTTTTACTAACCCATATGCTACATTGAAAGGGAAAGTAAAAAATATGTGCTGACCTCCTGCTATTCCCATGCTGGGATCAAAGGAAAGAGTTATCACAGGAAGAACATCTGGCATGAAAGTCTTTGCCAAATCACATATGCAGATCTGATTTTTCCAAACCAAATTTCTTCTAACCAATTTATTTGAAGCTTCAACACACACAGCACATAGAGGCAGTTCATCAGGCCTGATGGTTAGAGTTTGAGAATGGCTCTGAAGATGTAAAAAATTAATTGTCCAAGGAAACTGCAGTGGTTATAGAACAATACTGTGAATATAACAGTCGGGCACTTTAACAGGGTCAAAACTCACGTCTCATTCAGTTCATTTTTATATTTCATTAAGAGATGACTAAAATGTTGGGTTCTTTTTAAATGTGCAAAATGGAACAGAGAAATTGGACAACACACACACGGTTAACAAAAAGCAAGAAAATTTTAAAAAAGTCACTTTGGCACTGAGCTACAGAGATAATCAGCCAAGTCTGTAACTTTGAGGGGAAAAACAACTAAAAACACTAAAAACAAACATATGTTACTGTTAGACTGTTGAATTGTACCGAGCATTTATAACCACCTTAAAAACATTCATAAACATAGATTCTGTTCACAGGCATTTAAACAATATGTGAGGTGAAATGTGAAGTACCTTTTTGTGTTATTAATAATGAAAATAAAGACTGATGATGATAATAACATATGAACAGAAAGAGCTTTTTCCAGCTTTTTCACCTGCTCTGATTAAAAAAAAAAAAAAGTAGATGATAGCACAGAGCTGAGTCAACAACGGCCTGGGAAGTAAATGACACATTTAGAATGATGCGCTAAAAGCACATTATACTGCATTAGCCGATGCCCTTTGACGCCTGCTATTAAAGACCTGGTAAAATGGTAGCTCACATCTCTGGATCTGTAGTCCTGGGCAGAATTATGTGTTTGTGTTTTTCTTTCACTATCACCTGTCGGGAGAATGTGTTCTGGGTACGGCCGTGCATCATATAATAGTACAGAATGTCTGCTTTAAAAAACATTAATGTCAAGAAATAGAAAAGGATGTTTTTTACTGATTAACAGAGAAAGAGAAAGATGAACATTTTTAGTGCTTTTCATCTAGAACCTAATAGAAAAGACACGTCCTAATATTTCAGCAAAGATTGAGATTAATAGTGGGCTTTTGTAGCAAAAAATATTTTTAGGATTTTTTTTTAAAGAAATATTATTCTTACTTTTGAGCAAGAAACTCTATCCCAAGTTGAACATTATTATCTATAACATCTAAATAAAATCTAAAAAATCATTGTTCAGTGTGTCCTAGTGCTCATTAAATGCAGCATAGAGGCACCAGTTATAAAAATGCATTTGACTGGTCCAGCTCTCTCTGCCACCTCATAAAGTTTCATCTCCAGGGAGAACTGAAGCCACTGCTCTAACTTCCCTGCTGGCCCTCGAGCTTTGAGAGACTTACATCATCATCATCATCATCATCATCATCATCATCATCATCATCATCATCATCATGTCTAAAAAAACAAGCCCGACACCCACAGATTCACGTTGACTTTGCTCTTATGATGTTGTGCATGATAATAACGACCACGGTCACGTTGCTTTGGTGTAAATTTTGGAGAATTTAAGAAAGCTCTTCACTGAGTGTAACCTGATGGAAGTTGACAAAAGAAGAGAAGTTCAACTGCTGCAGGCCAAAAGTGGTACTGCATTTGAAACTGCATTTTAAGATGACTTCAGACGTCTGACTATAGGTTGTACATTCAATTTTTGTCATCACGTTACCAGTCCTAGTACTAAGATGACTACAGAGTACTGTAAAAAAAAACATTTTTTTAAGGCAAACTTTATGCAAAACATGGCAGATTCTTCACACCAGCTTCTCAGCAGATATGTTACTTGTGGGAACACCAGAGCTGAGCCAAACTCGTCAGATCATTCACTGCATACACACTCACTCACTGTGTATCCAGCTTTACTGTTTTCTTCACATGGGAAACCTACTGACACGGGAACTTTCATCAGAATGCAGCCTTCTTCTGCTTCTCTCAGGTGGATGAACTGAATATCCGTGGGCATTTTTCAATTCTGAACTCCAACAATTTCTAGTCACTGAAGAATAGCATCCATTGTCTGAACTCTGGCCAACAAGACCAGAGTTCCACTACCTTCCAACCTGTGCCTTTGTTTCCTCCCACTGCACTGCAATCCACTGTGTTCTGAATGTGTGTTTTTCACAGGACCTGGGCTGAGGAGCCTCAGTTCTAAAACGTGGTGGTCTTTCACTTTGAGGCCGACTTCACATGTGACTGTCAGTTCAATAAGTGTGACACTTAATCCGGCATGAAATCAGATCAGCATCACTTATAGCGTGTGGCAGCAGAAGTCATAAACAGACACAGCAGTTGTTCTTCTGCTGTATTTCTGTCAGCGGTTTTCTTCAGCAGTAAACACGGAGGTTTGTTAAAGGTTCAAAACATGCACAGCCTCACTTTCAACTTTGCTGCTTTCTAACTGCTGGTTGTAATTAATGACTTCCCTGTCTGCAGTGGGAGGCCTAATTTGTCTTCTTTTGAGTTTGTTCGTGTGTGTGTGTGTGTGTGTGTCTCAGCGTTTGGCTAACTGACCAGGCATCGTCTCCAACCTCCACCCCCTGCAGCTAGAGCCACAGATAAAATTAACGTCTGTTACACCAAATGCCCAATTAATTTGTCACATCATAAAATTGATTAAAAAAAAACGAGTGCCTCTTTGGTAGCAGTTAGAAACTGTTATAACGTGTTTAGGTCCACATTTCATTCTTTTTCATTTTCATTTCATCACCTCCCTGTAGCTGAGGCAGACTTTGTTCCAAACTCTTAGTTATTCTTCTTAGATGACAGACCTGATCACAGAGTCTCAGTCAGCTGGGTTGTGCTGTAGGCCTCTGTCTTGTCATTTATGGGGGGGTTTAAGCCTTCAGGGTTACATAAACATGTAACCGTCCAAGGCCACGAGTGCACAGCACAACCAGCCTCTCATGTCAACACACATGGTCACACGTATAGATATACGATCCCCCTCGTGGGCTTAGAGAGCGTAGTGCACCTGCTGTGCCATGTGACACAGATGTTCCTCCATAACCTTTAGCAGTTACTCTGCTCCAGTACAGACAACATGAGACAGACAACCACCAAATACATACATTAGAAAAAAAACATTTTATATTTTATTCTCCAACTCTGATCATTGGCATCGTTATCTAAACGTTGTTTGACCATAATTTAATTTAAAACCACAAATAACTTCTTCACCATCACTCACTCACACAGTGTTTGTTCAGCAGCTGTCACTTTGTTTGCTGGAGTTGCCGTGAACATGACATTTATTAAGGGCGGCTGTTGAAACATTCATGTCAATTACACGTAATGGTGCCTGTGTCTGCATACCAGAACACACAATCACACACAGCACATAACCCCTAATGTACATATTATTAGATCATCGACACTAAAATGGATCTCGCAACGAACAGTTTTGGACGACAGCACCCCCTATCTCCAAATGTCCTGAGGCTCGAGCTGCAGCTCATGGTTATTTGTAGAGTGGAAAAGTTGGATAATGAGTAGGTTGTCTACTCATTATTTTTGATAAAAGTACAATCTTCCTCTTCTTCTTTCGACTGCCTCCTCTGGAGATCACCACAGCATCATCTGCCTCTCCCTGTCTTCTCTACCTCTGCACCAATAACCCTTTTTTCCTCTTTCACTACATCCATAAATGATCTCTTGGTTCTCCATCACTCGCTCTTCTATGGCAGCTCCATCTCCAACATCCTGCGACCCATAAATCCAGCATCACTCCATTTTATCTCCATCCCGCTCCACCCTGAGTGTCCCTCTGTTTTGCCCATTTCTGCTCCTGTCCCCTCTGGTCACACCAGGTGAAAATCTCAGCATCCTCATTCCTCCCACCCTCAGCTCAGCCTTATGTCTGTAGGCAAAGCCGTACATCACACACGATTCACCCCTGACGCTCGTCTCCATCCATTCCACCCTGAGAAAATCAGCCACATGTTGAATGTGCTGTCTCATCCACAAGCTAAAGAGGTTCAGCTTCACAGTTTAGAGTTAAAACAGATTTAAACAAACACAGTAACTCACAGTATTTCTTAAAAATGCATTTTTCTGAGGGGGATCCTGATTCCGACATATGCACAGTCTAATATAAAACAACCTAATTTAACCCAAGACAAAGCACCAGCATCATTTTGTCCGTTGAGCTGCAGCTTCTGCCTTAATGTCTTCTATGTAATTAAACCACAGGCTGTGAAGGAAAGAAGAAGAAAGAACCATCAAAAACATCTTTGAAGCAGATGAAAATCTGAAACTCCCAGTGACCCCAGGAAAAAGTTGCTAACTACGTGTACTGAACCAGACTGACTGATGTGGGGTCGTCCTGTCTCAGAATGTCCTGATTTGCTGTTCAAGAATTGTCTAATGTTTTATCCAAGGTGAGCGTTAATGTGACAAAGACTGAGCGATGTTAAGACGCTGCACATTTTCTTTTACTGATGATGGACTAATAAATGTCACCATCATTATTAAGCACACCTGTGTCTGACAGTGACAGACGGTTCAAAACAAGGATCTGTTAGCTTTAACCGCCTCTGATGAATAGCAGGAATATTTCTTCATGCGGCTGACACACACACACACACACACACACACACACACACACACACACACACAGCCTGTGTTCCAACAGACGAGCTGCAGACAGAGTCTTTCTAAATGGTTCGAGTGAGTGAGTGGGTGTTTTTTCTCCGGTCAAAGGTCACATTTATTTAAAGGCCTTTTTCTACATGAAATGTGTTTGAAGTGAAGCGCGGGAGGACAGGACTGAGAGCTGCCAGAGCGGTGTGTGAAAACACACCAAGAACAGGACATTCACAGCACAGACTGCACCTGTTTTACACTGTACTGTATGTACACGTGTGCAGTGTGAGGCGTGAAGAGGGTCAGCAGTGATGTCTTCATTCCCAATGTACAAGGATGGGAGTGTTAATGTGTTCTTTGGTGGTACTACTGTAGTACTGGTGTGGTGTAGAGTAGTAACTGTAAGTAATCTCTAAATCTCTCAATTTATCATCAAAAAATGTATTACCAATAAGTCACTGATCTTTAACTCCATAGTCCTTTGACAGTGTCACGAACATGAAAGAGAAAAGATTCACTCCCTCTGGCTTTTTTCCTCTCAAATTTTCAAATTCAAATTAAGAGGCTCTGCTCAGCGCTCTATAAGATTGCACCCAGATGCAATCAACTCACACTTCAACACCCCCCCTCCCCCCCCCCGCAGTCATTATCGACTTATCGTTGAAAACAATTCATCTAAGTGCCACAATTGGCTCCAGAGCCAGATGCACTAATGGAACCTGCCTGGAGCGAATAAACAAACTGTTCCAAACCACGTCAAACACTGACTTTCCTGCTCCTAAAGTAGAGGACTGTAAACCCCTGGAATAAAATTGTTCTTTGTCTCACTTTAGACTGTCTCTGATGCACTCGCCCACAGGAGAAAATCAATTGCAGAGTTCACAGACCCAAAGCCAGCACTTTCCCACTGATTTAAAAAAAAAGGTCAGTAAACAAACACACACACACACATACACACTCCTGCCAATAACAAAGACACTTTATTGCAGGGCCTAATGTCTAAATAAACACTTCCTAATTGAGTTGCACAGCGCCGCAGCCACAAACAGATTCCTGATTTGATCTCAGCACAGGTGGATTAAAACATCCTCAGTGTTCAGTTACAGCTGAACACTGCAGAGCGGCTCACCCAGAGTCCAACAGGCCGACGGTCTGTTTTCAACCTTCATGCAGCTGTCACCAAAATTACTCACAACAAAAAAAATCTTGTTAAAGACTGAAATGTCCATGAGACCGTGTCCCTGTGTGTGTCCCTGTGTGTGTCCCCTCGTTTGTGACCGAAGGGCAAAAATAGCTCAATAGATCTGAACAAAAACCCTGAATTAGGCACAAATTTAAACATAACTTTGTCATTGAATGACAATAACATATAGCAATAGAACCAACTTGATACTGTTTTTAATGTTTGAATGGAAATGCATCTGTATATCAACTCATTTTCATCTTCATCATCTTATTCTGCTTCTTCCTCACTGCAGCTTTTGGTGACCTGATCAGACCACAGCTTTGTCACTGTGGTCACAGCTGTGCTTACAGCTGATTAGACTGTTTCAGGGTGGGAGGGGTGTTCAGGGAGAACTGACCAATCAGAGAACACTGTTTGAAAGCGGGTCAAAAGTTGAAACAGTAGGTCAGACAGAGGATAAAATGAAAGAATAAAACCCAGATTTTCTTTTTTGTCCTGAATGTTTTTGAACTGTCAGGTCACAAGTAAAATTGTATTTTCTTTATCCAAACTCTATCCCAACAAACCTTTGACAAGACATCAAATGTAGTGTGAATATCAATGTGAAAACATGCTGTAATCAGTGCAGGCAGCCTCTGAGAGGAGCTGCTGCTGTTCTGTTAATGAACACGCAGCTCAGTGGCATTGATCTAATATTAAAATAAAATAAAAACAATAACAGGAAGCTAGAGGCAGAACTAGAGGCAGCATCCAGAAAAGCACATGCTGTAACTTTGTTCTTTTTTGTTGTTTTACCTTGTGTAGTCCACAGCTACGCGTCTTGGTCTCTCGGCTTTTCCAAACATCTAAAAGTGACCACATGCTGCATGCACTCCATACTACGCCTGTCTGTAACATACCAACTTGGTACTATAAGGAGTGAAGCTATGGAATACAATCTGACTACTAAAGCTGGACACATACACACAGACCAAGTCGCTCTGCTGTATTTCTTGAAAAGCAGCGACTGTCAGTCAGATCCTTCCTTGGTCCAGGGAACATAAGACAGTCACACAGCTGGTTGAGCTCGTCATTTTTATCACCACCATCACAGATTTTTCAGCAATCATAAAAAAAAAACCACACAAAGTATACCACCTACTCAGCCACCCACACTTGCATCACAGATACAAACAGCCTCCATTATCTGGTTTTCTCCCACTCCACTCCTATCAAACGCTCGTCCAGTTACTCTGTTCCTCACTGGCATTAATGCCCCCTGTCTGCTTCAAAGATGGTAGCAGTCACCAAAAGTAGTTCAAAAATATAAATCCAACAACAAATCTGTGCAGAATACTATCAAAGCACGTAAGCAAATTAATGTAATGTGGGTTGTTTAGGTTGAGTTTTATGGGTGGTTTATGGTTTTGTACCTGTACTACAGGTTAAATGCAGTGAGAGCAGAAACTCCTTCCATACAGCAACAAAGCAACGGTAATAATAGAGAAAATAATCCAATTTATTATACAGATTTGTTGGGTTCACACCAATACAATATGTAATTATCATCAGAGAGTAGAAAAGACGATATTTCTAAGGTATCGAGGTCAAGATATTGGCATGAATGAATTATATGAATATAAATATGGTATCAAGTTATCCCTGGTTTTCAAACAGTGTTCAGTGTTGATTAAATGTGGATCAAATGGTTAATGAATGCTGAATGTACTTTATAAAAATGTAATTCTGTTTATTTGCCTTTAACATAATGACTTCAAACCTGAAGACATGCATCTGGTAAGGTTGCCTTTTAAATGGATTTAACCACATGTTCAAAAGCAGAAATGATGGCCCAGATATATACATCATCACTGGCAGACCCACTGGCCCAGTGGTAAATCATCAAGGCCTCCTCAACACAGCACACCCTTTATGGTTTCACCAGACAGCAGTTAAGAGAGTGTTCATCCTCCGATACCACACCAATAAAGGGCAGTGCAGCGACAGGCAGCTAGTGTACAAAGCATCATTTTGCTCTTCACATCACAGCAGGTTTATGATTCCAGGCAGCCCACCAACTCACCACCATCTCTCTGCTACAGTGTGACCCAGTAAAATAGAAAAAAAAGTATCTCCCGCAGAGCAGAGAAGAACCAGGGCATTGAATTAGCTCTGCTGGCACACACAGAGGAAGGCAGTGCCAGTAATAACAGCAGTATACACCGGCATCACTCGCATCACTGACATACTGTAGTGAGGCTGCTGCCAAACGACCCGTTGGACATCAGCTCTGCATGTCCGTCACTGAGTCTGCAGTGCTAATACAATGGAATTCACCACAGTTTGAGGGAATGTTGCACTGGAACAAACAGTGAGTAGAAAATGCCAAAAAAACAAAATACAAGATGAGAAATGATAAAAGAGCAGGATATTACAATGCACACAGAATTTAATACACAGTGGGAAAGCAAAATGAAGGGCATAAATCTAAAGCTCTGTGGTGAAATTATTAGGCAGTATTTTATGCTGCAAATAAACACGTTATGATTAATCTTAGTGCAGTTGGAACTGATGAGATCCACCGTACGATATGGAGCGAAGTGGTGTGAAAACCTCTTTTCATTTTTAATAAACTCTAATGAGATATCCATCAGTGTTTATTAGACGACCGGACACGACGTCAGCCTTTACCACGTCTCTGCAACTGATTGTGCCAGTCAACAAGTTTAAATTATGTTGGAAATTAAACGTTTATTAAAAAGGTCAATCATAAAAAAAGGCAGCAATTTATCTGCAGCTGGATTATGTGGACATAATTTAATGGAAGCCATTCGTTTTATGGAACGTATGATCTTGCAGGGGACATGAATATAATTCAATTACATCCTGGAATACTTTTGAAATTTTTTCAGCTAAATGATTGCTCAGCAAACGTAGCCTGCTCAGTTATACATCATCAGTCCTCCCCTCTCTCCAAGTACCTGACATCAGCCTTTGTACTACAGGAGGAAAAATAATTGTCAATGTTTTTTTACAGACTCATACTGTAAACAAACAACAAAATTTGTACTTTGTACTGTACTGCATTTAACCCAGATATCTAAAGATACTTTAGCAGCAAACTATAGCTGTTTTTTTAATTAAGCTTCAATAATGTGTCTGTGCAGCCGAGGCTGAAAGACGCCAGCGATGCTTGCCATGACACAATGTGTATTTGTTTCGATATAGTTATTGCGCTCTTGACTCTGTACACTTGCCCGTGAGCAACAAAGGCTCGGTCACTGACACAATAATTTAAATTTGTAGAGGGATAAAAAATCTAATTACACAGGCCACTTGCAGGAGCACTTCCTGAAAATTAGAGCACTGCTTGTTCCGACACTTGTCCAAGTTTTAATCAGCTGCGACATTCTGGCCCCCTGCCTCATCGTCTGTCGCACAGCAAATAGCCACTCGCTACTGAGCTGAGGGAGAGAGCACCAATGTAATGTCTTTATATCGAGCAAATGCACTGTAATAATATGCACATGCATTGAAAAAGGATGACAAAGGAATGAAGCGCTGAGGATTAGCGATACCGTTCTTGAAAATGCAAGTGCCCTGTGACCGCATGTGAGATACTTTATATTTATATATATTCTGATACATAGTTCGCTTTGGAATAGAATAAGTCCCAGGACAGTAGGCACATTTGCATGTTATCTTAAATTTGGCAATAAAATTGAAGAGTGATTCCCTCATGTCTGGTTTTTTTTTTTCTGCACACAAAGCTGTGACTGTTTATATAATTTTACCTGAATCGCAAAAAAAAAACTCAATTAAAAACAAAAAACAAAAGCAGTTGCCATCATTTTTGCCATCATGTTTAACATGTTGTTAAACATCAAATAACCAGTATCTAACTGCACCATCTCCTAACCTGTGTGTCCTATACTGGTGTAAACATGACATCATTTCTTCTGTCTGTGAAACATCAGGGCTCACAGCACATAAACAAAGCTGGACGGGTGGAGCTGGTTGTAATCAGGCAGCGACAACAAAAAAAGTAACTGTTGATTGAATCAACTGTTAAGTCATAATTCCAGACCAGTTTGGCACCGTGAGGAGTCGAACTGCCATCAACCTTTTTAAAAGTTAAAAGGATTAGAAGTCAAGTCTGGGTTGGTTTTTTTTTCCAGAAATGAACCAAAGTAACAAGTGTGACAGAGAAGCCATGTTTGGTTAGCTCTACAACAGCAGGAGCGCTCTCTCTCTTAGAGAAATGTCTCCAGCCACAGTTGGCGCTCTTCTCTTTGAGGTGATCATATTTTCATTGATTCCAGTAAAATCCACCTTTGTGCTCCCTTCGCTTCATGTGTAGAACTATTTTTAGAGCCTCCTGCTGGCTTGGCAGTGTACCGTGCCCGTGACCTTTCTCCTCCACTGCGTCTCCTGTCTCCACTTTTACTTTAACAATGAGTGTTTTCCCTGTCCTCACCACTCAATGCCTTGTTTTCAGCTCAACGTAAAACTGTGCTCTTCCACGCGAGTCAATATGACTGGTTTGGATTATCATGTTCAAAGACTAACACTGTAACCAAGGAGAAATACGCCTTTTTGGTTTACCTTAGCAACATACAGTATATTGCTGTCTAAATGTGGGAAGGGAAAATGTCAGAAAAGGCCAGAAAACAAAGTGCTGTTGTTTTGGCTACAAAAATGTATCTGTATCTTCATCAACATCTTTTCTCTAGTATCTGAATTAAGGCCCAGCTGCAGACCTCGCCATGAGATTCAGGTTCCTCAGGCAGATGTATGGGTTATCAAATAGCCATGAGAGTTAATTGCAGTGGCACCAAGTAAGAGAGCTAAGATTCTTCAGCCCTGATGAGCCATTCTGCCTTGATGAAATCAAAACCAGGACTGTGAGATGGACAGATTTAAGAGTGCTATAATAGTCGGTGTCCAGAACAACCAATCAGCAACAGCACAGACGTGCAAAGACAAACTCTCAGCTCTCCAAACCTTCACGAGACTGCTTCGGGTCTTTCGGTTGCCATGGCTGCACTGAATTATGATCAGTGGAAACAAGAAGGGTCTTATTAATCCTATTTCATAGGTTTAAAGTGGGGTTCCTCCTTTACTCCTTGTTGTAGAATAATTCAATATCAGAGTGTGGGTTTCTCAGCTGACCTCCAAGTGGTAACTGCAACCAAAACCTGCTTTCTCAGAATGTTTGTGTGTGTGTGCAATCATGCATGTGTGTGTGATGAGACAGCAGCTTTTGGCCAGGCAGGGACATGGAGACTGACAGCCTGGCATGCTAATAGAAGAAAAGTCCACACTGCATTTAAATTCAAAACACTTCACTGACAGGGCCTGTCTCTGAGCGTGTGTGTGTGTTTGCATGAACACATGGATGCAGGGATGGATGTGTGTTTAAAAACAAACATGCTGATTGATTTGAACAAGGCTCAGTGTTTTATAATTGTTACACTTCTACATTCTCAGGAGTTTCCATCCACGATCAGCTCTTATTCCGTTTTCCTAAATCTGACTGAACAAGGTCTCATTTCATTGAATAATCAGATGTGTAATGAAACAGTGTTTTCGTCTTTGTAGAATTATCTCAGATGTTTTGACACCAGGTCTCAACCTGCTTCTTTGCCTCTTCTTAAGGAATTCAATTATTAATTTTGCGATAAGAAAAAAAAATCAAAAAATTGAAAAGTAGATTATTTATAAAAATACACAATTGAAAAGAGTGTTAACGACAAAGGACATGAATCGCAGAGAGTGAAAATTGATTGGAAGGGACAGACATTATGAGCTTTTACCAGAGAGGCAGACACTCTCACTTAAACATTTCTCATTTCATGCCAACTGACATTGTTATTGATGCAGAGAATTGCTTGTAAATGCCATTCAGGAGGAGCATGACATTTAATATAATTGAATCAAATATCTTTCTTGGAAATTAAATTTATGTAATATAGTCAGGCCGCAGGGGATTTAAGTTATAAAACTGCAAATAAACCAGCTGTATGAAAACCCAAGGTTGACCTGGATCAGACTCTGGGTGTCATTGGTTTCTCTAGTCCTTGTAACGTTGAGAGGGTCAGCAGGGCTGAGAAAACCGCTTAAAAGGTTTTAATGATCTAAAAAAAAAAATCACCAAGAATTGTTGTAGTAACAGTCGATTAAAGACTTATAAAATAACAACAACAATTGTGATCTTAAAAAAAAACACTTTCAGCTTGTCCCTTCAACAAGGGGTCACTACACAACCAGTACAAACAGTGAATTGAAAAGATACTGGATGGAACACAGACTGGTATAAGGGAGTTCATCTGTCTGCACTCATCTGCAATCCATTTGACAATTGTGTCAGTCAGCATGACAGCTGAGACCTTCTGGTCTAACACAAGCCAAGTCTCTGACCTTCAGTTGAAAACTCCACAATTGCTTGCTGGGAATTCAGGTGGTATTTTGAGCTCAAAGTGCTTTGTTAAAACTTTAAACCCTTTCCACAGTGTGTGTAAAGACACACTACATTTACTACGGTTAACGTGATCATTTTGAAATACTAATTAGGAAAGTAATACATCCATCTAAATGATGATGTTTCTGTCACCAAACCCCTGTGATGCCCAAAACACCCCGAGCTAAATGAATGAGGAGGGTTGGTGAGAATGAGCATCCAAGAAGTATTATTATGGAACTGCAGATAAAGGTTATAGTGATACATTTATTACTGAACCCATTTAAATGTCAGGTATGTTCAGAAATGTGAGCCTTGATCTAAACCTAAATGTGAGTCAGACCTGAACATGATCGTGAGACACTGGGAGAATACGTATGTATGTAACTGAAAAGACTGTTTTCATTCAAGAGTTGATTTTCGTTCAAGGCTCATATAGGTTCTAGGTAAAGGTAGTGGTGCTAAAAATAGCATCTGTTCAAGCAAGGTCACGAGTCAGAGTAAAACTCATTCCAAACTTCATGTACTGTGGCCACATTCAAACCTTCACTGAAATTTAACTTCAAAGACGTGACATTTTAGAGCACAGCTGAGAAATGGAGGCTCTCCTGAGTCATGGTCTTTTTAATTTAGTGGATCTATTTTTAGGGAGCGACTGCCAGTGAATTGATAACGATATGAACCTCGGGGGCAAAATAAGGATATGTAATAGCTCGTTATGCTTCATTAAGAGGGTGAAGAGAGGAATACAATCTATACCCACTGACACCACAGGAAAACGCCTCAGTTCTGCACGAGTGCACGTGTCCACTGAGGCGACACTGAGACAAGATCATTCTTGTTTTATGTTGTCGTAATAGAAAGTCAAATTAACACGTTTCCACTGTTCCTTTTGTTTTACTTTAAATAAGGTTTTCTCTAAAGCCGACATGTCCAACATAACAACAAAGTGAAATCAATTAAATGCTAATGTGAGTTCTATTTCAGTAAAAGTACAGAACCAACCAGACCCCTGTGGCCTCACTGAAGTAATACATCTGTATTATTCATTCAAAAATCATTCAAAAAATTGAATAAACCTCTTTAAACCAGAAACTGGCACTGATGATATAATGAGGCAATAAAGCATACAATAAGCTTTTCACTCACATCGTGTGTGCTGAATCAAATGAAGTGAGTCTTCAAAAGAGCAAAAAGGAAACAAAGGAGTTGTAACATTAATGCAGGTCTGAAAAGTTCTCTACCAAGTGAACAATTTGAGAATTAGGCTCTAATTAAAAGCAGTAGTCCAGAATCTGCCACTTGTAACATTTGAAGTTACAGCAAGTCAAAGAAAAGATTCTATACATCATTTTCTTTGTGCTGAACCTAGCTTCCTAAATTCTCCACAGTCCAGTCCAGCACAGCCATTTTAAACAGTGAGGAAAAGTTGAGTTTTAAATCTGGCAAATCTCTGTCGACCCTCGACAGCAGTTTCAGATTTGATGTGAATGTTAGAAACATTCAAAGAAGAGCATAAATGTAAATAAATGCTTTAAAAAATGTTCCATGGCACGAATGTATGTCAGTGATCCCCGCCTGCGTTCAGCCACTTAGAGTAATGTGATAACAGTCAAGTGTTGGATCAGGATTTCACAAACAAACCAACTGACATCACAAACGTTAGATTTAGCTACACTGACTGTTGCTATGCCTTATCAAACCAGAAGATCTTTAGATGGTTTAAAAGTCAACTACAGATGACCAATAATTTCACCGTTAGTACTGAAGAGGCCGATGCTCCTTGAGCTGGTGATGACTCCTTCATGGGTCAAATGCAAAACCATTTGCAAGTCAGTGGAAGTGGGCAACTGGGTGTAATAGGACAATCATTTCAAATGGTCTGCAGAGTCTATGGCAAAGGAGGGCGTCATAGTACAGACAACAGAAACAACGTGGAGGCAGCCACGAAAACAGACAACAGCCGTGAACAGGGTTGAACACCTACTGGTGAGTTTGCCCAAAAGACGGTTTTTGTTTTAAGACCCAAACTGTCCATCGGTGAGTTTATGTAACAACTGAAAGTCTGTGGAAGTAGCCGAGATTTTATAACTATCCATTAGTGTACAATGCATTCTCTGATTACATGTAAAGCTGCAGCAAAACAGGCACAAATATGAGCTGAGCTGCCCACACAGCTGGAGCCAGCATAATAGGAAACTCGACATTGGCCAGTGCAAACAGACGAACAAATTAAGACTGGGGAGCATGCTGGAATCAACAGCCCACACGTTGAGCTGTGGCATGGAATTATGGGATTGTTTCCTTCTCACATCACTGAGAAATCTGCAATTTGTCTACACAAAGTCCTCTTAAATGAGCAGCATCAGAGAGTGGCGCTATTTACTCTTCAATTTGACACCGAAAAGTAAAGTAAAATAAGCTTCTTGTATTTCCATCTGAAAATGGATCATCTTGGTCAGAAAGGACCCAGGTTATCTGTTTACAAAACTTAACAACCATCCTTTTCACGATGGCATCACTCCCAGAGACCACTAGTGTCAAAAAGGTAAATCCACAGCCGCGTCATCCGTCTCTTTAGTGCAGCTTCACTTGGTTCTGCAGCTGTGACAGGTCAATACTGTGTGACGCAAGAGCTCCATCCCAGAGAGAGATTTATAGTGAAGTTATTTTGTCTAGCTGTCGCTCACATCAAACCTCCAGCCTCAGCACTCTGTCAACGCTCAAGAAGACGACAGGGTGGCTGCAAAGTGAATGATACATTCTGCTGGAGAATAAAAATGAAAATGGACGGATGGATGTTTTGTGAAAGTTTCCCTCTATGTATTGTAATAAGAAGAAAAGTGATATCTGTTAAAGTTGGTCTGTGGCTCATACTCTGCTGTCTAGACCTGATATTAATTTCCTGTTACAGCAATACGTTTGTATTCCAGGACAAAAAAATCTGACTCGTATTTTCTTTTATTTTGAATGAAAACGGAAGAGAAATGAGGAGGATGAAATGTGAAAAAGACTTCATTTACAAGAATCCAGCAGCCAGGGACCTTTTCTTTTAAAAAGTCGTTTCTTTTCAGGTGAGCCAGGGACCTTTTCTTTTAAAAAGTCATTTCTTTTCAGGTGTCCTTGTACTCATTTCAGCACTTCTATCACTGGGCTGTGAGCTGTGTGCACACAATTTGAGTTTTGCCTTAAGATAATCAAAGGACACAAACTTTACTTCAAAGGTTCCTCTCTGTCCTTAATGAACAAGTTATCCTTTCGTGTAAACATGTTCTAAGACCTCTAATATAGTTGTATGATTACATTTGTCGTACCAAATGTAACGTCCATGTTCTTGGAGGTGATTACCACACACTTAAAAGCAACTCAATGTTTTATCAGACTCAGAATTAGTACTGTAGATATAGCCAAGTTCATTCATCCATGCAAGGAATGTAATGTTTTAGTTCTGCCCCAAGTTATGATTCCAAACCTGTCCCTGCATCAAGCACTCATAAATCCAACTAGAAAAACCATCACTGAAAACAAACAAAAAAAACTAAGTGAGGTCAACTGACAAAAAGCTCAGATTAAAAACATTTTAATCACATCACATGAGTTCATGCTCATGAACATAACTGTGGTCAAGTTAGCGCTGCATGTCATGTCACTAGGACAAGGGATAAAACCTGCAAACTAGTGACCATCTCAGTGTAAGGTTATATCATCTTTATCAATTAAATAGCATATTAAAAAAGACATAGTGTCTATGATGAAGGTGTGAAAATGACTTCAGTTGATGGATATCTTTCAGAATGTGACAGCAAAACCTCCGATCTAGTCTCCAGTAAAATTCATTAACAACACATCATTCTTTAAAACGTTCAAACACTCGAAAAACAACACACACAGACACACAGTTCTATCAACAATGTGACACAGACACTGGACCTCATTAGGATTTCGCTCTCACCTCGTGTTACTGTTCCGGCTGACGATGCTGGATTATACTAGATTAGTGGACCAAACAGTGGATCTTAGCTACGGAACTTCCTCAAACAGCAAATGAAGGTGTCGTCATTCAAACGTACACACGCTGTTTTATTCAGCCGGAGAATGAAGGCAGAGTCTGGGTGTCAATAGCGTGTCTGTTGACATGTGAGGGAATCATTAACCTGAGCTGCCATCGCAGGGGATCACTGAGCTTTTGTATTCTCTGTGATACTGTCGGTGTTTTTTCTCTTGTATGTCACGTTGTCATTCTTGGGCTTTTTTTTTCACACAGGCAGCAATGTAAAAATGAACTCTGTCATCTTATATTAAATGCATTTATTAAGTTATGCTGAAGGCGTATCTGGAGAAAATCAGAGATCTTCAGGTGTGATCCAAAAACCCGTAATAAGGCCTTTATTATTCCCCCTTGTCTGTGTAATCGAAATTTCACCATTTTTAATACATTTTGGAACATTCTGCTGCAATGTGTATGTAAATAGACGAAAATATGAGTTAAGAGGCATGAAGTGATTTTTGTTTTCTGAAGCAGAAATAACCGAATTTCAACAGTCATTACACTTAAAAATACTAAAAAGTCAACAAAGACAAAGGTACTTTTGAGTTATAATAGTGAAAACTTAATTCAATTTGTTGAACAGACTAGAAATATATACTTGCAATAAACATAAACATTCACAGAGGTTCTTTGAAGACTGTTATAGTATGAAAGGAGCACCAACCAAAGACTTCATAAACAAAGATACCTGAAGTACTTAAGGTAATGTTCTGTCCACTGCTCATTTCATAATTAGCTCCTGAGCCAAAAAAATGTGGGCACCGCTGCATCAGACTAAACAACTACGCTACTGTAATGGATGTAATGGGTCCTTCATTACAGCCAAGTACTGCATCAAAAAATGCTTTCAGGGACTGATTCAAAAGAAGAAGTCATAGATAAATCAGACTCTGCCTGGAATGAGGTCACCTGAGATGGACCCACAAGACTAAGGCTGTGTTCCGTGGTCAGATGAGTCCAGATTACTGCATGTTTTAAAAAATAAACTGAATTGTAGAGTGTTGCCTGATAAACCGTTTTGTTCTGCAGCATTACCAAAGTACAGATGTCAGGTTAACTGAATTTATAGAAGGTGCACCAACATTTTTGAAAATGTTTTCATTGGGTCATTAACAACATCTGTTGGTGGTCTAGTAGTTCAGTTTAGACACTTTTACTGCCGAGGCTGGGCCTTGATTCCTGGTCAGAGAATAAATCGTAAAAGGATAGGGTTTGATACAGACTATATATATATGTAGGTTTGAATCCCATCCTGGCTGTAGGTTGTTGTGAGTTGACTAATAAGAAATAAATCTCCCCAGATATTGGTTAAATGCAGCAAACAAATTTCATTCTCTGTCTATTTACAATGTCCAATTAAAATGACCTCCCACGTTTCTTGCTATTTTTGGCCCTTTTTTAAATGATGCTGTGCATATTATTATTTGATGTAGTACAGGTTTGTGATTATTATGACATGATTGGGCTTCAGGTCCAACAGTGTGAGTCAGAGTACTTCACCATGAGAGACTAGAGTGGGAGTGAATACGCAGCAGTGCCGTTATTTGTTTCATAGCTCAGGGCTACTTCCTGGATTCCTGTGTGTTCCCTCAGTACACTTTCTCACTTTTCTGGCTGATCTGACAGGTCACTGACCTGCGCAGTGGTCTGAGGTATGACTCACTCATCAGCTAAATCCCTCTCTTTTTCCCCTGGTGCTGACGACTCACAGCCCGTGCTGCTGGTGAGAACCAAGACAGGCAGAGCCACAGAAGCCCCCAGTCCATAAAGACAAACAGTGGTCCCAAGCCTGTTGCCTCCAGATATCATGACTATCATTTCTGCAGGTGTTAATTTTCATAATCTTTTCATTATGCTAGGCCATACAGCTATAAATGCTCTAACTAGTTCGGGTGATTCAGTCTTCTGGTGCCGGAGATCCAGCAGCGGCAGCAGAGATTAGACATTATTACAGTCTATAGCAGGCTCGGAGGTGTAGGTAGGTGTGTGTTCTCCCCTCAGGGATGGAGGATTGATGTTGTTAATCTGAGAGTGGGTCACATTTGAAAGCTTTTGATAAATGTAATGATGTCATTACTGCCACGGGAGTTGAGGCAGAAACAAAATGGTAAAATCTTACATAAGATCACTTTGAAACCAGTGAGTTTCAGAATGAACGAAATAAAAATAAGTTATGGTAATTTTGTGATAGAACAGACGGGTCAACAACAGGATCCCATTCATCTCACACTTGCAAACATAGCCACCATTCTTCTGCACAAGTTTAACCAGTTTCCTGGTTCGGTTACAACAACATTCCAGAGAAACAGGTCTGTTTACACTCTGGCTTTAGGAAACACTAAGTCCACAGACAGGTACAAGAGAGATGCACTGAACTAGATTACCTCAAGAAACAATTAGTATAATTATTTTACTAATCCAAACACAACAGCTACAAATGCATTTCAAACGCCCACGACAGGTCCCAGTAGTTATAACGATGTCATTCTCAGGAATGGTAAATACAGTGTTTTCTTCAAGGTCAAAAATAATGACAGCTAAGACACAGCCAGAGCTTAAAGTAACAGAACACTGTAACCACAGAGAAAACAGAAACTGAGTGCCGGTACAAGTTGAGATAAATTACCTGCAGGGCACATCGTAGAAAGGATATCCAGCATGAGGTATGTGATTGCAGTATCCAGACTGACTCCACATGGTGCTCCTCTTCTTTAACACAGTATTACCGCTGTTACCGCTGTTAGGCTTTCTGTTTCTAGTACTGAGGAACAGGACTCAGGCTGCCAAAGTAACAATCAACGTCTCTTTTCACGTCTCTTGAGTGGATCCATGGGAAGAAAACAAGAGAAGAGCAGAGATTACCGAGAAGAGTAGGCAAGGAAATGCGTCAAGGAACCGAGCCCAAAGAGACGGAGAGAGAGAGGGGGGATGATGATGTCAGGTGAGTCAAGTCTGGTGTGGTTTACACACCTGAAATGACGCCAGCTCCTGAAGCTACCTCCCCCTCTCCCCCAGATGAAACCCCAGCTACTCAGCAGAGTCTCAGACGATAGCCTCAGGTGAAGTCTGACATCACAGGTAACTCTTTTATTCCAGCGCCGAGACAGTCTCTCTCCTTCTCATGTCAGGTAAGAGCGGGGTTAACGGCCGTGTCTGTGGTTGTTCTCTCCGAGTTGTAACATTTGCCAGTCAAACTAAGTGAAACAAATATCTCTACTTCAGATCTCAACCCTTTGTCTCGAAGGGTTTGTAACAGATTTAAATCAGTTTCATTTTTCTCCTTTTCCTCTCTTGATTCCAGGTAGAAAGGTTCTTCAATATGAGCAGGAAATTCTCTCCCAAGTTAAAAGGCAACCCGTGCTGCCTCTTCCTGAAGCCGGCAGGCTGCGCATCGCTCCACACTGTCAACTGGGTCTCTGAGGAAGCCAGCACAGGCACGAGCGCCTTTTCCTGCAATCACTGACTCCCCACTGGCTGCACAGCCTCACACACAACGGCAGTGCACAGTGGTGAACCACTGATCACACTCTCACAATAAGGGAGAGAGAGAGGGGGAGAGAGAGAGAGAGTAAGGAGACAGAAAGAGAAAAAGACGGATCGAGAAAGAGAGAGGGAGGG
>NC_024312.1:5355823-5410434 GCF_000523025.1 Cynoglossus semilaevis | reverse complement strand
GCAGTGCACAGGGGTGAACCACGGATCACACTCTCACAATAAGGGGGAGAGAGAGGGAGAGAGAGAGAGAGAGTAAGGAGACAGAAAGAGAAAAAGACGGAGAGAGAAAGCGAGAGGGAGGGAAGCCGCTGGGGAGCTAAGAGGAGGAGGAAGCAGTAGACGGTGCAGTCGCATTCTTTTTCCCGCCTGATGCGATAGAGAAATGAAAAGAGAGAGAGAGAAAGTGAGTGAGCGATAGATCTTCAAGCCGATCTATTGCCTCTCCTTCTGTGATGAAGAAGCCTCAGACACTCCCCTTCTGCCCCTCGCCCCTCGTTACAGACATGGGTGTGACAAGCAACAGTTGGACTTTGAACTCTAAATCAAATTTATGATCACTGTAATTAACTGAGGTTGCCTAAACACGGCAAAACAAAACAGTTTTAAATGAGGTCAGAAAAAAAAAAGTTTCGATCATACCAGAGTCACATATTGACATCAGTTTTAAATGAGGTCAGAAAAAAAAATGTTTCGATCATACTGACTGGCCCCAGAGTCACATATTGACAACTAAAGGCATATCAATTTTGTGTAAAAACTTTAGGAGCCTTGCTAATCCTTGGTAAAGAACGCAGTTTATCAGGATTATAAATCTGATAGAATGTTGGCTGAGGTATGGAAAAAAATATATCAAAACCCATCGGACACAAAAAATGTATAAAACAAAAAACACTGGGGAATATAACTAAACCAGTCACTTTTACAAAAAAAAAAAATAAACCCACAACTTCAACTAAACCAGTCACTTTTACAAAAAAACAAAATTAACCCACAACATTGAATGTTCTCTGAGAACTTTCAGATCATTCTTAATGCGATTTATCACCTCACCCTCATCTACAATAAAATATTTTGCACTATCCCCGCAAAAATTTTACATTTTTACAGAGTTTATTCCAATCCAATTGGCAGGAATTTAAAACGATGTGTTGTGAAAGTCAAAACTCAATTAGAAGTTTTAAATGTGAAAGATATAGTAAATAAATGTGTTCCTGAGGTTCAACTCGCCACTAAGACTGTTCGTAGCCAACCCGACAAAAACGTGTGTATGTTTAATTTGTTTAACCAGGTAATATTAGGGCTTCGGTTTCATGTCCCCATGATTCATCTTCCTATAATCAATGTATTGTGATAAGACCTTTATTAAAGACCATTCATCATCTATTGTACCAAACTGTGACTATATGCAGTCTCACCTGCGTTACTCAGTCCCATCTGGAGAAACAAAAACACCTGATGACTAAGGGAATCCAAAACAGAGCAGGTAAAAAAAGCACAGCTGAGACTGAGGACAGATTAACAGGAAGAAGGGCTAAAAATGGACACAGACAATGCTTTTTTTGTCGCTGTCAGGTTACTCACGGTAGCTCACAGTTGGCCATCCTTGAACCTCCTGATCAGTATGTGAATCCTGTAGGTGAAGGGTCACCTCTGTGCAGCTAAACGGGGATGTGTTGTGTCCCCAGAGAGGTGGACTACTCCTGTGCCCTACTAAGCAGAGCCGCGCTGCGACCCTCCTGCAAGGACAATGCTGCTACAACCAGGGAGAAACTTGCAACACTGCCACAAAGCTGGCAAAGTGACAACTCCAGGTCAAAGTCCAGACATGTAATCTGATATAACAGAAGACTTGGCACAGGAAGGGAGAGATTTGAAATGCAGTGTAGCCACTGGACTGTTGTCAATATTTTCAGATATTAACCCTGAAACTCTGATGATTGAATGTTGCTAATTGTTGGAGTAATTGTAAAAATGTATTTAAAATGAAAATGATTTACCTAAAAAGGAAAGAGGTTTCTCCAGGGAATTAACTTAGTGTACTAAATTAGTACTTGGAGCGACACGGTATAGATGTGTACTATAATAATGATAGAGTCATTACTCTAATTACTAATCGAGTTATCAACAACCAATAACACTTACCCTAACATTACCAGCTGTCTTTTTCCTGCATCTAATCATTTATATGATGCACCTTCAACTCTTACTAACATCTTGCATCACGTTCTCTTTAGAAGTGTAAATTCCTCAGACTATTGAGATCACATTTCACAAGCCTCTGGCTTTCACATTTACAAGAAACTGTTTCCAATGAGCTGTAAAAAAAAACCACCCTCAAAGTCAAGGTAATGTTGGGTCTCTGCTTTTATTACAAAACATGGGTGTCCACCATGGGTAGGATTAACCTCTCTTCATCCAACAGCAATACACTAGTATACCAGATAGATGACTAAAGATATTGTTCACAGTTTATCATTCCATGCTAATGAGCTTTTAGTACCTAAGCATATGTTTTGAAAATCCCTTCACCATAAGCTGGAATGTGTGGCAAGAAAATATTGACTAAAGATATTGTTCACAGTTTATCGTACCATGCTATGTGCGGCAAGAAAATAACAGTATTGCTGCTGTTCTGTAGCTTCCTGGATTCTATAAGTTATTTGAATGTATTTGAAATCACAGAGTAAGAAGTAATGGAGTTATTTACTCTGCATATGAAGAAGCAGGTAGTCTCACAACCATACAATGACGGTGTTCTTGCACATCCGACACTCTGAGCAAATTCTTTTCTTATAGATTGCATGGGTGTGATTAGAACCGGGGTTCAGATTATCAGGATGTAAGAGCCTAAACCCCTCCATCACCATCAGGACAAAAAGACACACAGGACCTTTAAGGAGACGTCTACTGCCGTGGTCATGCTGTTGAGATGTAAGATCTAAACCCATATGTCTGGAAACATATGGGTTTGTCTATCATTTGTTGTCAGCAAACACCCAAAGCACTTTTTATTTTATGTGTCTGGTTTATGTTTATGCCCTGGCAACATTTTCACTCAATCGTTTATGGGGTTGTACATGTGTTGCTTGCTAACAGCAGAATTAAATAGTATGACTTCTTACTGTTTCTGATGGGGCAAAAAGGATTCTGAGTTGAGGCTGCTCTAACAGCCCCCTCTGGTGGATCATGAGGTAACTACTCATTTAACCCACCCAATTTAGTTTTTCTTCTGATTTTATCCAAGTCTTGTTTTAATTTCTGCTAAATGTTAAAAGCTTACGGGTTGAAATTTGAAAAGGATTTTAATCCATTGCTCGTGTCTGTCACTCATACTTTCTCTACACCTTCTTTAGCTCCTTCATTTCCTTCACCTTGCCAGTGAATTCAGTCAATCCTCCCTGTTGTTCTGTATTAGTTTCTCAGGAGTACTGATTATCATTACACACTGAGACTTTTGAAGAGCCACTCTAATAAGAAGAAGAACCTAAAGTCTGCATGTAAAGTTAACTGTGAAGGAGGTGAGAAGAGAGTTGTCCAGAATAATGCATCCATACAGAGAGAGCACATGTTTTGAGAATGATATGCACAGATGTTATTACTAAAATCATTGGGGGCTTTGCGGTTGTTTAACTCATGCACTTCAAAGCATGATCATCCGTCTGTGGTACAGCTTTAATAGCCTGGATGACGTAAAAGCTCCTGTGATAGTGTGTAAGACAGAGAAGCTGAAGATTGAAGAATCTGGATCAAAAAGTCCCTGCAGATATTGAAACAGAGACACACACTCACACACACGGTGGTGCTCTTCTATTTATACAGCTCCTTTGAGCTTGTTCCTTTTACCATGTCTTGAGGGCTCAAATCCCCCTGCCTCAGTCACAGAATGACACTACAATTAGGAGAGTGGTGTACGTACCAGATTAGAAGAAAAATAGATCTTTTTAAGATTTAGTCAAATTCCCTCTACCTGATCCTACAGCATCGTCTGTCTTTTTTTGGGCCATGCTGTATCACAGCAGTATTTCAGAAGCTCAATCACACCTTGTAGCACACAAAGGAAATGAATCATCAGCACCATATAAATGATGAATCAATCAATGACACTGCAGATGTAGGAACAAATAACAACAGATAAACGGGTATCACACTGAGCTCACTTGCCGGCAGAGGAGTAGAACTAGAGCAGATAGATCATCATGTTTATCCAGATCAATACACAACACAATACAGGACTAAGAGCCTCATTCACAAAAGAAACAGAAACAACGTGACTCCTCTTTTTCTCCCCTCTGTAAATGAAAGCACTTACATTCTTTCTTTTTCACACTGTGGTTCACGTAACGGTGCAGCAGTTCCTGCAGTGACGGACCGACTGACAAGATTTAATTAGTTCCCAGGGTTTAAATTATCATAATATGAAAAACTGAAACCACGGCAGACACAGGCTGCTAAATGGGCAACACGTGACCCAGACCAGACTGAAACTACCAAAACAAACAGCAACACAACGTTTTGTTCACATTCAAGAACAAAAGCAGAAGAAGAAACACATTGTATGTTCAACAAAGCCCAGTGTTCACCAACCACAGTGTGTCGTGAGAGACTTCCAGGTGCGCCCTGCTAAATTATCCAATTTTCACTCAATTAGTCTGAAAACCATTGTTTCTTTGCCACAAATATTTCATCTTTGTTCATCATCACAGTGGGGTATTTTTCATTAAATGTACTTTTTCTGACATTTTAGTTTGGTGGTGCATTTATTTGTCATTTTCTGACATTTTAGTTTGGTGGTGCATAGTGGTATTTTTCTAACTGTAAACATTTGAAACACTGACATAGCCATCAGGTAGCAGAAAAGGCACGTAGGATATGAGCTGAAAAAAGCTGAAAAATAGCTACATCGTCAGGCAGTTCATTCAACCTTAACTCCGAACAGCTACTGGAGACAGTTTTTCTCCATTTAGACTAATTCATCCCTGCACAGCTTTATTAGTCTGACCTTTTCAGGTTGTCCACAACAACTGGCTCGTCAAACAAATCCAGTTCCAGACACAAACTATGACGAGACAAACATCACAAGTTAATTATTTGAAAACAGAATGTTTCTCTTCCAGTGGAAACAAACATCGCTTGGCCTTTTCAGGTCAATTATTATTTGCTGATAAAAATCAAATTGAGGCATAAATGAATAAAAGTAAGAGTAATAAAAAGCTAACGTTAGAATTTTAATGTACTGATTCTGGACCACGCTGTCCAGCAGTGGTCAGTAAAATGATCACAGGTATGAGTCTGTGTTCCACATTATAGCAGACGAACTGACTTTACTTTCTTGACAATTACAGTAGGTGAATATGACATAAAGCGTTCTAAAAGTCCTTGCCTAAAAGTGACCTCCTTTAGTTGGCCTTTAAGGCCACTGACAGTGAATGATCCGGCAGTTTCTGCCAGCAGCAGATTAAGAGCTCACTGTCACCTATCTATTGACAATGTCATAAAAGAAAATTCAAGGCTGCACTTGACTGCTTCGACTTGAGTGTAAAACTATGTATCGGAGAGGGTCAGACACAGACAGATGGAGGTGTTGTCTGCAGACTAATGAATGTTTAATGAGTGCAAGACAAAGTGTAGCAAAGAGAGACAAAACTCAGGACAGAATTGTGTTTTCCTGGTGATTAAAATGCACCGTGCATCTCTCAGGGACTCTATTTTTACCCACAGTTCAGTGTGTTCTCTGTTGTTTCAGATGGTGGCTGTTGTATTGAGGCCTCGACGATTGTTCCACAGTGAGACGAGGGACGGAGATTTAGAAATGAAGAAAGGTCAAGAGTATATCTGTGTGCCTTTGAGCTCAGTGAAGCTCTTTTCCCATTTGAGAGAATATGAAGGAATTCTCCACCTGGCTCATCTATCTGTCACCACCCTCCCATTGTTAGGAAATGTCACAGAGTCCACAGTGAAAGTCGCTTCTGTGCTGACTGCTGTCAAGACGTTTTTTAAACATTCCTAATGGTACGTACCCCGTTGGTCAATAATCACACTTTTTTGACCCATTGTTAGCTTTCAGCTTAGCAGCGTCTCTTGCTTTAGCATTCATCAGCGTTCTGACTGTCTGTCTCTTGCTTTAGCATTCATCAGCGTTCAGACTGTCTGCGTCTGTTTCACACGTGTGTGTATTTTTTCTCTAGTTTCCATCATTATCCTGCCTTCCAGTCTTTTTTCTCAAATCAACTTAAGTTTTATTTCATAGTTTGCAGGATGTTTGTTCATTCTGTCGTAGGAGATCTCTTATTATACCAACCTCTCCTCAGGTTTTTAAAATGTGTTTATATTAACTGAAATTTCGCATTTCATATGTTTACATCTTCATATAAGTAATAACCAGGCCTTTTACTACAACTGTAGGTTTTTTTGGGTGAGTTATTTCAGGAAGTGCTGGCTGCTTCACTGTTTCACATTTCTGTGAGAGGTCCAGTGATGTAATGTTGGCCTCTGTGTGTTAAATATTTTAGCAACAACTCAGAAACCTCTCCTTTCTCAGCCGCTCTTCAGCTTTATTTTACAGTTTCACTGATCATTTAAAACCCCCCATGACAAATCACAGGCTGGAGTAGTACAACAGTAAATCATTAATACTGTGCCAACACTTCAAAGTCTCCCTAACTAACTACAGTAGTTTCATCAGTTACCATTCCAAATCGGCAAATTAGCAGATAAAATATTTTCATTTTTCAGTTAACCATGAAACACAGTACGGTAGAACGCATTACTAGTCAAATATTATGCTTCTTCTTTTTCAACAGTGGAAACTAAACATCTCAAAATAACAGTTAGTTACAGCCTCTGACCCTAAAGTTACTAAACACTAAATTAATTCAGCGTATAGCAAGTAATAAAAAAAGAAAACCCAAAACACTGCTCTGCTCTAAGGGCAATGCAACAACAGCCTTGTTCCCTGTGTTATTGTAAATAGAGTTTTTGTAGAAAAATGTCAATATGATTCACGGGCTGCAGCGTTTTCTCCCACAGTTCAACTTATGCTTCCTGTCTGAACAACAAGTCTTAAATATACAAGCTCTGTTTCACCTCAACAGCCTCTACTGCACCAAACCAAAAGCGAGTGGAACCAAGCGAGAACACAATTACAAAAGAAGTCAGTTTTGTAAATGTGATCTACTAATAGATAACAAGTCTGGAGCATTTTTAGTTTTTGAAAAATGTTTCTACACAAAGCTGAATCTGCCGCTCATCTTGTTTATGGTTTCCATCCAGGATCTGTCTGTGGAACTTGAATAATGTGACCTTTTGAAGTTTAAGTAAATTTTGATTAAATCCACTTTTTCACATTTCTAACACAATCCAGTAGTGGCCAACTCCACAGACAGGCTCTGTGTCGAACTTGAACCCGCAACCTCCACTCTAAACACAACCTGCAAATGTCATCAGCTAAAACCTGCTAAGAATAAACAAAAGCAGAGAGAAATTCTAATAATTTCCATTCTATATGTTAATGAAGGAGAGCAGTCATCCACACAGGCAGAGATCATTAAAACACATTTAATCAAACAAAGATTTTGCTTTTGATTAAAGACAAAATAAACCATACACACTGAATCAATAATCAAGTTGGCAGATCAAACCACGCTCAGCTCTGTAAAAACACAAACAGCAGCACTCATGTTTAATTCATACGGTATTCTGCTGTTTCAAGGTTTTCCTTGGGCCACATTCAGTTTTGAGGATGGATTTGGCCGAAGTTATGTTTGTATCATCCCACAGCACAAAGACTGGCATCTGTTTAAACAAACAAGTGCGACAGAAAAAAGAGGAAATTGTAACTCAGGAGATACTTTGCTTTGAGTTTTTTGGCCAAACAGATGACAGTCTGAGCCTGGATCTATAAATTTAGACATAAAATAGGAGGTTTATATATTAATAAACCATCAAAGAACATCTTGCCATCTTTGATTCGTCACTCTCTTGTGTCCTGCAGCCGTATGAAATAATGCGAGCAGCTGGTAGAGACTGAAGAAAGTTCTGTGAATGTCAGTGACGCTGTCATGCACCTCTTGCTGAGCTGAATCTGTCATTTGCCTGCAAATATAGGTGTGTTTTACTGTAAATTAGTTTTTCTTTTTGCCCATACTCTAGGTGTGTTTTACTGTAAATTAGTTTTCTTCTTTTTGATGTGTACGAGCCGGCATCATTCCGGATTCTGGACCAGCAAGCAGACACATCCTGTCTACTTTTATGTGTCTCCTGTAGCATCCAAATCCATAAAGCTGAAAAACAAGCGCCCACTACTCGCTTTATTTTGTGTCAACATCGCTGTGTACTTTACCAAAAACACAGAATATTACAAACTGTAATCCTCAGGCACCACACCTTAAAACATCTACTCAAACTAATAGATGTATAATCCATACACAGCTGGTAGCCATTGTGTGCTACGGTGCAGTAATTCACAGCAACATTACCTGGGGTCACAGGTCAGATCCCATGTTGAAAACTCGTGATCTTCTACGTTGGTGACCACCCTGGCCGTCCTGGGCCACACCGTGTGGCGTTTGATGGTAACAAGCTCATGGCCAGGCTCTCCTGCGGGGTCACGGCTACAGCAGGTGCCCATCACGACACAACAAAGACCTTTTCTGGATTATCAAACACTCTGGTCACTAAAGTCTAAGATGACTTGTTGTCCTCCCGATTCAGTTTTGCTTTTTCCCAGTTGTCACAATCATCCACATCCATGTCCCTTGGATAATTTAGTAGTCTCTTACTTCCCTCTCAATATAGTTGTTGCTGCTGTTTTTTTTCTACCTTGAAGTGCCACTCTGTTCTCTCCTGTTCCACTTGCCTCCAACCTCACCAGTGCTCCTCAAACGATTTCTGCATTTCCAGACCACATTGCTAATGTTTTGGTGGCCTGGCAGTCTCAGCCTCCTACCAACACTAACAGAAGAGCTACTGTCTCCCACAAGCAGCCAGACTTTAATGACCACAACTTTGCATCAACCATCTTGTTGTTTCTCTCACTCGCTGTTTGTGTTTGTGTATTTCAATCCCTCTTTTGTGTCGGTCCTCCTTTGCTCAGTGTGTCACACAGATGGAACGCCCCCCACACTTTCCCAGCTAGAGCGTTGCTTATGGTCCGCAGACTAAAGTCATGCAGAGAAGAGCGAGACTGTGGAGTTGTGTGGGCTTGTTGTGTGAAGAAATTTCAAAAAGCCCAGTGAGCACTCCAGCAATGTTTCCATTTGTCGGCTCAACCTTTCAGCAGCAGACACCTGCTTTTTTGAATCAACAGTCAGGGTATTGTAGTGTGGATATCAGCTCCACCGTGGAGCTGTACACCTCCAACAGCCTCTGTTGGAACAACAGAACAATCTTTCCTCTGACGATGTCAAATTTGATTACTAGTAATACAAAGGTCTTGTCCTTCAAACATAAACTAAACCTAGCTGATTACTGGACCTCCAACTTACTTCACAATGCCATTTACAAGCGTCTGTGTACCTTTAAGGTACATTACTGCCACCTACTGGGTCAACTTTGTATCAGTAAACATTTAGACAAGGACATGAATTTAACACACAACACTAAAGAGAAAAAGATGAAGATGAAGACGCTTGTTGTCTAAAGACAACAAGCGTCTTCATCTTATCTGCATCATCATCCTCCACTCTCTGTTAACAAAAACCACTGTGGCTTCTCCATGCTGCGTCTTTGTACATTTGTTTAATCCAACTATGTGGTACATAGGGGTGAAACCGAGGCCACGTGGTAAATTGAGCAGAAAGCCCAGATGAGATGTAAAAACACATTTTTCATCATTGTAATTAAGTCCCAGTGGTCAGAGGCAGCTGCCCAGGAGAGAACATGTTGATGTGTTTACTGCTACACTTCCTTCACAGACGGCTGCTAACCTGTCCCACGCTCATCGCTCATGTTACTTGTCTACAAATGTGTTGCATGACTGCTATTTACAGAGCGCCATAAAGTAGAGAAAGTGTACCAGCGAAAACACAAATCAAAGTATGGAGGAAAGACTGGGAATAAAAAGAGCAGTCTGGAGGTAAGCAGACCAAAACAAGACAAAACAGCAGCTCCGACTCTGCTAACAAGGCTGGATGTTGCTGCAACTGTTCAATGCTAATAAAGATGACGCTTGGCTGAAGAAGGAAAATCTGGGTAAAATATCAAGTAGTTCATCAAAAGTTTTATCTACATCAATACCTAAGAAGACAAAAGAAAATACACTGAGACTGAAACAGTAGCGACCAGCAACCAATCAAATATGAAGACTTCTCTGGATGACCTATGAAGAAAGGTCATCAAGAGACAAAAATACATAAAAACCTCACCAAGCGTTAACGCATAGGTCACTCGGTGAGATCTGAAACTTCTGTCAGTCACCACAGGAAATCATTCTACAGCTCTTTATGATCTATTGAAGCAGTGGATTCCATAAAAAGTACAATTTTGTTTTAAAATTGGCAGAAATTCACGCAAAATAATTCTATTAAAAGTTAAGGCAACAGTTTTATCTGTAGGATTGAAATCAGTGCTTTGTGGAGGCCAGTCCACATGTTTACATTAGTGAGAGTTCTTCACCACAGCTTGTTCCTCTGTAGGACTTTAGTGACTGTTCCTAAACTAAAACTAAACTTTAGCATCACCTGGACTAGGACATTACCTTCTTTAGCATACAAGAAATAATGAATCTCAAGCTTTCTAAACAGGACGGTGCAGTACGTTCAGACATGGCCTTTTCAAAAGTCTGTGCTTTATATTGAAGCATCACGAGCGTCAACATGCCCTGAGAGGGTTAATATATGTAGGAAAATATACGTAGCACACACACCGTCGACAGGCATAGTTGAACAATGACATGCAGGTATGTTGTAATGTTAGGGTTGTGTTGGTGCTTAGCAGCGATGAGGCTTCACCAGCCGTTACACTCACTGCATGTCAAACTCATTATCCCATCAACAAACACACACACACACACTCAAATAAGCCCTCCACTAGGAGGCACACCTACAAGGCAAAATAAACAGTCACTCCATTCAACAGCCTTCATTCTGACAGTGTTTATCTGTGTTTATCTGTTTGGATTTAAGTCAGCAGACCAAAGAAAGGTGACACCGTTTTCCCAGGCCACCACAGGACGAGCAGCAGTAACTTTCAATTCATCATTAAGTCTAAGGTGTGATTTGATGAGTGTAAGTCATCAGCTGGAGTGTCGTGCATCAAACATCCTCCGTTAGACTGAAGAATCACTTATGATACATTCGTCCTTTTTTATCAGGGGTCAGCACAACGGTAGCAGTCCACACAGTGACGGTCCATACTCTTCCAACTTTGGATTTGGGGACTAGGATGTAAATTAAATACTTTTTTTATTTTACTTTTTTAACTTTTTATCTGTCATTTAGGGACACGTATCTTTTCTCTCATGGGTCATAATTTCCACAGGCCAAATAAGAGAAGACACAAAAAGCAAATAAGTCATTCAAGAAACAAGCAGAGTTAATGTTAACATCACCTCCACTCACAGCTCTTCAGAGACGCTGTTTATTAAGAAACTACTTTATCAGTGTTTACTGGTTTTAATTATCCGCTCCATTTGTTTTTGAGAGCAGAGAAAGGATCCTGCCAATAAAAAAGAAAACCCAAACCACTAAGAGCAAAGTAATTCGTGCAGGTGGTAATTACTTTAGAGATGTTAAGGACAGCGATTCCCACATTTTATACATCACCAATCTCTCTCTTTTACCCTGCTGCTGACATGAAGATTTCAGATGGCAAAGAAAATCACATTTAACTGCCACACAATTACACATATTTTCGAGATTAAAAACAGATATTACAGATTCATTTCTGCAAGGACTTCCAAAAACACAAGCTTAATGTTTGTGGGAACAAATGTGAAGACAGCGTGAGAATGATTTACCTGCCCGACACCTCTGAGAGTTACTCATTTACCTTCAAATCTAAAGTGAGCTAAATGACTGACAAAAAGACTGGAGTCAGTTAAAATAAATTTTTAAAAAGCAGCACTTCCTGAAGTTGCTGATTCAGCAGGAGAGCAGGTGTCTAATGTAAATGTAGTAACTGGAGGAAATGTCGTTAAAATGTCACGTGAATCCACAGCTTAAAATGAATGCTGACGAAACACTGCCTTCAACTTTCCTGCTGTTCACAACACTCGAGGAAAATAACAGAAGAAAAAACCCCGACGGAGAACAAAGCTTTTTCTTCCAGCCTTTATTTGTCTACTGTGGAACTGTCAGTACTTTGGTTCTGCGGTGGCTCCACTGCAAAACAAAGACTTTTGTTTCCAGTTGAGGACAAAGAGATGTCAGTGTGTACAACCCAAGCCTGTGTTCTACCACTGGTAAAATGTGTCATCAGATTTATTCACAGGGTCAGATAAAATAATGTGGAAAACCTTTCCTCCAGAAAACGTCCTTTCTGTGTCAGGAAACTGCTCTGAAGCGTCCATTCAGGTGTTTTCACTGCCGTCCACCGTGACCTTCTCTGACGTACACACACACACATATATATTTAGTCCATTCAGTGTTTGTTAATATGTTGCAACCTCCGCGTGTCTCCTGTGACAAAAAGCTCCTTTCACACTTATATCCTCCATTACATCTGAGTCTTTCAAAAGACGGGAGCATTTTTGCTATGACTCATCAATGTTTTTTTGTTGTTTTTTTTTTTAAATCCTTGGGTCCTATGTCCTATGTCCTATGTCCTTAAAAGGTTTGGTAATTTTCTGAATGATTGCATCTTCTTTGTTGTATATATTAATTAAGGGAGGTTCAATACAACACTGTACACATCTGACTTAAGGAATTAAGAAGAAAGTGTCCATTCCAATTCAATCCATAAGCACAAACTACTATATACGTAAATGCACCAGTGAACTTGCCCTAAACGGGACACAGTTGATAACGCTTCAGTCACGTAAACAAAAGCTGGAACCTGAGTGACAGTCAATTGGCCTAGTGCTATTATCCTTTCAGCTTTTTAGCTGCAGAGAAACCAAACATTAGTTTCCATCAGTGCTGCTAATGCAGCGTTTCTCAAAGCGTTTGGGGCGGGGCCCCCTTGTGGGGAACAGAGACATGACAGGTGTGTGCGACAAATCTTCAAGATTCAAGCGACAATGGTACAGGAGCATTTTTATTTTCTCTTTTTGACCTTTTTGGTATTCGATGCTATTGATTTTAAAATATGCCGTGACTTGATGTTAGTTTAATATAATTTGAAATATAATTACACAAGATTTTTTGTTTGTTTGTTTTTTCTAGTATTTTCTCATCATATTGTGCCATAAATATATATTCATTTAATTTGTACCCAACACATAATCTACTGATATAGTATGTTCAGTTTATGCCATTATATATAAATATTTCATGTTTTCAATGTAGTTACATCGTGCCTGGTTTTTTGAATAGTGTGGGCACCGCCATGTTAAGTCTGTCGGGCTGACCAATCAGAAAAGCTGTAATAGCGATGTGAGTTTACACTTTACAGAAGCAGCAGCAGCAGCAGTGTCACATGACTACAGCCCCTCATGGATTATTTTAACTCTTTCCTTTTAGAGAACAGAATATTTGTGGCACAGATTGAACGTGGAGTTTTTCAACGTCTCTATGAACCAAAGTACAGCCATAGTATGTGCACTGTTAACAACTAGAAAAGCAGGTATCTGACTGTGTACGTTGTTAGCAGGTACTCCAGGGTGCAGTTTACATGGAAATGTGCTAAATGGAGCCTTCCCCTATAATAATGAAATAATTCTCTGTTTCTCTTGTCACACTGCTTTTCACAACCTTAGTGAAAGGTGAGGTAAATATGAGTCAGTGTGTCTAGCAGAGCCAATTTAAACAAAAAAAACCCAGAAACAACTCCATTGTTACAACTTGTCAAGTCAGACTTAGACTAGAATTAATGTAAAGCTGCTTCGTCGCAGCTTCACTATCACGGTGCCAGTGTCTGCAGTCACACTGTGCTCACGTCGCTGCAGAACCATGATGGGTGTTCTGCTAAAAAGCACTCTTTGCTGTGGGCTGTACAAAGTGGTGGAGCTGCAGGAACATTTATGTTATATCTGCGGCTAAAATGCCCGTCATCAGTGGAGGTTATTGTCTCCATAAAACTGGAGAGCACATTTTATGTGATGGCGATGCTAAGTGTCTGTGGCATATTTTTAGAAGTATTTATTCCTAACAATCAGTGCCGTCATTTAAAACCTATTATGTCGTCCAGTTCAGCTGATATTCATGGTTCCGTGGTTTAACCTGCTGCAGCAAATTAAAAGCTGATCATGTGGTTTGATTGTGTGACTGATCAGTCTATTTAAATGTTCAAAGTGGTGGGGAGGGACACATTCAAATTAGATATACAGTGTGGACTCAAACCCACAACCTTCTGTTTAAATAATGACTGCTTTTCCAACCAAACTACAGCAGATAGAGGAAGGAGAGGAAATGAAAGAAAAGAAAGCAGAAGAGGACAGTGGTATGGAGAGCAGAGCAGATGAGAGCAAATATAATATTTTCTGCATTTGTATGTTTTGCTTTTGTAGCAGAAAAAATGTTTTTTTGTTTTGCTTTTGTAGCAGAAAAAAGGAAATCCAATTAACCTGCTGTACATGGATCAACTCAGAAACAAAACCATCTTCATAATTAAGTAGAAAAGTGCAAAGGCTCAGCAGCCAGTGACGTATGCAGCTAAACTACAGTCACAGTTATCACCATCAGTAAAATCAGATTACACAGAAATGACAGAATAAAGAGTTGAAATATGTTTTAATTTTTTCCTGTCTGTTCTATTATTTATTTTCATCTATTTTAACTCAATTATATAGTATTACTATTAAATGGTAATAACATAGATTTATACTATATATTAACACTTAAGTATTGTATAACCAGATTATTCAGGGAAGCTCAAGAAATTTAGCTTTGAGTTAAACAGATGAAAGATATAACTTCTTAATGACTACAGTAATTATTCTCTAGACTATCTCTGTACAACGAAAGTCAAGTGAAAAGCACTAAAAAATAAACCAGTTCTAAGGAGTCAAACATACACCATTATAAAAGGAGTATTTTGGCCTGACAATAAACCATTTCTGGACAGACACATGTCTAATGTGTGTCTCTGCAGAAGCTCCTGCTGGAGGTTTATCCCTCTTTGGATCTGATTAGCTCTGTGGCCTCTTCCCCTGTACGAGGAGCCCCCTACTGGGAGTGGCTGCAGCACTAGAAGGAAAATCCATCTGCAGGCCCCTCAGAGAGGCAAAAGGTGTGTGTGTGTGTGTTTGTGTGAGTGTGTGAGAGACACACGATGAGTGAGGCAGTTACAGTACAACATTCTTTGACAATAATGTTCCTTACATCTCTGCAGAGACACGGGTCTGTGAGAGGGGCTAAAGCCCACTGCAGTGAAACTTGTCAAACAAACTAAACAAATACTTCAGGGGCACAAGAGAGGGTCTACTACAGCAAGTCCAGACAGAGATGAGAGATGCTTCAAAAAAACAAACATCCGCATATGGCAGGAGTGAAATGACAGCACAGCTGTTGCTCCAAACCTTTTGTGTCTTATAACTTGATCAACAATTACCATGTGATCAAAGTCAATAACATCAAAAACACAATCTCAATTTCCAATGTGGCATGAATTCCTTTAAACTCAGACTCAACCACGTTTACAGCGCCCCCCGGCAGTTGAGGGAGTTAAAGCAACTCTACATGCTCTGTGTTAGGGGAGCATCTGGTCCTTGGGTTTTTTGGGTTTTTTTTCTACCTTGGCTGCCATTGAAGTGTTTGTCGGCTCCTGGTATACACAGTAGAGTCACATACTGTAGCTGTGAATTATTTGTAACAGCAGCTGAGCCACAGAGTTTATTTCTTCAAAATGACAACACAATCCAAACTCCGGTCCAACAAACACAATGAAAATTTAAACTGGACTTATTTCCTGTCTGTTTGCAGAAGAACAGAGAGTGAGTCCTGGTGATGAAAAGCTCAGACCAAGTGGAAACTGTGCTTATTTTTCATCAAGTAATAAAAGATGAAAAACATTTTTGGTTGGAAGATAGTTGAGAGCAGAGAGTGCTGCAGCCCTGGAGAGGGCTTATATAAACACGCCTCTGGATGAATACCCCCCCCCCCCCCCCCCCTTAGATGTGAATAGGATATTGGATTCCAAGGTTGTTACGACTTCACCTTGTTGATTTTGTAAAAAAAAAAAAAAGAAAAGAAAATACCATTCATAAGCTGATTAAAGTTTGGAGAGGGCCACAGAACACAAACACTCCGAACCAGAAACTAAGAAAAGACCTGGAGCAAACATGTCCAGGTCACATAAAACCACCGACACGACTGAACTCATACCTTTGATTTAGTTTATAAAGTGTAAACAACTATTTTATTTTGTAAAATTAGTCTGTTTCTTTAGTCTGTGATTTAAAACATGACGCAACCTTTTGAGATTTGGATAAACTGATGCATGATAGGCACTTTGTGAGCCAGGAAACTACTGAAATTTTTTTTAAGAAATTATAAAATTTATTTGGATTAAAATAAAGAAACTATTGTTTTATATGGGTAAAACAATTCGTAAAACAATTCGCTTTTCATTTGCCTAACTTGAGCCTTTTGTGTCTTCTTCACATGGGGATCAGGTGTTTTGTTGCTTAAATAATGGCTTAGTTCCTTCTCCGTGATTGGACAGGAACATACAGAACATCGAAATACTGTTAAAAATGTTTTAACAGTTTTAATTCCAAAGTTTCCATCTTGGCTGTCTATTTTAGCTTTGTATTTTAAAGGATTCCTGCCAATCTGCTCAGTATTCTGTAACTTAAATCCAGCTTTGAGCATTTTTATTTAATTACCAATCTTAATCAATCTTATAATACCACGTCTATCTCTGTCTCCTGACTGTGGCAGAAGAGAGGGGAGAATCTGAAACTCTGAGACGCTTAATAACAGTCACTGCCTGTTCTGTGGTTGGTTTTTTTTTTAAGAGTGACAGCAAAGGATACACACACACACACACACACCGTCTGTGTTTGAGTCACATCAGACACAATACAGGTGACTCAGACAAAGGTGTTTGTGTGTGTGTGTGTGTGCGTGTGTGTGTGTGTGTGTTTGTGCACACCACCTATGTCTGAGTCACAAACCGACAGTTAAAACAGTAAATTTAGCGGCAGAAATCTATCACGACAAGATAGTGAATGAAGATTAATCCAGCGCTAAAATCTGAACCAGTTTCTACCTGGGAAATAAAGGACACAGTCTGCACTTACAGCCTGTTCTGTCAACAGCAGCAGAAGTGCTCCCTGCCCTCTCTTATCATCAATGACACTCACATCTCTGCCAACACAACAGCTCAGCATTGAACAGCCATAAAACAGCCAAACCTCACAAACTGTGGATTTACAGATAACCGCGCAGCCTCAGAAACAGCTGCGTATGGAGTAAACTGTCAGAACCTGACGGAGAAAGAATGTTAATTTTCCATCTTCCAAAGACTTAAAGACCTATGAATATTCATTAGCCACAGAAATCACTGATCCACCACAGAGTCTTAGAAAAAAACAAACCCACACAGATAAAAATACAGAATGGAGAGGCATGGATGGCTGAGGGAACATTTGGAATGACAAATAGTTCAATCAAAGACATTTCTCTCAAATGACATGTTATTTTATTACAATTTCAGGTCAATGGGTAGAGCAGTAAGTATTTTACTTGTTTTGTGTTTAAGTTTAAACAGTAATAACTACAGTATATATTGAGGAGAAGTCGATAAAAGATTAATTTCAGTGAATACTTTGCATCCGCTGATTTCCATTTTCTTTCTTGATTATTTTCACTTGTGATTCATTATCTGCTTCATTTCACCATCAGTCGCCTTGTTCTGTATTTATTTCATGTATCGTAAAAAGGCTGAGTCAATTTTTCAATTCTGTGAACGACACAGGAGAACCAGCCAGTGAAGGCATCTCAGAAAAATCAGGAGCCTCATTCACCAGCTGTTCTCAAGGAGACGTTTAATAATATCGCAAACGTATCAACAGTGTCTTATCTGAGGTTGTTCATTAGGTAGTAATAGAAATGTATACAGTCTGAAGGTATGCAGACGTATTGTCTTGACACCTTAATGAACTGCATTCCAAATGTTATTAATCAGCCAAACACACAGGACTAACAAGAATATATGGCAGCTGTAAGTGTGTGAAACAACTAAGTAAGTAATCTAATCCTAGTGGAACTCAGATTCCCTCGCATACCACTAGAGTTAAATTCCACCAGAGGTACAAGGGCCATAGTTTGAGCCACACAGGTGTACAATTTATGTAATTACATATGGAAAAAAAACACCAGGCTTGTGCAGAAGCATTCAGGACATTTGTCCTGTCATTTGTCAACAGCAAAACGTTATAGTGTTTCTGTCTTTTTTTTAGACATTTTAGATTGACTCAGACTAAGGTTGGGTCTGTTCTGTTCCCACTTCAACTAGTGCATACAAGTGCATGATGTGGCTAACTGGGAAATGTGGGGGAAAAAATTGTAGTTTTTCTCCTCGGCTTAAGAGAAGCCACACATAAACAGCCAAGTCTAGATTCAATTTCACAACCCTCTTATTATTAGATAACTGTACCAGCATGCGTGTTTGTGGATTCCAGCAAACGGAACACTATGATCCTGTGGTTCTTTTGAAGGTGTGACCCAGGGAGGTCATCCCAGGGTCAGCAGGTTGGCCTCAGCCATTCCTCCACGAGACCAATCTGTCCTGGGATGATTAGAGCTGCTTCCAGCAGGGAATTAGAGGCAGGAGTCATATTAAGCTGCACGCTCACTCCTATGGAAATCGCAGGTGACTTACAGCCGGTACTTACTTTATGAAGTAACTGGCTCCTTCCTCCGTGAATCCTTCCTCCCATCCTCTAGGTAGATCTGGAAAAAATAAAAATAAACACACCACACTTTTAACCGTGACACTACGAAGTTGGCAGCCCTCCCCTCTGGCTGGGCCCACACAGGTAAACTCGTGCTGTACGAAGCAAAAACAAACAAGAAATGAAAAAACAAGGCAAAGTAAACAAGAGAGGAAAATGAAGGCGGGAAGGAGGAAGGATTCCAACTGCCGGGTAGAACCCGTAGACCTTAACTACCTGAGCGGATCATGTGTCCAGAGTTGACCGGTTCACCAGTGCGAGGATGAAGCCAGGTGGTGCTCCGGGTCTCATCGCTGCCATACGGACAGAGAGAGAGAGAGGAGTGGGAGGAAGACAGGGGGAGAGGAGGGAGAGAGCGGAGATAAACACCTGTTACACTACCGGGAAGGAAACAACTGCCGCCAGAGCGACAGAACACGGTGCCGTGACGCGCTCATTGTGGCACTTACTTGACGAAGAAGACCCTCCCGTCCCCGCACACACCGTACGACCAGTGCTCAGGTAGGGTGTCCCGCCCGTCAGGCGCCGCCATGATCCGCTCTCCAGTCCTCTTCACCTCATTCCCTCTGCACAGTCTCTCCCGGGAGCTCAGTGAACACCGCTACGCCAAGCACGGTGATGCCTTCAGGGACGCAGCTGAAGTCCGTACATATAAGGATCGAAGCCGGAACCAAAATGGCCAATGGTCGTCAACATATTTGAGCGACGTGTCTTGTGAAAACTTTTGTACAAGCCACATAACCCTGAATCAGCATAAAGCATTTTTGGTCAGTTTTATTTCGTAAAAGCATACTGTATTACATTTTCTACTATTTGTTTTTTGTTTAATAATCATTGCTGCCCTGATTATAGCATTAAAATGTTACTAATTTTCAAAAAGTGAAACGTGAACTTGTTCACGACTCGTTGATTAGTTTTATATTTCAACGTTTCCTACAGACATTGAAGGCATCGTAACAGCTTTCACTGTGAGAAAACTGTGAGTAAAGCCAATGCTGTGGGAAAATAGAACGTGAAGTGGTGACTATAGAGTTGTGTGTTCATGTATCTCTCTTGTATCATTCTAATAATATAAATAAATTCAAATAATAAAAACGTTAAGAAATAATTATTTTGTTATTAGCTAGAAGCTGGTGGCGCCTAATAGACCTTAGCTAATAGTTTCAATCTAAAATCGTTTGGCTAATATTTTTAATATTCCACCTGTGTGTTATATAGGTTTTCTCTGGGGATACGTCCGTACGTTAGCCCTGTACACCTCTGGTTGTCCATCAACACGATGAACAAATGGCATCACAAGGATGATTTTGCCATTTAAACATTATGTCAATCAGTTATTATCAATGGCAAAATGGAGTCTAAACTGTGTCTGAGTTGTTATGTTTCCTAACAGAGTTACTGTAGTAAGTTATTCATAAAGAACTGCATTCTACTCCTCAAGCTAGAAAGTTGGCTGCGTTTTCACTTCCAGCGTGACTTCCTTTGAAGAAAAGCTTTATTCATTATTGATTTATTTTGACTTTCATTTTAATTCTAACATAGCTTTAAGGTTGAACGCAGTCAAAAGAGAACACAGAGTCATTGACTGATGTTGAAATAACAGGAGTTTGTCACTTTTACTGCTTCAACTTTCCACCATTTATTATTTAACCACAGAGTGTTTCTGTGATACAACGGTGTTTTCGCTGACTCTATTCAAGCTAACATAGTTATTATTGGGGAATTAAAAAGAGCATAAAGAGGGAAATCTCCTCAGACCTTACAGTTGGTGATTGTAGCAGCTCTGTGTGTCACTCAGGCTGCAGTGTTTACGTGCAGCACACACATCCGTGTTGGTTTTCCTCAGTGGCTCATTAATGTAAATAGGAGCCTCTGTCACTTGTCAGACAGTTTGTTCTTACTCACTCATCAGGAACTCTGAGCTCACTGGAATCTCATTTTCCACCCAGACTCCATATCCTGAAGGCATGTGGTGGCGTGCTCGTGACACCATCCTGGCACGTTGTCTTCGCAGCCCTGTTATTTTCAAATCCATTCTTGGGAACACACACAGCTCACCTTGTTGTGAAGTTCATTCAGCAGGAATTTCCTCTCTGAAAACAATAATTTCCAAAAGCGTGGGATGCAGTGTGGAGACCAGGAAGACATGTTGATGTGATCAGCATGTTCCTCGTTCACGGCTGACGTCGTGATGGAGAGACACACACTGGTATTTCAGATGAGTCCAGAGAAAAACAACCTGAAAGAACAGGTCAAAGGTTGTTAAATAGTACAGTTACCTAAAGTTGTTTTTTACTTCTATAATTTAAAGTTGCTGTTAAATGGATGCAGGCGCGCTAACTGCTACACTGTGGAACCAAGATTTTCAGCTTAGTTTGATTTTATTATAGCTAATCTAGCTTGACTTGCTTTGTGAACTTTGACCTCTCTTTGGGTAACACTGAGCTATAAAACTGTAAACTCTTTAAATTTTGAATCCCTCAATTTTACATTTTACTTTTTCAATAAATCTTTATACTGACTTTTTAAAGCTTCTTTCTATATCAAGGGTTTTTCTAATGTGCAAGTATAGAATCATGTTTGATCATTTTGACGATGACTGAGTTGTGATGTTGTTAACTATGATTTACTTTATTTGATTTCAAGAGCGTTTTTAGATGGTGCCTTGGTTTTGAAAACCTCACCCAAATTTAAAAAGCCAAAAAAATCCAGTTGAACATCTGATGACCTGTAAAAAAATAAACCTGCTCATATTTTTGGTGGAAATTCTACACTGTCAGCTCATCATACGATCCCTAAAAGGTGTGGCTCGAACTGAACTGATTCAGCTTAACCATGTGGGTGTCACTAGCACCTGACCTTATTTAACATCTGCTGACTTTTCTTTGCCACTATTTTGTGGTGTGTGTGTGTGTGTGTGTGTTTTCTTGGTCTATACCAGTGGATACATGTGAACAGACTATGTCAACAACATAACAATGAGAGAGTTCTTATTCTCTCTGGTTGTGACACCACTGCCAAGCATTTATGGAGCTAATATTACCACTGTGTGTGGAAGCTGCTGACTATAAGGTACACATTTGCAAACCAAATGATTGCATTGATAAAACGTACGAGTTAACATCACGTAAGGCGTTTTACTTCTCTGGGTCATATATCACAGGCTGATGACATTGGTCTTTTCTTGATCCACTTTGAATGAACCAGACAACTTATGGATGGATGGATAGATGGACGAATGGATGGATGGATGATGGATGGATGGATAAACAGAAATCATCTGAATCCCTCCTCCTGCATATTTACAGTAACTGAATCTATTCTCAATAAACTACATTTGTTTTTCCTATTTCTGGTCTAATGAGATCAAATCCTGACTATGCCCACCCTCTGCTCCCACGCCCCCCATATTTAATCCGTCATCATATCAGCATAAATGCCTACAGACACGTAAATGTAGTCTCCTGCTGATTGCTGCTGTCACTTCCCCCCCTGAGTTAATTTCCTGAACCGCACTGATCTGGATTGTCTTCCATTTCCCCAGTCACACTGGCCATTTTATTTCCCCATTTTCCATCATTTTGACATTTTTTATTTCCACCCAGACATTTCATTCCATTGTGTTTATCTCTGTCTTGTTGACTTCTGTCAGTGAATTACGGTTCTTTTCCTCCAGCGCCTGCCCCGGCACAGCAGGCTGAATCCTTTGGGCTGTGGCGGAGGCAAAGTGTTATGGTCTCATCTGGATGGAAATGTGTGACATTTGTACCACAGCTATTGTTTTGCTCAAATGAAAGTGGAATAAAGAACAGTGTGTTTGTGCAGACAGTAGACAGTGGGTGTTTTAATCTGTCCCTCTGCGCCTGTTGTGTCTGTATCTCAATGATCCTGCTCTGATGTGTGACAGAAACAGAGTCTATACACAGGAAGCCGGATGTAGGACGAACCTTTGACCAGATCTGGATCAATATCAGAAAATAGACAGAGTGCACCTGACATTTTGAGGTATTTTCTTTAGGACGTTAACTTTCTTTGGCTCGTGTTAGGAATAAATACAAACAGCAAAAACTAAGCTTCATGTGTTTCCAACACAAACGTCACAGCAGGCTATAATACTATAATAGTGAAGTGTCTCAACAACAGGTTTGTGTTTCACACAATGAACACACACACACACACAAAAACCCTGATACCAGATCTAACGGCATTAATCATGTGCACAGTTCTACCGCCTGGGGTTTCTGACCTTTAACACCAGGTCCAATGTAACCTGCGCCCCCTACAGGAAAAATAAAAACCTGCAGCTCCTGCTCTTTTAACATTTTGAAGTCAGTTGTTGTTCTGAGAGTGAATAAACAGCGCCCCCTTATGGAAAATTCGAAGTCTGAAATGTCTGAAAAGTGCCACACAAACATCTGGATGGATCGATGGATGGATAGATGAGGAATTGCACATGAAAATAATGAAATCTGAAAATATGGCACATATGATGAGAGGAAAGTGTGGAAACATATACATACATAAATCACACATCAACCTCTACTTAAACTATTGATGTTGTTGCAATTGTTTTGCAATTTCTATTGAATGATTGTATTACAGTGATTTATTTTACCAGAGACAAAGACAGAATTCTGAAGCATTATCAGGATGATTCAGCCTGTTTTTATTTTGAGTGTGGTTTGTTGTTCACAGAGACGAGGAAGTAGAAGGACAACTGTGCAGTGAAACACTAAGCTACATCTCTTTAAGACACAGTCATGTCTGCGGTTGGAATCAGTAACCAAGGCTTTCAACCATTCAGGAATCTTATCCTTTGTCCATGTTGCGTCAACACTCATTGGCAGAGCTGCAAAAATCTCAGGTGGCAAAGACACCCGGGGAAACTCACACAAAGACTCCTCACTTTGTTTTGTTCTGTTTTTTTCTCTCTCTCTCTCTCTGTATCTCATGTAGATGAGCAGTGAATCACACACGGCCTTGTGTTCCAGGACCTTGTAACTTTACAAAAGGCCGCGGGTTAAACTCTGCTTCATCCCTTCCTGACTCAGACTTCCTGAATTAAAGCGGTGTTTATCACCTGAAGGAGAGTTGAGTGAGAGCGTGACTGGTACAAACCCCTGACAGCAGTTAGACAAACAGTACTGACTGTAGGTAAACAGAAACGCTGAATATACTCTGAAAGTCACCAATGAATCTTTTTGTTGTTTTGGTTTTGGCATTCATTGTCCAGGACTTACAGGAAGTAACGCATAGGGATATAATGATCTTTGTGCTTAAAAAAAAAAAAACCCAAAAAAACTACAGCCAGCTGTCCAGAAAGAAACACCAGCAAACTGCTCAGAAAAAAGAAAAGGACACAGGCTGGGACGTCACACTGAGAGGGCAGCGTACAGTACCATCAGGCTGCAGGAATGTTGAATAACACATTAATTTGCTCACCTTTAATCCCAGAATCCTGTCATTGATTGAGAATTTGGATTTCGACACACTGTGTTTCCTCACTGTGGTATGCAACTAAAGTAAAAGTAGAAGATATGATGATGAATGTGGTTAAACACAAATGTCCATATTTATTCATCATCTCAAAAATGTTTTTGTAACCTTTTGTTCATGCAGTTTGACTAATTCATTATTTCTTTTTCTTCACCACTGGTTGAATCCAGATTTTTCATGCTGCCACTTACTGTGTAATTTACAAATAAAACCCGTACATAAGCCACAATAAATCAGCTGGTAAATCAAATATAACTCAATGGCCTCTCTTAAGTCTATGTCAGAGGAATAACATGAATTTAACTGCAGAAAGTGCGACAGAGGACAAGACAATATCAGTGACATTTATTTAAGTCAACACTTTTTATGACTCACAACAAATCAAACTCCCCAAAAGCCAATAACGCCAACACGCCTCGTATTGTTACCTCCTCAATAAAGCCCTACAGGTCTCCAGGGCCACACAGGAAGTGAAAAAATAAAATATATTTGATCCTCATTGTCTGCAGGCTGTTAGATGAGAAAAACAACAACTAGAATATGTGGGGGTGGGAGGGGGGGGGGTTGTAAACAGGAAAACAAAGACACAAACTGAGAAAACATTATTAGAAATGGCAGAAGTCACAGAAAGATATTGGACCCATATGGACTTGTCCTAAGGTTATATGAAAGACAAACAGTTTGTCTCTTGTCTCAAACCCTGGATCTCATTGCATGGGTGAAGCCAGAGAAGCCCAGATGTGAAAATGCTGCCTATTTATTTACGTATCCTAAGTCGTATCCTTGTTGCACAATTATCAAAAAAAATAAATAAAAAAAATGCAGCAGAAGATTAAAAACACCACAATAAAGATGTAAAATGTGGAAGTTGTTCACTTGAAAGAGAAAAAGGACAACAATAAAGAAAGATAAATCTTGAAATAATTAAAAAAATGTGTGTATGTTCAGCCTTCAAATGGTGCAAATCTAATCTAAAAGCAATAACAAAAATACAAAGTAATAATCTTAACTCTATTCCGGTGATGACGTCATTATGGAAATCTTTTGTTGAAAATGCTATTCTTATTGTGACCACAGGAGGGCAGCAAAGTCACGCAGTCAGGGACATTTTTCTCTGAACAATGTTGCTACTTTCTTTTGATTTGTAGACAACAGCGATGCTGTGTATTCTTGTTTGTAACAAAAGCTACACCACCAGACTTTTAAAAATAGATAAATACTAAACTGTAGTCACGACGCAGGTGATATCCAATTCCATAATAACGTACATTTTTAGAAAATATATAATAAAATTATTATTAAAAAAAGAAAAACATACATAAAAGCTTTTGAAACATCTTTGGTGTGATGCAAGGGTTACATGACTTACGTATATCTGTATGAATTATTAGCTGCTCTGTCGTCCTGACAATTCCATATGTAATACTCCTGTGAGTCGAGGACACACGGCTTTGGCTCATTATCGGCCGCAGCTGGTTTCTGGAGACATGAGATTATAGTCAAAGACATTCATCTCTCACGGTATGTTGTGTTCAAATAAACAATGGCTGAGATTTTTTTTTTCATCAAACTTGCGTGCGAACCTCCAAGACAGTACAAAAGAATATTGTTTATCAGCAGGGATCTGTTTTATTTCTCTTTCTCTTTTTTTCCGTACGATATTGTGATGTTTCTGGGCGGAATATTTACTAGCTAGTGTATACCTAGACCTATAGGTGGCAGTAAAGGAACTCTAAAGTTAAAGAGCTGCCAATAAAACCCAAAATAAGAAGTATTAGTATTACAACAATTAATATGTTTTGTGCAAATGCGAATATTTACTCAGGACAATGGCGCTCTGTGCTAGCCTGCTAACCATAGCATAGCACATCCTCATGATTAACTTGACCACAAGTTGTTGACTGAATGTCTGAGTGATATTCTGAGTTGGGTTATTATTAGCTTCCAACGCTCAATTTTTAAAAATACATTTGGCAGCGTTACAGGAGGAGACGATTATAAATAGATATTTTCGTGCCTTGTGTACTGTACCGTCCTGCTAAGGGCTTTTACATGGGTTCATAATACCCTGAGAAAAAGAGGAAGAGGAAGGTAAGCAACAGGCACAGGGTGAGGGAGGAGTACTAATGATCCTGACTGATCCTGCATGTGTTTGGACTGAAACTAGAATACTAGTAGTATTCTACTCCAAAATTCCATAAAAAAACAAGACCTGCTGTAAGGCAAAAGAGCTAACCACTCCTCCACTGTGTGACCAGGCTGTATCATTTACACTGTATTAAACAGCAGGTGTTCAACAGTGTGCAGCTGATCTCCACCTTCTGCACAGACTCTGTAAAACCCCGGACCCTCGCTTTGTTGCCATTTGCGTCTCATGTCCTCAGACTGAACGAGTTGACATCAGACACAATAGCTGCCAGGTTGCATCATCGGCTAATTGTGACCCAGGAGACACAGGTCTGTGGCAGCTGAATAAGAGGGGCAGCCGCCTGTGTGTGTGTGTCGGTGTGTGTGTGTGTGTGTCCCACTGCCTCCACTGCTGCTGATTCTATTGTTGCTGCTGCAATCACCTGCAATCCTTTCAAAGCCTCCTCGCTGCTGCCTGTTGCTTAGAGACGAGGTTGTCTGGGCCACAGAGTTAATGATACGGGGGAGGAAGAGAGGAGGAGGAGGAGGAGATGAGGAGAGGGTCCAAAAAGAGAGTGAAGACGAGAGCAGGAGAAGTGGTCACCGAGGCAGTGGATTCAGGTTCTAACTGGGGCGTCACAGGTCCTGGACCACGATGACGCCAAATCATTGAGGAGATTTAATGATGGAAGCACCAGGTGTTGGTCCAGCCCACAGGTCAGATGGACAAAGGACACCAACAGCAGTGCTCTGACCTCACGGTTCACAGTTTTTGCCTCACAACCAAATACATGTCAACATCATTAGCCTCTGAAACAAAGCCAGAGCATTTACAGATGCTCTTGATGAAAGCAGCTCCCGGGTCTTGCATCATGGAGAAAAACACATGTTTTCATAAGGTGTAAACAACATACAGTACTGGTGACGCAAGAACGGCAATGACAGCATCAGAAGTGGAATAATATTGGGTTGTGAAGAGCAAGTAAACTAAATATTTTCAGCTTTAATAATGGTGGTTCTCAAACTGTGGTCTGCATACCACCGATGGTACTTGGGCATCCTCTAGTGTTAGAGGAAGAATTTGGCGACTTGACACTAAAAAGAGTGTATTAAGTTTTTCTAAATTTTTTAAGTCACAAATGTCACACAATGCTTCATGTATTTACAAAAAATGTTTAGTAAAGAACAACAACCCATATTTTAAATATTTATTCAAAATATCACCAAACACAAGTTGAACTATGTGCTAGAAATAACCGTCAGTTGCTAAGAACATGGCTGAAAGATGTGTGACTGCAGTAAAACAATCACAGACCACTAACATTCACTTGCAGTCTTCATTGAGGATGCTCATTTAATAACAGTGCTATAAATTCAAGGATGTTTTCAATGCAAAGATTATCATTATTCATAAAGTAACAAGGCAACACGGTCATTGACTATTTACGTTTTCAGATTGTTATTTTTGGTTCCATTCTGGTTCACTGTGAATGTGCAGCACCAGCAGGAGATGAATTACATGAATATTTATTCTTATTTTCTGCAGGTGGGTTGTCAACAAAAGACCCAGCGCTGGTCGGTACAACAACAAGCAGTGTCAGCGATTGCTCACCTTTGCACCATCCTGTGTGTGTGTGTGTGTCTGTGTGTGTACCTGTTAATTGATTTCATCCCTCAGGAAACTCATTTCATCATACTGTGTGTTTTTAACCCTTGTCTTGCAGCAGTCTTTCACCGCTGGTTCTGCATGGAGACTCGGAGCCTCCTGGGAAATTAAATCCTCCTGAGTGAGCGTGTGCAAGGTGAGGAGGAGGGATTAGGAAGAGGGAGCCTTAAAATTACAGGGGACTTCTTGTAGTCAGATTAGTGTCTTTTTTGGTATTTAACACAGATTTTTAGCTGTGGTAACAGGTCAATACTGACCTGCTGAGTTATTTTCAACCTGTTCACCCTTTACTAAACCAGCCAGGTCTGTCTGAGCAGAAACCTCACCCAGAGCGTCACTGGGTGTGTCCAAATTAGGTGACATGTGAAACTGATTTTGTAGTTTGAATTTTTTCCAGCAACTAGTGTGTCATGGAGTTTTAGCAGGAGTTTAACAGTTGAGATGGGTTTTATTTAAACACTGATCAGAAAAAGACCATTGTAGTAAATTGATCATTTAAAACATTTATTGTTTGACAAAACCTACTGATTTTTTTTCTTTGCTACAAAATGTTTGACATATTTCCAGCTGCATGAAGTGAATTACACCAGACAGTGTTTGAATCTTTGCAGTGAATATAATAATAAAAACATGTTTCCATCTCAGTGCTAAAAAGGCCACCTATTAACTGCCTGTATATGCAAATTCAAATACAAGACAGGAAGTCAAACATCAAAGGAAAAACACGAACATCGCACCAGGATTTCTACATATCCACCATCATGCTTAAATAAAACACTTTGTACTGTAAAGCTCTGCTGTTAATGGTCATCATCTACTGTTAGTTCCACTGCTGTGGTCGGTTTTATCTTCCACACACTGACACACAAACTTAAAAAATAAGATCAAGCTCCATGGGGCATAAATACACAGGTTACATTACTAGGTCAGTGTGTATATGTATGTATATATATATATGTATATATATATAAATATAAATAAGGCATACAAAACAACATTCCATTAATTGATGTTGAGGTTACAATGAGAAAAGTGTCAGCCAGTGCAACAATCACTCAATGTATAAAACCTTTTGAGGTACAAAGTTGTTCAACATCACACCAAACAGTAAAAATTGGCCTAACATCAAATTTTCTAATTGGCCTAAATCAAAAACACTGTTGCATTGCAACCAATCACCAGTTCTCATCCATAAAAGGAAATTAACTATTCAGTGTTCCAAAGGTTTGTTTTTTTAAATTATCCTTCATGTCAAGGCACCGTCCAGGTACGCCTGCATCTTCTCTCTGTGGGCCTGGGTGAAGCAGCAGCCAATGACCTCCTCTGTTTCCTGGATCCGCCTTCGGAATCGTTCACGATCTCTGACCAACACATCCCAGTGTCCTTTGCGAGATGCTTGGTGGGCAAATGACCACGTCCTCATTACGTGGACTTGAACAAGAGGGGAAAAACGAACCTAAATCCAGAGAAACAGAGAGATCAGACCTGTTCCGTTACAGGGATGGACTCATTCAACACTTCCATATTATTTTGATTGATTGTTTTACATTAGCACTTAGCTACTGACCCAAATGAACAGAAGAAATCTGTGTTGAAATTGGCTTATAGACTATAAGGAGAGCTCTCTGAATGAACTTAGGCCTAAATTTACATCATGACTTGTTTTGTTCTGCCGTGGGGTTGTTTTAAAATCTGATGCAACGTGGAACAATGGTGTTAAAATGACTTAGTAATGCTGCTGCAACTCCATTAGTCTAAGTGGGAGCTAAACTCTCTGCTGACTCAATGTGGTCACATGACCCATCTTAGTCATAGCAACGAGCAGGGTTGCTAACTGACACAAAACAACTCTAAATGACACACGGTTCAGAACAGTGTGCGTGTTGTGAAAAAGGTGTAACATCTTTGAAAATGCTTAAATACCAAAAAGAAAATAAATTCCTTAAATATTCTAGTTTTTTGTTTTGTTATATCTATTGTATATTTAAGAAAAAAAAAGAAAAATCAATAAATTCCTCAAATATTCTAGTTTTTTTGTTTTGTTATATCTATTTTATATTTCGGTTTTTTTTATCTAGAATCATATTAATTCACTAGATAATTTAGTGAAAACATATTTGGTAATTTCTGGCCATTGTTAAAAGTTTTGATGTGAAGTTAGCAAAGTACAAACAAAGTATTGAGATCTCCTTAGTATGAGACTCTTTATACATAAACTGCAAAAAATTCAGGGTTCTTTCGCTACTTTTAAAACTATTTTTATTTAAATAATAATTACCTTTTTCTGACTACGGCTGGTTTTGCTTTCATTTTGATCTTCTGGATGAGAATGAGGCGTTTGTCCAGGTCTTTTCCAAGGCACCAGTGTTTTTTCTGGATGGGAGTGTCGTTTTATCTGCCTCTCTGGCAGAATAGGCTTGCTGGGTGTGTGTTTTATGCTTGTACTCTGATCTTTTTTATAGTTTTTGCCCCTAGTAGGCGACCTTTTTCTGCGACGAACGTTAGGATAGTCACAATCTTTCTCAACTTGTCGTGATTTTGACTGGGAGCTCTGAAGGCAGGCCTGAAAGTTGAGCGGGTGATACGGGTCGTTGTCTGGGCAGAGGGATCTCCAAAGCTGCTCCTCTTCATCCTCTTTCCATCCTTCATCCTCAGATGAAGGAGGGAAACTGCTTTCCTTATCGTCCGAATCAGACTTGGTGGAAGGTACAGGCAGTGAGGTCTGTGCTTTAGAGACTGTGGTGGTGGGACATGGAGGAGATGTGCTGCTGATTGTGCATGCAGTGAAACACAGGGGGTTGTAGGGGTCTGCTGGACTGCTGAAGAAGTCCCAAAGTCTTTCACTCTCCTCTTTGTCTATGTCAGGACTGGAGCTGCCGGAGCTGGTCCAGCTGCTCTCACTGTCAGAGCGACTGATCCAGATGTTTAGGCCTCGAGGCCCTGACCTCTCCTCGCTGGCCTTGCCCACTGACATAGTGTCAGTGTTGGCACTGTCTTTTACTTCATTTTTGTTTCCCCCCATGTCTGTATTGGTTGAAATACAGGCAGAGAAAAAGAAGGGGTTGTAGGGATCACTAGACTTTGACAGAGATTCCCAAAGGGCCTTACTCTCTTCACTGTCAAATTCTACTATGTTCTGGTCTTCCTCACTACTCCAGTTACAGCTTCTATCCTCCTCAGATGTATCCTCCTTGAAATGTTTAGCTTTTGTGAAATTCTGTTGGAAGAACTTCTCACCACTGTTATGGCAGGTCTCGTTTGAACTCAAGCCGTCACCACTTGACACGAAGATGTTCCAGTCACCAGGGAAGCCCATTTTCCAGGTAGCTTGATCTACAAGAAGGATTCCGTCGTCTTTACCAGCTGTTCTAGACACAAAGTCATCCACGAGTCCACAGCAGATGTCATCAGCACGTAGACTGGACAACAGGGCCTCAGCAGTGGATTTCCCAGAGAAGGTCTCGCTAACATCTGCGCAGAAGTCTGACAAGTGATTCGTCCCCCCAACCATGACTCCACCTTCTCCGTCAAACAACGAGGTGAACAGAAAGGACTCCGATGGGTTTGTTGCTGAACTCATGTGCTGGATGTGTTGCCCATTCTCATCTGTGATTCTCAGGTGAACTTCAAACCTGAACATCTGAAAAACTGTTAAAAAAAAGACAACAAATAAAAAAAATGTTCCTAGAAATTATTAAATTGTAAAATGCGCTTTTTTTAGGACTATTTTATTTTATTTATTTTTAATATATAGCTGAACATCTGAAAAACTGTTAAAAAAAGACAACAAATAAAAAAATGTTCCTTTTTAGGACTATTTTATTATTTATTTATTTTAATATAATATAAAACCACTTGGATACAACAAAAGTGAAATAAAAGCAGCGTCAAAATGCTTGTGTATTGTGTAAAAATGTGTATTCTACAACATGTGCATGAATAAAATAAGGAGAATTACAAAAATGTAATTTCTAATTATCTGTTCCGTGACAAGAAAGTTACTTTTTGTCCTGTGATATAGCGATATGTTCTGCGTCATTAATAGAAAAGCACGGAACGTTTTCACGAAAAGCTACTCCACGCAAGGACCGTAAACAAAACAGGGTCGATATCAATTAATATATCACCGCACAGGCCATTCTATGTGACACTGTGTGACACTTTAAGTCCCGCCGTCTTTAGAAACAATTGACCGAAATCGAAATTTAGACTGCTTACCTGACATAAACGTGTAGTAAATGACCTGAAGAAGCAGCCGGAGCTGTTCCCACACCACGGTCAGCATCTGTTTAGTCCAGGGGAGAAGCGCCATTCCTCCGCTGCCGAACCTCTCCACCGCCGTTCCTCCACAAACCTTATCAGCACCAACGGTCGAAGCCATTTCTCTCACTTCTCCCTTCCCCTCTTCAGATCTATGGCGGCTGAATTAACAATAATCCTCACGTATTTTGATATTCCTCGTCGAAAACCACCAGATTCCGTGTATTAGTGCGTGACAGACAGTCGTCCAAGTGCGGTCGCTTCATTCTCCGGCAGGTCAATGCCATTTTTGTCGCTGTGCTTCGTCAAATATCGCTGAGTATTCTCGCCATGGTTCTCTGTAGTGTGTTGTCGCTGTAGTCAAAAATGGTGTACGTTACTGTGGTGGCGTAAGACTTCTTAAAATATAACAAGTCTGACGTCATGCCGCGCCATGATTGGACACTGTGGTTGTCAATCATCAAAGTCACATTACGAAGCATGTGACGGAAGGAAAGTGCCCGTAATTTCCCGACTTCGAATGGGTAGTAAATATTTACTCGTCATCGACAATAACTATCGACGTTAATATAAGGAAAGATTACACTTACTCACGTGATCTTAACTGAGAACATTATGTTTCTAGTTTGCTCTCGTGTGTTTGTTTAGGCTTTTACTTGGTTCTGGTCCCTTGTGGTAGGATCAGAGCAGCACACTGGTCGACGTCACGTCATGTCTTTGTGAATTTGTTTATAGTTTAAATAAAGATTAAAAGATCCCTGCCTTACAAGGAAACCGTAAAGGGCGCCTCCTATTGTTAAAAATGTAATAATGTCGTAAGAAAAGTGAAATGAGCATGGTGTTTTACATTGAACTTAACATGAAAGTATTTAATGATCAAAAATGAAAGTGCAGCAAAAACTGAAATTTGTAGTTTGGCAATTCCCCCGAATCTTTGAACTGGAAAAAGAAACAAATTAGAAGAAAAACAAGGCATGTCTACAAGAAAACTGATTAATTAAATTGATTATTTAAAACAAACATTTAATTTAATAAAACTTGGTATAAAAAGTGTTTGATGACTAAAGTTAGTTTTTATAGGAATTAAACATTTTTCAGGGGATAATTTGTAGCTGTAGTTTGATGTTTTCAGCAAAATAAAACCTCCCGTCAGTGTAGAGGTGAGATGGTGACAACTGTAATTCACGGATGTCATCATTGACCAGTGGCTCAGGGAATTAAACCTGACTATACAGAACACTCTTGACCTGTGATCGACTGAGACAATAATAATCACCAGATGAGAGAATAAGGAACCAGATTTTATTATAGACCGGAATCAAAAGTCACTTCCATAACCAGGGGAATCCGTGCACTTTTCAGTGTTAACCATTCAGGCATTTTCCTGTCTTGGATTATGTAACACGCTCATCTGTATGCCATGTTCATGTTGTCTATGCCAAATCAATAGTGCATTCATTTAAGAATTAGGAATATTGTAAATAGTGGTGGTGTCATTTTATTAGTCCATAAAGTAGTATTCTTTAACAGTTAAAAAGAAAAACAACACGCATTCAATTTAAATTCTTTTTATTTATCCAAAAAAGTGAATGTTTATGCCACCAGAGCAGAAGCTGTAGAGGACTCACTGTAAAAAGGAAAAAACAGAAACTTTAGGAATAGAACTGTACAAACTGAGCAGACATTTGTTGGAAATGTACAACTGTCGTTACATCCACTGTTTCCACAAAGCTGTAATGTAAACAGATTCCCCCAACACTACAGTAACTACAGACCCAATGTAGTGTTTTTTTTAATGGGATACAACATAAATATGTAGTATGTAGTAACAGTGATATGTTCAAGTGTAATCTGACTGTGTGAAGGGGACTGGCAGAGGTGGCACACAGAAGCCGCTCTGCTAATTTACCTCCAGCATTTTTATAGCACAAAAGAAATATCGCTGCTCCTACAATGAGGCAGAGCAGGACAATGAATTGTGCCTTTCACAAAACATCAGTTATAGTTCTAGGATCAATCACAGATACCCAACAGTAAGAGAGTTTAACAGAACAAAGTTCTAGAGCAGAACAAATACTTACTACTTCCAGTTGGGGGCCAGTACTCTCTTGGTCTTGTAGTAACGGGCCAGCCTGTGGATCCTGCTCTCAATGAGAATCAGGCGGAACTTGGCATCCTTGTCCTGAGACGAAATTGTTCAGAAAAGATGTTCATGTTTTTCTTCCAAATCCACATATTTCTGGCTTAGTAAAAATAAATATTTTTATGTTTACATCACTAATGGAAAAAGACGCATTTACATTAACCTTTGTTTAACAAACTCCCTGTATGTAAACCAAAAAATCTGACACCATCCATTGACAGTTTATACAATGGAAGAAATAATTCAAGTTTCAACATTAACCCTTTAGATTTACAACTCAAAATGGAATAACTTCCCAAAATTGTATTTTAAGTTGTATCGTAGGTCCTAAACAGGCATGAATATACATATTAGATTTTTTTTAACCTTTCTGTTTCTCTCCAGATGCTTCCTGACTGCCACAGCCTTCTTGATGAGGTGGTAGAGGTCCTCGGGCAGGTCAGGGGCCAGACCCTTGGACTTGAGGATCCTAAGGATTTTGTTGCCAGTGACAAAACGAACCTGGGCCACACCATGGGAATCCCTCAGAATAACACCTTAACAAAAAATGAGCAGTGCAACAATGACTTATGTAAAACCAGCCAACTTGAACCAAAATGAAACAAAAAAAGTTGCACACTGTAAGATTAATAATGAATATAAACAAGTTCATCTTTCAAATGGCCAATGCCAGACTTTAAACCATTCAAGCGACTTAACAATGTAACGCTACCATTACTTGTTGTCAAGTGGCTTTTTCTAACAAAATCATGACAAAAACATCTAGTTTAACGTAAACGACTCTGTGTAATAGCTAGCCAACCGAGTCATACAGTACATGATCAATAAACCAGCTCGCATTGGTTAAGTTCAAGTGTTCAAGCATCATCAATCAGTAAGTAATCTTACCAATCTGAGAAGGGGTCAGACCCTTTTTGGCCAACTTGAAGATCTGCTCTTTGACATCGTCGGAGGTGAGCTTCAGCCACTGCAGATATAATTCGTTGAACGAGTTAATCGCTAATACTTTCGCCAATGACACTTAGCTACATTACACAAAGGCTGAGAAATATGTACTCACTGTGGGGACACTGCGCCTGTAAGGCAAAGCTGACTGGGACAAGCCCTTTCTGTAAAAATGAAGGAGAGATGAGTTACATGGAGAAGGAATACTAACGATTTGCAATCAAATTCTTTAACGTGGGCCTGGTGGTGCGAGCATTACGCTGTGCCACTAACCGCAATAAAGTGTCTGCGTTAAAATTCTAGGTTTTCATACAGCAAGCTAGCATAATAATTATACTACAATCGTCTTTTAATACGAAAAGGTACCTAATGACATTGTAGAATAAAATAGAACGCTCTGTGAGCCGAAAGCTAATGCTAACTAGCGTCAGACGGAGGTAACTGTAGCAGAGTGGGTGATTTAGACCTTTTTAACGCGTCTGTGTTGACTTTTAGGGCTTATACCCCCTTTATAAACTTCATTATAGCGTAGTATAGTTTAAAAATTAATAACAGCTTGTCTGACAGCATAAAAAATACATTTTTATCGACAAAACCAGAGCTCACCCGGGAGCGTGCATGCGACCCATGATGGCGGTAGAGGAAGAGAGGCCGCACACGCGACAAGGAACGGTATTTTGCGCTTGCGCCGGAAATGGCGTAATGACGCACAAAGACTCCTGTTGACGCTGGGATACGGTAAAAGAGAGAAAAGCTGTTTTCACGGTTTTTTCCTCAAGTTCCTAAATCGTACTGTGCACAGGTGGATAAAATTGTGCTAACATTCCTGATCAGTGGAAAAAAAGTTATCAGCAGTACAGAATACCAATTTGTTGATATACTGTACACCAGACGCCTTTTCTAGAGGTCGCCATGTTGGACACAATGCTGTTATAATAACCAACGATAGATAAACAGAAAAAAGACTGTACACTTGTAACCCACAGTAATCACTAAATATTTGATATGTAGTTTCCAAAAATATAAACATATAATAGAGTTTAGTTGTAGCATGTGCTGAAACAACAGTGCATTCATTTCACAGGTACAATTTTGAATCCCATTAGTTACTTATAACTAAAATAAATATAACATTAAATTACAAACTTTGAAGACAGATTACTGCTGATATATGCTTGTAAAGCTGGAGCAGTTACCTAAAAGTACCTATTTCATACAACCTAAAAACACTGTTCAAATAGAGGTCAACACATTTTAAAGAAAAGCCAAGAGTCACAATACTTGTTCCAAAAACATTTAATTGCTTTAGGAAAGAGGAATTACAGTACACACAGATCCATTCAGGTTAAAGGTAACCAATTAAGAATAAATAACTGGCCATGTTAATACAAACTCTGTTTTCTTTGTACAGTCACTAAAAGAGTGAATCAAGTCACTAATATTTATAATGTAAGTGTTGCTCTTAAATCATAATCGTCACGTAGATCTCTTAAAAAATTCTCAGATAAATTCATCAAAATTTCTTTATTAAACATTAACAACTTTAATTTTATAGTTAGCACAGAGAGGTGTGTTCTTGCTCAGGACCTTGTTCCCTTTTCAAAACCGTTTCACCGTCAGCTTGCCACGTCAACACTGATCTACGGGCAGTTTGTGTTCGCAATGTTGTAAAATCTGATTGGACTAGATTTTTTCAGGCAGTTTAGGGAGTTGTTGATAACTGCTTTGTTAGCATGGTGTCATTACACCACCACAGCCTAATCTCCAGACTCAACACTTACAGTATTCTCAGTTTTTAAACTGGGATTTGCTGCAGTCTGCAATGTGGTTTAAAACCACCTGAAGAAAATACCTCAGCTAACTTAAAATCAGGAGGCAAACACAAGCTTTACAACCAGAGCACGGACAAAACACTAACTTCCACCTTATGATACAAGTCCCCTTTTCAAAGTGTGTTGTGTGAAAGCTGTCAAGTAATGTCACAAGAAACAACAAGTAGTGTGCATTTTGTGGCAGTCCACTGTTATGATCTACACCTCTATGCCCTGCTTTAGAAGACCTACTGATAAAGCTATACAGAATATAGATTTTTCTTTAATAAGGACATATCACATTGTTAATAAAATATACATACCATTAAGGCCAAGGTTAGGGTTATAAAGAGATTGTGAGCACAGACAAAGGCACCCTGTTCAGTTCCCTGTGAGGGAAAGTGGTTTGATATTTCCATTCTTTTTTTAAAACTTTGGCACATTCTTGGGTAATCATAAGGTCAATGTTGATTTTCTGTAATTCGTTGTTTTTGGAGCAATCTACCAAGAAGTGTCATATGTTGCAAAGTAGGAAACCATCACAATCCCACTTGTTCTTGGAGAAAAAAAACAAACAAACAAGAGTGTAAAAATTAGCCCCTATTTTTTCCTCTCAAAAAATAAATGGGTCAATCTACCTAACTCTTCTGCTAGCAAGTCGTTTTGGTCCTCTAATATCAAAATGTACAAAACATTACAGCTCTCTGTGTTCTAGTTTAGGAAAAAGACAACATGAGTAGAGATTGTTTTTCACAGAAACAATCTTGATCTGTTACGGAGGGAGAGAAAAGAGAGTGAAGGATGGACAACAGGTTCGGTTTGTAATGACCTGTTCACTAGTCCTTCGTTGTTTTGTCTTGAGGAGTTCTTCTTGCACTAATTTCTTAAGGGAATAACTTTAAAGGCAAAATGACAACTCTAAGTTCAAGGGGTCTTTGAGGCGTTACGTTTAAATGCGTTTTCCTGCCACAATGATCAAAAACCGACTATTACCATGTGATCCATGATAAAAAGTCACCCATGGAATCGTCAGATTTGATGACGCCAATATTTAACAAAAGCATTTGAGATTTCCTCTGAAAAAAAAACGCAAGTTCTTTATTAGTTTTTTTACTAGTGAAAGCTGAGGTTCTTAAATTCAGGTCAGTTTAATGTGAACGCAACTTTTGTCTGGAGACTCTTTGTCAGGCTTCAGAAAGGAGCTGGAAGACAGGCAGGTGTTAGAAGTAGGGGACGGCTGTAAGTTTGTACCACTTGACCGTCTCCTTGCTGAGGTCAAAGTCTTTAAGCCTGAGCGTGATGCCGCCCAGGAAGTAGTTTTCACGCAGAGACTCAGCGCTGAGCACGCTCAGTTGAAGTTCCCGCAGGCCCAGGGTTTCCTTGCTGTAGCCACTGTACACCAGCTGTGAAAAGAGGAGGATGAAGATGTAAAACTGTCACCATAGTGGCCATATTACTGTTGGATGACAACAAGAACACGTTTATGCCATAATAAATTATTTTCTGACCATCTCATTGAAAGTAGGGTTTCTGGTTTTCCTAGAGATTTTTGTCTTGCGTTTGGAAGTCTTGTGAGGATCTGGAAGCAGGTAGGTTTTAACGTAGGGGTTGGGATCTGTTCCATCTTCAGAAACCTGAAAAGGAGCATGTCAAATATTAATATGATGAGAAAAAACATTAAAAAATAGTGATCAAAACCATAACTGTGATTACCAGGTCTCGGATGTGCATCACCATGATGAAGAGAGTACTGTTCCTGTAGGAGATGGAGAGCTTCACCTCTCCCTCCACCCGACCAGCCGTGGGGCTCAGTGGAGGTTCTGTAAATAAATCAGGAAATCGAACAGAAACTTCAGAACAAAACACCAGGGTAAAACAAACCTCATCTTAGAAATCCTGATGTTGTGTTCAGAATTAATCTAACCTTCTCACTAGAATAACTGTTTAAATTATAATTACAATGTACACAGGTATATTGTAATTATGTAAATGTGAGTTAAACTTTGGTCAGTGATTTTTATTAGCTAATTTGTTTTACTCCCCACTCCCAGAAATGTAACACTTTTCAAGAAGGTGAAACACAAGAGCAGGGTGTGAAGTGTGACTAAAGCTTCAAACATCTGAATAAAAGGAGGTGATGTTCACCTGGTGCTCTGGCTGAGGCATCCAAACCTTCTGTCTTGTCGTCTCGTGCAATTGGATGGAAGAACGTGTAGATCAGATCGCACTGGAATAAAATAAACACAGGGCACAGCGTTAGGTCATGGACAGATACAAGACTTGTGTGTGTGTGTGTGGTTAATTACCTGAGTGACGTCTGTGGAGCTTCTCATCAGATTGTGGACATAGTTTGTGAGCTCCAACTTCCTCTTGGTCGCCACTTCTTTGATGTGGGTGCGTCCCAGCACCATTTTATTAGGGAAACTAGAGACAGGAAGTGAACAACAGCATAAGTATTAAATATCACAGAGGTTAACAACTCTGACTCAAGACAAACAGACATGACATAAGTGACCAATAATAGTTTGGAAATTCAGCAGTATGAGTCTATGCGGCACTGAACAAGGGTGGGGTTCTTGAGCTGAGAAGAGGCCAATAACCAGACTTAAGCTTTGACAAGACACTGATAAAGTGACGTATTCTGTGGAAATGACAACAGCAAATATACAGTTCATAAAGAGGCTGAAGGTCACATGACTGGCCCAACCTTGGAAGCTTCCAGAGGGGGAACAGTATGGTCAGTTTGTTGTGGAGCTCCTGAAACTCATCAAAAGTGCGGAAGACAAACTGAGGCTCGTTCTGACCTTCCCTCATGATCCTTACAACGTATGTCTGCAGAGGAGACGAGCAGCAGGTGTCAGTAATTCTCCAGTTCAAACACAGACATAAGAACCTTCAGGACAAACGTAACACAGACGGACTCACATAATGCTTGTCTGGGTTGTATCTCTTCTGGAAGGAAAAGATGGACGCATGGACAATGCGACCCTCCTGTTTGAGGGTGTAGGTCTTTGGGGAGAAGGACAGAATGGGCTCATCGTTGGCTGGCAGGCCTGAGAATCGTAGCTGAGCAAGGTTGTGGATGAAGAAGTTAAACTTGGTGGCCACACTTCCCAGGCTGGACTCAATTAACCTGCAGATTCAGGAGGAATGGGAAAACAGTAGAAGAAATAAAATATGTAAAACAAGCAAAAATGCTCAGCAAAACAAACTCTCTATTGACCTTTGTTTTTCAGGTTTTCCTCTAATAGGATTCAGACAAAGGCAGTATACACCTGACACTGCTGACACTGAACTGAGAACTTTTATTGATGTAACGTAAGACAACATCCAGGGCAAATCTGTACTTTCTGTGATAATACTGCCCTCTGGGGGTGGGGAAACACAATGCTGAAGACCAGTGATGTTCAGTTTGAAGTACACCAAAAATACACATCTTTCTTTGATTCTCATTCTTTAAAATAAACAAATACATTAAAAAAATTATATATATACACCGGTATTCTTTATTTTTAAAATGTGATTAGAAAACCTTTCACCATTGAAGGAATTCAGTAAGTAAGCGATGCTGTGTTTACCTGGTGAAGAAAATCGTTGCTTCAGCGTCTGTGTTGTGAGGCTGCAGAGCATCGAACACATACTTTAGGTCCTGAGAACCGGTCAGTTCTGGAAGACCTGAGGACGTCATCTGTGACATGAAGACACATGAAGGAGATGATGATGATGATGATGAAGATGAGTTTTTAATCCGCCATATGGCGTATCCTGGCATTGTATTATAAAATATATATATATATACTACTGTATGGACTTTATGTAATAGTACTAACTAGGACCAAACCTCCATTACTGTGCACAGAAGACTTTCATAGGCAAAAAGACAAAAATGCTTTAAAAGTCTTTTATAATTACGTTTGTCTTAAATGTGTATTGGATAAAGACTAAAATCAAATGAATAATCAATTGTTATTAAAAAACTATGCTCCCTGTGTTCACCTGTGTGTGTGTTTGACTCACCAGTGACAACAAGTTGAGGAACAGCCCAGAGTGCTTGCGGATGAGGTTGTAGGCCTGACAGCACAAGTCAACAAACAGTTGGAAACGACTGGTGGGTCGCTCTCCTCCGTTGATGACGTAGGCCATGTCTGAGGTCAGGACGAACGGCGCTCGGTCCCTAATGGGAAATACAGAAGGGAGGATTTAAATGGCGGTCTTAATGAGCAAAGAGAATCTTTGATATTGTGGATGTTTATTAATCATAGGTCTGTGATACAATTTGTTGGAAAAAAAGGACATTATTTTTACCTTTTAAAGCTGCCAAACATCTGGGCGTGGCCCAGGAACTTGCCAAAGTCAATGTGGAACATGTGACCAGTGGAGCGCAGCATGATGTTGTCGTTGTGACGATCACAGATGCCCAGGATGTAGGTGGCGACACAGCATCCTGCACATGAGTAGATGAAGTTCTCTGATGCCTGTGGAAAAAAGAAGAAGATACAAGTTCAAGCTGTGAAAAACTACAGAAACACAATTTTATAAAATTACATATTTGGACTAAAATTCAGAAATTCAGATTATTATATAAAAATCCACTTCTCATCTTTGTGCTCGTGTACCTTCTCATACTCGTCCTCAGCAGGGTTGTACTTGCGGAGCCACTCTGCCAAAGGTTTGTCCTTGAAGGATCCTGTGACACCGTACTCCACCTGGATCTTTCTCAGGGTGTCGGAGGACGGCACCAGCTCCACCATACCTGGACAATGTGTGGAATCTTTGATTGAACGTGAACTCAACCACAACAAAATTCATAGAAAACATTTTAAAGTTATAGAGAGAGATAGAGAGTATTTAAAGATACAGACGGTACATGTAGGTTTTTTAATATTATAATGTTGGTGTATGAAGTTTATATTGAAAATTAAGTTTGATGTTTTTATTAGTAACTTTCCTCCTAAAGTTAATGATGATTTTTCTAACTTTACAAGTTTTCTTTTAATTGAATACAAAAAACGTTATTATTGGTGAAAATAATAAGGTGGTGAAAAATACAAGTGTGCACATCAGTCTGTGTTGTGTCATATTAAGGTGGACTGACATTCACTGTAACCACATTTGTCTTTTACCTTTGTCTTTTCCAGTGGAGATGCATTTAAAGTTGACTATACGCAGGTCCAGACCTTCCTGCAGCCAGATGCGGTCCATGATGCGGATCATCTGCAGAGCCAACATGTCCTGCCTCAGGTCTTCTCCAACCTGAAACACCCACACATTGTCTATTATAAGCGCGACACCATTTCAGCCACCAGGGGGAGTCATGACAGCCACTGTATGTTACTGTAATTATCACACTGCAAAAACCTGATTCTTAAATGACCAGCATCTAATAAAAGTGTGTGCTGTACCTTAAACATGACGTTGATCTCTTCCCCCAGAGGGTCAGCGTTGACCAGCGCCAACTTGAGAGGAACTGCATTGGAGTTGAAGAAGGAGCAGGCCTGGGTGCACAGCAAACAGCAGTTTCAGCTTTTGTATTTTATCATACCATAATAATGCAACAGGATCCAAACACTGGAGCCTACTGTTAAGTGGTATGTATGTGTCTGTACAATACCTTGATGTTTAGTTCTTTGGCCACCAGGCTGGGGCTGAGGGGCAGTCGGCAGCTGTTCCTCTGGAAAAAGTTTTGAACATTTTCCAGGCCCTCCTGCAGCGCTACCTGAAAATATGCACCCAACTCATCTTGTCATTCAAAGGTCAAAGTTCCAGCATTAATGTCAGTTTGCAGACAGACAAACCTGTCTCGTGGACCCTGCGGCCTGTCTGACCCTCTCAGCCACAGCTCCTAACAGCGTCACTAAGTGAGTCTGTTTCTCTAACTCTGCCCTCAGTTTGGTTCCGCACAGACACAGCAAGGCACCCAGCACCCGCTCGTAGCGCCAACCCCAGGCCGGATCCTGTACTGCATCCTTTAGCAGCCTGCAGACACAAAAACATAAAAAAAACATTTGAAAGATAATCAATATTTAAATTATTGATTATTTTGTTCCGCTTCGAAGATGTACTGGGAACAGTTAACTCACCAATAGAGGTAATGGGCAATGTTGATGTTGCCTTGTGCTCTAGACAGCAGGAAGAGGACGAGAGCATTCTTCAGGTGACATTCAAACTTTAAGGCCTAGAAGAACAAGAAGGAAAAATGAAAATTGACAGAACCATTAAGAAGGAAAGGAAGTTATTAAAAAAGTGGTACATTGACAGTGTTTTTAACTATAAAATAAAAATATTGTACTCCACCTGTACGAGCTGTGGCAGGTAGTCTGTGAGTTCATCATCACTGCTCTTCTCAATCCAACTAACAGCCACGCTTCTCACTTCTGTATCTGCAAACCTGAAAACACACAGACACACAGTATATATAAATATATACATATAAAAGAAAAATACATATATGAATGTTTCTGTTGTAATACTTATGTGAACAGTACACACTTTGAGTCGAGCAGCTCCAGTGCAGTGACCGGGGGGAGAGGAGGCCATTGGTGCAGCAGCGAGTGGATGTGAGCCATGCTGGCCCAGTCCCAGCTGGGAGCACTGGCCAGCACCTTGGGCAGGCTGCTGGGGTGGTCCCTCTGACAGTGGAGCTGGTGGTCCCATAGGATCTGATGATCTGCTCGCTTCAGTCTGCAGATTCAGCCAAATCACATCAAATAAATTTTTTTTTTTTCAAATAAAACATTAATAATTGGTTGTATTTGTACTTTTGTTCCCATTTAAAATTGTATACTGTTAAAAGCTTCTTAAATGTATCATCTCTGTGGTTACTGATCGCACATTCTGCACTTTATACTGGAGGTGTACCGGACAATTATTTGATCTATGTCTGGCTCGCCATGAAAAATTCATTATATCAGAACAATGGATGGTCACGTGACCTTAATCAGCACAAAACCGATCAATGGAGCTGCTGTTTGACTTGTTGTCCTCAAAGAGGCTCGGGAAATGAAGGGGCAGCACAGAAAGCATGCAGTGAGGATAAAGACTCTGTTCTAAAGGGCCGAGGTTTGAAGCTAGATGTTGACAAAGTGATGGAAACTTAGCTGGAGGTGGAACAGCTGGAAGGAAAGGAGACGCAGGTGTTTATGGTGAACTGAGTCTGTGGCATTACTTTGGAAATCTCTATTTTAAATCAAAGACTCTACTGGACTCTACTGGGTGGTCTGAACAGTGGATTTCCCTCACCCAAAGTTAGAAGCTCGGCTGCAGATTTTCTCCATTTTTCTTCGGAGGTCTGGGTCGAGCTCCTCCAGGGTGAGGGGCTCTGGACTGGTGACCTCTTTGGGTCCCACGTACAGAACATCAACTGGAGAGTTGGGAAAGTCCACCTGATGGTAAAACAGAAATCAATTTGCTGATCAGTTTCTTCTTTAGACGAAAATAAAATAAACAACCAATCAGATTGAAATATTTTATAGATGCAAAACCATACTTTTCATCATTTGTTTTCACTAGTCACTGATCACTAATAGAAATTATTCAATTGCTACATATTGTACAAAGTAGTCACTTTAGGATGTTTACTATCTTGGGTACAGTAGGTTAGTAATGAGACTATTATTGAACAGCTTCTGTGGAAGACGATGTTGACCTGCAGTATAATTCTCTCTGTGGGAATCCTCTTGCGGCCGCCCATGGAGCCCGCGGTGGCAGCAGCAGCTCCCTGGGCTGATGTCCACAAACAGAGCAGCCTGCTGCCTCGGGCCAGAACCCTGGAACACACAGAGCGCTATGAACAACAACCTTATACTTCCAAAAACATCACCCTCCATTCTGGCAAAAATAAAATAAAATTTCAAGGATTTGCTGTTACAACAGAATATTGTCCACGAGCTGTAAAAATATTTTTCAAACTGTTAGCACTTCTAGCTTTAAGTTTAAATTGTTGAGTTAAAATGACACTAAATGATGAACAAATATATATTAATAAACATATATTTGATGAACAAATAAGTAAAATGCACTTTATTTAGTGTTTTTGAAAAACAGTGAGGGGCCGTTAGCTTGCCTGAGCTAAGTGCAGTTACTGGTTTAGTGGTTTGTGTGACCAGTGTGAACATTGATAAAATCACACCAAACCATGAATCAGCCTCTGACTACGACACTACTCTTCTCTGCTCACCGTCTGAAGTCAAAGAGGGGGATGGAAACTTTGCCCAGCTGCTCCGGCGCCTTCCTCTGTTTGTTGGAGTCTGGGGATCCACCGGCATTTTGGTTCAGCACCCCGAACAAAGTCAGGCTCAGTATGGACTCCAGTGGGAGCACAGCTACTGCGATGGGGAAGTTGATGCTGGGATAGAGGAGGACAGAGTCAGTCCATAGTGAGGACACGGCAAACAGAACTTTCTGGCTGTTGTTGTATAGGAGACTTAAAAAAAAAAAAAAGTAAAAACTAGGAGTGTCAAAATTAATTACTACTTTGAGCAATTGCAGGAGAGAGGAGAGGAAAAGGAAGGGAAGTAATCTCTTACAGTTCATCCCATTTCACATGGTAGAAGAAACTCTTGTATGTTCCCACTCTCTTAGATTGCACCGGTTTGAACAGGTTCTTTCCATTGTGGGTGAGGGCACACATCAGGAAGTACTTCTCATAGCTGAAACAGCACATTCAACACTTGCTTAGAGTTGAGTTAAGACATTTTACACATTCTGGAATAGAAAAGAGAAGAAAGTCTTCCTTCATGTGCATTTGTACAACTATGTTCTGTTTTATCTGTTTGCAAAACAGAATGAAAAAGTACATTTCGAAACTAACACTAATAATTTATTGACTTCTGAAACAAGTTTCACTTCCATACAACTGAGTGTTGTACGACCTTTGCCTGTTTATTAGGGCACGCCGCCTTTGTTTTCAGTTTTTCGTGGAGTCATTTGTTCAGTTTAAGTCGATCAACCCCATCAGCCCCGTCTCCCTCTCTTTATCACTCTTGCTGTCTCTGATGCAAAGTTTAGTCTGTTTTTTTAAAATAACAGTAAGCTTTCCCTGATGGAGATGAAATAATCCCATTAAAAAGTACAAGTAATAAATAACACTGTCTCAACATCGTTTTCTTCTTTGACCTTGATTCCCGTTTAGAAGTGACTCTTTGTTGAGTTTGTAAGTAGAGCAGCTGTTTGGCTCTTTTATCTCACTCAGATGCATGTACATAATACTGTGTGTGAAGGAGTAGAAGGCATCTGCAAATATATGAATAAAGTGAATCTCAGTTGTGTTCTACAGCTTTTCGACTCAAACCAGAACACATTCTATACCTAAAAGAACATGAACGACAGTAACATATCAAGTAATGCAAAAAAGAAATAACAATCTGCAGCGACATTGCATATCAAGTAATGCAAAAAAGAAATAACTGCATATTTTTTTGCAATATCTGCAGCGACATTGTAGGAACAGTCGCACACTGGAAAAAGGGCTTTAATCAGTGAATATGTGGCCGAGGGTTCACCATGCAATCAGTCACACATTTTCACTCCAGACCTGATGTATTAGTCAGTGGGTTTGTGTTGGCAGCTACACCACAATGTCATGCCGTCTCAATATGCTGGCAGTGCCCTGGCATCTCACTGAGGCTGCAGATGGATGAAACACGAGCCACAACAACGACAACTGCTCAGACCTCAATAGTGAAACAACAGAGTAACAACACAACACAACACAACAGACATGCGTAACTGCCTGATTGCATCGGGGGATACCATAATGTCAGATTCCTTCTGGCATCGTATTGTGAGGAGATAAATATTTTTGGAAGTGTCTGTGGAATGACTGTCACGGCAGCAATGCTCGGTGCAGTCTAGAAATAGCTGCTCTCAGAGGCAGCGCTGCAGTAAAGAGGCCTGTTATTAAGCTGCTCCTCTCTGCGTGTTGGCATCAGTGGCCAGAAAATGACTGTGGAGAGACGGTGCTGCCGAGGTTCTCAAGCTGCTACCACCAGCTCACCAGCGTGCCGACACTTCCTACAGGTTTTTTCATTTCAAAAGTGTAACAGTGTCCACCTTTGACCACGGTGCACAAACGGCTAAAAACCACACCACTGTGCTTCAGACGCACGTAAAGAGACAAAAGTCATGGTGAAAATGGACACTGGGAAGAGAGAGAGCAACACTAGAGGCGTTTGAGAGGAAACAAAATTCCTAGAAAATCAGTAACAATTTTTAGCAATTGTTGTACACCAGAATACAAAACTTGTTGTTTGATGTTCAATTAGAAAGAACTATGACTCATATATTGATTCATTACTTATTAAGAAAAGTGTTACCAGATGAGCCGGAATCTACTGCAGCTGACACAGGGCAAACGGAGGGATCTAATCTAGACTGTTGACCAGTCTACTACAACAGATAGTTGTTGTTATAATTACACTTTTCCTTCTTCTGTCTGGAAACTGATGTGGCATGAACAAACACGTCTCTTGAACCCACGACAGATGAGGGACAAGATCTAGGTTTACTATCTCGGAAACTTACTTTGACTATTTTGTGCTCACTTTCCTATTAATCACTACACTTCAGTCATAGTATAAGAACACATTTATTTACAGAATTCATGTTTAAAACTCATTTTACCTGCTGACCCAGTTGGCTGGGATGCCGTGCAAAGCGAACAGAGTGAACTGAAGGTGATCCGTGGTACCAGAGGCCTCCTTGCTGCTCCTACCCTCCACAGCCTCCTCTCCTGCAGGCTGCGGGAGAGCACATGAGCTGAAGGAGTTGGAGGGAGGACAGAAAGAGCGCAGGTAAAGCTTGGCCAGGTCATAGACCGTCTGCGTCAGCCGTGCCATGCTCTCCTCCACAGGACTGGTGGGATCTGTAAGAATGTTAAACCACAGAGAGAAAATATAAAACAGATGGCTTTAGTAGTAAAGATATAAGAATTTAATAGTTTTATTAGAAAGTGATGAACTATATATATATATATACACTGCCCATCTGAGGTACTTCAGTTGTCCTTTTAAATAGCACCAGGCACATTTAAAATATGTAAATTCTTTAAACAGTAATAAATAGAGCCAAAGTTAAAAAATAATAAGACAGTGTCGACTTATTATTTGATGTAACAACAATGGTGGATTAAAGTAAAGAAAGAGAAGTGTCTGTGGGCACCACACCTACCATTTGATGACTGACCAGGAGATGATGATCCCAACTATAAAAAAGCAATACATTCTTGAATATAAACCCTATATTTCTAAAAATCGAAACACACACACACTTAAACATCTGTTAAAACCACACCTTGGGCGATCGTGTCCGAGGTAAATTGACAGAGTGACGCAGCTTTTTCACAGCCTCTGTGACGGCCTGCGTCTCCACCTCATCCAGAGCACAACACAGGTTCTTCACAGTCTGCACCACCCGCTCCACTGTCTTATACTGGGTACTCTAAGGACAAAAGATGGAGTCAGTGGGTATTAATTAACATGCGTTGTGTCTTAATGTATATAATATATATATTTTTTTATATATAAATAATGTATATATTTTTTTTAATAGCCAAAACCAACATCAGGTCACTGATCATGTTTTTCAAAACAGAAAAAACAAAGACAAAAAATGCCTCTACAGTTTCTCTCATTATAATTTTGTTCCTTTATTTTGACCTTTTCCAGCCTTTTCACATACCTCATTTTGGAGACAGATGTTGACTTGCGTGTGGTAACCTTCCATGTAATCAGCCAGCCCTTGTCTTTAAGTAATCACAGAAGAATGTCCAAGTTAAGACAGGGTTTTTACAAGTGATTCAACTATATCTATATTTCCGCTCTAACAATAAAGACAACAATAAGAACAATTCCCTAAGGTAGGAAATTACTTAAAACAGGGCTTAAAACTGCAGAGGGAGTCTGGTATTTTTTGATGGGACAATTTCTGGGACTTGTCTTTAACATCGTTGTGAGACCCACATACCTGGTGATATTTTCCTTAAAAGGCCTTTCCACTTGTCCCAAGTGTTTCTCTAAGTCAATTTTAGAGCCATCATCTTCAGCCTGAGAACATCAGCACAAATTCACCTTCCAATTATGTAATCAGCCAATAAAATTAAATATCTTCCCAGCCGAAGGACCCAGTTAAAAAATAACCTTTACAACAGATTATGTCACAAACCAATAAAAGGCTCAAATGTCGGGTTGATGCAGTGACTTACGCTTCGTGCCAGGTCTCTTCTCATGGTGGACTGAGAGAGAAGTTGTAAAGTGATCTCATTCTCCCACTTCCTGCAGTTCTGGACATACTCGTGGCTGCCCAGGCTGTGTTTACTGTGGCACAGGACGAGGCAGAGGCAAGGGTTTGAAATATAACATCTTACACAGTGTGTTCAGTGGTTACTTAGATCTGGCCTACAATTTCCTTTTATCACTTATTTCATTGTGATTACATAGGTCAGGATCCTTTGAGAGCTTTTGCATTTAAAATACAGTTACAACTTCTGTGAAAAGAGAGGACAAAGTTGTGTCTGTGGCACCTTTTTGTTTGATTATTTTTAATGAATCAGAAACTCACTTCTGCAGCACCTCCTCCCGGCCGCAGACTTTGAGCAGGTAGCTGGAGAAGTCGACCTGATCCAGGTCATCATGAACCCAGCACAGAGTCTGGCTGATCAACAACTCGACTGGAGAACTCACTGAGGAAGCGGAAGGAAGGGACAGATTAGACAACAACAAGAAGAATAGTTGATCAGTGAGACAGTAGCGTGACCAGGGTGAGTGGTTGGTAAAAAAAGGAGTAAAAAAAAAGGAATGAAAATTATGTTACACCACAAAAAAAAAGACATTTTATGTAAATATTTTAGCAAGAACTATTACCATGCAACATAAGGCAGGGCAAAATAAATCTGCACCACCTTAGGGGAGTATGAATTCATGATTCAAGTTCACGGACACAAGCCACTGCTGCTACAGTATGGTCGCCTCCTTTTCCCTGTTAAACCAGACCTGTTCTCAGATGAGAAGGCAGGAAGAGGACTTCAGATCGGCTTAGATGTTTGTGTGTGGACTGTGTTCAGCCAAGATCAGAGGTTGGAACGTGACACACTGCAGATTAATGTGATGTTGAACTGCTGCTACAGCGGTTTAAGAAGCTTCTGAACTCAGCAGATACACAAACAGGACAGGTAGGATACAAAGACAAATACAAACCAATCCCAAATACACACACTAATAGACACACACCCAGGTTATTTAATAGGACATCCACGTATGCACGCACACAGGGTGGGAGACCACCCCTTCAGCAATAACAGACCTCCACCCTTTGAAGGAGTGGTTCATCTTCTCCTACAGCTCGGTGCAGTAGGTTAAGCTCCACAGACAGTGGAGCCTGTTTGCCACTAGTGGCTGCTGTGGTCAGACATAGTAGTGGAGATATTTGGAACAAACCAATTAGATGGGTCACGCCTCAATCTGTGAGGTGGTGAGAGAACTGCCATCAGGGCATTTTTGAGGGCATCGTTTGAAAGAGGAAAAATTCCTTTATCACAAGTTTTCGAAAACATTTTGCACATGGCTACTACTTTGATTTCTAGATCAGGCATGGAGTTTGTGCCTGGTTTTATGCGGCTCTTACGTTCATGTCAAATTCTGTCTTTTTTTTTATGGTACGCGAACCTCACGCGCATGGGGCTTGACGCAAATGACTTGGAGGGAAAAACCATTGAGTATAGTGTAGGCCTACCAAATTTGCTCTCAAAATGGCAGGGAAAAATGCACAGCAAAAGGAAAATATGAAGATGAAGACAGAAAGTGAGAGACTTTAGTTTAAGGGATGTGTGGCCATGCTCTGTACATCATGTAGCTCTTTGCAGTAACTAGAGTATAATTAGTTCTAGATCTTCATTAATCTGCTTAATCACATAAGGAATGACATCTTAACCAAGGACTTGCTGCTTGTAGTGTTTAAACAGGTATTTATCAATGTCTGCTCAGGCCAATGAAGTGCCCACTGACAGGTGCCATCTCACTGCAGGCACCTGATCTGAATGAACTGTTCTACGGTTCATTAGCCTCCTTTCTCCCTTGGCTGGGTTCTCTCTCTCGTTCAGTGTTTCCTTCTCAACAACAGCATGTGAGAAATACCCAGCAGCCTGTTGTTGTTCACAGCCAGGCTCTAGAAAGATCATTTCTGAGAACTAGAATTAAGACTGTGTGGTTGAATCCCTCTGCCAGACAGAGAAATTACAGCTCTGTTCTGGTGTTTTGGTCAAACAACATCAAAATGTCACAGTAAAGTTGACTTTGCGTTGAATAATTAGCATGTGTATTCTATGAATCCTTGCTTCCTGAGGTCACAACCTTTTTGACCTTCGACTACCATATTTTTCCAACATATTGTTAAGTGTGTGCAATTTGTGTTCAACCAAATGAATCAACCAGCCTACACCAGAGGAAGTCAGTAAGAAAGGATTGCACATCAGACTGGAAATGACATTTAGCAAGCGACCTTTGGCGCTGTTTTAAGGAGAAGTCTGTGCCGGAAGCTGCCAAAGGACAATTAGGATCTAAAACAAGGAAAGTAAGAAATGTACTTCCTATAGTGGGCTGCAGTCTTAACTGATTCATTTATAGTTTCTAGGTCAGTGGGACAATATGTTACAGACACAAAAATGTGCAGTGTTAAAACCTCATTCTGGCATTAGCTGCTTTTAGAAATGTATTCATGGATCATTGGCTGCATCTGTCTCATTGCAGATAGGGAGTGAAAAAGACCAGAGGTGCTCTGCCAGTTGTTATAGCAACTGTATGTAGAAACATTAACATTAGTCACTTAACTTTACTCCTACAGTTCACTGTCAGTAAGAATTACAATCACTAGATGTTGATGTTCATAATCAAAGCAAAATGTTAATTTTGAAAGGTAAACATGCAGAGAGAAAGATTGGCTATTAGTATTATTGATCCAAGACACGTATTTTCACTGCCCTCTTTGACATTTTTTTCAAAATTATTTGAAGATTAAATGTCCCCTGGAATAAGTTACAATTATTGACCACTGAATATTTTACTTTAGTCAAAATCCTTCACTGAGCACTACAGTTGGCGGTGTCAGTTTTTTATTCCATTTTATTCTGTGACGTAGTACTGTCCCAACATTCCTCAAAGATTTCCTTGATGGGCTACACATGTAGTGCAAACCTTCACAGTAGCTGCACAGAGCACGTTCTCTGCTGCCAGGCCTCTGGTCTTATCTCTGGACAGGAAAACCACTATATAATCTAAATCTAAAAAAATCAAAAAAATCAAAAGATTCTCTTTTCGTTATAAACTAATTATTAAATATGACTCTGGACATTATCGTTTTTACCTTCAATGAACCACATACTTGTGATAAAGTGTCTAATAAAGTAGCCCTCCAGACCTGCTTGCTTAAAAGACATGGAGGACTTGTATTAGAGTCTATGTAAAATTAGAGGTTAGCCAATAAAAGCTATCCAGACACTTAAAACAGGAAAGAAAAAACATTGTGTGGGCCTGTAGGGACAAAAGGAAAATATCCAGACCTTTTTATACAACACTGCTACACCGCAGTGAAGGGACAAACCTTTATTTGTGCGGAAAAGGAACGTAGTGTACTTCCCACGACAGAAAAAAAATGGGAAAAAGAAAAAAAAATTTAGGGCGAGGAGGGGGTGAAGAGTTTGGCAGCTGCGAATGCGGGTTCCTTGTCCATAGCCCTCTTATCTGGAATCTGAGCTGTTTCTTCTCAAAAGCAACAAGGGCACAGGGTTTCTATTTTAGAGGCTTTCTTGAAACAATGGAGCACATTGCTATCAGAGCACTCATGCACTTCCTTGATTAAAATTCACATGTATTGTTTGTAATCTGGGAAAAAAAACAAGGTAAGAACAGTGCTGTTTGCTCCTCCCTCATTCCTTTATAACTGGTTCTTAAGTGTGTCAGGTTTCAGATATTTTATCCATGGATTCTTACCGTCGCAGGTGAAGGTTACAGGCTGCTGAGAATCGGAGATTTCGATGGAAACCTTGACAGAACAATTATTGTCACCTCCACCATCTCTCTGTGTGATGACGGGGCTGAGCACGTAGCCAGGGTTGGTGGAGATGTCACTGTGTGGGAATTTGGATCGCAGGCTGGTGAAGAGGAAAGAAAAACACAATCAGCAGCAGCTTGTATCCGGTACATTCCAGCTGGTGCAAACTTTACAGAAGCTTAAAACAAATAAGTGTATTAATCATTCACAAGCATCATGATACATGACACTGTAGCAGCAGCATCACAGGAGATCAATAAACAAGAAAAGTTCAAGTTGTTTATTGTATCTTTTTCTAATTGTTCCTTATTTTGACCTAACCAACAAGTTGTGTCTGTTTAATCTGAAAATGTCTTCACACAAAGGAAGGCGCCTGCTGCAGCCAAAATAATGTCACAAGGTTTGAGAAAACAGTGATGTCTCAAGACAAACATTTGTACAATGAGTCAAACTGTTTCTGTTGGGTGATTGAGAAGGGTAAAAATGAAACTTTAACATTAAACCTATTACACAACAAGAAAAAACAATATTGTGCCTTCAACAGGGAAGAACTTACGCTGCAATGTCTTCACGAAAGGCGACGACCTCCAGGTTCTGAGCACTTGCTTCCTCCAGAACAATGTTCTTTACTAAAGCTTTTCCTTTACTCTTGCACTGAGTTTGAAAACAAACGAGAAAACAGACAGAAATGTAAGGACTGTATAAAAAAAAACAAAAAAAAAAAAACACAAAGGCACAGCTGTTCACAGTTTATGGACATTTCTGTTTTTTTTACCCTTAAAACAGCATATAATCTTAAAGGTCAAACTACTCACCTACTCACCTAATGTTATTAAAAAAATAAGAGGATTTAGGCACATTTTTAACTTTTAAGGAGAATGAAAAACTATTCTGGGTTTCATTAATTAAAGCGGGAGTGGCCAAAGATTTATGTACATCATTAAGTTTCCAGCACACACTGTTTAACGACCCTTACTCTAGAGAACAATCTAGGTCTTTATGGTGATTTGTGTGTCACATTTGTCCAATGGTGAGTTTTATTTTGAACATCATCAATCTTATTACTCGTGCTAAGAAGACCCATGTTTATGCTAACGGGGATCTCCTAGGTTTCACCTAACTGACATTTATTCTCATCGTTTTAGGTCTTAATTAAATAAAACCAGATAAAAAAAAACAGTGATGTAATGTGTAATTTCATCTAAAACGGTGTTTGTTCATCCTGCTAGTTCCTAAAAAAAAAAATCCATAACTCCTAGATAATATTTTCAATGGTGCTAATATTACTCCTTAAACTAAAAGAACAGAAAA
>NC_024312.1:5329095-5355789 GCF_000523025.1 Cynoglossus semilaevis | reverse complement strand
CCTCTCTCACCGTCCGTCTCTCTGACACACAGACTCACACTTTTCTAAGACAACACCCCAGGGAGTTACTAAAAGAGATTCCTGGATACTCGTCTGCTGCCAGGAACTTGCAGTAATGCTCAGCTTTTTACGGCAGTCTCGCTGCCAGTGACTAAGGAATGTGCTTCCTGTGACAAAGGAAATGAGAAGTGAAGGAACCCCGCCCCTTTTTTTGCCCGTTGCTCTGTGCTATCTGCAGAAGTGCTCAGTCACGGCCTGGAAGTCTGTGACTCTGACATCACTTGCAGTGAGGTCAATTTGTCAACATAGCAGTGGAGGAAGGGATGGAAAAAAAATGTCTGGAATGTCACTGCAATGTTGCGATCATCTCTTTGGAGATTTCTTGGAGAAGGAGTTTGATGGAACTTTGTTTCATCTGATGACTGCTGGGTTTATCTAACTGTTATAGAAGTTATTGAGAGTCTTTTTTCACTCAGTGTAAGCTCTAGGGATGTAATGATTCAGATTTTCCAGGCTTCATATCTGCCTTAATAGTTGTTTTTATTGATAAATATGAGCCCATACAGAATGACAATCTGATATTTTCATCTGTGCAACGGGGACTGTAAGGATACAACTTCATTACGATAAGGGTTTGACAAGCATCCAAATGGCAGAACAGACTGCAGATCCATAAGGCAACAACAACTAGCTACCAGAAATCAACACTGGACACACAAGGGCAGTGGACTGCTCTTTGATGACAAGCCACGAAACAATGGGCAGCCCCTTTATAGCTTCAGTTAAGTTTGAATGTTGGATTTTTATAGAACAGATTTTGTATGAAATCAGTAGTATCAGTATTGAACGTGGCCAAAATACCTTGACAACTAATCGTTAACTGAATGTATTCTTCAGTTGAACACATTTATCTGTCCGTTATTATTACAACAAGGAGAGGTAAAAGGCAGAGCTTAGCAAAAGGTGGATCAATTGTTCAGAGGTGTAACCTAGTGACTAAGGCACAAGACAGGGCTGCTGCAGCTATAATCCTTGTGCATGTGGAAAACTGCCACTGCACAATATACTCTAATCATGCTGACTTCTAAAGGCCAACACTCATTACACAAGTTAGAGCCTTTATACCGGTGGAGCTGACATCCTTGGACAGAAACATTGTCATTCACGGGATCAAGTAATGAGGACATGCTGTAAAAATCTGATTCCCAGGATGAAGAGCTTCCAGCAGGTGACAGTAACAGTGTTATTGTTTACACCCAACTGTTCAAAGAGTCCAGGCCACAGTTGAGATTTCTTGCTCAGATGTCCCAGCTGACCTGACATAACAGCAGGAGACAGAAACCTCTAGTCTGCATGGAGCTGGGAAAAGCCTGAGACTCAAACACCTGCATCTCCCAGCAAGAAGGAGATAAAGAAAGTGAATCTCTGCCCTATTTCTGTCTCTTCAAATGCAGTTAATGTTTTCACATACTATTATTTATTTAAAACACCGAAATGTGTCTGTGTCTGTGCAACAACCAATATGTTTATATAAATGGAAATGATTGATTCCTTTTTTAGGCTTTGAAAACCAAAAAGCTATGAAATAAAAAATGAGGTGCATGAGGAGAGAAAAACTAAAATTGTGTTAGCAGAGGTTGTATTTGGAGTCAGGATTACTTAAACAACCAATTTGAGCAGATAATCCAATAAAGGTATGTTACATGATCACACAATAACACGCACAGCATGCTGTACAGTAGGACAGGCCTCCATTTATAACTGGCACAATCAATTTTGCTGGAACCAAAAGGGAGCTACTGGTGACTGCCGTCATGGGAACAGCTCCATCTGAGTCACACTGGGAATAAAGTTTAATCATTCCTCTCCTTGTACTGAAGCTGCCGGTAATACCAGAGACCCACTGTAACACAGAGGGATCAAACAAACGCCAGTGATGGCTAACCTTCAAGGTCATGAAATGTGAACAGAGGTCTGTGACTGTGACCTTAGATGTGGTCAATGACAAACTGGAACAGGAATGAGTTGGCAACTGTGTGATGTTTCTACACAGAGCCTACTTTTAGATTCAACAACTTTCTCATGATGCTTTAATATTCTTGGTACATTTTTCCCTCCACTTCCACTTTTAGACTAAGAACACTTAGTACATATCCGACACTTTCTTTCCTCTATAGTTTCCAAATCTGCTAAAACGTATAATTCTGCTGCCGAGTGTTTTAAACTGGCACAGCTCTAATCTGACAAAGGAACCTTTCTGTCATGAGTGTTTTAAATCTCTGGGCTGGTCACATTCTGCTCCAGGGTGAGACCTGATTGATTGTGAGGCATATGACTACTGAGTCTAATGACTGACACAGGCATTAAACTATTTGTAAAGTTTATTTAGAACAGGTTACCCTTGTGGTTAGCAGACGAGAGACTGTGTCAGGCAGGTTAAGGGAGAAGCTTTCAGAGACTTGGAATGGCCCAGAAGATTTGAAATGTAAATAAAATAAAGATGATCATTTTAAAAGCAATAGTTCGAAAATTAAGGTTAGAGTATAAGTGATTGTTTGTAAAGTTTATTTAGAACAGGTTACCAAACGAAATCACAAACTGTGAAGTATTTTCAGTCCTGTCACAGATACTCGGTACACCTTGACTCTGGTACTTCTGTCTTCTAAGGTATAAAAATTAAAACTTAATTTCCTTTTACTGTATTTTTAAATTAAAATCCCTGTATTTACAGGAATGAGATAATTTCATTTTTATTATTTTATTTTATTTTTTTAAACACTTACACGAGATAATTTCATTTTTATTATTTTATTATATTTTTTAAACGCTTTTATTACATCAGCTAACTATAATGCTTGTTGGCTAATTAAGAAAATCATCAGACGTACAAGAAACATGAAGAGTTTGAATGACATCCCAGTGTCAATTACGCACAGGAAAGCCCTAAATCAACATTGACACAACTGAAAAAACCCAAGCGCAGCCGCTAGTGGTGACTGGTGTTCAGTCCAAGCTCAACATCAGGGTTAAGTTACAGTCCACTTCCAGACATCAGACACCTCATCAAGTTTCCATGACACTTATCGTACTCCAGAATTTCCACAGCACAAATTATTCTGAAATAAACTCAAACGTCCTGAAAATCCTTGCCTCAAGTTTTAGTTTTTTTTATTGGGACTGAGTCTGCAAGTTTGAAGCAAGTTCGAGTTAAGCTTCACTTGATTCAGTAAGTGTAGGAAATGCTGAGTGACGCTCTCATGCTGATGAAGCACTTACAGCGGAGATGAAGATTGATTGTAATGGCTTGTGACTTCTCAGGAACATCTAACTGCCAGCTGCATTCCTTTTAAATGCAGTTTGCGCTCTGAGAAAAGTTTCATCATCAAGTGAGACTCAGAGAAGTTCAGTCAGTGGTTCAAAACAGAGGAACGAGCGACTTCTTCTTTCGAACAGGAAGTGAGCGGTGGTTATCTTAAATGTACTTCCTGTGACACAATGAAATCTCTGACTGTAAATGCCATAATGGAGACTGTTGGGTTAACAGAACCGGAGTCATTCGACTAATTTATTTTTTGAGTGTTTTTGGGGAAGCTAAATGTTTTCACTTTCTACATCAATGCTACTTCAGTCAAAATATCTTTTCATCTGAGCAGCACCCCGGTGTATACCTGCTTCCTCACACAGTCTTTCACAAGGCCTCAACAGTTTTCTGTCAGTAAACAGGGTCAAAGGTAAAGAGGAGACACAAAGCTGTTTGCCCTGTGACTCACACATTTACCAGAAATCTGTGCTGCATCCCTGCAATGTTACACCCCCAAAGGGTTCAATCCACTTGGTGCAGTGTTAAATCTCTGGCACCCACATTAGAATTGTGCTTAAGGGGCAATTAGAAACAAAAGAATTAAAAAAAGGAAAATGGGACACGGTCTACAGAAGGATGCTGTGTAGGTGTGAAAGATCGAAAACAGCTCATGATGTCTCTGGGATTGCGGAGGCAGCAGAAATCTCACAGCCTATTTGAATGCAAGAATGTACAGTTCATGCTGGCCTACTGTAAGATCACACAGAGGGATAGTTGAATTACCGAGCATAGACAAAAAAAAAAAAAAAAGAGACTGCACGAAACCACGCAAGTAGAAACAAGCAGATACATGCTCTGCAAATGTGCAGCACAGGGGTAGACACAAAAACACTACGACTACTGTTTTATCTGATTATCCCAAATCTGCACAGAAAAGATTAGCTGCCAGGCTCCTCAGGCAGTGAGAGGGACGTGTTGTTGGTAAGAAGGAAGGGGGACACCTTTAAACTAAAGTGAACCAGGAAAATGAGACTGAGACAAACTTGAAAACATCATAAATAAGATCACAAATGAATGTCTCTGAGATAAGTTGACATTTTACTAGGTGCTAACAATATTGAGGCCTCCTTCCAACTCTGTCCTTTTATATAAGACTACTTTTTCCTGGACCAAAAAGAGTAGGAACACATTAGCATTGTTGACAAGGACAACACTTCAGCTGGTAGAGTCACCTTAAAACTGTGGAGTGACTCAAACCCGTGTCGCAGAATGACCGTCCACATTGCTTAAGGTTTCATTAAATTTGCAGAGCTGTGGTTAAGAGGTCTCTGATGTTTGCCTCTGTGCAACCTGCTTGTATAACTCAGTGACACAGTTCAACTTACAAACCCGGGATTCATTTGGTAAAACAAACTAAAAAAAAAAATCTTTCTATTTCAAAGACCAGCTGAGCTACAACCACAGCTTGGCTTACCTTTGACTGCAAACACACTGAATAGTGAGCTACAATACACAATAGACAGCTAGTTTGACATGTTATTAGATTACACATTAATCTACCTATTTATCATGTAATCCCTCAAAGAGTCCATAATGTGGTGCATTATGGGAAATTGTTAAAAAAAAGTCTCTTTCAGTAGATTCTATAAGATTTAGTCACATTTATTTCCATTTGTCCATTTGGTCAAAGAAAGAAAAATCAATAAAAACAATCACTCCTTACTACAAGATTAAAGGAGAACAGAGTTGGCGCAGTTACAGCAGCCAGGTAACTGTGGTGGTGCTGTGGAGCACAGGGGAGCTGTACAGGCTTGTTCCTGTTTATTACAACAACCTTGAAAGAACAAGGGGAGCTGGCAAATATCTCATACCATCTCAACTTCACATACACATCAACTGAACGCAGATACAATGGGCAGGAGAGCAGTGGAATGTGAAGAGCGCCGAGCTAAAGACGCTAGACTTAAACAACAGAGCAGTTGAACCTGCAAACTAGTTCTAACCCAGACAAAATAAGAGGGCAATTATAAACAAACAGCCTTGCCTCTCCAGAAACAGAAACTCTGAACTCAGACATGTGACATACAGACTGGGAGTGCAGGTTGACGAAGCTGCTTTTGCTGACTCACACAGAACAAAGTTGACCAAGTCAAGATCCTCAGAAGAGGACCTTTTGTTGACCTTTCAGCAAAAATACGTCACGTACGTCATACGTCTGAACGCCTAAACATTACTTCACCCTACATTCATTCAGTGGTACTACCTGAAACAATTCTGGTAAAGACAGGGGCAGATTTCATTTGACCACTACAGCCAAGAGCTGCGAGCCAAACACCAGATGGTTGTTTGTTGTTAGGAAACAAAATGAGATTTTAAAGCAACAACATGTCACTTGCCCACAGCAATGTCCCAAATAAATGTTTAAAATCTCACCAGAAATTAGGCCCACTTGCTAAGCAGGAGTAGACAGTATCAGTGTTGAGGGGCAGGGGTAGGTTATACATAAAGATCATCAGTTACAACCAAGGATTACCTTATAAGTGTTGTTGAAATTTTTGTAAATTAATATTTAACAATGTGATGGGTGTGATGCATTTCTCCATAATGGTACACATACTTCACATGTGATTTGCCAAATCATAATTATCAGGTTTCAGATGTGACATTGTCCTAAATTAGCCTTGCCTACTACTACTACTACTACTACTACTACTACTACTACTACTGCTTTTTATGACATAAAAACTCTACAATTTTACTCCTACCTGATTGTTTGCTTTGTGCTGGGCAGAGGTCCCTGGGATGTTGAGTGAGTGACTCCTAGTGACAGCAGCTCCAGACGATACCCGTCTATGTGGTGAACGAGATGACGGCGGTGTCTTCACCTCCAGTCGGGGACTGCTGCTGCTGCTACCGTTGTTTCCTTCAGTCTCGAGCACAGCATCCCATGGATCCCCAGCAGGAACACCTGGGGCTGCCTCTGTGGTCGACCCAGAAGCCAGTGACTCTTCCTTATTATCAGCTTTTTGTTTTCCTAATGGGTCCAGATCTAGCCAATCAATGTGACTGTTGCTAGATTCAGTTCCGGCAGCCTGCTGGGGTGTTGGATCGGGTGCCAGAGATGCGGTGCCAACCTGAGTAGAATCTATCTCAGTGCTCGCTGATCTGCCATTTTTCAAGTATTCTGAGGTGCTGGCAATCTTGTCTAACAGTTTGGCCATCTCTGGGTCTACAGCTGGTTGAGGGAACACCATGGCAGCAGCAGGCTGGATGGGAGTGAAGGTCATGAAGGGTGACTGCTGCGACGTCATGGTCATAAAAGGTGTTATAGTTGGAGTGAAGCCATTTTGAAATGTGCCTGGTTTGGGATAGGGAGCAGTGGGGAACAGAGGGGAGGGTTGATGTGTGGGAGTGGACACACTAGAGTTTGATGGAGTGGACAGAACAGGAGTCCACTGGCTGCCCTGGAAATGAGAGGAACTGCATGGGAGGCTACCAGGGTAGGAGGCACTGAGGTTAAACCCCAGCAAAGATGAAGGACGGGAAACTTTACTATGAGCCCCAAAGTTTTCATCCAGTAAGAGCTTTTCAAGTTCCTCATTGGTCAGTTTGTCCACATCAATATCCTTGAACCTAGCCTGCTCATCCTGCTTCTTGGTCTCTGGGAAAAAAATGAGGTCTTTTTCTGATCTGCTGTTAGAAGGCAAGATTTGGGAAGTAGTATTGGCATGTTTAGATAGTTTTGGTTTTGAGGAAGATGTGGACGTTGCATACAAAGATGAAGGAGTGTGTCTCTTCTCCTTTTGCAATTTTGCCAAAGCTTCTTCCTCCATACGGAGGGCTTCTTCTTTACCAACAACCCCTCTTGGCTGGGAAACATCCAGCTTGAACCCATTACCACTTGATATTTGGGCCATTCTGTCAACTGGAAGGTGCCATGAGTGGAACTGCCTTTAATTCAGTGTGGCTCAACAGGCTGCGCAGCAAGGCATTAAACACCTACAAAAAAGGGCAAGACAATACGTAAGAACACAAACACCACATACGTTCCGGCTTGTCTCTAATATTTACTTAACAACTACATGTCCTATCAAATGTCACAGATGCTTTGTTAAGAACTTTGTAAGACTGGTGACTTAGCTTATGGATAAGGGTGAGCAAAATGTGGTTATACTATGCCACACTTTAATGCTTGCTTGCATTGATTTAAAAATATCTGTTAACATATTGCTTTTATTTATATATATTTGGAAATCAACCAACAACAGAGAGATAGACAACTGAACCATAACGTCTGCAACATTTGACTGTTATCTAGTGTAAATAGTTAAGCCTTTGATTTAATTCCATATAGAGCATGGGCCTGAGGAAATATCTTTATCTCTCAATTAGCAGATTGTCATCTCATCCATCCCAGAATCCATGCTTCCATTGTTTATTGACAGGTTTTCATTTGCAACACATGCAAAGCCAATAATTGCATAGTTTGTTGTTTTCAAGTCAAGGTCATCAGTGTGGTCATGTAGTTACTGACTCAAACGAAGTAGATGCATTTCTCTCTCTTTTTTTATGTTGACATAATTATTTGCTTAGCAGCTGGCTTGATCATACACCTCAGAAGAAGGATTAAACTGAGCACTGTACAACGAGGTGGAGACACATGAATTACAACATTTTTGGCATTGCATTTATTTTACAAATATGTGAACTCCCTCTTTCCATTATCAATTATTTTGCTCATTTGTCCCTTACTAGAACATTGTTTACTTTAGGAAGAAAACCCCTGTCCATCATGTCTTTCAAAACCCCTAGGAGTTTTTTTTAGGACTTCAATATAGCCTTTTACACATTGTTGTTCACTTATAAACATGTTCTTCTTGATCATCTTAAATATAGAAAGTATTCAAAGTCCTGTCTAAAACACCAGAGGGAAAAAAAACTTTCATGAAAAGACTTTTTTGTGGTCCTGAAATGACACAACGCCTTTTCATTGAACGATCACATCCCCGGAGTTGAGTGAGTTCCTTCTCCCTCCAGGCGTCGCCGGCCTCTCATGAGCTTCCCCTCCCATTGTGGTGAAGGCTGGCCCTGCTGGTGCTCGGGCTAGCCTAGCACTATTGTGCAGCTGAGGAATTTGGCATGCTAAGCAACCCAATGGGTCTCCAGCTTCCTCTAGCTTTTTCTCAGTCTGTTAGCATTATGTTAGCATCAAAGTCCGGGATTGTATGATCAGCTGTGCTAACACTAGCAGAAAGTAACAGTATGTCTGCATCTGAGGCAAACTAAGAATACTGCATAAGGAAACAAGTAGTATCAACTGAAGGACAACTGGATAGCTTGAACAAAAAAGCACCTGTAGGTTTTACTCTTTAGTCACTTTAAAATCCCTGTGATAAAGGTCACTGCTTCTCAGCTGACAAGTGTATAAGTTAAGACTCATAGCCAGACACCAACAGGGACGGTTTCCTCATTTTGTGTGTAAACAGAGACTTGTTGTGCAAAACCACCTGATGTGGTTTGTATGGGTTCTCATGAACACCTGTCTTCTCTCACAGTATGTGTTGTTTTTAAATTTGCTTTTTGTCTTGTATGTACTTGTTGATCATCTTTCATACTGTAACTGTGCTGATTTATGTAAGCCTTTTATCAGGCTTGCATACAATCATTAAGCGATTTGAGTAGAACATTTTTATTCAAACTCATAACTCAAAAGATAAGAGCAATAGCATAAATATATTGGGACAAAATGTATTTAAAATATATATAATTCAAATAAATAAAAATAAGCTATGTGTGTAATAGCTTCAAAAGACATTTTAACTGTGAGTACAAAAGTCTCACAAGTGATTTGCTGACAAACAGCAACGCAAAAGTGCAAATGTTAGCAAAACCACCAGTAACAGTTCAAAGTACAGGACACCATTTAAAGACAAAATGAGTAACCACATCAAGGATATGAAAAGAGTGTATTGATTAAAGGAGCAAAACAACAGAATAAGACATAACATATAGAAAACCCTTACAATCCATTTATCAATTTAAATTAGACTAATTGTATGTACAATATTACATCCATAATATTGTGATTAGATGTCTAAAAATGGGTAAATGCATATTCTTAGTCCTAGTATGTATTTCCTAACTATTTCCTAACTATGAATTATTATATTATATGATATTATACTTATCCTGTAAACAAACAGCTAAAAAGAGTAGAATCTTAAGCTGTTAGTCCACCACTTGATGATTTATTAGCAACTAATTACTTTTTTGTTTACTTTACTTTGTTTTAATGTTTACTTGATTACGAAGAACTAGCACAATATGTTTATAGCATCAGCAATGACAGTTTGCGTTACATTATTTTTCTCTCTTTATATATTTTCGTTATATTTTCCTTCAGATTTTACTTAAATTAAATTAAATCTAACAAAAACGGAACACACCGGCGAAGCTCTCCGAAGACGCTCACCTGACACAGGACGATGTATTATGAATAAACACTTGCTTTCCTACCGTTGGCCCTAAAAATACAATATAACTGATTGTTAAAAACATATAACGAGGTTTAAACCAATTATGATCGACTGTTCTAATAGAAACCGGTCGAGTCGGTGATATTTCACTTCCATATACTTTCGCTAACGTTTGTTTCCAACTTTTACTTTGTTGGATGCTAAGTTTAGCCGCTAAAGTAAACCAAACTGCACAGCGAAGCAAAACATGTCGCTGACAGAAATAAATATCCAGTCGTAGCTTTGGCTTGGCACCAAAACACGAACTTCTACTGCCCTGTACTCCGAGTTACACTGATTTAATTATTTAAAAGTACCCAGGCAACTGCTCCGCTCCTACCAACAGCACACAAACAAGCAGGAAATAAGCGTTAGGTGCTGGAGGACACGGCGAGCCAACAACGAACCACCGAACACAGGCCACGACAGGACGGAACTTTTAAAGCCACAGAATAACTCTGAAAAGGAGATAACTTCTTACCTTTTAACAACGGTGCGCTGTTTGGAGCCATTTTTCCTGCAGCTGCATTTTTTTCCATCCACTTGCACGGAGGCGACGTCAGTTCCTGTTGAGGTTGTTGGACGAAGGTTTGGATGGATTCGGTTGGACGCCTCTTCTCAGGCTCAGTCGTTTCTTGACTTGAGGATTAAACAGCTGAACAGCGCCTCTATGTGGGCAACGGGTTTAATTGCTGAAATACATTGACCTGAATGTATTGGACATGCGCCCACTAAAGGTTCTTAGTGGTATTACAGATGAGATCACATTACTCTGAGATTCACATAAAAGGAGACGTACAGAATATTTTATGCTAATATAAAAGCTCACTCAATTTATGCTTGACTTCCACTAGTCCTGTGTTCGATCAAGATTAAATGCTGGAAATTCTGTGACTAATCACGACCAATCATATTGCTTTGTTAAATACTAGTAATTAAATAACTAACCAAAATCAATCAGTTAATTTATTATTTTATTAATTTAAAAATAACCTTTATATGAAAGAGTGCAATAACATTTGGTTTTCAAAGGATTGCCAAACTTTTTTAGCACCTTCATTTCATAGGTAAAGCTAGTGTCGACCCTCCCTCTCTTCTCTCATTGAACAAAAGAAAAAAAAAACTTCATTGTCCTCCTCATAATAGTTTCAGACCTCCTCTGGGGACCCGCCCACCACTTTGTATACCTTGGGACCATGGTGTACTTTGTTGGAGTTATTGAAACTAATCTAGAGACTGTCCATTCTGTTGTCCCTCTATGAATATACTTTTTATTTTTTAATTCCTACATATCATATCTGTTTCTAATAATAACATAAAGTTAATACAAGTTTATTTTTATTAAATTAAAATTTGCCCTAACTTTCGGCTCTATGTCCATGTACTGTGTCTATACTTACATACATTTGACGTTTGACTCCACACAGCTTTAAGAGGATGGCTAATTCTCCCTTTAACACAGGTAATTGACAGATACCGCCGCGAATCAGATTTCAACGCGACTGTTCTCTAGAGCACGTGTGCAGATTTTGACCAATGGTAGGATTTAGGGCGGGGCGTTACCATAGTGAGGAGAAATCCTATTTTATTGAGTAGGTTGTAGCCATCAGACGCTGGGGTTGGAGGTAGATGACAACCGTAAACAAGCAGCAGTAAAACTCTGGCACCTGTGACGGATAACTGAAGTATCAGAGGAGGAAAGCTGAAGGTTAGGGCAGCAAATGGTATATACGATCGTTATGTTAACATTTTTAGACAGTACCAGCTTATGGTTGTGTTGAACGTCTGTAAGATACTGAATGGGCTGCCATTTCAAAATAGAATAGCTGTGTTCTCTTAAAGAAAAAACGCCTGTAATTTGTATGTTTGTAAACTGTTAACATTTTTGGACACTGGTATAATTTCTGTGATATATTACCAGTGTTTTCATTCATAACAACTCGTGCGTTGTTGCATCATAGAGTGATGCTTTTAGGATTAAAGTTGCATAACCTCAACTCCGTGTTTAAAGTCATTATCATATTTAGGTCACATATTTTCGCCATGTTTAAGAAGATCAAGTTCATTCAGCCTTGCATGTGTGGTTGTACAGGCTAAAAGGTGTAGGTTAGACCTAAGTTAAAGTGTATATGTCAGTAGTGGGCAACTAGACAACCACATAAATGTCCTAAGTCACATTCATTCTGGTTTTGAATCCTTGTAGCTATAGAGTACACATATATTGACTGTTTAGATATATATTTTGTATCACTATTTATGTACCCTCACAGATGGTGAATGTTGAAACGTTAGCGTGCTGTGGGCTGCTGCTCCTGAGTTTGGGGCTGTGTGTCCACTCCGTGCCCATCACGGCAGACCGGACTAAAGAAAATGTTCCAGATGAGACGCTGGAGCCACCACAGAGTGCGGTGAGTCAGCCGCAAACAGTGAGAGCAAACAGTGGATATTGCTTAACAAATCGAGCTGTTCGGACACAAACATGTTAACAAGGAAAAACTGCACCTGTTTGGACAAGAAGTGTGTAAAATACTATGTTTCAGAAGCAAAGATTTTGTGACCCAAAAAGGTCAGCACCAAAGTGCAATGTATGACTACAAACACTGACGTACAGACTGTGTTTCAGGAGACAGGCCTGCACTACGACCGCTACCTCCGGGAGGTCATCGAGTACCTGGAGAAGGACCCTCACTTCAGAGAAAAGCTAAAAAACGCCAACTTGGATGACATCAAGGCATGTTTGCAGACACATTATTTTGCAACACTGTCACTGGCAGCAGCAGATGGCAATGAGCTGAACCGTGTTGATTTGTGCTTGCAGCAAGGTAAACTTTCCAAAGAGCTGGACTTTGTCCACCACAATTTGCGGACCAAGCTGGACGAGTTGAAGAGGGAGGAGATGAACAGATTACGGATGCTCATTAAAGTCAAGCTTGACATGGAGAAGGATAGTAGTAAGTAGCTGCTCATGTGGCAGTAAGATGTTGAACAACTAAATCCCATCAGTTACTTCATTGTATTAAACACCCATCTCAGCTGACACTGATCTGTACTGAGCTCGAATCAGGTTGTGATTAAAGAATTTGTAAACGACTAGTCTAAAAAGATTTAGTTTGGTTGCTGATAATTGTCAGCCTATCAGCAATCGTAAACTTTACACCATTGTCTCTCCCGCAGCACAGAAAGTGAACAACCGTGCTCTGCTCAAATACTTTGAACACCTCAACCACGTGAACCCAGACAAGTTTGAAGTGGAGGACCTGGAACGTCTCATCAAATCGGTACATGCAGTGATGTTCAAACACTCAACACATGTTTTCATAATATCTGACAAAGTTGTCCATGTTAAAAGTCACGCTGACTTTCAAAGATACCGTGTTTACCATGGTTGTTTTTCTATTATGTAGACACAGTCATACCTCTAATCACAGTAATGACCATCGTGTGTAAGACTTTGTGCTAACATTAGCATGGATGAACCTAAAGGGTATTATGGTTTGTAAACAGCTGTGTTTGTAGCAGGCAACTTTGGTATTCCTGTGCTGCCATGTTTCAAAAACATTTGAAAGGGTGATGAATACGAATTTTGTTTGCTCTCGACCTTTAATGAAGCACAAATTATAAAAATACAGATGTGCCTTGTTGGAAAGCCTTTCATCTGACAGTGAACTGTCACAGTTCAGAGGGTAACCTGAAGGTTATGGAATAAGGAAATTCTCAAAAATTGTCGTCAAATTATTGGCGGGACTTGTTGTGACCAATTGTCGTCAAATTATTGGCGGGACTTTGACTTGTGACTTGTTTTCATATTAAAGTGTAGTATGATATTTAAACTTATATATACTACTTATTAAACATGTCTACATTACGTGTAGGACCAGGGATTTTGTTGAAATATTAGCTGTCAATCTTAAATGTGAATTCCCAGACGATGAACGATCTGGAGCATTTTGACAAGGCCCACCACGAAGAGTTCAAGAAATATGAAATTATGAAGGAGCATGAAAGGAGAGAACATCTGAAGAACATGGATGAGGAGGACCGCAAGAAGGAGGAGCAGCATTATGAGGAGCTGAAGAAGAAACATGCGGACCATCCCAAAGTCAACCATCCAGTAAGTTTCCTGCAGTAATGCTCTACATTAAGAAGTAGTAATTTATGGGCAACACTATTCTTTGTTGTCCTATATTGACATTATATCGGAACATTACTGTTCCACAAATTCATTTTTACTTCACGGGACAAAATATAATAACCATGGAGGCAGAGGCTAGGTATTTGAAGCTAATGCTAAGCTAATGTCAACCCTTGTCTGTGTCTGCAGGGAAGTGAAGACCAGCTTAAGGAGGTGTGGCAAGAGGAGGACGGTCTGGACCCAGAGAGCTTTGACGCAAAGACTTTTTTCAAAATACATGGTAACTATAATCAATAACCAATTAAAACCAAAAAGTTAATATTTGACATCTCTAGATTAAATTATTACAAATATAAAACTTTGGGCATAGTTCACACAGACAGCTGAACAGAAAGAGAGCAGAGCTTTCCCATTTCAATAGAAAATACAGTAATTTCTCCTACTTTCCAGTAAACAATGTGGCTAAGACTGACTAGCACTATTTCCATGTATCCATAAAAACATTAAAACTTAAGGTCGGTAAACAGTTCTCAACATAAAAGTGACTTCAATGATTGTCTTCTTTATTGTACAGTCCACTGTACGTCTGTTCTTTGTTGATGCAACATGACAATTAGCCCAGTGTGGTATCAATAAATCTAATCTAATCCTTTAATGCAGACACTAATGGAGATGGGTTCTTTGATGAGAATGAGCTGGAAGCTCTCTTCACGAAAGAGGTCTGTAATTCGTTGTTCTTCAAACTGGTCTGGTTCTGCGAGTTATGAGACAAAGACATATTGAAATGACATGCCCGTGTTTGTGTTGAAGCTAAAGAAGGTGTACAACTCTGACAATGAAGAAGACGACATGGTTGAGATGGAGGAGGAGAGACTCCGAATGAGAGAGCATGTCATGAACGAGGTGAAGCACCACTGTCACTGCACACACGTGGTGTGGTGCCCAGGAGTCGACTAATAACATCTTTCATTTACTGCTGCTTTAGGTGGACACTAACAAAGACAGACTGGTGTCACTGAGTGAGTTCATTGATGCCACTAAAAAGGCCGAGTTCAATAAAAATGATGAGTGGGAGGTAAGATGTTGGTTATAATAAACAAAATGTAGAAAACTGAAATTAGGTTCTGTTCCGTTTTCCTCTTCTTCACACTCTGTTTCCTGCCGTCTTCTGTCTTGTTCGCACAGACATTAGAGCAGCAGGCTGTGTACACTGAGCAGGAGCTGAGGGCATATGAGGAGAGTTTGGCCAACGAGGAGAAAAACATCAATGTGAAAGCGGTCGAGCTGCAGAAACAGAAAGAGGAGCTGGACAGGAAGCAGGAACAACTCAATGCCCAGAAGGCAGAGTTACAAAAGGTGCATAAAAATCATTTTAATAGGAATATACGGTGGAGTTTGGGACCTTCAAGAGGACGCATTGAGCAGAGCTTTCACTCATTTGTCAATTTGTCAAACATGTTTTCTATTTTCTCTTCTCAGGCAGTTGAAGGGATAGAAACGTTTAAAGCTAAAAGCAAAACAGCCGAGGTTAAATGTGAGTAAACTACTGTGTGAGTCAGTTGCATGTAAACCATATATTTTTGTTAGTGAACCAAAAAATATGGAATTATTAAACCTATTTTTTTAAGTAGCCACATGACTTTTCTGATGAAACTCAAATGTGCTGTAATTCTCCAGCAGAGGAAGGTGAACCAGCACCAGTTGTACCAGGAAACAACCAGCCAGTGCTGCCCGGTCACCAGCAGCAGGATGTACCAGTGCCAGGACACTCTTAGCAAAACCTCACCACTGTGTGTGCTGAATGAATGTCAGTCAGTGTGTGTGTTGGTGTGTGTGCGTGTATTTGCATTTGCCATTATTTCAATTGTTTTTTAGGACAGTAAATTTCATGGACTGTATTGAAAATATTTAATTTTACTCAACTCTGATACATGAGCCACTCGTTTGATTTTTATTCTTGGGATCAACCTCTGTTCTCCATGGACACTGGGTTTGAGAAAGTCTGCAACTTGCAGTGATTGAGTCTGGTTGCAGTGAAACAAATCTGAAAACCCTCCAAGTCCAGTTTTATTGTTTTTATGATCAGATGTTTTAACAGGGACATTTCACAGATGTTATAGTATGAATTTAATTGAATGATTTTTGTGCCTATGTATGTTTTCATGTGTGTAATTTCTTATAGTTGCATAATTTATGTTGTCTCTACTAAACACTGGATTTAATTATTAAGTATTTTTACAGACATCAGAAAACAATCAGGTAAAAGTGCAGATTTTTTTTTATTATCCACCACCAGCATTCAGTGAGTCAAATGTGCATGTGGTTTGAATGTGTACAATAAAGTGATGATCTTGCAGTTTGCTTTGTTTTTCCTCATTTACGACACAGTGCACAGACACACACCAACGCATTGGAAATTCAAATTCTAAAAGAACTTTAACATAAGTAGAAAAATAAATTTTAGGACCGTCCGTACGATACACTGAAACGCTCCATGTAGTGGTCACGGGAATTGATTGGAGGATATTTATTGGAGCCGTCACAGCAAGTAATCACAACATCATCGTCAGGCTGAATGAAGAAAGCCAGTGACTGGCGTGAGCTTGAATCTCCAGCAGGGGGCAGAATAACTCTGTGCAGCTGAGCAAAAAAAAAAACGCTTTCAAAATACATTGGTTTTTGATTTGACTGATTTTTAAATTGTTTAATTCCTCACAAAACCTGCAAATAAAACTTTCACGACTCACCACAGAGACAAACCGATCACTTGTCCAGCGCTGCATCATATCAGCAATGTTGACCAGAACGGTTTCTGGGATGCAGGGAACACAGATGAATTCACCGGAACGTGCACGGACCTGACGGGAGAAATTAGGATTAGGATTTTCAACAGACTTTAAACTCAGTACATAAACAGTTTAACAGTTGTGGTGTTCATTTGACTCTATTTTACCTGCAGACCTTCACTGCTTTGGAACAACAGTGTGATGCTGCCATAGTCTGAATGTTCTCCACAGCGTATCTGGTTCTCCTTCACATGGTCTCTGTTTACTGGTGAGTAGTACAGAGACCGCAGGGTGGTGCTGTTCTTAGGATCTGCAAAAAATACCATCAAAGTACATCCATCATATTTCGGGGCCAAGATCAAGGTATTGTCTGCCATTGTTTTCAGTGGTTCTGTGTTTCCAGTATATAATATTCACACTTTTTAAAAATTCAAATAAAACTCAGCTAAAAGAAATCACCTGTGTACCACAAAAGGTAGCCAACGTACCATCCATAGCACACATACCTGACTTTGAGAACCATTTTTATAGCATAGTATTTCCTTCTCTGATGTGTACATACCTCCTATATGTTGGTGTGCATCAAGGAACACTTCCGGGTCCACACCAACACTGTGGGCCATGACCCTCAGCACCCGCAGACTCAACTCTTTACAGCGCTGAAAGATAGATACCTGGGTTTCCTTGAATCCAGGTACAATATCTGATGATGGCCATTTCTGAAACAAGATTAAACAATTAATTAGAGTTCTTAAATTGTTGTCCTAGCATATCTGCATCTGTACAAACCACTGTATGAGTTTCAGCACACGCTTATGTCCAGTGTGCCATATTCCATTGGAAGCCCCTCAACCCCCCACCCCCACCACATCACCGCGCCCCCAGGAGGGCCCGCCCCACTATTTGAGTACTGGTTTAGAGGGAGATTTTCACAATACCCTGATTGTTAATAATAATAATACATTTTATTTAAAAGCGCCTTTCAGGTCACTCAAGGACACTGTTGATAAACATGAATAAGGTCAGTGTCTGATGGGTAAGTTTACTATGTCAGGATGAAGCGATGAAACGTTGAAAGACTCCTTCAGGTCTCCAGGGCGAAGTGGGTTTAACCTGAAATAAAAACAGTGAAAGTGATGATTTAAAAGTGCTGATCGAGGTTAAATGAAACCCTCGGGGTTTAACCTGAAATAAAAACAGTGAATTTTAAAGTGCTTATCGAGGTTAAATAAAACCCTTATGTCTGGCAGCAGACTGTGCAGACACAGCTCTACCTCTCTGTCTCCACTGACACCCAGTGATTTGGACTGACAGAGAAAGTCTCCCGGCTGAACGTCTTCTTCACTGCATCAGGCTGCAGGAAGAACTTCATGGCCACATCCATAGCAGTGTTCACCTGTTCAATCAGACACATACAGACCAAAGCAGGAGATTGCAGAAAATAATCCTAAAAGCAAAAGGGGTTATTTTCTGAAGACATTTTTGGGCTCACCTCGTCCTGAGTGATCCCTGTGTTTTTCAAAAGCACGAAGCCAATGTCTGTAAACGCTGCTCCCAGCTGTTGGCTCAAGTCCTGCAGCCGATCGTCACAAACATCACATTTATCCAGGCCATAGTCGCCGAAGTCCACTACTGGAATGCTCATTTTGCGACCGAACGAAAAAGGGAGACTCCAATCTGACCATCAATCCCAGCGACTGAACTCTGAACTACTACTATAAGTTAACAGGGTTCGCGCAGCCCCCTCCCCACGAGCTTCTCCCAGCCAATAGGAAAACAGTTCTCTGTGGTTTCACGTGATATTGGCATGTTTTTTTTCCCCACGTCGAAAAACTGGAGTGTCTTCTTCGAAAGTGGCGGTTTCCACGGTTCATTTTATTAATTTAACCATCTTCTGTAGAAGTTGTCCGCTGTGACGTTGAAACGTCACACTTTCACACAAGTTGATTTTAATAAGAGTTGGCTGGTAGAGCGCCCCCTTTGCAGGCTGCACCTTATTCTCTCCAGCAGAGTCTCCTTTAACCTTGGGTTATTTCACTCAGGCACCAAACATAATAAATATTGACAAGTTATTTATTTTTTCAGGCACACTAAGTATGAATAAGACATGTGTGACAAACAAAACCTTCACATTTCAGTGAATTTTTCTTTTTGGCCAATGGTTAACAACTTGTGTCTACATCATTGATCAACTTACGTAATTTATGAACATCATTTAAGTCTCTTTGAACCAAACACCTTTACAATGTTGTCGTTATGGGATTTTACCCAGTGTTTGACTAAAAGCCATATGTGAAAATACATTTTAAAATAGTTCATGAATGACATTAATGAAGCGGACTTGGGTCCAGAAGGTTTCAGGTTCGAGTCCACCAGCTGCCACAGAGGTGCTCTGAGCATAGCACCGTCCCCACACACTGCTCCCCGGGCGCGTAATGCTGCCCCCTGTTGACTTTGGTGATGGGTTAAAAGCAGAGGTCACATTTGGTTGTGTGCAGTAGCACAATGACCAGTCGTTCACTTTCCTTCCTTTCCTTATTTTAAAACGAAGCAGTACAGTCTGTTGTTATTGTACTTTAATTTTAAACTTGCTCTAACATCTGTTATGTTCATAGTTTGAATGTGGACAATAAAGTAAATGTTTTTTTTCCTTTACTAGACATTGCTGTTTACACATAACTACATTCTAATATTAAAACATTAAAAACATGTTGCCTTTTAAACCTTCCACTTAACCTCACTTCACTCACACAACTCGAAAATAATTTTAGGACTTTCCATATGTAACGCTGTATCGCTCCATGTAGTGGTCACGTGACCTGATTGGCGGGTATTTGTTGGAGCCATCGCAGCACGTTATCAATGCATCATCGTCAGGCTGAGCAAAGAAAGCCAGTGACTGCCGTGTACTAGAGTCTCCAGCAGGGGGCAGCAACCCTGTGCAACTGGGAAAAAAAAAAAACAACCCAAAGCATGAGTTGAGAATACACTGTATGTTATGGTTTAAGATGAATAAAAACATAAATGGAAGTATACAAGAAGGAAAACTGCACATTCACGCAAGTATTTGGAAAAACGTTCATGCTGAGGACACAGACCAGTGATGTTTTGCTGTAAGGCAAGAGCATGAACCACTCTTCACTGTCTGGCCATAAATCAATTTTAATCTGGTGTTTTCATTGCACAATTCCTTCTTTGGAGAATTCTGGGGGAATAGCTTTATCTGCAGGTCAGTTCTTTGCCTCGTCTAAGGACCTCTGTCTGTACTTCTATTTTTGACTCTTTTTTTTTTAAATGTATGTTTTTCCAAGTGACGGTCAAAAAAAGAAAAGCTCTGTGGCATTGATGTAACTCAAGGAATGACCGTAGAAATACAACTCGTTCTCTACTCACCACTGAGACAAACTGATCACTCGTCCAACGCTGCATCAAGTCAGCGATGTTGACGAGAACAGCGTCGGGAATACAGGGAACCGAGATGAATTCTCCAGAATGGGTGAGGACCTGAGGATTTTAATTAGATCCACATGCATGTTGAGTCCAACAGCAGATTTTAGTAACGTACAGTTTTCCACTTGCAGATATTTATATTAAGGTGTAAATTTTACCTGTAGACCTTCACTGCTTTGGAACAAGAGTGTGAGGCTGCCATAGTCAGTATGTTCTCCACAGCGCACCTGGTTCTCCTTTACTTTGTCACTGTTTACTGGTGAGTAGTACAGACACCGCAGAGCTGAGCCATTCTTAGAAGCTGCAGAAAACACAATAATAATACAAAATATAGTAAAAGTGTTAGGTCCTTTAGTGAGAAAGTACAAAATTAGTGCTATGGAAAAAAAACAAGTCATTCTGTTTACTAAACCGTAAATATCCTAATAATAATAATAATAATACCTTTAGCTCAGGGTTACCAAACAGGAGTGTGCTATTTAACCAAATACCTAAAACATTCGACTAAAGACAGACAAAAATGAATACAAAACAAATCTGGAAAATTGTACTCCCTGCTCTGATGTGTACATACTTCCTATAGACTTGTGTGCATTCAGGAACACGTCCGGGTCCACGCCAACACTTTGTGCCAGGACCCTCAGCACCCGCAGACTCAACTCTTTACAGCGCTGGAAGAAAGATACCTGGGTTTTCTCGAAATTGGACACAGATAACGGCCATTTCTAAAACAGAGATGAAAGGCATGTGAGCTCAACCAAACGTTAAATAAGAAGTCATTCATGTACTTGTTTTCCTGAAATTAAACAAATGATGAGTCTCAGTCATCCAGGTCATTTTAGAACCGTTTCACCTCTAATCCAAGAGGCTTCTTGGTTCTGACTGACTGACTGGAAAAGTTCTACCTGAAAAGACAGTCTGCTCTTGGTTGAGAAGTAAAACATCTTCAAGAAACTCTTTCAGGCTTGTTAAAAAACTATGAAACAAATCAGTGATAGTTTGGAATGTTTTGTGGACAAGTATTTGGTAAGAGGAGTAAATCTAATCAGCCTGATGAAGTGATCAACTTAAATATCTTATCTAATCGTTACAGTGGGCCTCATATAACACAATACAACTCAGAAGCTATTTATTCATCTATGGTGACAATTCACTGAACAAACAAACAACTAAAATATCTTCCGAAAAGGTAACATTACTATGTCAGGATGAAGCGATGAAATGTTGAAGGATTCCTTCAGGTCTCCAGGTCGAAGAGGATTTAACCTGGAATTAAAAACAAAAGATTATGAGTGATTAAATTAATACAGCACTTGCTTTCAGAGCCCGTGGGGAAGTCATGCAGTTTAACTATATAAATATGCGAGTACTTTTATCATAGTCTATTATTGATAGCAAAAGAAAAAAGAAAAAAAAAAGAAGAAGAAGAAGCATGAAACATAAATAACTGAGGTCATATTCATTTCCGGTCAGCATTTCCTGTCCAACACTACGGCTACTTTTCTTAGCTTTCATCAAACTTAGAAACCGTCCTGTACCTCTCTGCCTCCGCTGACACCCAGCCATGGTTAGGACCAACGGGGAAAGTCCCCCTGGAGAACGGCTTCTTCATGTCATCAGGCTGCAGGAAGAACTTCAGACCCACAGCCATAGCATTTTCCACCTGAAGAACTTCAGACCCACAGCCATAGCACTTTCCACCTACACACACACACACAACAGACCAACATGTTACAAACGTTAACTTTACAGACGAAGCGACTGTAATGTACCGTTGATTCTGTGGCTTCACCTCCTCCCGGGTGATCCCCGTGTTCTTTAAAAACACAAAACCAAAGTCTGTAAACGCTGCTCCCAGCATTTGGCTCAGTTCCTGCAGCCGTTCGTCGGTAACGTCATGTTTATCCAGGCTGTAGTCACCAAAGTCCACCACGGGAATGCTCATTTTAGCGTACGAAAAAAGCCGACTTGAATCTGACAGCAATGTGTCCCAGCCTCAGAGGTTTTAAATACGGTGTCGTTAACCTTTTTGGGAGGGAAAGGTCAGACGCCCCATGTGACCTTCTCTCAGCCATTAGGAAAGCAGTTCACCCAGGAACGGTGCGGTGGGGTGCAGCAATCAATTAAACCCGTGTTATGGATTTTACTGGTTCGATGGGTAGAGATTAAGGAATAAGTGAGTCACAAACTCGATTAATCCGGAGAAGATGTTTGACTTGTCCAAGGAGTGGGACATCTCCTTCGCAGGCTGCGGCTTCATGGGGATTTACTACGTCGGTGCTAGCAGCTGTATCCTGGAACGGTTTCCGCGATTCATACAAGACGCCTCTAAATTCTACGGTTCATCGTCAGGTGCTCTGATGGCTGCGACTCTCGCCACTGGGATCCCTCTGGGTAACCACCGAGTCTCGTTCTACCAAGAGTCATAGAAACAAAGACATTGAAAAAATCTTTAACTTTTTTTTTCTCCCACTGAAGAATAAAACAAGTGTTTCCAAATTCTGGCATTGGGGCCATTTGTGGTACTTGAAATTTATTTTTGTGGTCCACAACAAACTGTGGCTGTGATAACAGGACTGAATCACAGAAAACATCATCACATAATCAGTTGTATGTATGTATATATACATGTATATGCAGAGAAAAACACTACAAATGCCACTGAGCGGCCTTTTTTTTTTGACATTTTCAGCCCTCTGTGCTGATGCTGTGATTAATCTTTAACTCTGTTTGTGAAACTTTTCACTTTTCAGACAATTCTTTTCTTTTTCCTGCAGAAAATTGCTGTGCAGATTTGATGTCCATGGCCAGAGAGGCCAGAAGGCACAGACTCGGGCCTCTACACCCGGCGTTCAACCTGCTGCACATGGTTCAGACCTCTCTGCAGGAATCACTCCCTGAAGACGCTCACGTCCGAGCCTCTGGACGACTGTGCGTGTCCCTGACCAGAATGCCTGATGGGAAGAACGTCCTGGTGTCTGATTTTGGCAGCAGGGATGAGCTCATTCAGGTCAGTGTGGCTGACAGGTCAGTGTGAGCTGCCGTATCCAGAAACGTAGATCTATATTGTTCCGTTCGCTCTCGTCTTAGGTTCTATTGTGCAGTTGTTTTATTCCTCTCTACTGCGGCGTGGTCCCACCCACCTACAGAGGACTGGTGAGTGTGACGGTCCACTCGTCTCCAAGGCCTGATTTCAGACTCTAACATTCACCCGGTTCATCAAACCCTCCTCAGCACTACGTGGACGGTGCCGTCAGCGACAACCTGCCCCGGTGTTACCTGAAGAACACCGTGACCTTTTCGGCCTACGCTGGTGAGAGTGACATCTGTCCTCCTGCAGGAACCATGAACCTGCACGAGGTGCGCTTCAACAACGTCAGCATCCACCTCAGCTCAGAGAACATTTACAGAGTGACCAGCACCTTCTTTCCACCTGAGGCCGAGGTGAGACCCTGTGGATTGTGCTTTTAATTATTCAGACTTCATTTGGCTGAAATAATTACTGATTTATCATATAATTTTATTAAAAAAAAAACATGAAAAACTATTTGATTTGGGTATATATTTTTTTTTATAAGTGATGATTAGGGCAGAGGATGGAAACATTTTTTCATATTTCAGATTTTCCTAGTTCAGATAATCGTACAAATGTTTCCTATCCCTGTAACTGTATCCTGACGTGGGGTTGATGCTGTTCGTTTTCACAAAGAACTCTTTGGTTTCGTAGGTCATGTGTAAATTCTGCCAAAATGGTTATCAAGATGCTCTTCGCTTCCTCCATGAGAACAGTAAGGACGTGGGTTTTTTTTAATGATGATGAAAATGATGATCACTGAGAGACGACAAGCCACCCAGTGGAATAACTACCACAGATCTGATAACTAGTGAAAGTCCAAGAGGTTTGGAGACAGACTCGTCCTCACCTGCATGTGGGGAGCTGGAGCAGAAAACAGAGGAGGAGGAAGAGGAGGAAGGAGAAGAGGAGAGGAGCACAGGTCAGGATGGGTTCCATCGTGGGCTCACAGAGGAGCTCCCACTCCACATCAGAAGAGGTAAGTGAAGTGAAGCACACGTTTGAACACCCAATGGACAAATGTCCAACGTCAGTTGTTGCTATTACTGTACTTTGCCAGTGTTTGTTTTTGTGCTTTTGAAAAAAAAAATTCTGCTTAATTAAAAATGAACCCACTATCAAACCTTAAAGCTGCTGGTCCAAAAATGTAAACAGGTAAAAATAGTATAAAGAAAATATTTTGTATTAATGTTTCTTCACATTCTCTCTCTTACATTAAAGTCATTTGTCATAGTTTTGTGTATGACTTTTTTTTGGTAGCAGATCTCACAGAAGTTACAATAAACCCAGGATTGTTGTAGCCAAACCCTGGCTAAAAACTCTTCATTTAAATGAGAGCACAGTTTAATGGACATTACAGTGAGAACGTTTGTCTGTGATCGGTGTTGTCGGCTGAACCAGCCGATATCAGAGACGCTTTTGTTCTTAAAATGTGTTTTTTTTTGGCTTCTTGTACTATTAGTGATGCACAACATGCGGAGTCAGAGCTGAGGCAGGAATAAAGACGTCAGGCTGCAGAAGGTTACTGTAAAACAGTAAAAAAACACGTGCAGCACTAAGGCCTGAATGAAACCTTTCTTTTCTTCCTCTCTAATTGTGTCAGCGTTGTATGACGCCTGTAGAGAATCACGTTCAGCTGATGGTCTGTCGCCCCACGTGGTTGAACACCTACCAAAGAAAGTCACTTCGTACCTGCAGCTTCTGCCATCGCTGCCTGTTGTGTCCGCGCGCAGGTAAAAACCCAACATCCCATCATTCAGTTTCTCTCAGGCTTCTGCCGCTTTTTCTTGTTCTTCATATTTGTGTTCTCTTCCCTTTTCTTTTCATTCCTTTTCTTGTAACTGTAATCTTACTCTTCTTTTTGTTCTTTTTTTCTTCTCGTTCCTCCTTGACTCAGTACATGTCCTGAATGTCACAGTCATTTTTACAAACTTGGATCACTTTCTTGTGGTGACTAAACAAAGTGAAACATCGTTTCCAGTCCTACTGCTCCACGCTCTTAGCTGGTGTCATGTGTCCTGCATTAAACTGAATGGATGCTGCAGCTCTTTAACTGTTTTTCCTGTTTTTGAGCTGAACTGTAAATAAAGATAATCTGTTTGCAGACAGGCTAATAAGTCTGTAGACCTAACAATGATCAGTCTATCAGTCATTATTTTTCTTTCTTTTTCCCTGTGCAACTCTTTTACATATTTTAAATGATTATTTTCCAGTATTTTAAAATGGTGGTTTTGCCTTACTGCATAGAGGTCACTAGGTAGAGCCCCAATGGTAACTGATGGTCTTTCTGTTTGGAGTTTGCATGTTATGACTGATGGTATGACTGATTCTCCAGACTGGTGGACTGGATCTCAGATGTACCTAAAGACATGAGTTGGCTGTATGGCATGGCTGAAGGGATACTGTACAAACCCTCAGAGAAGAACACGGTGGATGACGGTGATGACAGGTACTCCTTCACATCATACGGTTTGTCCTTATTTTGATGCGTGCATTCGTCAGAGCCTAAATGAAGAGTAAAGAGTTTGTGCTTCTCCTTATTCTTTTGTCTATTCCAGGGAGTCCACTCTGTCCAGATGTCTGGAAAGTCTGCCATTAGGCTTGAATGGGTCCAATAAAGAAATAGACAGTGCAGACACTCCACCTGGCACCCCTGAAAACACACCCAAACCCAGCTTGGTCTTCCCCTGGCACACAGACAGTGAGGTGGACCACATGCCTCTGACTCCTCCCCCCACACCATCTATTTGCCACGCCTCAGAATTTGGGGAAGCAAACACAGAATCGCCGAACGACACCGGCGGAGGCTGGGGTCTGGGCAGAGCCATGGGGCTGATTCGGAACATTGCGTCGGAGCAAACCTCGAGAAAACAGGAGAACAAATGAGGTGTTGATCGTTTCTGCATTTTAGTAAATATTTTTCATACTGTAATTAGAAGCAAAATGTGGAAAGTTGAATAAATTGAATGCAAACCGTGTGTGTTTTGCCGTGTGTTTTCTTCTCATACCACAATTCAGGATTTTCCCTTTTATTTTATAATATATGCACAATCAAATGTTAGTTTGTAGAGATAAAAAAACATTGTGTTCTGTCAAAAAAAATCAAAATTGAAGATAAATTATTTTAGTTCATGTTAGAAGCTTGTGTGAAAACTGTATTGCCCCCTCTTCTGCCCCCCACCCAGCAGCTGTGTTTACGTCAGTGTGTTATGAAAACTATATCACATGACCTGCAAGGGGCTTCACTCCAGCCGTAATTCTAGATTGTTTTTCTACTTCCAAACTTAGGACATCCGAGGGCAGTGAGTTGCGTAACACTTGGTTCTATAGCACCGCTGACACTGCCCGGTTCACCTCTGGTTGTATTAGAGATAACACAACAGTTTACATGCTGGGGCAGTTGGAATACCTCCAGGTGCACCTGCTGCACCCCGAGG
>NC_024312.1:5321812-5328950 GCF_000523025.1 Cynoglossus semilaevis | reverse complement strand
GAGGAGCCGCTCAACAGCGTTTTGATCGGACATCATTTTGAATGGAACCTTCAGAGAGGATGTTCTGCTGGGAACAGGAGTGGAACATCTCTTTCGCGGGTTGTGGCTTCAGGAGTATTTACCACATAGGAGCCATGAGCTGTGTCCAGGAGCGGGCTCCTCGTCTGATTCAAGGTGCGTCCAAAATCTGTGGAGCTTCATCTGGATGTCTGGTTGCTGTCGCTCTGACCGTTGGGATTCCCGTAGGTGAGTCGGGATCAGAGCTTCTTAAAACCTGCAGGTATTTTCTGCAGGTTGAGTCGGGATCAGAGCTTCTTAAAACCCGCAGGTATTTTCTTAAAAAAAACTCAACACCCGAGGACATTTGTTCATTTGTAAGTTCTGTTTGCAAATCGTGTGATTGTTTTGTGCATTGTTATAACACACTATATGCAAATATAGGAGTGTTTTTTTTTTCTTTTGAAACTCTTGTTTGTGTTGTGGAGCTTTTCCTGTAGCGATTGTAGTCATCAGTTATGAAAAGTCAATGATATGTTATCTCAGATCAGATGATGACTGGTGTAAACCAAGTTGTTGTCAGGTTCACTGACATACAGTTGCATTAGTGGGGTCAGAGTCCAGGTGTCACAGAGGTCAAAGTCAAGGGCAGCAAATAAGGAGGAAAAAAAACACATCAATTTCACCCTCTGAGTTATTGAGACATACAGACGCAACGATAACAATACTGCGGTTTGTCTTGTGCTGGATTTACAATAATGAGGCAATGAGTTGAAATAATAAGAATGCTTCACGGCAGTCAACAACATCAACTGTGAGATAAGACGAATCACAACATAGACACTGTCTCGTTGTGTCGCATGATTCAAAACAGTACATTAGAGTAGAAGGACAGAAGAAGCAAAGATCTGTGCTTCAGTTCAATGCTCTATACTTTTATAGAACAGCACTGCTGCCACAGGGTGGGCCTAAACACCGCCCAGTCTGGAATCAACCCATTGACCACCTGTATGTGTGGTGTAAGACAACTACACTACCCACTGAGCTACTGCCAGCCCGTTCTTGACACTTGTGTGTGGACGTACTGCAGGTCTTTTCCATCCACATACAGGAAGTCAGGAGTTCTCACTGTGAGTAAAGGCCAGAGACGGAGACTGCTGCTGAATGTACATGAGCTTCAATGGACAAAGTCACGTGGGCTGCTATAGCCAAAGAGCCAGTGTCAGTTTATAAAATGTCACTTGAGGCTGTATAGAAAATGTTGAGTGGGCCATATGGTGGAGGAATGATCGGTACTTATGCCTTAGAGCAAGAAGGTCACTGGTTTGATCCCCGAGAATGTGACTGCTGACTGACTAATGACCTCCAGCCCCCTGGCTGCCTGTGCTGCTGACTGACTAATGACCTCCAGCCCGACCTCCTGGCTGCCTGTAAACCCATCATGTGGTGGAAGATAATTGGATGACCAGGAGTTCATCCAGATCAAATGACACTGGAAACTCTTTGGTCAGATTAATGTGGAAATATGGGAAAAAAAAAGGTCTGGATGTTCAGACCTTCTCAAACATACCATCATCAGTCATGATATAAAGGTGCAGCAGCAGCTACGACATATGGAATCTTTTTTTTTTTTGTCTGGAGGTTCAGTTGATGCAGATGCTGACAAGGACATTTAAAGAATTGTGCAACATACGTTTTCATCGAAATAATATCTTGTGTTGGGTGAAAACAAACACGTTGTTTCCCCGATGCAGATGCTGACAAGGACATTTAAAAACATACGCTTTCATCGAAATAATATCTTGTGTTGCGTGAAAACAAACACGTTGTTTCCCTTTGGATCAATACCAATTCTGACGTTTCCTCTGCAGAACAGTTCTGTGCTGATGTGCTAAAAATGGCCGGAGAGGCCAGAAGCCACAGACTGGGAGTTTTCCACCCAACATTCAGTCTGCTCAGGAGAGTCCACGATTCCCTGTTAGAACGACTCCCAGAGGACGCTCACCTTAAGGCCTCTGGAAAGCTGTGTGTGTCCCTCACCAGGGTGGCTGATGGGAAAAACGTGTTAGTGTCAGAATTTGACAGCAGAGACGAGCTTATTCAGGTAAAACAGGAGAGAAAAGATGATAAAGTCCAAGACATTGTGTGTGTGGTGTGGACAGTATGAATCAACCGTTTCATCTCTCCGCAGGTTCTCACGTGCAGCTGCTTTTTTCCTGTTTACTGTGGTTTCACTCCACCGTCGTACCGTGGAGTGGTGAGTAAACGACCTATAAATGACCTGTCGTCCCTCGCTGTATCGCGGTTCGACTGTCGCGCCCTGTGTGCATCGCGGGTTTTGAATATTTCAAATGTACTCTTTTATTGTTAATTTTTTGCTCTATATTTTTGCGGAATATAAAAAAAAGACTAATGTTTTCAATAAGCATTTTCTACCCTTAGAAAAAAACAAAATTCTTTAAAAAATAAATGACATTTTGAAACACATACAGGGTACAAGATCTGAACAAGAGATTTGTAAAAGTTTCGTTAATTTTTTTTTGCCATATTTCTCGCCCTACGATGCCTCCTAAAGGGTTCTTAAAGGGTTAATATATACGTAAATAATATAATAATTATTGCGGTTTATCACCTATCACATGTGGTCTTGGAACGTGACCCCCTGCAACAGAGGAGGGACCACTGTACTTCACCAGCCCAGCAGTCATAATTAGAAAATCATCTAAGTTGAATTGAATTTGAATCGTCTTCTCGTCGCAGCTCTACATGGACGGAGCCTTGAGCAACAACATGCCCCTGTTTGAGCAGAGAAACACCATCACTGTGGCCCCCTTCTCAGGGGAGAGTGATATCTGCCCCAGAGAGGGAACCTTCAACTTCTTTGAAGTGCACTATGGCAACGTCAGCATCCAGGTCAACACTGGGAACGTGCACCGCATCTGTACGTCCTTCCTCCCTACAACACTCCAGGTTGGTTCTCTGTCACACGCTGCGGTTTGTTGTTGTTGTTGTTGTTTATGGTTGTGTTGTGATGCAGTTTGTTCTTATGACAGAAACTCGCTGAGATTTGTCGCAACGGCTACATGGATGCTCTCCGTTTCTTAAGAGAAAATGGTGAGATTCATCACTCTTTTCTTCCTGAAATGAACCAGGTCCGACCATAAGAACAGAAAAAAAAGAATTTGAATGTACATCCAGATCTACTAGGGACAGAAAGGATTCCTTCCAGTTTAGTGGCACACACACGCACACTCAGACCTGAGTGCTGCGCTCAGGTGAAGGACGTATATCGAGCAAGAGGCTCCAAGAATGGAATGAAGTCTGAGGAGGAGAAGGAACCCTGGCTGGATCACAGAACCATGGAGAACCTTCCACCTGGCATCCAGAAAGGTACGTGTGACAGATGGAAGCAGTCAGAACACCAGTGACATCAAATGATATCCTTGGAAAAGGTCAGGGTTTAATTGCAGATGTTAAGTGGAAGCAGCCATCTTTGAAAAGACCAGAAGTACAAGTACAGGTGCAGATACGTGACTCTTTACTCTTACAGTTGTACGATGGCTGTGTTTAATTATGAATTAATTCAATTTGAATTGTTAGATAATACTGAGACCTCAAACTGGTCTCAGAACAACCAGTCCACTAGTTAGTAAATTATACTAGTTAGTTAGTAATTATAATTTTTATATCACTAGTAAATTCTCTCTGTGTTCAGTTCTATTCGAGACATGCAGAGACAGTCCTGATCGTCCCTGCTGCTCTGCACTAACCGACCTCCTGCCAATCAAAGTGCTCTCATGTATTGTGACCATCCTAACGCTGCCGGTCAAGCTGACCTTCTCTCTCACCAACAGGTATAATATCTCTTAGTGTTCTGTCAAATCTTGCGCTGCCTTGTCTTGATATATTTATGGTATGTAAAGGTCACTGTGGTTAACCTTCCCTGTCTTTGTCCCAACTCGCAGTCCTAACTACTGCCGTCCAACCCTGGACTGGAGACTGGAAGCTAAAACGTTTACCACTGACTCATTAACATTTGACTTTTGAAATTACATTTTTTTTTCTGTTGACAAAAGGTGTAAAACGACATTATAAATCACGTGCTAGGTCATTTATTATCACGTTAGCTGTTTTGGCTAACTTTGAAGCTTGTTCCGAGCTAACTTTATTCGATCTTTCGACTAATTGTTGGCCATTTTGCAGAATATAAGATATGTATATTCTATATGGCTATTTATTTATTTTATTACACATACATTATACATACATTTATGTATTTGTTGTCTTGGTTTATAGTATTTGTTGCTAACCTTGTAGTCAGTTGCTGTATTTTCGTAGCTTACATTGGTATTTTCTTAAATTGTGCGTTGCGTTTGTTCTGTCAAAGTGTCATCCAGTTGGCCGGCACTGTCATTCACACTCTTTTGACGTCATCCAAACATGTCTGCAGTGGAGGCAAAAATAATCACAGGTATGTTCAAATAAAATTCAGTTTTTAACACCTTCCGGGACCTTTTTTTTTTTTTATTATTTTCCACTCTCACTCTGTATATTTAGAGATTTCTCTGAGCAGCAGCTGAGCAGCCAATCATCAGGTGCCGATCACTGTCACCAGACAGTAGACAGACACGCCATCCAGCCTTTGACTTCGTCATCCGACTCAACGTCCAACGTAAATCTACACTGGGACGACAACAGAAACCTAGACCTTGTCTCCTTGTCCTCCATGAGTTCAGGACGTCCCACTCTGCAAATATCACATTTGTCTAAATGTGGTAAAATGGCTTTAAACCAAAGGACTAGAGGGACACATCGGTCCTGACGAGAGGTAAACAACAACGTCAGCTCGTTTGTGTCCACCATACATCCTATGATAAAACTGGGCGTTTTCTTTAAGTGTTGAACCTGAGAAGAGAACTGAAAACTCAGGTTATAGATTTTCATTTTTTGGTGCTTGTTATTGCCACTGTTGTGATAATGATAAATTGCATTTTTTACAAACCATTATAGTTCACAGCATTTGAACTTCTGCAACAAGAAGATAATGCAACTGGTTATAAAACGGAAGAAGTTCTATTACCTGTTGACCATTCTAACCTTGGGCGCAGCTGCTGAGGTGTTAAAAGGTCAAGGGGTCATTGTTTCCCAGACACCAGCAAACAACAAGTTTGACTGTGTCGTTTTTGGGGGACCAACAATTAAATCTTCAAAGACTTAAAGTTTATGTAAAATAAATGTAAACTAACACATTTGTCTTATTTGTATTTGTGTTCATATATTTCACCTAAATTCTTCCAGCTGTGTGAAGTTTTTGGTTGACTAGAATTTAAAAAATATATATTTTTAAATGTTTTTAAATCACATTTAAAAACAGGAGTACGTGTTGATTATATTTGATTACGAAGATTTAACAGAATGAAGTTTGAAATGATAGTCTATTCGTTCACAACAGAAACTGTTTCTGTTCTTTACCGCGTGTCATCGTCTTGTCTGTTAATCTACATCTGATGCATAGATTTGCAGTTTGGTTCAAAGGTCTGAACCTTATTACTGATATCAAGGAATAGATTTTTATCACAATCTTGTTTACGGGTCAAATTGTCTCCACACTTACTGTCACATTCATGTTGACTCAAGTCAAACCAGCCGTGTCTATGTCCAATTGTGGCATGGAGACGTTTCTAAAGCTCATGACTTTTCTTCAATGTCACGTCACTACTTTTCCTTGTGTTTTTGTTTTGTGCCTTTGAAGCAGACGCTGCAGTGAAATCTATTTAAGATTCGAAAGTCATTCTAGTCCTTATGTGTTTCCATGATTCATCATGGCAGCTAAAGCCAATCATTAACTTGATAGTTTTGTCTAATTATACTATTTGCTTGTTTTGTCTAATGTTGATATATTTTGACTATGTGTAGTATGTGGTATCTAGTATTATTTAACTATTTTACTAAACTTAAAATAAATATTTTACACTATGGTTCCACAGTGTAGTGGTTATCACATCTGCCTTACATGCAGGACGTCCCCCATTGTGGGAATAATATTTATATTAACCTGTTTAAGGATAGCTAAAATAATTTGTTTAAAATAATATAGTGAATACAGTTACATTACAAACAGCAAAGACATTTGTCTGGAACATAATACAATTAGTACGTTTGGAAACCCTTGTATTCACTGTTACCTACTAAATTGAAAAAAAAAACAACTATCAAACCATAATGTAAAAAACGGCATCATCAGGATTTTAATAGTCAACTGTTTCATAAAATACAGTACTTTTATAAAACAACAACTGTCCAAAAAAACATCATTCTAAAATTCCTACTGCGGAAAAAAAAAAAAACTCACATAAAAACCTGTTGTCGAGATTTGACAAGTTTTTCCACTAAGTTGCTTTAGTGGAACCTCAAACCTGTCAGTTGTTCACATTGCACCATAGAGAGTTCATAGCACCATGAATGTTTAAAACAAAAATAATCAAAAGCCTGTTCAGTCCTCATTTCACAAAGAGAACAGTGTGCACTCTTCCTGAAGAGTCATCATTAACAACTAGAGATCGGTCCACTGATATGAACGCACGCAGCTACTGCATCCTCGTGCAGTAAAAGTTTTTTTCTGCGTCCTATATTAGATGTACTACTTAATATTCGTGCACAAAGGCACTTCTCCAAGTCAAGCATCACTGTCAAGTCCCTGATCATTTAAAAAGACAGCCACAAGAGATAGTCATACATACAGTCTGTGTACATGTACTGTGTTTCTATGCAGAAACATAAGTCTGCAAAACTTCTACAAAAAAGTCCAACTAGGTGTTTATATATTTTACTAATAAAAATAAAAAACAATCTAAGACCTGACACAAGAACCAAAGGAGTGAGAGGGTGAAAAGGAAACAGAACCTCAGGGCCTTTGGTCTCATAAACTGCCGTCCTTCGGTCCTCCACTGATTTCTGGAATCTGATCGGCAAAGGACTGCGTCATCCACTGTCCATCTGGGACTTGTCCGTCTGAGGTTTGTGATGTGGTCGCCTCCTGGGCTTCTTCTGAAGAAGAAGACAAACAGATTAGAGAAGAGTAAGGGTGTGTATTGGTAAGGATCTGGCAATACATTATGAAATATAAAAAACTGTAAGAATA
>NC_024312.1:5297435-5321802 GCF_000523025.1 Cynoglossus semilaevis | reverse complement strand
AAGATAAGAAATGAAATGAACCACCTTCATGAATATTTGCCAGTTAATTGTTAATAAAAGAAAGACAAAGTGCTGTAGAATATTGAACCGGTATCCTGAAACAAAATCTCATAATATTTTGGTGTATCCACATTTGTTTATACCCCTAGAGCAGAGCACGAGGAGAATCCCTGAAAAACTCTCATGAAGTCTTAAGTCCAGCATTTGATGTTATTTTGACCCAGTAGTGGAGACCATACATCATGATATGACACTGTCAGTTACATCTCTTCACGTTTGTAAAGAAACACTTTCATCATACAGACCACACATTCTCCCAAACACACCACCAGCAGCCAGAACATTACACAGAACATTATATGGACCATTATATACATCGTCACATGTTCAATGTGCTTGATGTTATTTGGCCTTTGACTGGTTCCAGTTAAAGATCAGAGTGGATGGATGCATGTAGGAATGTATGGTTTAATTTCCTCAGACTAGACGGCTTCTGTGATTATTTTCTCAAGTGATGGGAAATGTCTGCCGTCTGTAGCGTCTGTGTCTGTTACCTTGGTTTTGTACCGATGGGAATGTGCAGTGACCGTTGACCTGACCCTGGACCTGGCTCCCCTCAGGTCCTCGCTCTGCGTACGCTCCACCATAGGCATCTTCATAACCAGGGTCATACTGCTCCTCTTTAATAGCCATCCTCTTAGCATCCTCTGTTGAATAGAAAGGGAGAACGTAACATGAATCTAGTGTCAACCTGTCAATAGCAGACAGTAGTTTCAAAAAATACCGACACACAGACTTAAATGAGACTTAAACCATTGATTACAGACGTTGTGACGACTTAAACCATTGATTACAGACGTTGTTAATGTTTCTAAACATGGTCACTGTGGATCTTACCTTTGGCCAAGCCCAAATCAAATGAATAATTGACCTCCTGGATTTCAGTTTCTTGTCTTTGGACGCCCTTTAGCTGATCTCGGAGCTCCCTTAGTTTGATGTAAAAGTGAACTTTGTCCTGAGCACGAGGAAACTGAGCACAGCGAGCACTAGATGAAGGCATCAGATAGAGCGCCTGTGGAGTGAAAAACAAATATACAGTTTTGTCACTCCATGAGCTAAAGGTTCTGCTCTGGTTTTCCAATTCCAAACTTGTGGTTTTCAATTGAAATGTGCTACTAAAATCCAACGAAATTCTATATAATTAAAGTTCTCGTTCTTGTATTTGCTTGTAAAATTTGTTTCAAGACAGTACTGATATAATGATATAACCTACTACAGTATAGTGCAAACATAGATGTTACAGTCATTCTTAACAAGCTCATGTCTCGTATTATTCACTCTCTTCAGGCAGAGAAAATTATTATACAACACGTCTCTCAGTAGAACTGTAGCTAATTTGATAATAAAAATAATAATGCATTTTATTTCATAGGCGCCTTTCTGTCACCCAAGGACACCTTACAGTGAATACAAAGGTAAACAATATTAAGTAAGTACTTTTGTACGGTACTACGTCACAAATAAACAGCCAATGAAGTGAGCTGTGATGTGTCTGATGCCTCACCACGTCACAGTCTGGGATCTTCTCTGGCTGCAAACCAAACTCCAGTTTTTTTGGCTTTTTACCAAACAGTTCTCTGCAGAACATTTCATAAATACCTGGAAAAGAAAAAAAAAACAATTCATATTTAATTTCCAAGCAAGAGAACTAGGGAACAAAAATGAATTAATGCAGTGAAACTGCTTACATTTTCCATTGAATACAGCAATGAGAGGCTTGTATTTCTTCAACTTTTCTGTGAGGATTTTGCCTCCTTCACGCAACTCTTTGCTGTTAGACAAATTAAAAAAAGGCAACATTAGAAAAACAACACAGCTGGATCTCAAAGCCATCATCTGATGAAGCTTCACAACAACAATGCCTCTCAATACTTCACCTGCTGAGGTCTTTACTTCCTGGTGTCGCCCTCTCCACCATGTTGGTGAAGCCCATCTTGTACTTGGTTGGCAGGGTGGTGTCATGCATGTGGTTGAGCTGCTCTTCAGTAAATCCAGACAGAAATAAGCACTTCCCTGGGATTAAAAGGTAAACAGTCATTTCTGCAACCCTTTTTCCATTCAATACACCCAGTGTGTTCAAATCAAACTTAGTTTTCTTTATATAAAAAAAGACGTCTTTCTTATATTGACAATAGAAAACATCCTTAATTTTCTCTGTTTATGTTTTTTTTTTAGCACAAAGTGTAAAGTCCATGAAGTAAGAATGTGTTTCGTGTGTTTGGCTATTGAAATTAAATTCAATAAGCTTTTCTGTTTATCTATTTACTTTCAGTAACAGTGAAATTAAAATATTACTGATTTTATTTTCATATCACTTACAAAAATGATTTCCAGGTCCAGGGAACCATCTTCCAATGAAGGCAGCCATTAGTCCTGGATTGATACCGATCTAAAAGAGAAAAGTCACATGTCTTTGCTTCAGAATCATGGGACAGTGCTTCAGTTGGACATTAAAAAAAGAAGAAAAAAAATCGTACAATGACATAATCTAAGTTGTAGTCCAGCAGATCTGGTAAAGTTTTTTTCATGACTTCCTCCTCTGACATTCCCTTGAAGCGATCAACTTTCCTCTTCACTTTTTTAAAGCTCTCATCAATTTTCTCCTGCTTTCCATCTGCCTGAGCTTCTTTGCCCTTCTTCGGTTTAGGGCCTGGTTTGGCTTTCGGTGCATTTGGGTCCTTAGGCGGCTTTGGTGGCTTTGGTGCCTTGGGTACTTTTGGAGGTTTGGGTGCCTTAGGTTCCTTGGGTTGAGCCTGCCTGCCTCTCTTTTTGGCTGGAGCTACAGAGAGACAGCAAGATATATTGTAAGCTAAGATTCACTATACATTACTTTTCATGTCTGTTTAAATTGTTGTTTAAATGGTGTAAAAACACTAGTAGCATACGTAAATAATTTATTATTGTTTTCTGCTAGGGGCCAACACTTAAGAACAAACAAAAAAATTAAAATTGCATTACGTTTTGTCAGATCAGCAGGTTCCTGTTGATGCATCATAGCATCAGGATGAGCCATGTGTGCCATGGCTGCCTCTCCACTATCTGGAATCTCTGGATATTGAAACTGATGGTTGGAGTTGAAGCCTGAATATTGTGCCTGGAGAGCGTGGAACTGCTGGGCAGACTGAACCCTGTGAAAAGGGAAGAATACATGGGGGAAAACATAATACCGATTAAACTAGATCTAGAATTTCATTACTAAATGTACGTAAATGTTACGTCTGAGGGCCTAAATTAACAGTGGAAACCCTTTACAAACTCCAGACTTTAACATCATATAAAAAAACACTTCATAACAACTTGTGGACAAAATGAAAAAAAAAATTGAAGTAAATGTTATTTTGTAATGACGTGTGTTGACCAAAACGGTGTTGAGGCACTGCAGTTACCGAATGCCTGGTCTTGTTGAACTGAAGACTTTTTTCTTTTCTTTTTTTTTAAGTTTTATGAAACTACTCAACCAGACAGTCATGGGTTTGGGCAGACTGATCTGCACAGACAAATTCCTAAAACAATATTTTAATAACTTTACTCCCAGACAAAAATGATCTTACAAAAAAGCTTCAAAATCTTGAATCTTCTTTACATTGACCTACTGAAAACATGTGTGTTCCTTCACAACCATACAACTATTTTAGTTAACTGTTGAAAATTAATACTCTTTCACATGGACAACAATGTTGTCCATATTTTTTAAATTTGGGAACCTGTGTGCACCCTCGTGCTACAGTCACATGCAGCCTCTTATTGTTGACCATAAACTACTAGAACTGTAGCAAATTGTTACTGACTTAAAAACTGGTCAACTGGTTTCAAGCAGATACTGTACAATATTTGACATTGTATAGAGAATGTAATACAGATCATGGACCACATGTATTTTACAAGTTGTTTATATTCAATTTTAAACAATTTAAACCTGGTAAAACAACTTACCATTCAGCTTGTTATATACAAAGAACAACACAAAATCTTTGTGCGTATGATTTATTGTTCATAAAGTGGGTTTTAAATACAAAAAGAAATCAAAAATGATTATCACAAAAGATGGGACTGTGTTAAGAGTTGTAAATACTAGTTCCGTGGTGTGAAAACCAAGGACGGAACCAAATGATGGATGAAACAAATGTGAAAACTGTGCACGTGCCTTAATTTTATTTTCATCACACTTTGCCATTTCAGAGCCTTTGTGCTATAATCACACGGTGGTGAGGAAGAAAACTCACCACTGATGAAGATACTCCGGGGAGACAACAGGCAGTGATCCGTTCAGCTTTTCTTCCATCTTTTTTGGGGGGGTGGTTTGACTTATTTTAAAATAGGCCAATCTGCGTGGTGGGTGATGTACAGGGGGTTTAGAATCTGGCAGTGTGAGAAACTGAACGCATGTGACGGAGTCTTTAAAGCAAGATGTGCAAACAACAACAAAAACGATGGCAAATGAACCAAACTGAAAGAAATCTATATAAAGATGCAAAACTGATGAAGCCAGGCTGTGTTTTAAAAGAGCACCGCATATCAAAAGTACAAGGAACCCGTTTACATGTTTCCTTCCTGAGGCTATGCTAACAATCTACAATCCCGATTAAAACTAGTATAAAATGGGGGAAAACTTAATCAATCATAGGTCTAGTTAAAGCTAACTTTAACCTATCTAACCTCACGTAAAGGCCGATAATAAGTTTATTGATACAGAAAGATTGCCACAGCTGCTGCTAACATTAGCCAACAGCTAATAGCTAAGCTAATTTAGCATGAATGAATGGTTTAATTGGCTTAAACTCCTCAACTAAAAAACCTGAGACACACAGAGAACACTGCTGGAGATGTCAAACGTACCTGGTGATGTTATGGTTTAAAACTGCCGCCTTTACAGAGTTAAAACTTATTTTCCCATTTATTCTTTTTTCTATTGACAATAGTGGTGCAACAAAGACATGACAGCGGTGCTGCTCAACTGTGACACCGGAACAGTTCGTTTCTGAGTTGTAGGGGTGTTAGAAGTTAAATTCTGGACATTATTATTCTTATGTGACATAATTCTTACTTTTTTACCTACCAATATTAATATAAAACAAGATAGAGTTTTTATTTATATATATGTAAAACTTTTTTTATTACTATTTCATCATGTTATCGCCACCCACAGTCGTACACCCCTATAGATTGAATTGGTATGAGCTGCACGGCTTTTAAACTCTTCGTACTTGTTTCCTATTGGCTCGTTCTGTGTCACGCTGGCAGGTTAGTGCATATAGTTTATTTATCTATTTTCAGAACAGTACTGCAGCTCATACGTATAAATTGAAGTTTGAAGTCACTAAAAATCCCCATGTTGATGAAAATAATTACCTCACAGATGTTCAGCTGATACCACTAAATTTTCGAGCTCGGGCTAAATAAATTTCATAAATGCTACAGCTTAAAGGAAATTTAATAACACATTACATATTCAATATTACAAATCCAGTTATACAACTGCTTATTAAAAAACAAATGTAAACTTTCGACATACAAAAATAAGCCAATGAACACAAGTACCACATACAGTATATTCAATAAATATTGATTAAAAAAACATGCACACACTCTTTACAGTCGGTTGCTTTTTTTTGTGCGTCACGTGCGGCTCCTCTTTTCTTCATCACTATGTTTCTCATTCTCACTTTTAGGTCAGTTCAGCTGCTCTCTGTGGAACCACCTCATCCAGCTACTGGTTCCTGAAAACATCACATTAAAAATAAAACAAGGTGAGTACATAAACATATATACTGGACTTTTTTGTACAAAACACTACATCTTATTTTAAATTTTAAATGCTGTTATATTTCCATACTTGCTTTCTCTCTCCCTCCCTTCCTCTCTCTCTCATTTAATTTAAACCATTCAATTTGTGCATTACCTTTGTGCCATAAAAGATGGTCTGGTTATTCTCAACTTCTGTCACTTCAGTTGGAAGCGTTGCTACTGTGCCTCACATCTTCATGCAGACCACTACAGCTTTCATATTCTGGATCCACCTGCTCCTCTTTGATTGCCATCCTCTTAGCATCCTCTGTAGATCACATCCAATCAGAAATGAGACAGGATATTCACATATAAAAATGTTGTAAACATGACTAAGCTATACATATGGTTTCACAATTACGCTCTACCTTTAGCTAACTGGAGATCGAAGGAGTAGTTTGTCTCCAACACGTCACGACCTGGTACAAGGCCTTTGATCTGGTCTCTGAGTTCTTTCAGTTTGATGTAAAAATGCACCTTATCCTGTGCACGGGGAAACTGAGCACAGCGGGGACTTGAGGAAGGCATTAAAAAACACACCTAGGTGGAACAAAATATGGTTTGAGGACTGCTGCTCCTGAATGTACTGTATACAAGGTATAATTAAAGGTATAATTAAAGAACGTCATACTGTTTCAGTCTCTGGGATTTTGTAGGGCTGCAGACCAAACTCCAGATTCTTTGCCTTGACACCAAATGTTTCTTTACAAAATATTTCATAAATACCTGCCAGAAAGAGAAGATGGCTAAGAATCCTAGAATCAGTTGACAATATTATTATTAGCACAATGATTTCAATTACCTTTGCCATTAAATGCAGCAATTAATGGCTTATACAGCTGCAGCTTTTCTAGTAACTGCCTGCCTCCTTCACGAATCTCCTTGCTGAAAGAATAAAAAGATCTTTTAATGCTTTGCGTCGGCTGATGACACTGCAAAGTTTACAGGTCCTCATTAACAACTTGAAATAAGTTTGGCAAAATTTGTGATGTTATGAATCCCACAAACATTTAATAGTTGAAACTATTAAAACTGGATTGTAACTCATCAATAAATATACCCCCCTCCTTACTTAGAAAGGTCTTTGCTACCGGGTGTGGTCCTCTCTACCATGTTTGTGAAGCCGATGCCGTATTTCTCTGGCAGGCTCTGATCATGCATGTAGCTCAGCTGCTGGTCAGTCAGACCAGAAAGAAAGATACATTTCCCTGGTAGATGAAGAGAGTTTCGAAATACATTTACACGATGAGAATGATGGGATGCCAGAGCAGCAGACTTAACCATTAGACATGAGCTGTTGAGTTTCATATTGTTATAACAACTGTCTATTTTACACATTTCTCCCTTTGCATCACTGCGATTATGTCAACGTACAAACAGAAATATTCAAACCCAAGACACCATTTTTAGATATAAAGCTTGATTCCATTGATATTATTTTAATGGAAATATGTGAATTGGAAACATTCTAAGATGCATTAAAACTGTTAAGATAATGGACACACAATGTCCAAAAGCGTAGAATGGGATAGGAATCCCTATTGGTCATTCATATGAGACATTCAGTTATATTTGAACATACAGAAATGGTTTCCTGGGTTTGGGTAATGGTGTCCTTTGTAGGCTGACATTAGTCCTGGATTAATTCCAATCTGAGGAGAAACATGGGGGAGGGTTATCATGGCAGTGGATGAAAAAAAAAAACCTTACTTCACGTAAGAGTGTTAAGTGTAATGGTCTCAGACAAGCAGAAAGCAGTAACCAAGAAAATAACTTACAATTAAAATATCCAGACTGTAGGTAATGACATCTGGCAGGGTTTTGGCCATGACCTCAGCCACTGACATGCCATTGAAGCGGTTGAGAATCCTTTTGGCCTTCTTGGCTGCCTCAGCCTGATCTTCCTCCTCCTCTCCTGGCATTGCACTTTTCTCAGCCTTCGAAGGGCGACCCCTTTTTTTCTTAACTGGAGTAGAGGCTGAAGGAAATCAAAGGAATGAACATGTTAGGTTATCACTGTAACAAGTAAAAAAACAGAAAGATCCTTGAGGGTAGATTTACAAGCAAATTATTGGTTTGTTAAACAACAATCATTGCCTTAAAGTTTCCTAATTTTAACTCAGCCATTTTAGACAATGGTGTTTCTCGTTGATTGACGTTTTGCCCTACATTTACTACATAAGACTAAATATTCTTTAATGAGTAGAATTAATATGACTGTCAACATCTCAGTTACCTTGGGGTGGAGCTACAGGCTCAGACTGGATATTAAAATCTTGCTGCTGCTCCCAATCATTATATTGATACATCTGCTCTTGGTAGTGATTTGGGCCTGCTGGGTAGTTCTGGTAAGACGATTCCTGGTAAGGGGGCGGTTCCCAGTGGACTGAAGGGTCGGATAAGACATTCTCAGTTTCGGAATCTTCGATGAAATTGGTCATGTTGTGATACTGCATCACATACTGTTCGTCTCGGTGCTGCTGAGTGTACTGGTACCTGTGAATATAAGAATAGATCCGTAGAAAGAAGTCAATGTATTCATTCACTGTGTTTTATTAACTGATTTTTACACTTTTTATGTTTTTATGTATTACATTACATTACCCAAAGCAATTTATATTCTGTTCTCATTTTCGTAAACCTGACCCTTATCACCATCTCACTCTGAATTTAATTTAATTTACTCAATAGTCGCACACAACAAATAAATGTTAATAGCGTTACCACCTGGAATAAATTGGTATTTTGTAAACACGATTTTGGAAGATCTTGAATTAGCAGCTGACTGCAGCTGACAAAAAAAGGATAAAGGCCAGAAAAAGGCCATAAGCCCTGAATCCACTGTTACAGATGAGTAGTTTACCATTAACCATAAGATCGACATTAAAATAAAACATACCTGTCGTACATTTTGTCTTTTTTAAAGCAGGCGATGCGTTCACTGGAATTTTATCAAAACAAAAGATCATTTAAACGGCAGACAAATGTCTTTGCTCAGAATGTGTGATTGCCACCTATCGGATAGGAGGTGTATATGCAGTCAAATATAAGTAGAGGTTTTGCATGGAAACGCTGAAACTACGGGCTACGACGTTATTTAGATTTTTAGATATATTTAGATATTTTGCATAGTGACAACATTTGTTTATGTAGATGTATATTCATGTATGTAACAACATGACTTGAAAGACATTAACAACACTGTTGTCAGAAATTTCCGGTCAGAAGCATATTAACAACTCACTGGTTTTACAGATTGGTATGAACCAAGATAACATTGTGTTGATATTGTATGTATTCTATATCAACATTATACTCTATAATAGATATTAAATTAAATATTAAATATTAATAGGTATGGTACGCGATAGAAAAACAGTACTCCTCCTGCCCATAGATGGCAACAAAGGTCGTATGTAACGCTGCGTCAACACCAATTGACACCATAGAACAGAACAAAGGCCAAAGATGGTTTAAAGCTGTAAATGATATCACTACGCAGTAGAAAAAAAGACGACCTACTCAAAATACACACCAACAGTGTGAAGAAAATGCCCCTGTACAATGATGTTTGTATAATGGACGTTTCAGTTTTTACGATTTACATATGGTAATCTGTTATAGATACTCACAATGTATAGCAAACAACTATTTAATACAGACGTCGATTTCAATTGATTGAATTGCACTAAAATACTGTACACATATCTAAAATATAATCAAAATGGTGTCTTAAATGATTATTGCGTTTTTAAAAGCTCTGACACGTAAGGCACTTTATTCAGATATCTAGATAAACGTGATAAACGTGAAACTTAAACCTGTTGTAGTCCCTGTGATATGATGCGGAGTGAGACCTCTGTATTTTCTCTCCTTGTTAGCAAAACACGAGCAGCATGACCCGTGTGACACTTGATTTAAAGACAAGGCAAGATTTTGTTTAGTTTCACCAATGCTCGTTTGAAGATCCATAAGGTAGACGAGGTAAGGTCTTTATAGTTTAATTTACATCCTTAGTACCTGTCTGCTGCCCTGCTGTTATTGTCCATTCTTCTACTTTTGAATGCAGTAGATGTTGTAACAGTGGCAGTAGTTGTCACTTTGGATGTAATTGTGATTAAACAAAACAACGTATGCCTGAAAAAACCTTATATTTTAGTATTAGTAATTAGTAAGTATTTTAAACCTTCATTATACTGCACAAATGTAATTGTAATTGTTATTGTGACCTAGCATGTATGGGATCTGCTGTATTTTGAATTATGGGATGGACAGTGTGACGGTTTGACCATATGTATAGTGCGATTTATTTGGTAATATACAACATTTATCTATAATACATAATATTTTTTTGCATCTGTTCCCTGTTACAAGGTAGAGGGCGTCAGTTAAGATGCCAGCTGGTGTGGCCTGGCCTCGGTACCTGAGAATGCTTGGTGCCAGTGTATTGGCCATGTTTGCAGGAGCACAGGCTGTGCATCAGTACTACCAACCTGATCTGGTAAGGGACACAACTTTACATCATTTAAATCGTAATGCTCCTTTCTAATTTTAAGAAGGATAATAAACTCAAAAGGCACAAAGGCATTGTCACTTGCTGTGCTGTAAAGATGCCTGAAGGTTTGTACCTAATACTAAGTTATGGATATTCATATGTCGTTTGAAAATGTTTTGTTTATTTACTCTTATAGGTGGTTTATTTGTACGTGTTTTTTTTTTTGTTTTTTTAGAGTATACCAGAGATCCCACCAGAGCCAGGACAGCTTCAAACAGAACTGCTGGGTCCCAAACTCAGACAAGAAATTGTTGCTGCTGCTTTGGAACGGTTCAGAGAAAAACAAAAAGAAGACTCACATTTAATTGTACATCCACAATTAAAATGACACATCAAGTTGTCAAGAGTTTGGATGAATTGAATGGAATGGAATTTTCCTCAATTTAGAGTAATTTCCCAAACCATCTGTAAACATGTCTGCTCTACATTTGCTACTTTTTCTCTTAATCATGACATAAAAGAGGAAAATCCAACAATGGTTTAATTGAAATGCGCTTTATTTTGATTACTTTCTTTTTGCTAGCATTTTAGCCTGTTTGGGTATATACATGTGAAGTGATGAACTATATAAATAAACAGAAAGAAAAGTAAAAAATGTATTAGTAAAGATTTTCTAATTAAAATTTATTTGGTTTTGACAGAATCCCACTAAGCTCCCAGTTGTTTAAACATCCATCCGTTTTACTACTTTGTCTTTAGTTTCTATGACAACTGTCTACTACTGTCCCCTTCTGGTCATTTTCTTCCTCTTCTTTGTATTTTTAAGCCTGGTCGTGAAAAAAAACAGCTTTCACCTTTTTGCCTTTGATCTGCCCATCAGTAAAAATCAAAGACACTCAAGTTATTGTGAATCTTGGATATTTAATATTTCCACATTGAATAGTATTTACTTCAATGTGCAAAAAAATATATGCACCTTAAACTACTGTAAAAAAAAAGTAAACCGAATTTAAGGGGAAGAGGCAAAGATGGCTACTCAAAAAGAAAAAGAGTCATCTGATTATCTCAAAAGGCACAAAATTATTGAGCTCATGGACAATCTGACTAGCATGCTGTTCTTTTACAGACCCGGTGAGTGATGGTTTCTTTTTTTTTATTTTAAAAAGTGAGATTTTGAGTCACTGATCTCCCCCCTTTAGTTCTGCATTATACAGTATCTCAATGTATCTCAACAATGGTTGGACAGCTGTCAACTAATCTGTTGACAGCTGTCCAACTATTGTATCAAGTAAAGATAAAAACTTGGAAAAGTAATTAGAAAAAACATTCTAAAAATAATAAAATTAAGGCCAAACTCTTGTTTGAATATCTAACGTTGAAGTTCATGCTAGATAAAATCGCTCAATGGCCACTTCATTAGGTACAAGAAGGAGGTCGCTCTAATCTCTCAGATTCAACACTTTAATCACTGTATTGATGTATTTCCTTTGGGGTCTATCCATTCACCCAGAGAACCCCAGAGAGTTTCTCATCAAGCAGCTGGAACAGTTGAACATTTCTAAGCAGACTGGTGAAAAAAGACCTAATTTGTTCAATAGCTCCAACCTGGATGCAGTCTTTGGAATACTGGACCCTACAAATCAGAAATACATCACTTTTGCTCAGTACAAACAAGGTGAGAACAGGACATCTAGTGGACAAAAGTTGATATTACTTTAGGCCATGCTATTAGAGGATATATAGTTATGTTTCTCTTAAATGTTTTATATTTATATTTAGTGCATCAGAACACTATACTAGAAGGTCATCTCGAGGATAATTTCAACTACAATCTGATTTTTATGAACCACGTTTTCACAGCTCTGATCACACTGGGTATAAAAGACATTAATGACAGTCCTGAAGGTGTCGATGAAGACAGAATATCCCATGAGACTTTCAAAAGAGAAGCGTAAGACTAGCTCAGAGTCTCTCTAAACAGATGATATTTACTTACTCCTAAATGAAATTCTTTAAGTTGTATATATTTTTTGTTTTTGCAGGATGCAAGGTCTGGAGAAATGTTCAGCGACATTTGAACACCTGTGAAAACTGAAGCTTTAGTCTTAGTCTTTAGTCTTTTTTTAATTTAAAAAAATCCATATATTTCTGCAGAAGTGCTTACATATATTTCCAACGTATGGTGTAGACGGTAGCGACGTGGAAAGAATATCGTATCTGTAGCCATTGAATTGAGACAACCAATTGAGACGCGGCTGGTATCATAGCAACGAGTGTAAACAAACATAAAGCCAGAAGATGGAGACGCAGAGAGAACAAGATGCTGCAGATTATCTAAATAAACACAAAATACTCGACCTCATGGACAATCTGACCAGCATGCTCTTCTTTTACAGACCAGGTTAGTGACTGTTATTGTAAGGAACAGGAAAAGGAATCATCCTGGTCAGGCATTCATTTACACTTTTCAAACTTTTTGGATGTGTGTTTTTGTTAAAATTGTGTGTTGTTATTTTGTTTACATAAAAAAATTCAGATATTGTTAACAATCAAATTTGGTATTCTTCAAAAAAATAAACCAGATAAAAAACACACTAAAAAGCTTTCCATGACATTTTATTTCATTATAAAAAGACTTATTTGTGAGTGGAACGGGGTTTTTTTTTCCAATCAGAGAACCCTAGAGAGTTTCTCATCAAGCAGCTGGAACAGCTGAAGACTTCCAGAGAAAGTGGTGACACTGGACCAAATCTGTTTGACAACTCCAACCTGGATGCAGTCTTTGGAATACTGGACCCTGTTAATCAAAAACACATCACATTTGCCCAGTACAAACATGGTGAGCTGAAGCCTAAAAATATTCACGGTTAAAAAACAAATGTTATTGGTAAATTTCCAAAAATCCAAGTTTAAAAAAACAGTGGTTTGTGTTTAAATAAATATAAATTTAGGTCAAATATTCTAGAAGAATACAAACGATTTATATTTGTTTTCACAGCTCTGATCACACTGGGCATAAAGGACATTAATGAGTGTCCTGATGGTGTAAATGAAGACAGAATATCATATGAGACATTCAAAACAGAAGCGTAAGGCCAGTTTTTATGATTCAAAATGTTTAACTAAAGACAATTTCAAAACTTTTAATTTTCTTTTTTTTTTTTAACAGGGTTCAAGGTCTACAGAGATGCTCAGCCACATATGGACCTCTCTGAATTATAAAGCTTCAAATGACTTGGCTGATATTTATGACAGACTTTTACTCAGTGCATGTTGTACCTGAGTCTAAGCTGTCAAACACTTTAAGAAAATTACCAAAACTAAAAATGTCTCACAGTAAAAACAAGTATCCACGACACAGACACATCGTTTTACGTCAAAATATTGCCTTGAAAGAATATGGTGCCACTAGCAGTTTTATATTAAAAAGAGAACCCGGATAGTTTTGCCGCAGTCCTGCAACTGTGAAACGGTCCCAAACATTTTGCGGCCTTGAAGTGTTGTACGTACCCCGGGAGTGGGCGTGGTCAAAACTAACATGGCCGCCTCCTTTTACGGACTGACAACTGTAGTGCCTTTCTCTGGTTACTCGTGGATTTAAGTCGGTTGTTTGTTTTGATAAATTTCGCCCACATTTAACAGACTAACACCGTAAGAAGCTCAGCATGGGCACCGTCCACGCCCGGGTAAGAGAACGAACAGCCAGCGTGTCTGCCATGAGTGTGACCTCTGTCTGTGTCAGTGTGTTCTTTCGGTTACGAAGCCACTGTCACAGGCTGTTCATTCAATAACAAGAGAGCAATTAAACAGACACTTACCAACAATTAGAAGAGCGTAACAAGTTTTATGTTAAACGCGGTCATTTTCTTTCAAACTATTGACCATTGGCTGTTCTCTCTATAGTGAAATACAATGCTGTGACGTCAGATGGAAACGCCGCTACTGCATTATTTTATTTATTACGCTGTATTAACAGACTGGCGTAAGCACATCTTAATCTAAATACAACATGTAACAAGATGAAGAAGAAGTAGATAAAGCAATATAAATAAATATATAATGTATTCAAGAATATTTTCATTGTCCTTTGCTTTAAATGAATATATATTTGTAAATGTCAGCATAACAGAGATAATCATTTGTCATTGGGAATAAAAAGACAGATTCTTTAGCATTTTTACATTTTTATTCATAACATTGACTGAAGAAAAAGTAGTATTTGCTAGTTTTATGTGTATATGTGCTGCTCCAGACCTCTAATGTTTGTAACGTTTTTGTTGCAGAGCCTGGACCCTCTGCCCATGCATGGGCCAGAGCTCGGAGTGCAAGCTGACGACATTGAGTCAGCGCACATTGAACCAGAGCCCAATCAGGAGGTTCTTGAAAACAAAGATGTACGTTTTTGGATTATGAACTATGTCATCGATTAGTTGTCCTACTTCTCACAAACGTGTTGTTTTTTAGGTTGTGGTTCAACGGGTGCACATAGACGGCCTAGGAAGAACCAAAGAGGATTTGTTGACCTACGAAATCGCTGATGTTTTCCGGGCAAAAAACTTGATTGATGTAGGTGCACGTGTAAATTGTAAAGGCAATGTAAAACATTCTGTTTATTTTAAGAGTTGTGTTAGATATGAGTCCATAATTAGCAGCTTACACACAGCTGATAGCACACGACACATTCCTTGTACTGAAAAAAGCAGGAAATGCTCAGTGAAAACAAAGGTACAGGCATGAAAGGATGCTTTTCACTGATCCCAGTTAGCTTTATTTAAGGCAGTGACATTGTGTATGCTAATTCTCTCCTTCAGGTACATTTAAAAATGAGCACCTATTTTGACATTTTTTTAAATAAAGAGTGTGTTTCAACTTTTGGTGCAGGTGATGAGAAAGTCCCATGCAGCTCGACAGAAGCTGTTGCGTCTTGGGATCTTCAGAAAAGTTGAAGTTGTCATTGACACATCCCGAGGTAATTTGTATGTGTGGTAAACAAGTGCTTCATAGTGTAGAGCAGAATTCTCTGTATGAACTGTGAAACAATGTTATTGATTTTTAATTTTATGTCCTAGTGTTTATAGGAAATGCATGTTTTCATCCTGAGCCTGAATAAAATCTGACTGTTTTATGTGTATATAAATCTGTAGAAAATGAGGCCTAGATTGCTATTATGGGTAAAGATTTATTTCTGTAGTATGAAAGAAACTGGATTTTTGACATATGGGTTTATTCACCCGTTTCTCCTTTTTCTTCTGTTTAGGTGCCGATGCTCTTCCTAATGGCCTCGATGTGACTTTTGAAGTCACTGAACTGAGACGACTGACAGGCAGCTACAGCACCATGGTTGGAAACAATGAAGGAAGCATGGTGAGCAGGATAATGAATGTCACCAGTTTCACTCGGAACATGAAAGCCACATATTTGTAGTCAGAAAGTTTCTACAGTTAATCTATTAACTTTGAGTTCAGATTTATTTTGAAAAGATGTGGAAAATTGCAATGTTTTTTCTATGTGACTAAGTTATAATATCCATTTAACTTACAGGTGATGGGTTTGAAGTTACCTAATGTATTCGGGCGTGCTGAGAAACTTACATGTCAGTTCTCATATGGCACTAAAGAGACATCGTATGGCGTCTCCTTCTTCAAACCTCAACCAGGAAACTTTGAACGCAAGTAATATATGAGCAGATTTATACATTTATTTGACATTTTTAATTCATTTTGAAGTATGTGCACAAATACCTATAGATGGATGTAGATTAAAATGGTTCTAAAATGCGGCCCTTTGTTTTCAGCCTCACTTTTAATGCCTACAAAGTCACAGGTCAGTTTCCATGGAGTTCTCTGAGGGAGACAGATCGAGGCATCTCTGCAGAACTGAGCGTAAATATTTGTTTGTTTCCATTTTACCTGCTGTTACATGTGTTACTGATTTCATAGACTTTAGCAGAACTCTTATTTTTTCATGTTTTTCAGAAACATAAAAATTAAGTTTGTGCATCACTTATTGCATTAGAGTTGCACAATTAACCATTTATTTTCCATAGTTCCCATTGTGGAAGACCAGTCAGACACTGAAGTGGGAAGGAGTATGGAGAGAACTAGGCTGCCTGGCTCGCACTGCCTCGTTTGCCATCCGAGAGGAGAGCGGACACTCCCTCAAGTCCTCACTTTCGGTATTTGTCTGATATTTTACATGAGCTTTGTTTTTCATATTTAAAATAATATGACATCCTTTTACCTCCTTTCATTTTATAACTTTGTGCAATATTATTACTATTTATTAACTATCAATTATTTCTTTCAGCATTCTATGTCCATTGACACCAGGAATTCCTCCATCCTTCCCAGGAAAGGTGGTTTGCTGAAGATCCACCAGGTTTGTTATTCACCTTCAGATCAGATTATAAAATTTGACATGAGAACAGTAACGTCCTTAAGTGAATCATGTTTTAAAAAATAGGAACTTGCTGGCTACACTGGGGGAGACGCTAGTTTTCTGAAGGAAGACTTTGAGATCCAGCTCAACAAGTCACTTTTCTGGGACTCGGTAAAAACATACTGTATATTTCATAATCGTTAAATGTTTCACCAATGAATCTTTTTGCAAGTCACCAAATCCCAAACTAATGAGCTTGTAATATTATTTTTGTAAACAATGTAGTAAACAACAACTTTGATTGTAACTGAAGTTTGTCTTCTTCAGGTCCTTTCTGCCTCATTGTGGGGGGGGTTACTTCTACCCATCGGTGAAAGGGCAACAAGCATAGCAGACAGGTACAGATGTATTGCTGACAGTAAATATTATTAAGCAGTATTCTGCTGTAAGTTATGGAGAATGTATTATTACTGACTTTTCACATTTTTGTTTTAATAAAACCTGGAGAACTACAAGTTGTGTTATTTTAATGAACATTTGTATTTTGGCATTTCCTTCCAGGTTTTATCTGGGTGGTCCCACCAGTATCAGAGGGTTCAGTATGTACAGTATGGGCCCACAGAGTGAAGGTGAGATACACACACTGCTTTGTAATCAGACTGTAGTTTGTTGTCTTATTGCAAACTTGTGTGTTGTATTACTGGAATGGCAGGTGACTACCTGGGTGGAGAGGCCTACTGGGCCGGAGGCCTCCACCTCTACACTCCTCTCCCATTCAGACCAGGCAAGGGAGGCTTTGGAGACCTCTTTAGAACACACTTCTTCCTCAATGCCGGAAACCTGTGTAACTTGAACTATGGTGAGTTATTTGGATAGGGACAGGGTGTATCTAACTTTGTATCCCAGACTTGACTAATTCATTTTGTCTTTTTTTCTTTAGGTGAGGGGCCACAAGCACATTTGAAAAAACTGGCAGAATGTATCCGTTGGTCATATGGACTGGGTGTTCTTCTGCGTTTGGGAAACATTGCCAGGCTGGAGTTGAATTACTGCATTCCCATGGGAGTCCAAAGTGGCGACAGGTAGGTTAGGGGTTAGGTTTAATAAGGGTCTTTTTAAATACTCTAATTTTAAATAGACAGAGTATCCTTGATAGTCAGTGGTAAAAAATAGACTGTGATATCAGATATATGTTTTATTTACTAACATTTCTCTCTGTTTTTCTCACCTGAATATATATATATATACACATACAATTTAGATAAATGCTTAAACCTGTTTCTCTTGTCCTTTCAGGATATGTGATGGGGTCCAGTTTGGAGCGGGAATCAGATTTCTTTGAAGGCACTTTTTCTCTGCACTTAGCTCCCTAATGTTATGCCAGTTCTCACTGTTAATGTCATGCCTGAAACATTGTGTAAAAGGGATAATTTCTTGTATGGAATTACTGTTGCATCCTATTGACTCAATAAAAAGTTTGCACATTTTATTTTTTATCCATATCTTTTTTATTTGTAAGAAGGGACACATACAGTTATAAGTAAGGTTTAAAATATTTATGTCTTTTCATGTTACAAAATTAAACAAACACCATGGGAAACAATAACATCAAATTAAATTCTATGTCCCCTCACTGTACCTGGTATATTTACTAGTAAAAATGTACACTTACTGTACATAGCACCCTAAGTGGTTTACATTTTTGGATGTAATGGTATCAACTGACAAATTTTGATGAAAAACTAAGTTTTCCTATTCCCAGACTTGTTTTGTTTTTAGTGTCTTAAATATTCAAATTTTTTCCTATTGGCAGTCATGGGTTCCAGACGGTCCGCCTAAGCAGTTTCATTGCGCATCAGTTTTGAGCTGATTGTAGTCACGTGGTTAGTGTGGCACTACGCAGTTCGTCAAATATGCGCATGTGCAGTGTAGAATGTTCCGTAGCATTTCACGCTCTTAGCCCGAAAGTGTTGCTGCGAAGCCGACGTTGGGGGTGTTCATTTACGGGCTTGTCTAATTTTTACTCCCCGTCCTCTTCTCCCAGAACGCACTCCTTTGTAAAACACGGTCGGTTGTGTTCCAGTCTCCTGAAAGCTGACATTAAGTCATAGGAGTGAGTTTCCTCTTTGTATTTTATTTAAATTGGCGGTCTGGTTAAAGAGCGGCAGACACGCTGATGGCGGTCACCATTGAAGACCTGTACCGTAACTACGGGATCCTCGCTGACGCTAAGGACGACCTCAGTAAGGTAAGTTACCCAAGGCTCCAGTATGTCCACAGATATAAACCATTGTTCAGTTTGCGTTGTATCCGCGTCCCTTAGTTACAACTTGTGTGCTTGTGTTGATAGCCTGCTAAGCTATCTAGCTAGCACAGAAACTGGCCCAACGGCTTTAGCCTTTCAGTGGTGACCCGCAGGACACACAGTCCTCACTTGACCCTCCATGTTTATGGAGGTTCTTTTTCTGTATTTAATTTCATTAAATATTTTCCGTTGTCTTGCATAGATATTACGAAGCACAGTAAACGATGAACGAAACAAGCTTCATACTGTAGCTCATTGATGTAATCACTGAATTCCTTTCAACGGGACAATAATACCGTATTATCCATTTGTTTGTGATATATATTTCGATTTTGACCAAATCGCTAAAAAGAAATTGCTGAAGTTATGAAAACGGATAATTTTAGCTGTTTCTTCGTATGTATGTTATTTTAATGACCCGAAATTGAATAAATAAACTAAACTGATAATATATCTTCTCCAGACCCAAGGCTGCAACTACAAATAATTGTATTTGACTCTTCTTCAATTTCGATAATCAAAATCAAAATCAAAAATAAAATCGTTAAAGTGGAGTGATTCTGCTAAATATAAATGGGTGTTGTAAAATTGTGTAGAAAGTGTCTTTCTGCCAATGAAACTTTTTTACATATGAAATGTCAGGTAAACATGAATAAAAACATGAAACTTGTAAAAAAAAATCAGGTAAACATGAATAAAAACATGAAAAAATATATATATGGCGGTAATTAATGCCCACTTGAAAAATCAATTCACACCATAAAAAAACCACAAGAGTAAAAAAGAATTTAAAATGTTCCAAATTTACGTTTTCGTTTGTTTTTGTTGTTTATCATGATTGTTGTCCCGCCACTACTGTAATCTTAAATGTTTAAATAGATTTATTCTTCTATTTCAAAGCACAAGGATGCGTACCAAGTCATTTTGGATGGTGTAAAGGGTGGTCCAAAAGAGAAGCGCCTGGCAGCACAGTTTATTCCCAAGTTCTTCAGCAGCTTTCCGGAACTGGCAGATGCAGCAATAAATGCTCAGCTTGATCTCTGTGAAGATGAAGATGTGTCTGTGAGTAGTTACCAACTTCATCCATTTATTCACATTTGATAATACAGCTGTAGGGTGTGTCTTGATTGAAACCTAGAATTCCTCTGTGCCTTCAGTATTAATTTGTTTTCCTTTAACATCTGTATGTATTTGTATTTGTTTGTTTTTATTCTGCAACACCTCTACATCTATGTCTACTAGATTCGGAGACAGGCCATCAAGGAACTTCCACGATTTGCAACTGGTGACAACATCCCTAGAGTTGCAGATATTCTCACTCAGCTTCTACAGACAGGTATTGATTCTGTGAATCAGTGACTGTTGTTGTAAATATCAGTCTTGCCAAGTGAAAAGTGCTCGAAATTAAACTCATTAAGTGAGATTAAGTGTAATTTCTGTCTCGTGAATTGGCTCAGAAATCCTACATTTGTGTTCAGATCTGGACTAATCTGTTTGTAAAGAAAATGTGCCTCTTATCACGTCTCACTTTGCACTCCTAGTATGAATACCTACCTGAATGAAATCCCTACATTCTTTGCATAATATTCACAGGTTGCAAATATGTCCTATAACTTAAAAATTAAATTTTGTCTATATCTAATCTATATGCACATTATATTTGACTTTCAGATGACAGTGCAGAATTTAACCAAGTGAATGGAGCGTTGCTTTCTATATTCAAGATGGATGCAAAGGGTAAGTGCATCTTTTCCTATTGTCAAAAGTCGTTTTTTGTTTACATGTCGCCAGAGGTGTAGAGAATTTTCTTTTTGTTTTGTTTATAATGATCCCCGAGTGACATTTTACATATTAATCACTCAGAAGTGATTATGGATCATTTACTTATCCTTGATCAACTGGCTACATTTGGACTGTATTTACTATAATTTACACATTATCCTCTCCACTATCGTATGCAGGTACTCTCGGAGGCCTGTTTTCTCAGATCCTGCAGGGAGAAGACATTGTGCGGGAAAGAGCAATCAAGTTTCTGTCAGCCAAACTGAAAACCTTGCCAGAGGATGTCATGACAAAAGAGGTGGAGGAGTACGTGTTTGGTGAAACAAAGAAGGTGAAAACGTCATTCCTTTGTGGTTGATGTTCTTAATTGTTATCTGTCAATGAATTCACATAACTGGACTAGAGTCAAGAGTGGGCCTGCCATGTTGGCCATAGTTATTAATGTTGACTGTAGCAAGTCATTCTAAAAATTACTAAATTGCTTTTCAAATTCTCAACCATCAACTTTTCTGTAATTATCAGCCCTAATGAGTTTCTCCCCTTTTTTCCATCTGGCTCAGGTGTTGGAAGATGTGACAGGGGAGGAGTTTGTGCTGTTGATGCGTCTGGTGTCAGGCCTGCGCGTGTCCCAAACGGTGCACGGCCGGCAGCAGCTGGTGGAGTGTGTAGTAGACCAGGCCTTCCTGGATCAGGCGTTAAACCCAGCGGACACTGACACCGTTGACCGTCTGCTGCAGTGCACACGACAGGCTCTTCCTCTCTTCTCTGTGAGTACAACCAGGTCTTTTTTCTAAGTTAGTCTTCTGCTGAAGAAAGACTGTGTTGTTGTCGTCTAAACAGCAGGTACTTTTTGTTGTTGTCGTCTAAACAGCAGGTGCTTGTATAAATCAGAAATACTAATAATTGTTAAACAATATTATTATTAAAACAAATTTCTATTTTTTTTTTCCCTTTAAGAAAAATGTCCATTCCACACGCTTTGTGACCTACTTCTGTGAACATGTGCTCCCCAACCTTAGCTCTCTGACAAGTCCAGTGGCTGAGCTGGACATTCAGCTGGAGGTAAGTTTAGTTCAGCCTGTTCAAACTAATCCACATGCAGAAGATTCAGGCTTTGAGTCCACCTAGTCCCAAATGCCAGGTTGGGTTACTTTATTAGGTGCTCGTCCCTTTGCTGATTGTTGCTGTGCTAACTCCTGATGATACATCCAGCCAAATGTTACTTTGTTTTGCTGCCGATGTTAAGGTCCACTGTTCTAATGTCTAGCATTTGGTGAGCAGTTGTAGCAGTAGTAAATAAAAGTCAGGGTGGCAGCCACCTGTCAGTGGTGTCAGCCAGTGGCATGTTGCTAACGGTCATTAGTCTACACCCCATGGCACCTTTTCTTATTAGCAATGCAAATTACCCTGTGTCTGTGTGTGCGTGTGTAGCTACTGAAGCTGCTGGCTGAGATGAGTCCGTACTGTGGAGACATGGATAAGCTGGAGGCCAATGTCAACATGCTGTTTACTACGCTGCTGGTGAGAACAGATTGACTAAATCTAAAAATGTGTTAGGACAATTTATAATCATGCTCAGATAAAACAGATTTTAACTCTATCTTTGTGTGATAATATAAAGGTGTTATACATTTCTAGTCATTGTTGGGGTTTTTTTAAACACATTTTCTGTTGGTGTAGGACTTCATGCCTCTCCCACCAGAAGAAGCAGAAAATGGGGAGAACTCTTCAAGTGAGGAGCCTAAACTGCAGTTCAGCTACGTGGAGTGTCTTCTCTACAGCTTTCATCAGCTGGGCAAGAAGTTGCCAGACTTCCTCGTTGACAAAGTGGATGCTGAGCGTCTCAAAGATTTCAAGATCAGGTGATGAAGCAACACACAGAAAATACAGGACTAAGTTAATTAAGTTCTCTTCGGTAACAGCTTCTGTAATTCCATGAGCAACTAATGTGACTATTTTTATTTTAAATATTTCTTTTTACCAACAGGTTACAGTACTTTGCCAGAGGCCTGCAGGTTTACATCAGACAGCTGCGTGTCGCTCTTCAAGGAAAAACAGGAGATGCTCTGAAGACAGAAGAGGTGACGCTCACTTTGACATTACATTTTCTTAACTTGTCTGACTGTGTAAAGAGCGATGCTGGGGTTCTTGGATGGTGAAAATAATTTTTTGCTCACTGTCCTGTCTTGAAAAATAATTTCAGTGCAATTTTCCATTTGTCTTTTTCTAAAATCAGAACAAAATCAAAGTGGTGGCCCTGAAGATCACAAACAACATCAACGTCCTCATCAAGGTAAGAAAACAAATGCAGGGATTAATGCAGCCTGATTCAGTTCTGTGCCTCAGTTGGTTTCAGGCTGTATTCTGTCATTAAATGTAGGTTTGTGTGTTTCAATGTGACTTAGACGTCAGTCAGGTCCAGTCTGTTTGCTTCGCCCACTCTCAGATTTGTGTCTTGGTGTAAAGCTCATCTGGGAGTGGTGGGGAAGGAAAACTGAGAAATAAGTCATATAAAAATATTTTAAAAAAAATCCTAACTTGTAGTGAATTTTATATCATCTCAATTATTGCCTCAGGATCTCTTCCACAACCCCCCATCATTCAAGAGCACAGTCACACTATCCTGGAAACCAGTTCAGAAGACAGAAGCTGTAGCGTAAGTCTGCTCCTTCATCGTCTTGGTACGATGTCAATGGCTGTGTTTCTGTCATTAATCTAACCTTGGTTATTATTTATTTTATCTTACAGACCCAAACGTCCATCAGGTGAGGAGTTGCCATCAGGTGTCAGCACAAAAAAACAGATCTCCCCTCTGCCCCGCAGGGATGCACGGCAAATCTACAACCCCCCCAGTGGCAAATACAGCGCCTCCATTGGCAATTTTAACTATGGTGAGCAGCTCTGAGTGGCAACTTTTCCGTGTGGTGAGCAGCTCTGAGTGGCAACTTTTTTGTGCTTTCTTTGTTGTTGTTGCATATTTGTCAGGATTGAAGTATGTTTCTGTACATTTTGTATTGTTTACCTCTTAGTTGTAGGATGTTACATTAACAGAGAACAATAAAAATGTATGCATTTAAAATGGACAACTTATTTAAGATAACATGTGGAAAACTTATTTTAATCATAAACGTGAGTTTTGTTAGCCATTGACATTTAACCCATAAATAAACAGAAACTATTCCTGTTTCTAATGCTTGTGTAATTTGATTTTAATTCAAGAACGTGGCGGCTTCAGGGGCGGTCGAGGACGAGGATTCGGAGCCAGAGGGAACAGAAGCCGAGGCCGAATCTACTAAGATGCACCACACACGCAAAAAGTCATCATTGCTCATTGAACTGCATCACATCAGGGTCTTTTCCACACAAAGTTGGACTTGACGTCTCCCGTTTTTAAATCGTCTCTTTTTCACATCTTGTCCCACAGTGTTTTGTTGTTGTTGTTGATTTTTTTTTTTTTTTTTTTTAAGAATGTGGCCGGGTGTGAGATTCTTGTCTTCAACCTGTCAGAAACCAGGGCTCAAACTTTTCTACCTACATTTACAATTCTGACTTTGTCCCTCTTG
>NC_024312.1:5294007-5297389 GCF_000523025.1 Cynoglossus semilaevis | reverse complement strand
TAGTTTTTAAAGAAACAAAATCCTACCATGTGTATTTTTGTGGAACAAAAGACTGCCATGTGCTAATTGATAAATATTTTTGTCAGACTGTTGTAGGAAAAGATACAATTGCTCCTCTTGTTTTGCAGCCTTTGAAGAATGCATTTCTTCTTACATTTTTATTTAATCTTTTCTTTTTATTAGAGCTTCAGTTGAATTGGCTGATTATTGTTTTGTATAAAACGATGATGTGTTATTGGATTTTTATCATAAACTTGTATGGAACAGTGCATTTTTATTGTTGGCAAGTTTTTTTTTTTTTTTGTTTTGTTTTTTTACCCGTCATTCTTGGCTCCGGATGAAGATTCTGACCTGTGACCTCTGTGTCTGTCCACCGTGTCAGCCTATGAAATACAGAAACATCAGCATTTAGAATTTGATACGTTTATGGTTGTGAAATGTTTAGATCAATTGTTTTATTGTTGTACTAAACCCTAAAAAACAAACACATACTTGTCACTTTCTGTATTTCACTTCAGCTTTGAAGTACTGGAGAAACTTCAATATAAAATTGGCCTGATGAGAAAAAGGAACTATGTTCCCCTGCTGGTTTTGACATGTTTGAATTGATAACATATTATGACCTTTATTCTGTACCTTAAAAGAGGCCTGGGGCATGTGTGGAGGTAACCCAGATTATTCAAACTAAAACCAAATGGTAGTGTGAGGGTAAATTGGAAGTTGAGTGTCTAAGCAAAATGAAAATAGAAATATGTTAAATATTGGAGCTCTACAGTGTTAAAGTATGTCTTTTTCTCGGTCCTGTTGACCAAAGGAAATGCTGCGTTTAAAAAAATGTAGGATCTGAAGAAAAAATAACATTGTTTAGCCTTACTTTTATTTTTTAACCTACTTTTATCTCTACTCACCTGCCCCTGCTTGGCTTTGATTATAGCTAATTGAGTTCAGCTGTTGTAGAATTTTCAGGAAGATGAAAACTTCAGCATCTCGCAGCAGGAGCCGTGTTTTAAAATATGTTTGAAGCAAATTGATCTCATTATTGGAATATACTTGACAACAACACAACATTACAAATGTGATAAGAACACGGTGTGGACTATTGATGATGTGGACAGGACATGGAAACACCGACATGGACAAAACTGGACATCACTCTAAAACGAATCTGAGGACGAGAAGGAAGAAGCTCCGAAAAATGCAGGTAAAATTTTCATAACTTTTCATAAATTTTCATAACATTAGAGAGTCTGAGGACGAGAAGGAAGAAGCTCCGAGAAATGCAGGTACAATTTTCATAACTTTCATTTCATTAGAGAGTTTCTGTTTTTATAACAACTGTGTGTCAAGTCGAGGGTGGTTTAAGTGAACAAAAACTTTTTAGCATTGCCAGAGACCTCACTAGTGTGGGGCCATTCGGTGGGTTCTGTTTATATATATATATATATATATGTTAATACTCCCAAAAGATGCAGCAATTGTTTTTTATAGCATTACTTAAAATAGCATCATTTTATTGAAGGGAAAGTTAATGGACGTATTCTCTCTTGTCGTGGCAGTGTGTTCCCTCTAGAGGGCGCGCCAGACCAGGGTTTTCCTCGCAAAGCAACCGTTTCTATTTTTATCCTCACCGAGTCACTAGAAGCTTTTATGATGTCTTTCTGTCTTTCTTTGTGTTTGCGGTCGTGTGAAGGCGTGTGGAGAAACACTGATACCCCGGAGAACCAAACGGAAACCTGGGTTCTACGATACAATATGTGTGTTGAGAACATTATACTTTATTGTTGTCCCGCAGATCACATTTCTCCGTAATACACTCCACTGTAGTTTTATGAAAAACATTCTGACTGCCTTTGGTAAAATGTTGATGTCTTTAGTCCGATGGACCCCGTTGTTATTCTCAGTGACACTGTGCTGCACAGCCATCATGTTGCGTTTGAGGTCTAACCTTGATGTTGTTGGAGGGACAGGAGGAAGGTGGTGTCGAGGGGGCGCTGTCTAACACAGAGAACCCATTTTTTTCATTGATCGTGACCAGGTATTTCCCAAACCAGCCCCATAGCCAGTCAGCAAACCAGCTAGCCAACACACACACACATACACGCACAAACAGGGGGTGATGCTGAAAATAATCAAGTGGAGGAGGAGTGGGCGGCAGCAGCAGTAGCAGAGGAAGCAACGAAGACCCTCAAATAGAGAGATGGAGAAAAATAGAACCGCTGTATGAACACGTGAAGGTACATGAGTTCACCTAAAGCACTTGTTGGAACTCACTTTAGGACCGGGCTTTTTTGGTTGTTAAAGATGTTGGGGGCAGGAAAAAACAAAGGTTTTTAACCGACCCAAATCTGCAGTCAGTCCATCTTAGCCAGATTGTATTCATACTCTGTTTCTATGATGGGGGCAGGAAAAAACAAAGGTTTTTAACAGACCCAAAACCTTTCCTTAAGGTGCCAAAATGATCTTAACATGACAGACAGTCATTATTAATGGTTTCAGTTGCTGCCACTGTCTCTAACATTGCATTGAATAAGATACATATTGTGTATTTGTGTGGTAATGCTATTGGATTGACTCTGCACCACTTCTTTCCTTGGAGGTTTTGACAGTGGTGTCCAGATGTGCACCGTAAAAACCTTGAAACATCAAATTGATCCTCCTAAACCACTGTAACCCAGACTGTGTTCCAGCCCAGGACCATGTGTTGCTCAACAAAAAAAAAAGTAATTAAAGAGACAATATGCAGTCAGCAGCTCTGTCAAAGATCAGGGGGGTAAAGGAGCTGGCAGGTTCCCTGTGGGGGGCCATGGCCACCCCCTTTAGGACCGTCATTGGCTTTTACAGTAGATATGAACTCTGAAAAACCAGAGTCGGACAGGAACTGTCCATGGTGCTGAGTGTGTGCTCATCAAGGGTAGTGTATCAGAACGTTTGGTGAATGTTAAAATCAGACTCTTTCTTTGGTAAAAACACTGCAGGACTTCACTCCGTTCCACTCTCCGGAACTTCTGTTGTTGTCACTGGGCCAAACAGGTGTTTTTATAGACACTCCACTTCATTAACAGCTTCTTCTTCTTCTTACTCTGTCCCTCATCACCGGGCGGGGGATAGAGAATTATACAAGCATGTGGGGGAGAAAATAAATCAGTTGGTAAAAGAGAACTTTTTTTTGTCTTTTATTATAAAAAAACACACCTAAAGACCGCCCCCTCATGTACAAGGCTGGGAATAGTAACAGCACTGTGAGGCTGGGCTAAATATAGCAGCCAGTGAGTGTTAACATGTCAACTTGAGCAGGAGCGCAGAGGCGCTGCCGCTGCGGCTGCACGTGAATGTATACAGCAGCAGCAGCAGCAGCAGCAGCAACACGAACAACACGGAAGCG
>NC_024312.1:5275277-5293683 GCF_000523025.1 Cynoglossus semilaevis | reverse complement strand
CCGGACGCGAGCGCGCTGCATGTCTATACGCAGAGTCTTCTACAGCAGCAGCAGCAGCAGCAGCAGCTATATATATAAAAACTCAATCTGATTTTAATCGTTACAGTCCATTGTTCACCTTTGCAAATACTTTATTTAAGAGCAGTGTGAAAATATTCAGGGAATTCTAATGTAATCTCGTTCATTCTTGTTACTATTTTAAAATTCTTTACCTTAAACCCATTAACACACCATTCTGTTTTAAACAAACCTTAAAGCTGTAAAAACGTCATCGCAATCACCTGCATTTACCGAATGTCACCAGATGACTGTGTGTAATTAAGGACAGGTTTGGAATTTTTGAGTGTGGAGTTGGGGGGTGCAGGATGGGAGGGAAGAAGAGGGGGAGAAGGGAGGGAGTTGGTTTATTTTTAATCACGGTCGCCTTTCCTAAATAGCAGGAAATCTTTTTTTTTTTTTAAACAGATGACATGAGTTCTCCGTTGAAGAGCAGTGTGCAGAAGAGCGTGCCATTATTTGTGAGTGGTTTAAACGTACACGTACACGCACACGCACACACGTTACGTAAGTAGCATGTGATTGTCGTATGTGTGCTTGTGTGTGTGAGAAAGAGGGAGGGACAGAGAGATTAAGTTTTTGCGAAACTCATGCAGAGAACACTATGTTCTGACGCGGCGTCGTATCACAACACACACACACACACACACACACACACCAACACAAATTAAAGTGCACTTTTCAAACGCCGACCAGTGTTTGACACAGAGGAAATCTCATGGGATACAACAGTTGGAGAACAGGCGTCATTCCCACATTCATCCCGTTTTCCCCTCCATTCAGAGGCTCTGCCGGAAGATCCGTGTGAATGAGTGAGTGAACGCAGGAGGAAAGTAATGAATGAACGAGTGACTGCACAGAGTGAGTGAATGAAGAGTAGCAGCAGCAGTGGAAGAAGGCGAACATAGGGGGCGCACGTGGATCCAGCTCGTATTAATAGGGCTTTTTCCCCCCTTCTAAACAGTGGGAAGTGCTGCTGCACGAGCAATATCACACACACACACACACTCACACACACACTGGCACAGTGGAGAGAGTTGTAGGTGGTGTTGGTGGCACGGACACATGAGAACAGAGCTGTTCATAAATATTCAGTGGCTCCATTCTTCTCCCGAGATCCTCCATTGTTTGTGGCAGATCCTTCCAACCAAGTGTCCATGACGTTGAGAATGTCGCCTGTGGAGGGCGATATAGAGGGATATGGAAACCTCAGTGGTGGTGGTGGAGTGTGTGTGTGTGTGTGTGGAGTGAGGGTCTATAAATAGCTCTGTGGCTCCGCTTCCATTGACATCATTTAGGCTGGAAAGATGGAAAAATAAATAGGGGGAGGGGAGGGAGGAGGGAGGGAGGAGGAGGAGGGCACGCAGGGTCCTTCATCTTGGCTTGAAATTCAAACAAAAACTGGCCATGATGTGAACACACGCTCAACAGAAACAGTTTCACGACAAGGAAAAGGTCGATCCAAGTGTCGCACCTATGATGTTATTAATACAACGTTATACGACATTAAACAAAAACGAAATAACACAGAACTACTCACACCGTGTTCATATTAGACCTACATTGTCCTGTTACGGGGTGGGCTGTCCTGGAGGACAGGACCCTCTTCGTGCAGATATGCTCTCCTGTCCTCAGGGCCCCAGCAGTAAACATGAAACCAAAAACACCCACTGTTTCCTAGAAAGACTCCTACCAGTTAGAATGGAAAGGACAGATGGGTGAAGACATCAAACAAATTAAAAGGACCAGTGTGTACACACCCCCCCTCTCAAACGCACACACACACACACTCCTACATAGACACTGCAGATGTGTTCACCTACTCCTGTTAGGACTTTGCATTGACTTTCTGTCAGTTTAGAAAATAATCAAAGTCAGGCCATTGTTTCTCCTTGATATCTCCTCTGAAATATAAATCAGTTTTTCACCAAGGTATGTTAAAGGCATCAGCTGCCCCCCCCCCCCCCCCCCCCCCCCCGCCCCCCCCTCGCCNNNAAGGATTTGATGCTGGTTTAGACCTAGGAATCGTTATCTCTCTATTTTCAATACAGCTCTAATAGTTTTTTGGGAACTGTCCGTGGTTCTTAGTTCTGAGGAACATTTGCAGGCAGCTGGACTTATTCAGAGCGACGCACCAAATTGGGGCTTTGTTAAAAAAAAATCCAAGGCAAATGTTTCGAAAGGTATTATTGTATTGACATGATTTTGGAAAAAAGTCGGGTGGAAAATAGGCAACGTTATTTTCATTTTGTTATCACGACTAACATTTCCGCTCTAACAGACTGACTGACTCATGTGTTTGTGTTATTATGGAGGAGGAAAGCAGGACAGCACACTGTTTTTTCCATGGTGTGTCTTAGTCACACCCAGGACCGCTCTAGGTCTCTGTCGTCAGGTTTGGCACTGACCACTGAATGCTGCGTGACTTTCACTGGTGGCGATGACGTCTCATGTGATACATTTCTGCCCATGTGTGTCCCCCACCCTGTCCTGCAGACACACTGCTCGGTTTCACAGTTTCTACTGTACCTTTAACACCTCTTTACTTCCTTTTGTCTTGTCCATGCTTGTATTTAAAAAAAAAAAGTCTTCCCTGTGACTGGGTTTCATTTCTTTTGCACAATTTTCTCTTAGGGGCCAAAAATAATGCAAAAAAAAACCTCCTTAATTTGACCAAAGGCAACATTTGTTCACAGTAACCAGAGGAGGTTTGACTGACAGCTGTAAGTTTGGACTCTGTGGAAATGTCTTCTTCTCTCTTGTTGATCACACACACTCCTCCCCAAAACAATCCCATCCTTTTATAGTGTGTTTGGCGTTCTGCTCTGACAACAAAAGTCTGAAAGGTGTGGTGCTGGCACCCAGGCATGTGATGAGAGCATCCTGCTGCTCTGACAACAAAAGTCTGAAAGGTGGCATGTGATGAGAGCATCCTGTCATATTTGAAATGTGTATCTCAATTGAAAAGGGTGATTCATTGTATATTCATGTATTTTTGTTGACATTAGTTAAATCTGCCACAAACATTAGATCTAAATATTGTCAATTTTTTACTGCTACTATTCTATCTTATATTAAAAACACTCTAAAGACTCCAGACATTTTCTGGATGAGTGCATTACTACCACAGCCTTGATACTACGGCTGGTTTCTCTGGCTGTTTGCGTTCATATGTTTGCCAGCCATGCTCTTGTTGGTGCCTGTCTGCACGTCTGCCTACATACACTGTCTATCTGCTCCCATCTTTCTCTTCCTCTGCTGTTGCGTGCCTGTCTGTGTGTCTGTTTATCTGTCAATCTACCTGTTGGTCTGAAACCCCAGGCTTCAAAAGCTGTGGGTTAAATGGTTAAAAGGTTTTCAGCATAGTCAGCTGGAGGCTGGCTGATATTTTTAGACCCACACACTAAGCCACAGAGAGACAAAATATAAGAGGAATGAATCCATCTGACCTGATTACTAAAGCTGCTGCTCTTCTTCTATTATCACTCAAGTCAGTTTCCTTCACTCGTGCTCGTCGTATTCTGTGACTTGTGAACTTGAAAATTGGAACTGTTGCTTTCATTTTTTTTCTGTTGTCGCCTCTTCCATTGAGACTCCATCTTTAGGGAACTGATATCATGGTGGTCTCTCCTTTCCCCCCGTTTGGGTCAAGAACAGCGGTAGAGTAGGAGAGGTTGTTGAAGAGGTGAAAACCTGAGAGTAAAACATGCCGTCCGCCATACCCACCCATATCACGCGACCCAAACCCCCTCCGCCCCCCCCACACTAAAATATACACACACAATCTAAAACCCAAACACTCACAAATCCACAGAACCACCCCCTTCTCTGCAAGCTGAATTAATTTGATACTATTTTTGAAAGTCAGTGTTTCTAAGGGATACCTAATGACGCAATGACGTCAATGCAGGTCAATACCACTCTGCTGGAGAGGAGGAACAGAGAGTGAGAGAGGGAGGGAGGGAGGGAGGGAGGAAGAGAGGGAGGCAGGGACGGAAGCAGGGAGGGAGGGAGGGAGGGAGAGAAAGGGGTGTCGTTGCCGAGACTCTTCCAAAGCCACCTGTGTGATGTCACTGGAACGGCTTCTCCACTCCCAGACTATTCTTTTCTTTTTCTTTCATTCCTCCTCCAGGTTCTTAACCATTAAAAAAAAAATCGAAATTTTTTGTTGGTTCCTTTTGGACTAAAATTCTAAAAATATAAATATCAAATCCTCAGTACTGCTTTTCTTGTCTCATTCATGTTTTCTTCTTTCTTTCTCTCACTTCCGGTTTACACACACACACAATGACTTAGAAACAGAGAGGGAGTGGGGGGGGGGATGAGGTGAGTCGTGTTGCGCGCCTCCCCAAATCCGTAAAAATCCTCCTGATTTGGCGGGCCCTTTTCTTACATTAGTAACTGTGTCACCCTCTCCCTCTCTCTCTCCCTCCCTCCCTCCCTCACCCACCCACCTTTTCCAACCGTTATTCACCCAGAAGAGCACATCATTCTAACTGTGTCCGAAATCCTCAATGCAAATACCACAACAGTCTTAGTCTCCGACAGCAGTGACAGTCGACGCGGCGCCGGACTGACCCGCTCCCTCCATTCTCCTGACGCAGAAGGTGAGACTCGTGGCTGCCCTGCTTTTTTACTCTCTCTCTCCCCCTCTCTCTCTCCCTCTCTGTCTGTCTGTTTGAGGCTACACAACGTCCGTCTTTGAAATAGACTTGGAAATAAAGAGGGAAAGTGTCGACGGTACGTGCTTTTTCTGTATTCTAATCCAGACGGTGTTTTGTAAACGGGTAAAGTTTGCAGTTGGACCGTGAATATTCGAGACTAGGATCAGCGCTTCATTTAAGAATGAGGAGAGTCACAGTCACATGAGCAGTGGAGGGGGCACCTTCCAGACGTTACTTACTGTCATTGAAAAAAAAACAAACAAAAAAAAAACGCGCGTTCTATTGATGGTCACTGATATTTGACCAAATGTCTGACCCTGAATCAGTAAACATTATATCATACTTACTCCATATGAAAAACTAGAACAGACTGAGCGACTTTAATATGTTAGAATCTCTCTGGTTGGCTGTGCGAAAGTGATGCCATCTCAGGACGAGGCTGTAAATACAACACTGGAATTATTTTCTGACTGTATTTTAAAGTTATGGTGACGCGTGGGAGTATTCACGGGTTGGGAATCCTCTTATTCCGCCTGCCCACAGATGCCTAGTAACAACCACGAGTGGCAACAAGAGGTAAAGTTAGGGTGAGGGACATTTTCTGCCCTTTTTCTTTTCCACATTTACACAACTTTTTTGTAGAGAAGTAGAAATATGCAGTCCTCCATTTGTAAAAACCGTCCCGTCTTTTACGAGGCAGCGAGTAAACGCCTGTAAATGACACTACACGACACTTAGATGAGACCAGAGTTTGTGGAGTACAAAGTGTAAAATACAGACCAGTGAGTTTGTTTACGGAACATAATTCAGTTCCATGTCTGTTCACTGGTGCAGCGGTAAGCACGCCTGCCTCGGAAGCAGAGAGTCCTGGGTTTGATTCCCAGATGATCCACATGGTAATCCCCGTCTTGTAAGTCCCTTTGGATAAAAGCCTCTGCTGAATGTGGACGTGTAATTAAAGGAGAACTGAGTTCAGCACCATGGACAGCGTATCACTTGAGTTCAGTAGAAGCATCTGATCATCTCGTTTGAATACAGTTACAGGGCAACAGTTTTGTGTTGTTTATATGCACTGTTGTCTGTTCATTTGTTTTGGTGACTAGTTATTAGATGTTCCACATTCCGACACCTGGATTCTGTGACTCTTTTCTGTTAAGAGTAAACTTTAAAGAAGTGAAACGACGTCGTCGAAGTATTTTTGTTGTTGTTGTTGGCGTACTTTGTTAAATGTTAAGTGTGCTCTCAAAGTGTTTTACTTCCAGTATGTCGGTGGAGATGCTTGTCTGAGTTCATCTCTTGACATTTGTTTGTGGTTTGAACCAACGTCCTCCATGTTTTTCAGGAGAAAATCAGTTGTTGAGATACACACACACACACACACACACATATATATATATATATAAACTGAACTTGCTGGAGTGTCTTTTAAGGTGAGGAGGGCGTTTATGTGTGAGGAGGGAGATCTCTAGTTGTGTTTGTCGACACCATGCGGCGGTTTTGGCCCACTGCAGGTGTAAGAACCTTTGACAAAACTCCCAGTGATACCATTGCTCCCAGTTTGAATAAATGATAAAAACCAAGAAAAAATAGTTGTGTGTGTGTGTGTGTGTGTGTGTGTTTGCACCCTACATCGTACATCACACACACACTCACACGTCATGTCCATTTTGATTTCTTTCTTTTTAACCTTTGTTGGTATTTCCAAGTAGTGTAAGGGTTAATAGATGCTAAAATGACCAGAGGATAAAACTGTCATTGTTGTTAAGTGCTCGGTGTGTCACACATACAGTGGCCAGGCCATACATCTGGTCTACAGGCAGGGATAAAAATAGCACAAACCGATGAGACGGGCACAGCCCTGCTCCTTTAATTCTCAGAGCTGACTTTTTTGGCACTGGCCCCTGAAACCTCAAACCAACTCTGTGTTTAAGCCAACAACTCCAGCCACATAAGAGCTCCCTGTCCGCTCTCACAAAGTCCCGTGAATATTCGCGCAGGTTTTATTCTGTGGTTATGCATAGAGTAAAGAGTAAAGAGGTTTGTTTGTGCTCGGGGTGTATTACGTCGGATGATCACGGTCTGGTTGTTGTAGGCACGACCAGTAAATGTATTGCAAAGAGAAGCAGGAGCAGCAGCAGAAGGAGGAGAAGGGAGAAGCTTGGTTCACAGTGTTTACCTCTTACAGCTTCAAGATGCAGTGGTTGGTTCCCAAGACCAAAACACAATCGCGGGTGGGAGGGGGTTCGGTCCTATATTGGAGCATTACAGGAGTGTGTTTTTACGTTCCTAAAGCCTACACACCCATATGGTTATATGTCACATTTTTTCAGGCGTCTTTTCTGTGCATTTGTTGAAAGCTGGCTCTCAGAAGGGAAGCATCTTTAATCAGCTCCTACAGGCTGCAAAGTGAGAGAATCTAAACGTGACGTCAATGCCTAGTAACTGACGCAGCCCTTCAACAAAAAAATGGCCTCTTTTATTTATTATTTTTTCTTCTTTTCCTTCTCGTCATCAAAGCTATAAGTACTACATTTTACAGTCTGTCCGCCGCCGAAATGAGCAGAGTTTAATCCACATGGGAGCGTCGTTCAGTCCGACTTCATCAGAATGTGAAGCTATGATTTTTTTAGCCTTCATGAGTTTCAGCTGCTGAAGTGACACTGGTACAAGATGCTGCCGAAGAGGGCGACAAGACATCAGATATGGTCGATGATATTGGCAGCGACGACGGCTTCCACGTTTTGAGTTGTTGAAGGGAAAGTGTGATTTAAGGCTGGGGAGAAAGCAAGGAGGTGAAGGTGGTGCTGGTAGAGACGCACTGGCTTCTAAAAGAAAAAAGAAAAAAACACTGCAATGATGCAACGGAGGGGAATCGAGGCTCTTGTGCAGAGTTGAAGAGGCAAAATTAATTTACATCACATGCACTTCACGTAACGTTCCTAAGCGAAGCCTTTCGTGAGTGTGTTTTTTTTTCTTCTCCCCTTCCTCGAACTGAGACCTAAAAATAGCAACATAGTTTTGATCGTGCGCCAGAAATAGACAGCCGGGTATCACTTGTATAAAAAGGGAGGCGATCCTCAACAAACTTGGACGTGCCATTGTAAGCCCACATAACCACAAATGGAGGACCTAATCTGTTGCATTCCTTCCACACTCTTGTTGCTGCTTTTCACTGACATCTCAAATATTTCTCTCTTCCATTTCTTCCTCTAGATTAGGACACGAATAACCTGCACCATGGTGAGTGAGACATGAACATCCAGTCTTTAATTTGGTGCACACTTTTTTATGTTTGTTTTGCATGTTCCCCATGCTTGTCTGTGTTTCCCCGGGTTCTGCCTCCTCCTCCTCCTCATCCTCATCCTCTCTGTCTCATGCAAACAACAAAACATTGGCATGCGTTTTTCTGAAATGTTTTTTTTTTTAATTTTTTTTTATCAGACATGTCTGACTATCTCCGAAGCATAGCAACCCTTCCTGCAGAGTAGGAATCTCCCCTTTTGGGTGAAAAATCAAGTGCAAAAACTCCCTTTGTCTGTTGGCGCTGTTGAGTATCTATCGCATATTTATTTATTTTTTCTCCTCCTCCCATCTCACTGTTTCACTGCTACACACACACACACACACACACACACGCACACGCACGTGGATTGTTGTGTGTGTGTGTGTGTGTGTGTGTGTGTGTGTGTGTGTTTAAAGAGGAGTCCTGCTGAGAGAGGAGCAGCGGTGAAGGAGCAAAAGTAGGAGATGGAGGAGGGAAGGAGTGAAGGGAAGGAGATGTTGTTTCTGCTGCAGCACGAAAACCAGCGTGGGGAAACCCAGGAGCTGTCCAGCAGCAGTAGTGCTGAAACCACACCAAGTGGCGGTATTGCGCTGTTGCTGGTGCTGTTTGCCTGTCGTGTCTTCGTGCACATCTGTGGATCTGTGAATTTATGGATGCATGTTTAAATGTGAATGCCCAGGGTTTCAGGCCAGTGTGTGACGATGTCGTTTTTTTCAACTGCCAAATGTATTCTCCTTTTTTTTCTTTTTTTTTCGAAAATCACGTCGGCATTTCTACTCTCTCTCTCTCGCTCTCTCTTTAAACAGTAGACATTTCTTATCTAAAGAAGGGAAGCTGGAAAAGAACTGACCAAAATAACGACAGATTCTTTTTTTTTCCGTAACTCTCTGCGCCGAAGAAAGTGACACTTTGGCACCAAACATAATATAAGCATCATCTTTTCCCGCCTGTTTGGTTTGAAGGATTTAATCGAAAGCTATAGGCTGGAGGAGAAAGTGTGTGTGTATGTGTGTGTGTGCATGAGAGAGAGCGAGGGAGAGAAAGAGAGAGAGCAGTTGGACTAACTCGGCTTAACTCATGTCAGTCCCGCCATTTCCTCCCGTCGCTGTCAGTTCAGAAATGGATCAGTGACATTTATTTGCATTGATATGACAAACAAATGTCACGGTAAAAGTACGACTGTAGGTGACATTTGCAAAGAGTAGCAAAAGGGGAACTCTCACAACAACCACAGGCGAATGGAGTGTCCCTACATATACACCCGGTCATTCGGAGTTTGAAGGCAGAGCTGTGTCAGAGACGCGGACCGGCTCCACTCCACCTCCACTCCACCTCCACTCCACCTCCCAGCCCCGACACCACCCGAACGGTGCACGACTGTGCCACCTCTCTTCAGTTTCGCATACATTTTACAGGAAAAACCCGTGTCCCTCCATCTCTGTCTCGTGGAACATCTCGATTCGAATCCCCCTGTACGACACACGCCTGCTCCTCCTCTCTCTCTCTCTCACACACACAAAAAACCTGCAGATTTATCGTCTTTCGACGGTCAAAACGCGTAAAAACGGAGTCGAGGGGAAACATTGTGTTTATTAATTAAATAGCGAGCGTATCATTTTGATTGAACAGCGCGGAATCCCGAGTCGTGACTGCTAAAATAAGTGATGTGCACGTTCGCTGCGTCAGGAGAGGCAGTCACTATGCAGTGCAGACGGTGGGGGAGAATCGTGACTGACTGGGCTGCAAACGAAAAGACCACCCAAAAAAAAAAAAAAAAAACCCATAACGGTGGGGGTGGGGGCAGAAGAAAACATAGCGGGGGGAGAAAAGGGGCGAGGGGACCTACTGGGGCTTCTGGTTCTGGGTATCGCACCATGACCATTTTCATAAACACTCCCCATCTCCCCGAGTCAATCCCCGCTGCTGGCTGGTAGACTGGGAGCCAAGTCGAATGCAGACAGTTTGATCAGTGATAGTGGGGTGGAGAGAGAGGAGGAAGAGGAAGGGAAGAAGACGTACACGGAGGAAGGGAGGGAAAGACGGAGGAAGGAGGAAGGAGGAAGGAGGAAGGAGGAAGGAGGAAGGAGGAAGGAGGAAGGAGGAAGGCAGCGTGTTTAATCCATTACCAACCTGCTACTAACTACAGGGGCACCGATAGAAGGGGGTCTGGATCCAAATCGTGACCCGATAGAATGCACTAAGTTGCAACTCCAGAAAGGAAGTAGAGTTTGTAGACGCTGCTCTGGCTACTGTAAAACAATAATGGCAAAGTTGCAGGAGGAAAAAAAAAACAACAGGTGAGTTTAAACTTTTCCACCGTTACATTTATAAATGTCAAAAATAAAAGTATGTTAATTTATTAAACTACTAAACGTTGAAACTCCCAGTACAGTTATTGTCGTAATTGACTTGATTTTGTGATGTGAAACTTTTAGTGACCTGTTGTCGGTGTCGCTGTGTGTAATGTTTGGTTTGAACTTTAAACCCGTTCGTCCTTGCGGGCTATCGTTTCAGGTCCCAGACCGTGTGTTTTTGTTCAGCCTCCAGTAAACTTGATAAACGATCTAAGATTCTTCTTGAAATGTTGCTGAGATGCAGGGTTTAAAACAAACCGAACGAAGAAAATGCGTTTTGTTTGGATTGATTGTAGTTTTCACTTTTTGGCCAACATTTTTGGCCAACGGGTCTCATTGATATGTGATCTCAGATGCTGACGTGTTGTTTTTTTTATTCAGTGTTATTTACCACTATATGAACCACGTAAAGCCACGTAAAACCATCCCAATTGCAAAACAGCGCGCATATTAACAACAATTGGAATCAAATGTTCATAAACTTATTTCAGCACATATAAAAACGCACCTTCCTTTGGTAAAGATCACAATTTGGTGATTTTGCACTGTCTTTTTTTTTTCTTTCTTTTTTTTTCAAAAACGGGGGTCCCGATATGAGCGCGTCTAGGATTGGTTGATGACGAGGTTCAGTTTCCTCCAATGAGATTCCTCCCTGCTCTTTATTTATTGCCAGCAGTCTACATCCTTGCTTTCCCTTCTCATCCAGAGCTGGAGCTGCACAGAGCAGGCGCTTCTGCCATTGGTGGAGTGAGAAAAATATAGAGTGAGGGAGTGAGTTTCTGAAAATAGAGAGAGGGAGAGAGGGAGAGAGCGAGAGAGAGAGAGAGAGCACAGTGACAACAAAACGCATCGATGCACAGCTCTCAGTGATCACACGGGCTTTGCACATCCGAGAGTAAAGAGAGAGATCGAAAAGGAAGCAGAGAGAAACAAGAGGGAGAACCAGAGAGGGCAGGTAGAGAGGGAAGGGGAAGGAAAGAAACAGGCAGTGGGAGACGGTGGTGAAGGATAGGGGAGAATTCAAACTGGAGGAGTAAGTGGGTAATGAGAGCGTCAGGACCTTGGACAGCGCCGGGCTGCAGCGGCAGCGGCAGCGGCAGTCTTTGCATCAGGAGAACCCTCTCATCCTTCAATCTCTCTGTTTCTCCTCTCCATCCTCCATATATCACCTACTCCTCCTCTTTTACTAGTGTGTTTGCGTGTCTGTGTCTGTGTGTGCGCGTGTTGGAGGGACTCACTCGCCTCGGGTTGCCAAGGGCTGGAGATGCAATCAACCGAGCCGGGGATTGGAGATACGTTGACGGAAGAGCAAGAGAGCAGACTCCCGGGGTGTCACGGAGTCTCCGGTGGACAACAGTAGCATCAGCAGATGATGATGATGATGATGATGATGATGATCATGTCCTTCACGAATCTTTTTGCGGTCTGGGCTTGCTGTTCATAACTGTTAATCTGGGAAGCCCTTACCCCAAAAAGCATTTGTGGAGGGCGCAATCTCCGCGCCGAGACGTCGACCTCGGAACTCGGCTTCACTCTTGGAATTTTTACGATTTTAAAAATTTAGGGCTTTTCTTTTTTAATCCCCGGCGTTTTTATTTTTGTTATCATATTGTTTTTATTTACTCTAGTCATTTGGAGCATTGTCATAGCAAGGGCGTTCATATCAAGGTTGCATTCCAGCCGTTTGTATGTGTGTGTTTTTCCCTCTAGTTTCTTATTTGAGACCGTGGTGAGGATTTGCCACGTCGCGCCCAAGTTTCTCCCCAAAGTCTTTTGTCCAGATGAAAATATCCAATTATCAAAGTTTATTTTTCTTGTTACTGTTAACAAACATCTAAGCAGACCCACTCCTTTAAAGACAAGTTTTTTTTTAATTTTTTTTATCTCTCACACACGCCTGTCCCACAGACAGTGGAGGTGGCCCCGGGGGCGAGGAGAGAGTGTAAACACGGGGACACCCTGGCAATGAACAAGTTGCACACGTGGGACAATGAGTGTGTGTGTGTGTGTGTGTGTGTATGAAGTGCCACTTGGACGTCACACGGGACCCCCAACGTCATCGTTTACACACACATATCTATCTATCTATCTATCTATCTATCGACCCCCCCTTATATCAAGTTGTGTCGACATGAAGCATCCCGTAGCCCCCCCGCCATGACCTAACCCAGCTCAAATAAACCCTCAGCCCAAACCAGATCCTGACATCAGAGATCACCCACGTTTTTGAACATGTCCTGTAATGTCCAGTCAGTCAGTTTGACAGTTTTAACTTCCACACCAACTAACCCCCAATGACTCATAACGACCTGTAAACACGCGCTCGCGCGCACACACAGACCAGTATAGGAGCAGGACACACACCCCATCAGTTCTAAATGTGCAGAGGGATGAGGAGGACATGTCAAAGATGTCTCGCACCCTGACTGACGAGCATTCCATTTCGCGCGTGGTCTTAACGTCAACAACTTCCATAGAGTTCATTTCCCGCCGTTATCCCGTGACAACTCTGCTCAGAAAGGGCGTAAAGGGACCCGGGCCAGTGAGCTCGGCCAAGTCGCACAATGTTAATGAAAGAAAGAAACTAAATAAAAAAAAAACCCGAAATTAACTGAACACACTTTACGCGTCCTAAAACGTTGACGAACCCACTTCATGTCGAGAACATTCCGTTGGAATTGCAAAAAAAGTGACATGAAACAAAAGTCAGAAACAAAAACCCTGTGTTGTAAAATGGAAGACTGAGACGGAGGAAGGGAAAAAACATGTCAATGTCCCACAGAAGATGAGATAAATCCACGTGGCTGTCTTTCAAATATTAGTCTTGTCCACGTGTCACGGTCGAACCCACGCGGTCGGACCGGCTGTGCGTAAAGGACCCGGTTTCCAAAACTCCCTCATTTTGTAGTAAACCTTCAGAAGGAAAGTTCTGTATAAACCGATCACACACTCATACATTTGAAAAACAACTTCTTTTTCCATCTTTAAAGGAAACAGCACCAGTGTGACCTCAGCCACCGTAGAGTCACCACGCTGTGGTGTGTGTGTGTGTGTGTGTTTTATAAAGTAGTGTGTGTGTGTGTGTATGTGTTTTATAAAGTGACATAACTTGTGACATAATTTGTTTGATGACACCACACACCTCACACCTGATCTGTCGGGTGTTATTGTGTGACGTCACTTTCCTTTGTGTTTCCACGTTTCTTGTGCGTAAAAAACACTTTTTTTTCTCACTTGGCTGAAGTTTTGGTTCTGCAGCTGCACGACGCCGTGTTTCCCTCAGATCCGTCTCACTTAACACCCCGTCCTTAATGACCTCACTGTCAAATGTCCTTCAGGCAGACAGACACAGAGACAGAGACAGAGACAGACATATGGGTGTTAAAAAAAGATTACTTTTCAAACCATGTTTATCTTGTCTTTTGTGATGCAGGTGGGACACGTCACACTAAAGGGACCAATATGGAAATAGTCCTCACTGCTGCTGCTGCTGCTGCTGCTGCTGCTGCTGCTGCTGGACTGGAACCTCCTGCTGGTGCGTGGTAAATGGAGGGACTGGGACCCACACATTTGGACGTTTCCACCTGGGACTGTGCAACGAGATAGGGGGACATCGATCGACCTCCTCCTCCCGCCTCTTGTCCTCTCACACGTCCTCACCCTGAGACAGGTAATTGCACGGCCGGAGACGTGTTTGAGAACGAGAATGACGTAAAACACAATCACCCTTTAAATTGCATTTTGCGCATGAGGATTATAAGACTTGTGCGTCAGCGGGACTTATGTCAGTTTTTGTGCTGAAGATTTTTTTTCTCCCTTTTAACATAAATACACACGTCATATTTGTGCTTTTCTAAGGTCAGTAGTGAAAGTAAAGTTATGTTTCACGAGGGGCAAACACATTCAAAAGTCCTGCGTAATTGTGCTCTGTAATTTGCACGTCATTAATTGTTGGTACCAATTAATGTGTGATCTTAAATTGTGCCCGTGAAGGGGGCGATTATCACCACGATATTATTGTTGATCAGACCAGAATCCGGTTTTAATCTTGTTGTGACAAGGTCTGTGAAATGATCAGGGTGGAGAAGGATCGGACCGTGAACGTCTCATCTCATCTCTCCATCTTCCACACACATGATTCCCTTCTTTAGGGTTAGATTTTCAAACCCCATGTTGAATCAGGCATTTGATTGTTTTCGAACTTTCCCACTGCGGTTGTGACAACGATACAGCGATAATAACCGTCTGTCTGAGCAGGTGTGAGTTTAACACGAGCTGTGGTTCAGTTTTTTTTAGTCAGTGTCAGGGGACAGGAGATTTAATGTCCCCCGTAGCCTCGATGTCCACCTCTCACTGTCATGTTAATGTGTCCAGTCCACACGTCCACGTCACGTTAGTCCTTCTGGTCCTTGTTTTCTGTATCGCCTTCATGGCTGTAGAGTAAAAACCTAACTTGAGTTTGAACAGAACTATTGGTCGATCTGTTGCTTTTAAGCCACGTGATATGGTCAATATGAATGGGTCTGAAATAATGTCTGCGTTTATGGGCTCCTCCTTGTTCCACCTCCAAGACATGACTTAGAATTTATGTCCAAAAACTGGGAATTATTCACTTAATCCAATTCCTGGACGAGACAAAAATCACATTTTATCTTATAGTGAAACTGTAAGTCAAGTGTGAGGAGTAAATACATGCTGCTGCTGCTGTTGTTGTTGTTGTTGTTGTTGTTGTTGTTGTTGTTGTTGACTAGTTGTGACAGTACCCACAACATACTGTAATTTCACAGTGGACGCTTCCATCCATCTTTTCCCAAAAGCATTTGGTGGTGCGTTCAGGTGCTCGTGGTCATTCAGCCCCTGCGTAATTTGAGACGTTCTCGGTAATTACGGTGGATTAATGTGTCATGTTGTGTCATGACGATGTTTCCTGTCGATGTTTCCTGTTCTTTGCCCAAAAAAAAAAAAAAAAAAAAAAACGACGGCAAAATGGAACCTACCGATGTTTCTGTGTGTGTGTGTGTGTGTGTTTACGTGTTGGGTCCTGTAGAAATATTATGATGCGTGGAGTTCGTTTTTAATGTGTGTGTGTGTGTGTGTGTGTTAATTACACTGGCAGTTCTGTAGGTGTAGTTTGAGATGAGAAAGATTCTCAAAGCTACACGTGGAACACGTTTAACGTATGACTTTGACAAAACTCAAACGTTTGTCTTCTCTATGACAACGTCGTTGTTTTGTCTGTTCAAAATGACAGGGATCAAACAACGAGTGCATTATACAGGAGGTATGATGTTGTCATTCTTCCACCAAACAGCTGACACCTGTCCCAACATTGTCAAAATGTCATTCTATTATAACATGATCTCTGTTGATATGAAGAATAACTCGTTTTTGGATTAAAGAGCAAAATGACTCATACGTAATATAATTGTGTGCAGATTACACAGTATTTGTACAATTTATTTAAAAATCAAATGTAGATTAAAAAAAATAAATAAAAAAAGTCCACAGCAGTAAATATACAAGTAGGTACATTTGAGTAAAAAAATAGTACGAGAAAAATAGTAGTAAAATGTTGTTTTTTTTAAACAAGTTGAAGTGAATTGATAGACATCAGATCAGATTGTTCTCACAGCAGAAACAGCACCAACACAGTAAATAAAAACACAGAAATAAAAAACTAAAGAGTCCAAAATACATTAAACATAAAGCAAAAATTGCCAAAAGAAATCCCAATCTCAGTCAAACAACAACAACAAATCTACTCAAAATGAATCTAAAACTGAGGAACACATTAAATCACGTTTTACACTTTTTACACAATATATAAGAATTTTTAAAATACGTTCAACAAAGACATAATGGGCAACAGGAAACCTGTGCAGACGCCATGACAAGAACCAGACTTTGGACATTTCACTCATATTGTCTAACATTTTAATAGTAGACAAAAAACAGTGGAACATCTAAATATGATCATGGCTTCACCGTTGAACCAAAGCAATTGTTTTTTTGTTTTTTTGTGCGTTCCGTCTGGTGCCGTTTGATTACTCCTGGATCCACAGCTGGTACAGGACCCACATCGACACACTCTTAGCTTCAGCAGTGTGTTTTTACCTCAAACAGTGTGTTAGCAGGTTTCGCCGTTGCTCCGTCTGTGCATGAGAAATCTCAGCATGCGTCTAAATGTCCATTGACAATAGTTCTCTGGTGTTTAATATGAGAAACCAGTGGCCAAATCTATTTATAGCCCAGTGACATCACAGTTTGATTTGAGTCTAACAGGCTTTGAGGAGGCAAGATACATAAGACAGTGGTACAACACACACACACACACACACACACCATAAAATAACACATTGATAATATCAAACATTAACGCTAAGTCACAGTTGTATTCGAATGACTCGGACCATTGAATATGTTGGGTGAAAATGTTGTGCTCTCACCATGTGCTGCTGGAGGTTGCAGGGATTTCTGTGTTCAAACTGAAGCTGCACATGTGTAGTTTCAAAAGAATTCCTTTTGTCTTCTTTTATATCTCTTCTTACTGTGTTCCTCACTCCTGCTCTGTATCTTGTTGTTAAAATGTCAATGTTATGGAGAGATAAATAGCCTTACCAAATGTCAGTGTTATGGAGAGATAAATAGTCTTACCCAGATTTTAGTTACAGTTAGCAAAGCGGAATGTCAGTGTTATGGAGAGATAAATAGCTTTACTCAAATTTTAGTTACAGTTAGCAAAGCGTCGGTTAACAAATTTAAGTTAAAGGTTAATCCAAATGGCAAAAAGTTAGACAACAGAAATAAATATTGTCCCACAATACACCTGGGTTAGACCATAGATATTGTGTCAAAACGAGCTGGGGATTAGCCATGGATTAGCCAAGATGTTAAAGTTTCTACACAGGGTTGGCTACACCAGTAAGTTTCTCAAGGATGTAACCAAAATAATAACAATTAGCCATGAGATATCTAAATTAATTTAAAAAAAAGTAACTTAACGGTTGTCCAGAGGTAACGGAAAGTTAGCTAAGTTAGCTGCCTATCCATATTTGCTATTCCGTTAACAAGAAGCTTCACACACAAAACCCCCATATAATTTAGATTAAAAATGGGGAAAGGATACAAGCAAGCTTTAAGACAACTAAAACTTACCATGGGAATAATTTATAGTTAACTTGAAATACATCTTAAATTTCTGAAACCTAGCCAAGAAGTTAGCTTTAAGTTAGCCAAGCTATCGGTTAGCTTTAAACTGTCAAAAGAAAATTCCCAGTCAGTCTAAATCCTTTTAGCTCTTGTCCTGTGATGTGATTGGTGTCTGTAGTTTGGACAGAAGTGTCGGAGCTCCGTGAGGTTCACGTATCAAGTACATAAACTAAACTAAGGTTTGGTTTATTTGGTTCACACACAGATCATTAGCAGTTGAACCAGGTGATCCTTTGCTTCCTCCAATCAAATGGCTGCGCTTCAGTTGAACCAGGTGATCCTTTGCTTCCTCCAACCAAATGGCTGTGCTTCAATGTTCAAAGTCTCTGATTATGGTTTTCTTTTCGTTCTTTCTTGTACTCCTGCTGTGAAATCACGACTCAGTGATTTGTCATTATCTTTGCTCTAATGTGGTGTGTTTTTGGTGAAGTGCTGACATACCTTCACAGGTTTGGTTTCTCTTCTCTCTTGTCTCTGCTGTGTCCTCATTCAGGCTGAAATTTTCACCGCAGATTTTGGAAACACTTTCTGTGGTTCATTGTTACAAAATGAATGTGGCCGTGCCACAACTCTGCATTAACTCATGTATTGTATAGTTATTCGACCAATTCTTGCAGCTCTTGTGTTTGATCTTGTGTTTTGTCGTCAGATAATCAGTAGCACAGAGGCTAAATATCACACTTTAGTAAATGTTTTAGTTCCAAAATTATATTTTTAAAAATATAGTTTAATATTACTATTAAACTATATTAATAATATAGTTAAATTTGAGCTTATTGTATAACTACTGTAACCAACATTTATAATTTAAACATATTTTTTATAAAGACTTAGGGAAA
>NC_024312.1:5272028-5275262 GCF_000523025.1 Cynoglossus semilaevis | reverse complement strand
CATGTTGTGGGATCAGTAGAGATTGTTTGTGTCTGTTCAGGGACTCTGTGTGTGTGTTCAATTTAAAGAGGACAGAAAATGGACCAAATTGCGACCCGTACCCTAACTTTAGCACATAATGCCATTTATGACCATGAAGTTCAAACTTATTGCAGGATGTTACATACAACTCATCGACAGAACGAATATTATCCACAAAAACTACAAAACCAAATCTGCACATTTCCCCCATTTATATATATACTGTATATATATAAATCTAAACAATTCTATAAATTGTTTTTCCATATTTGTAAAAGACAGAACACCAGGTCACACAACCTGCTCCTTTGTCTGGTCAAACCACTGAAATCAAGTTCTTCTACAAAGTTTGAGAAAGAAAAAAAAATCAGATGAAGTGGAAACAAAATCTGTCATTATTTAAAAGGTTTCTATTTGATTAAAAATATATTTTTTTAGAAAGTTAAAAAAAAACCCTGATAAATACCTGACTCAGCCCAACGCTTAAATATAAAAACAAAACAAAACGTGTTGCAGACGTGTGTCATCGTCAGAGTCCAGAGACCAGAGAACATTTCTGTCTCCAGCTCCACGTCACTGATGGTGAAGCCATCGGGAGCAGCAGGGAATTAGGTGTCCCTCATGTGTCCAGGGACACAGTGGCTTAGGGACAGTCAGTGACCTGAAGGATGTAAGGCAACTTGACTGAACTGAGTGAAGGAGAGATTCCTGTGTGTTTGAGAGTTTTCTCAGAGCTCAACTGCACAGTCACTATTGTTCCTGTTACACTTGAAATAATTAACCGGTCACTAACTGTAAACTTCACCGTTAACTTTCATTGTTCTGGACTGTTCTGTGCTGCTGTGTATCTGCTGTAGAAACAACTGCTGTCTGGTCAATTCAAGATTTTATTTTTTTTCTGGACGTAACGATGTATGAAGACTTTTCAAAGGTGAAAACAACACATGGGGAAACATGTGAACCATGCTTTAAATATCACTGTTAACAACAGACATTGAACTTCTTTTTCCACTTCTTCATATTCCATTTCTGCTTCTTCTGAAACATCTAAACTTTCATTTTTTTCCCTATTTCTTCTTTCTTTCTGCTTTTTATTTTCTTTTAGATCTTTTTTTTTCACCACTTTATTTTTCATTTCTTTCCCTTGTCTTTTTCCTTGGTCTTCATTTTCTTCTTCTCCGATATCTTCCTTGTCGACCCCCATCCTCGTGTCCTTCTTCTCCGTTACCTCAGTACTCTTTCCTTGGTCTTCATTTTCTTCTTCTCTGATATCTTCCTTGTCGACCCCATCCTCGTGTCCTTCTTCTCCGTATCTTTGATTACTCTTAAATACCTCCAACCTTCTTCACCTTCCTAACTCTGCTTCGTTGACTTTGTCTTCAAATTTTCCAGCCTCAGTTTCTTCTCTGCTGGTTTCCATTTACATTTCTGTCCTTCCTGCTCACACCTAACAAAAATGTCAGCATCTAAACTCAGGTTTAGCTTTAGCTAAACTGTGTTGTCAACAGCACCACCCTGTCCACCATACAGGCCTCAGTGTTCTAACACATCCCCACTCATACACTTCTTTCTACGCTCTGGTCAACACCTCTTATCCACGTTATGTCGTAGCTCCTCCTCAGTTCATCCTGACACCACTCAACCACAGAATAATTCTTCTAAACACTCGTGACTTTATGAAGTTTAAAGAGCAGGTCCAAATCTGAAGTGTTCCTAAAAGTGTTTGGTGTTTGAGCGATGTCAAATCTCTCTCCTCGTCAGTGACGATATAGAATATCACTTATTTAAATGTTATTATTCAAACATATTACAAATAGATTCTAATAGAATTAAAAGCAAAAACATCTTTGTGTCTATTACAAATAGATTCTAATAGAATTAAGAGCAAAAACATCTTTAAAGCGTGATAAAACCCCAGTGTCTTTTTTTCCTCTTTCACTCATTAACATTTCTAAGACAAAAGACATCATTTTAAGTAAAATGTGCAGGTTTTAGTTACGCTGTGACTAACATTTTTTTTTCTTTTTTCATCACTTTCTAATAGAATTAAAAGCAAAAACATCTTTAAAGCGTAATAAAACCCAAGTGTCTTTTTTTTCTCTTTCACTCATTAACATTTCTAAGACAAAAGACATAATTTTTCTTTTTTATCACTTCAGACCTATAGCTATAAAAACACCAACGTCACCTGACACCTGACACCTGACCAGAAGTTGTCTGTTCGTGTTAAACTCTGTCGACGTTGTAACGTTCCATCGGTGACGTGTCAATAACGTAAAAACGACTCAGCAGAATGAAGGCGGTGTAGTTCACCTGTGGTTCTCCGTGTGTGTGTGTGTGTGTGTGTGTGTGTGTGCGGTCCTGTACAGACTGTGTGATGTCATCAGACTGGGCTACAGGTGTTGTCGACAGAACCAGAACCAGAACCAGAATCTTTTTCTTTTAAAAGTTTCTTCATGTTGCTGCGTTAAGAACCGGACTGACACCGACAGAACTGTGATGGTGTGTGTGTGTGTGTCTGTGTGTGTGTCTGTGTGTGTGTGTTTGGAGGGGGGAGGGCATCGTCACCTCCTGGTCGTGACTCACAGCGCACAATGCTTTTCGCCTCTCTCTGGAGCATTTTATTTATTTTTAGCTGAGCAACGTTTTATACGCCCGAGCTGTAGGCATGCACTCAAGATCTCTCTCTCTCTCTCTCGCTCTCTCTCTCTCTCGTTCTCATACACACACACACACACACATAGAAGAAAACATAGTACAAATCTAAGACCCTTTCATGTTCATGGGTCTGTAATTCTGTTTTTGTCTGTTAGTATGAAAGGTCAAGGTCAAGGACCTCTGGGATTATATATACTGCATACATAAGTATGTGTGTGTGTGTGTGTGTGTGTGTGTGTGGTTGTGTGTGTGTGTGTGTTTATTTCATTGTTTTTCAGCTGCTTCCACATCAGTCATGATGTAAAAATCGTTTTACGTTTATTAACAAAACAGTTTTAAAATAATGCCAATGAATCTGTGTCCTGCCTGAGCAGCAGTCGGTCGACGTCTCCTGCAGGATCAAAGGTTCAGTCTTTGATGAAGAGACTTGAATTTTGTTGAAAAAACTAATTCATGGATTAAGAACTTTCTCTCTTTCTTCATTTTTTCTCTCTTTCTTTCACTCTCTCCTTCCCAGGACCCCGGGTGAGGACTGACAGCGGGGCAAATCCCGAC
>NC_024312.1:5259328-5271986 GCF_000523025.1 Cynoglossus semilaevis | reverse complement strand
TTGACCTCCTGGTTCTCTCTCCTGTAACAGGAAGGTGAATTCACACTCCACACAAACGATTCACATGTCGGGACGTTTATACTCCTGCTCTGGATTTCTCACTTTGGTTAAACTTAAACAGAGATATTTAAAAGTTTGTGGTGACACCAAAACTCCAAACCATCCAATAACAGAGCGTTCAGCTTCAGGTCTAAACTAAAGGATGGAACTGATTCATGAATCCACTGTTGCAAAAAAAACCCAAAACTTTCTCTTTCTCTTTCAGAGCTGATGTTTGTTGTGCAGTTGTGTTTTTTATACCGTCCTCAGTAACAGTGATCATGTGGTGTTGATCAATACATTTCATTTAGCAAATTTCTTCCAAACCAGTTGGCACTCACACACACACACACACACACTCTCTCTCTTTCTGAACCCTGTCCCTGTTTTCTGTCGTCCTGACTTGATGTGAAGGACTGACGGCAGTTATTGTTTCCACAATTGTCTCTTTTTTGTTGTTGTTGTTCTTTTTTTGGATCACCTCAGTAGCTGTTCATAAGATTCTTGACCAAAACCCGACTCCATCAGTGTGGTATCTCAGCAGGTTTTTTTTTTTATCTGTGCATAAATGTTATGTCAAACAATTCAGTGCATCACACTAACCCGACCCCATGTCTTCACCATAAAAATCACATTCTTAAAACTTCATTTAAATCATATTCCAAATACTTAAAATTCACCTTCAAATTTTAGGAAGTTATAACCTTTTTTTTTTTTTACTTGTTGTTGCACTTATCATTTTATTTTGTGTTTTCATGAATGCAAAATAACCTCGTCTGGGCAGACGTTTTTAAAAATGGTTTTGACCTATTTTTCTTTTTTTAGCAAACATTGAGATTTTTTTGAGGTTTTTGAAGAGAGACCTGTCTGAGAAAGACAACTTCCAACCTTTAAATTTGAATTATTCAAACCCTTAAAATTTTTTAAATGTCCTTATTTCCTGAATTTCCATTTCATTGTCTTTGTTCAGTGAGAATGTGTAGAGTAAAGTACAGTTTTGAAGTAACAGCTGAGAATGTGTTGACTTTGGAGGATCAACTACAGGAAACGTTTAGAAAACACTGTAAAGAAAAGACGTTACAAAGGAAAAAACACTTAACATTTGTAAATAAGTGTTAAAGGTTTTTAAGTGTATTATTTGATTTCCTGTGAGTCACAGAAACATTAGTTAATGAATGTGGCTGCTGAGAGGAGGAGCAGGAGGAGCAGGAGGAGGAGAAGATGGTGACTGTGCTGAAAAAGATCAGAACAGATTTGAAGATTTGTTGTTGATCTTTGAGTTGTTAAGAAACTTTCCCTGAAGTTTGGTGCCGTAGACGGGCCATAACCAGGCGGTCGTTCGACCTCAGGAGTGTGTTCTGTCATGTCACTTAAATCCAAAGACCAACACACACAGATCATTTTAGCATCACAGAAACCTGAAGATGTTCATTGATGAACGTTCATTTCCCTGAAACAGAGTTGAACATCAGCATCATCAGAGTCGGAGTCACATTAACAGACGAGTGACTCTTATAATGTTCTCCAAGTCAGATATTCAGGACTCACTTTTGAATCAGTCACTAGACTATATTTAATATTTGTTATTAAAAAAACATCAGAATTCTGATCTCGAGATTTAGACCCAAACATTTCCCTTCATTTTTATTATTTCTTATTTTGATTTGTCCTGATCACCAGGTGAGTTTGTTTTTCTGTCATCCACACGTCACATTTTGTTGTGTACAGTGATGTGCAGTGTCAGTATTTTCAATACTTCAGAAACCTGATGCTGTAGAAACACCTTTTCAACCAAATACCAACAAAATTGCAAAACACTTTTAATAACAATTTAAAACAAATCATTGACTTCATGTATTTGATTTGTTTCTTATTTCTTCTGTTTAAGGTTGTTGATGTTTTATAAAACATCCTTAAAAATGTACAGATTTGTAGTTTTGATTTTTGATTTGTTTTTGTTTTTTTTGCTGTAACTTTGAGTGTGTTGTACTTAGTCTTCATATGCTCTCCTTCCTAACAGTGCTTCAGGACAGTGTGTGTGTGTGTGTGTGTGTGTGTGTGATTCATTACAGTCGACGCATGTTTTTGCTGTGTTGAGGTCAAACCTCGTTGTTATTTATTTCTCTTTTAAACAACCACAGGTTTTTGTGCAAAGGTAAAAAGAAAAATTAAATATTTATGAAAACATTTTTTTCCTCTTGATGTTTTTGACCTTTTTTTTTCTTTACATTTTACAGCATCAGTTTGTTATTTGTTTATATTGTTGTTATTACTACATATCAATATTACTGACACTTACCTGGATGTTGTAAACACAAACACACACTCGACGGGTTTCCCTTCACGACACCTGTCTTTTTTAAATATTTCTGGCTTTTTGGTTTGATGTGAGGAGCAGATTTAAGGGAGAGCTGTCACTGTTCTCTTTCTGTTTCTTTTCATATCTTTTATGTGTGTGTGTCTCCAGATTAGATTGACCTTAAATTAAACAGATTTGTGAGTGGGACCTTACACAGTATTGGTTCACTTTTTAAAGCCTAAGGTTTTGACTTTAAATTTGAGGTATTTTAACTTTTCAACTAACACAAATTCAACACTTTCACATTTTTTGCCAGAAATTTTATTTCAAATGTTAACTGTGCATCTTTTAAATAGTTTTAATTTAACTTTTATTTATATTTTTTTAATTTAATTCAGAACAAAAGCAGGTTTCACTGTCATTCTCACTAGTTTCACAGTTTCCCTCAGTTTTATTTTATTATTTATTCATTCATTGAATTTTTTTTCTCTATGGAAATTTGTTCATTGTTATTTTGATGAAGAATAATTTAAATGAACTTTAAACAAAGATACAGTCTCTACACAGAGGTGTCTTTTTGTTGATTCCTCCTCACACTTATGTTTCACTATACGTGTGTGTGTGTGTGTGTGTGTGATATTTTGTAAATGTTCTTAGTCATTTAAGAACATATTGAAAATATTTACATCATTCATATTAAAACGTTAGAAAAAATCTGAACTTTTAATGGACATTTTTCAAACTTTTCCTTTTCTCTCTCACTGAACCTAAACTAAAATCTTAATAGATTCCAGCCAAATAAATCAGACACTGGTGTTTAACTTTTATTGTGTTTCTTGAAATATTAATAAAAGCAAACGTGATATTTTAGCCACAGCTTTTCCAGTCTTCCATGAGGAGCCGTGCTCTGTCGCCATTAAAAACAGGAAAAGCCTCAGTGTTGGAAACAATTCTTCATTTATTTATTTTCTTTTAGTTTAATTTTTTTTTATTTCACCTCATAACAAGGATCCTGAGACAGATGTGTTTATAGATTTACATATGATTATACTAAAGTACCCCAACACTGTGTCTCATGAAATATTTAAACACCTTCTCCAACATGGTCTTCTGGCCTGAACTGTAAATCCATGAACATCACATCAGTTCCACATTGATGTTTCCTCTCAGGAAGCTCCAACACAGGCTGGTGAAAACACACACTCCTCCATGAAGATGCACTTCAGCCATTTTGTTCTGACCACTCACTGTATAATGGCAGCCAGATTCTCTGACAGACAGAAACCTCTGCTCCTGTCCTCAGACTTCTTCTTCCTCTTCTTCTTCCTCTTCTTCTTCTTCTCACTGCAGCCACATGTGCAGTTTGTGTGTCTGTATTTTTTTCACTTTGTGCAGTTTGTGTGTCTGTATTTTTTTTACTTAAATCTGTGTTCTGATGTCTCAGTGAAAAGCTCCTCCTGTCAGCAGCAGAAAATGGCTGACTAACAGCTGAAGGCTCAGAGCTCCAGAGATGCTGCTCTGAGAAACACAACCCTGACACACACTCACAGATGACAACTGCTGCTCCAGAATAAAAAACCTGAACTCAAATATACGTTTGTCCTAAATGTGTTCATAAATGTGCACTGTTTCCAACCACGGAATGACTTCATTGTCTTCATATAAATCACAGGAATGGTCCAGTATGTGTGACATTAAAATGCACCCTGACTCTACTCATCATGTAAGATTTTAAATATTGGTCGTATGTTAGGAAACACTGCTTTAGGTAAACAATTTGAATGTTTTTTTGTCAAATAAGTATTTGTCCATATGCTTCTGTTCCTGTGGGTTGAAGGTTCGAAATTATTCTTTTTATATATAAAAAAGCCCAAAATGTCCTTAAAAAATTATATGTATATATATATATATATATATATATATATATATATATAAATGCACTAAAAGAAGGAAATGTAAACCCAGACATATGAAAACACACAGTTAAAAATAAAATAAACATTGATGATGGAGGATAAATTAATAACTTAGTTATTGTTCTGCCCAAAAAAATACCTGTCGTTGTTTATTACTTATTTCTCTCTGCAAAAAAAAAAATACAGTTCAAAAACGTATGATAAAAATGTAAACACACACACACACACACACACACACACATAAACTGTTGGATCTCAGTGACGTCTACAGCAGCGTAATGACAGAATCAAATGTGAGGAAAAAAAACCCCAGAAAACGAAGTGTCCGGGTGTTTAAAGAGAAACAAATTTAGACCCTGGTGTTTACCTTTGTCTCTGGAGTTTTGAGGACAGGAGACGTTTCCTCTCTGTGTTACTGTCCTAATGTGCCATGACTCTGTGTGTGAAGTATTTCCTTCTACAACTTTGATGTCTTTGTCTTCACAGGGCCAAAATGATGACGGTGATAAGGTGAGAGGAGACTCAGTAAAAACGTCCGTCCAGAGAGAGAGTCTGTGAAGGTAAATGAAAAAGTACACATTTTAAAAACACACTTCACTGTATTCACCTTAATGTTGCATCAACCAGGTTTATTTTTACACAGAAGGAAATTAATAAGAATTTAAAATAGAGTGTGAAGAGTCGAGGGGCAGTAGAAACGCAGTAAAGCTGTGTTTTCCCTCTAAATAGGACTGGTTTGATGACTTTGACAGACGGTCACAGGGACTTTTGTTAGCACATGGGTAACGAAACCCATTTAAAGTGTTAGAATGTGACCGTTTACAGAACATTGTCCAGGATTTTCTGATTGTGATACAGTATGATGGTTCATTGCAGCCACTCTATGGACATTTGAACCAGGTGAGATGTTTCTAAAACAAGGTGCTGTAGTCGGTCATCAGTCTACAGACCACATGACCCAGAGGTGCCTTCACTGGAGCAGCTGTTGATAAACAACATTATAACAGACTGAAACACCGTTCAAAATGATGCTGTAAACGCCATAGGGCAGTGATTCAGTAGCAGGACAACGTGACCAGGCGGTGGTTCAACATGGATTGGGAGCAACCTTAGAGGAGTGATGAGTAGACCAGCTTGGTGCAACCTGAAGTGAGGCAGCAGAGGTGTCCAACTGTTTTTCGTCACATTTTCTAGTGTTAAAAAAAAAAAAATCCACAGTGTGTCTTTGCGATTCCCAGGCCGCCACTGGAGGCACCGTTAGGGATGGTGAAACCCAGAACTCTCTGTGTAAAGCAGATGTGTAAGGCAGGCGTGCTGACCGCTACACGATGGCACCACTGTAATAAAATTAAAAAAGTGTAAAAAAAAAAGCCATTTTAACCCAAATCAGTTAAAAATGAAATAGTGGAGAGATGTGTTTGAGGACAGGAGTGTCTGGCCTCGGTCTGTGTTCCTGGAGGTGTGGCTTCCCAAAAAAAAGTATCAGAGCAGCAGGTTTCTGTTCCAACCATGACAGCAGGAGATGTCGTGTCCTGACACACCACACGTCGCCAACTCTGGAGGTTGGATCTAGAGACCGGTTTAAAAAATGTTTTTTTTTTCTGTCAGAAAAACTGTTTAGCGGCAAAATAAGTGATGGAAGAAAATTTGAACTAATTAAATCACTTTTTTTCCGTGAAGTAAACGTAAACTTTGGTGAAAGAACATCGACAGACCTTGTTTGTCAGCTTCTCTGTGACTCTCTGTCCCAGAGTCACTAACATGGTTACAGATCAGACCTGTAGGTTGAGTAGCTACAGTTACTCACAGTCACTGAGAGCTGGGCTGTGATTGGTTGAAGCCGACTGTGAAACGGTGTCCAGAGAAGCTACAGAAATGTCAGAATCTTTGACAGAACTTTTACTGAACGTTTGGAATCATAATGTTGATCAATAAGACTGAATGATTTTGTACAGAGAAATGTTTCTAATAATAAAAAACAATACAATTACACAGATATCCTCATTTAACCTGAAGGTGAAGTTACATCTGAACAAGACTAAAAAATAAAATAATATAAATAAAATAAAATAAATAATAAAAATAGGGAAAAGTATATAAAGTGTTTAATGTCGTACATAATAACTTGGTCCCTGTTCATGTCATGGATTTAGTTTTACCTTTAAGAATTTTTGCTATATGAAATGTTATAAAGCAAACATGCATTCATATTTATTTGCTGTTCTCAGATCAGCTGAATGACATGTTTTGTTTTGTTTTTTACCAAAACTAAAGAGAATTTCTAACTGCTGTGGTCAAATTTGATTCAAATACGTCACAGACACCAGTGTCATATCCAGTCACTGCATCAATAAATAACATCAAACACTGATGGTGGTGTAAACATCACTGACACTCAGTGTCAGTCGTTACAGTCGTTACAGTCACTGGGAGAAGGGCAACGTTAACGTCTCCACCTTAAACGCCCCGGCTGCCAAAACCCCCAGAACTCCCTCACACTCCTCTGGTCGACACACGCCACGGCCATTAAAAATGTGTCGTTTTGTTAGAACGACAAAAGCAGAAGTTTTTGTCCATTTACATGGAAGTTTATCAGCTCTGCACTATATCTGTGTGTGTGTGTGAGAGAGAGAGTGTGTGTGTGTGAGTGTGTGTTTATACATATTTTTTACTATGGAAATGTAATCATACACACAGTTTTACCATAAAAACCCTATTTTCACGTTTAACCGTTTGAGTTCAAATGAAACAGGTGAGAATTTGTTTGTTTTTTTAATGATTCACGTCCAGTTGTAGATGATCATATATTTATTATTATGATAATAATATTATCATAATTATTATGATAATATGAGTTCTGACTGTTTTACTTTTTTAAATCACAGAAAATAAAATAATGCAATTTCTGACAATGTCATATGTCTGTGTGTGTGTGTGTGTGTGTGTGTTTCAGAAAATGAAAATAGACAAAGAGTCCTGTAGATGTTCACAGACATTTGACTGTTGACATGAACGTCTCCATCAGACAAACAAATCATCAAACAGGTTTAAGTTCAAATGTTTTATTTTAGTTTGAATTACGTGTGTGTGTGTGGGGGGGGGTATTTTAGTTTGAATTACGTGTGTGTGTGGGTGTGTGGGTTTCTCCATAGCTGTGTGTGTGTGTGAGAGAAAAAGGAGATATGAACAAAGTGACGGAGGACAGCGTGAGCTGAGTCAGGATGAGTTGGAGTGTGTGTGTGTGTGTGTGTGTGTGTGTGTGTTTCTGGCCTTTCTGTGTTGCATTTGTGACATTTTAAGCTTTTAATTATCTTTTTTTGGTCTATTTTTTTTTATCTTCCAGGAAAAACTACATGAACGTAATCAAGTGACAGAGACCACAGATGTAACGAACTGCCAAAGATTCACACACAGGTAACAATGAGTGAATGTTTACACAAATATTACACAGAAAACCCTACACACATCAAACCTAGTTTTTAACTAAATCAGAGAATAATACGTTTAGAATTTACCATCATTTTTTTTCTGCATTTAAAATGTGATAGTAATAATTCAAAATTATCATTCTAAATGCAGTTATCACAAATAAAATTGTAAATAAATCTAACTGGAGCTGCTCAAGTTGGAACAGCCACTGATTCAGTTTTCTCTTCAATATTTATGAAAGAAATTCAATGTTGAAGTGTGTTGTTGTCAAATTTATATTTTAAAATGAACTGCTGTCTCTCTGTATAAGTGTACATATATATGTATATATATATTATAACTGACATAACTGACAAACTATATATATACAGTATATATGTATAAAAATATATATACATATATTGTTTATGTATTGTATATATAATACATTGTTTTTATTATATATATATATATAGTTTATTAAAATGAAAATCTACTTTTCTTTCCTGTATTTCCTCAGATGCAGCTGTAGTTTGTCAGTAGTTTCTGTTGGTCTTCATCAGCTGTTACGTCAGTTATAATTTGGAGGTTGTGTTTGACACGTGAAATTTACAAACGTGTGACGATTTGAGACTTTTATAGAAGGGACTTTTCAGATGGAATGTGTTTGTACTGATATATTCTTTATATCGTTTTGTCTGGTCATAAGGAACTCGTCCTGCTCGTGTTTCTCCCTCCATTCAGATTGTTGTTAGTTGTTGTCTCAACCTTTGAATGGTTGTATTTTCTCGGTAGTTAAATGGACGTGTCAGTGAAGAGGGGATTAGAACCAGAGACTTTGAATGTGTATGGATTTGTACATGTACCAGAGAAGAATCTAGTTTGAAGTGTAAGGTGACGTTCGGTCTACTGTGTGGACAGTCACGGTGTGTTGGTCTGCCGTGTACACAGACCACAGCTCAGCTCGATGTCCGACTGCTCTGGGACACCTGTTAAAACCTGTGTGAAGGGCACAGGTCCGTCACTCATGCTTTTCATTGTGTGTGTGTGTGTATTAGTGTGTGTTGGATGCGGGTTGTCTGCGTCGCTGTTCGATTCCCGGTGCGTTTCAGCAAGGCATGAGTGGACAGCGACACTCCAGAGGCAGAGCGTGAAGGCTAACGAAAAAGTTTCCAAATCTGACAAAGTTTGTGATTCAGTAGAAATGTTTCACTCACTCGGAAATCAGTGCGTTTGTGCTGGTGGTTACAGTCAAAACTGAACTGTAAACTGAAGGTGGTAGAAAATAATAACATTTTAAAACCTATTTTTTGACGTATTGTTATCGAAAAACCCGGTCTTTATATCGTGATTTTAATTGATTTAAAAATCGTTGACAGTGTTTTCAATGGCTAGAAAAAAAAACAATGACGTAACAAACAAGTTACTTTCTGACTCGGTGTGTGTTTGTGTGCGTGTGTTTGTTCGTGCACGCTCGTGTGTGTTCGTGTTCTTAAGCACTATCGATACTGGGAGTGGTGTATTTACTTCATCGACACACAAAACAGAAACGAGTCGTTAAGCACTATCGATACTGGGAGTGGTGAACAAAACAGAAACGAGTCAAACTGACACCTGGAAAAAAGTGGTTTGTTGAACAATGTAGGCAAATGAAATCAGACTTTAGTGAAATTTGAAGAGTTTTGCTCGATTGTCCGGGAAAATTCAAAGTTTGTCAGATCACAAAAAAAAAAAAACCTCTTGTTGAGATGAGGCTGAGAGGAGATTGTGTTTGATGCACTTTCTGTTTTGTACGTTTAAAAAGTCAACAGTTTTGGAATAAAACGTTCAGGTTGAAGAGGCTTGTGTTTAAGTTTTAGTGAAGTTCGTGCCAGTGTGTGTTTAAGTTGTCATTTCAGGTTGAAGAGGCTTGTGTTTAAGTTGTCATGTGTATAGAATAGTTCGTGTAGAATGGGTTTGCTGTTGGTTTATATATATTGAAGATTCGCTGTGGACACGTGGACTCTGTGGCTGCAGAGCTGTGGTCGTGTTTGTACAAAAATAGATTTACAGAGTTAGAGATTTGTTTGTGTTTCTGCTCGTTTTTTTAATCATCTTAAACAAATCAAATCAAATCTAAAACATGTTGATATTTTTGTGATGTTTTGTTGGACGTTTAATAGAGGCTTAAGAGAAAAGAAGAGACTATTTTTATTTAGTAAAACTCCGGCAGGTCAGACATGAAGTAACACAGCACTAAACCCACAATATCTATGTTGTTTTCAGCTGATGGAAGATGAACTCGACGATGTACGATAGTGTGTGTGTGTGTGTGTGTTCTGTTTAATTGTACATTAGGGTTTTAAATTTTTAAATGATATATATTCCTAACCAGAGTCTGAAACAATTATATGTTGTATATAATTTCCATTGTACTTTTGTGTATACTTTATTTTGTGGTTTGACTTATATTATATTGTACTATACAGATGGATGTACCGTTTTTTTCTACTTTAATATTCTAGCATTTTCTTTGTGCATTTTACACTGTGCAGATGTTGTACTTTGTAGCATGTCTGCTTCTCTGATTTCTGTTAGAGTTGACACTTTGTTAGACAGTGATTCGGTATAGTTTCTGCTCCTCTCTCTCCTCTCTCCTCTCCTCTCTCCTCTCTCCCCTCTCTCCCCTCGGTGCCGTCTCGCAGACCTCCATTCCTCCTCTTGTGTCGGAGAATGTGAGCAGCTGCATGAAGGAAGTCCTCACGTGGACCGTGTTTTATAGTCTCTGACTCCTGCTGAGTACATGACAGCCTCTGTCCAGTGTCTCTCTGTCCCTGTTGGTCAGAAACTCATGTTCAGTTTGAAGGTGTGTGTGTGAGTGAGTGTGTGTGTGTGTGTGTGTGAGAGAGAGAGAGAGAGAGAGAGAGAGAGAGAGCAGGCATGGCGGCAGAGGAGCTGGTGTGATGGACTCTCCCAAAACTGAGAATGAAACACACACTCACAGCTGACTGTTTCTGTACCATTACTGTGACCTACTGATATCTGTATGTACAGAATTTATTCATCAGAGAAATCAGTGAAATAAAGCTCCGGAATGTCACACACGTCTGACTCAGTGTTTATGTAACGCACTCCAACACTCAGCTCTTTCCCCATCTCAATATTTTTGGAGAGAGGAATTACAGCCACGAAACATTGCAACTCTCGCGAGATTCTGGCAGCCAAGTTTATACTGGGGGTTGTAGTTGTTTGCTTTTCTCTCTCCTGGCTGCTGTGAACCTGTTCTCGATCACACTGCAGAACCTGAAGACTAACAAACACGTGGCGCAGAGCAGGTGCACGGCTGCACATCTGTGCAGCTCGTCGTCAGAGTGATGCAGTTTGAATACCTAAAATAGACGAGTGACTCATGTCTAGGTGGGAGCAGAGACTGGTCTCACAGACTGGCACCGCTTTAGCCAAACGTTCTCCAAAGGGGCGGGAGGAGGCGCACATGTTTGGCCAATGATAGCATCCTTTCATTCATAAAGTGGTATGGGCAGGTTTTTTTCCCGAAAGCGTGGGTTTGGAGGGTTTCATAATCCTGAGTGAAACTGACAAACCTGTTCTGGAGAGAGCCAATGGCAGAGTGTGGATGGGAGCTGCTGTAATGCTCGTCCAATCGGCTCTCACCGCGGTCTCCCTTCATACAGAAACTCGAATGAATGGAGGAAGCTCTCGGTTTGATTGACGTGCAAATGCACCAACGCGCGTGGCGCGGCGGCCCGGACGCAGCCAGTGGGAGCAGATGTGGGCGGTGCGCAGTGAATTAGGCTAGACAAGTGTTGGGGGAGTGTGTGTGATACAACTTCCTTATAAAGGGACTCTCTCTCTCTCTCTATCTCACGTTGTGGCAGAGAAATTAGAGCACATTGCCTAAAATTCGGGTGTTCACACACACACATACACACCGAAGTCAACGGGAGCTGCTGCTGAAATGGAGTGGACGAAAATTGAGGAGACGTTGCGCAGGGCCGAGACGCCTCTCTTCTGGGTCGGTGCTTTGGCCGTGGCCTCTCTGGTGCTGTGGCTGCTCTACAGGCTGTTCTCAGGCTTCAGGATCTGGGTCTTGGGGAATGGGAAGCTGCTGTCTCCGACGCTGGGCAAATGGGCAGGTGAGTAAGAGAGTCAACATGACTGTCCACGCCACGTCCACGGTCACGAAGGGGGCAACTCAGAAGTAGGCAGGTGAGCTCGACGTGAAAAGCCCCAGGTTTGGCTTATGTTGATTGAAATAAAAAGCTCAGTTTGGCTGAAAGGTGTGAGTTTGATTTTTGCTGGGATTTGTGGCTTGATTCGAACTAGGCTCTGGTGTTGCGTAACAGGCGCAGGTGCACAGCTGTCTGATAAGATAATGAAGATTATTAGGCTCAGTTGGCTGTTTCTTTTCCTCCCCTCTGTCTGCTGCCTGTGAGGCTCCAATCAGCGTTTTGGTCCACAGTTGGAGCAGCAGAGGGGATGCCCCACATTGGTGAGACCAGGAGCCAAATTGCGCAGGCAATGCGCACTTTTCACAGAGCTGTTTTATGTGGGTGAGCTCTGAGCCGGTGCACTACTGAACCACATTAGTCCATCCATCCGCATGATGTAGGGCAGACCCTCGTACCAAAGTATGAACGTGACCCACACTCTGATTCTTCCTCCATTTGGCCCAACATTTCAAACATTTAAAAAAAAATCTCAACACAGTGCCATGCTGTTCGTTGGTGACGTCGATCAGTGGCTCATCACATCATTCTGCCTGCCCCACATATTTTAAGATTTTTTTTTTTTTAATTTAGCTCTGTCACACTGCTCCTGTACCAACTCAGGTCTAATGAAGTGTGTTTCTGTTTTACATTGAGCAAAATCTCAGAGGAGTCGCCTCTCCATCTGTGACCCACTTCTTTGGTCTCCTTTTGGCGAAGACCACTGCGTCTTCAGCCTCTTGCTGCATAATTCTGCCGAGCCACCATCCTTTGCTTAGGGATAACCTCAC
>NC_024312.1:5247651-5259008 GCF_000523025.1 Cynoglossus semilaevis | reverse complement strand
ACGCTTCGTCATCTTTTGGTCTTATAGAAATTGTGATTTCTCCCACCCTGGCCCTCCCCACTTCTTCTCTGACTCCTCACACACACACACACACACACAGAGATCTCAGCTTCATACCAGGTGCAGAGATTTCCTTCTTTAACTGCAGAATCAATTTTAGAAAACAAGCTCTAAATGTAACTCCATACAATCATTTACATCTGCTGGATGTCATGCCATAGTTGTTGCCCTGAATTTTCACCCCCCTCTTCCCCGTCCCCCTGCCTCCCACCCTCCCCCATCAAGAGGTACAACGTCTCTCCCTGAAACCAGTTTCTGCCACCAGTCCAGTCCGACTGGTCCTCGGCTCTTGTGTCATCCTAACGGTTGAAGTCTGTGCTGGAGGTGACCCCGTGCTGCTGAAACAGAGGGTGTTCTCCACAGCTGGTTGTACTGGATGCACAGGTCTGGTCAGGTTGAGCAATGGCATGATTTCCTTCACACTCGTGTGTGTCTGTCTCCACCTTTCAGACCAGCACCTGTTGCAATGAGATAAACTATAGGCCTTTGTTGTTCCAGCCACAGAGATTGACCATAGGGTTTATTGTGTGAGTCTTTTTAAAAACAGATCAGATTTTTTTTAAATTTGTAGCAGTAAATGTTCCTTTTCTATGTTACACTTGATAAAATTCTCTATCCCCTAATTCACCACCAGAGTTTTACATTCATTCAAAATAACTGATGCCAAATCAGTTATTTTATATATATTTTTCTTTTCATTTAATGACAGGTGTGTATTTGGAATTGAACTGCAGCTCCAGGTAAATTCCTCGGTTAAGAATGCTGTGAATCCATTTGAACTGAGCTGCAGCTAAGGTTCACGGACAGACGAGCCTTCAGTGGCAGAGTGGTATTTCCTGGTCAGACAGGTTTCCTCCAACTGTCTGGATTAACACTGAACTCTTTTGGTCGACTTTTTATTTATTTATTTCTGTAATCAGGTTTGTGTTTTCGCGTCATTGGTTTTTATTTGTGTAGTTGGAGTTCTGCAGTTATTAAATCCAGTGTGGAGCAGAGTCAGGCGTGCAGATTTTCACCTTAGTAGATGAGACATCTAGTGGCAGAATAGGAGCACTGCAATACCAGAGAGGTGGATTCCCCCAAGCTTTCCTGCTGCCTACACTCAGGCACACATGGTTTCTTTACAGTTGCTTTGACTGAACTTGAGCAACCACTATGTAACTTTTATTTAAATTCATTAGCTTTTCTGAAAAGAATCACTTAATTTAATAGTTGCCACTGACTCCTTTATTGGAAAACAAACTGTCTTTCTCTCCTTTTTACATACAGATTTGTGAGTTCTTCTCCTTTTTGTCACCATCTCATCAGTCATATGATGTGATCCCTGCTTCTCTAACGTTGTCTCCAAACTAAAGCACCTTCAGCTCAGCTGCTTCTTTCTTAGACAGTGCCAGTGCATCCATAACAAAAACTACAGCAGCTCTCCTCACAGTACAGCTGCATTAGTGCTAAAAATGTTGGGTAATTCAATCAAACCTTGGTTAAACACACTTTTAAAATGTGGCTTTAATATTTATGCTTCTGTATTTCTATGCAGCATCTGTCAGGGCAGCACCTCTGCCCTCTCCCCTCCTGTTGTCACTCTCAGCCCCCAGCATTTGATGTTACATAACGCAGGCTGTGCGTGTGTGTGTGTGTTTGTGAGAGGGAAATGCATGATGGTGGAGGATGCTTTTTGCACCGGCGGGGGTTATAGTGATGTAAAAGGAAGCTGAGAGCCCCCCCTCACTTTGACATCAGTTTATTGAGAAAATCACTCTATTATATAAGAAGGATGCAGCCATTCATCAGATAAGTCCAGGGTTGACAAAGGCTGGGGTCAACACTTATGCAACAACTGGTAGAGTGGGATTGGCCTCTGGGGATGCATGTGAAACGGGAGTTATTCAAAAGTGACGGCTGTCATTAATTATAATGAAGGAACATTTATCAGTGTGTTTTTATGAATAAGCCCAGAGCTTCATTCATGAGAAAAATGCACATATGTGAATGAAATGTGTGAACGTGTGCAGCTGAGGCAGGGTCTCCACTTGTTCATCCTAGTGAGTGTGCTTCCCCCTAGTGCTTTGTGTGAATGTGTGGGTGAGGAGACAGAGGGAGAGACAGAGAGAGAGAGAGAGCTGCTCACTGCAGCTCATGTGAGGAAACACACACTCTCTGACACGTGCCAGAAACTGTGAATGCTGGGTGAAAATACTGTACATCTCCCCCCACCCCCACCCCACCTTCACTTCACTTCACTGAACATCAGCCTTCTTCACAGTTTGTAGTCTGTACAATTTTATCAATCTACCAATTTTCTTTTTTACAACTGTATGTATATTTTTGGATGAAAATTCTGTTCAAAAGTAATTTTTGTTTTTTCAACATTTCCCCTAATTCCCCTAACTGTCTTATGTTCAGTTTCTGTCTCCTGGATCGTTGGTTTTCTAGATTCTGTGCAGACTACGTCAACATTTTCGACATAACTTCAGCATGTAGTCACTACGTCAGTCCTTTGTTTTACAGCAAGTGATTAAATGGTGTACAGTTGCGAAACTGGAGTGACGTAAACTTGGATTCCTGTTGGTGGAGAGACGTACGATAAACATTGCTCCTTTGAGCAAAATGTTGAGCGACGACACCTGGATTCTTCAGTGACTGTGGAGCAACTAAAATGTTTGCTAGAAGTAGAAAATCATAGAAAGTCACAGAGGCTGAATAATGTGAACAAGGGCTGCTAAAATATAAAACCTAATTTTGTTTGTGCAAAAGCAAAAATATGTTTCTTAACAAAATAACCAGATTACTTGGAAACTTTTTTTTTAGCTGCAACACAGCACCTCACATAGATATGATGTGAAACTGCGATTTCCTTCTTCCATCACTAAGATATAAAAAAGGAAAAAAGAAATCACTTCACATCAAACAGTAACACTTCAGTTTTTAGTCTCTTAGAAAAAACCCTCAAATTGACCGGTTGACTATCCCAAAAGTTTTATAATTATTTTAGCTGTAACATCACGCTGGTTTCAGTACAATGTTCCACAAATGCAATGTTGTTTAGAGAAGTTTCTGTTGGAATAGAATACCTGGAGGATTCCAGTTACCTCAGAGTTTCCTGAACAAAAGAAGTCAAAGTATGTGGAGTCGACATTCATCCACTGCCAAAAAGAAATGAAAAATGAAAATGGTCATTTCATCAGAGCAGTGACGATTGTGTGGCATGTCATACAGAAAGTCCTGAAGTGGATTTTACACAAAACCATCCTCATTCCAGACAAGTGAAGGATGGACTAGACTAGACTAGACTGTCTGTCTAATAAATGTGACTGAAGGGAGGGGGGCAGGATATTCCTGCTCTCTACCCAAATATAGTAGATTCTGCTTCTATCTTGAGCTGCACTCTGGGGAAAGCCCCCCTTTCTCCCCCTCCTCCCTCATTTCTTCTCCCCCCCAACACATCCAGCTCTTTGTTTTTATCGACTTTCATAATAACCCATGTGGCACTATATCCCCTACTATTTAAAGCAGTGTGTGTTTGTGTGGTGTAGGTGTGTATTTTATAGGGAGAGAGGGGGATGGAGAGAGGTGTCTTTGGATGCTCTGCTGCATCCCTCCCTCCCTCCTCCTCCCTCCTCCTGTGTGGCAGGTGGGGCTGCTCTTTGATGGGAGAGTTGAGGGTGCGACAGATTACATAACCGTACGGAACAAGAACAGGGCACACGAGGACCGCAGTATTTCCTCTGTGAGAATCCTAGTTTAGGCTTCCGTTTTTAGTGAACTCTTATTTCGGTCTTTTTCTGTTGTACAGCCTATATTAAAATGTCTCGAATCTTCCGAAAAGATCGTGTGTTTATATCGGAGTGGAAGTCATTTTGACAAATTAACCACCAGCCGTTGGAAACAACGCCGTTCATTAAAAAAAAAGAAAGCTAACGTTTTAGCTACAGTAAGGCTACAGGCTTAGCCCGCGTTGTCGTTCTCCATTAAAGCTGTGTTCAAAGCTGCAGATATTTTTTTGCTTTAATCACATTTAGAGTTGTGTGTTTCTGAGCCTCCCGTGCTGCTCACTGCTGGTATCAGTAGGTTTAGGTGGAGGAGCTGAGGATGTAGCAGCTGCTCCGTCGTCCTGGTGATTGTGATGGAGGTGGGGGGGGGAGAGGGGGGCTTGTTGGTATTCAGGTGCTGCGGCAGGCAGGCAGCTCCCAGACGAGGCAGAGCTGGCGCGCTGCTATTTTTACTCCTCCTGCTGCTTTTTTTAGACCCTCGGAATAGTGAGCAGGCAGCAGCAGCAGGGGCTGCTCCACTGCTGAGGACGGAGGGAGGGAGGGAGGCACAGATAAGGCCGGGGGATGTCAATACCTCTGGACGTGATCTGCAGCATTAAGCACCGGTTTATGGTGCGGGCGCGCCACCATCAGGATGACTCGGGTGGACCATGTTGGACTTTCTTTTTTTTTGTTGTTTTTTTTGTTTGTCAGAGACAAAATAATTGGGGTGGGTTAGTGGAGTCTAGAGGATGCTGGGTTTAGAGTTAACCTAGTGGAAGTTAATGAGGAACAGCAGCAGTGCAAACATCCTTTCTGCTGCTCACACGTGTGTGTGTGTGTTTGAACAAAGAATCTCCCCTGAATCTGTTAATTATTTTTCCATTTTATACACTCTCACACACACACACACACTCCCCCCCGTTGTCAGGGTGTTCCACTGCATCTTCTCTCATCATCAGTGACACTACTGTCATTCACGTGGTTTCTTGCGTAGAGGCTTTTTGTCACATCTGAGTGTGTGTCATGGATGTAATGTTGTTTATGTAAAAGAAACTTCATTAGACATGTCATCAAACTACATTCTGTTGAATTCTGGGAGTGGTTTGGCTTTTTAATAAACAGTTTGAGGCATTGGAGATGTGAAATCCCTAGATTACGTTCTTTGTTCACAGCTGGTTGACGAACTGATAGTCAACTTAGAATGAAATATTAAATGTCTAAGGAAGCTGTAAATCGCTTTCCATTCAGAAGGAGTTGAACTGCCTGTAAATGTACATACACCTGAACGGTGTATGAAACGGTTGTTTTTGGGACCCCAGAATTAAAATTTATACAAACAACATTTAAGGACAATATCATATTTTCCTTTTTTTGCTGTAGATTGGATTGTGAATTCCCACTATCATATTTTCCTTTTTTTGCTGTAGATTTGTAGGATTGTGAATTCCCACTGTTTACCTTTTTACCAAATTGTCAACTGTTTTATAGCAAAACCACATATTTAATAAAGAAAATGAATCAGCCCCCTTTACCCTCAGCCCCCTCCAACCATCTCATTAAAAAGAACACACTTCAGTCTCACACTCACACTCTCTCCCTGGACAACATTTATTGAAAAAAGTACTATTATATAATGGGTGGGTGGAGTGTGCAGTCATTCATAAGTACGGCACGAGGATGGGTGGGCGTTGTGCATGAGAAGAGGAGTGGGGGAGTAACGAAGGGAGACTTTAGGCTTCCATCAAACACTAGATATCATATAAAATGAAGAAGTCATGTTTGTGAAGTCATTTTAACTCTAACTGCTCAGTTCTACACTCTGTAGTGGGTGGAGGTGTTTGATGGCGTCCTTTATTAAACCCCAGTTTACAAATCATTTTTCATTAAATATGACTTCTTAAAAAGTAAATTATTAAGACCTTAGTTAAACAATTTGTCAGGGGTATCGTCAGAATTAGATTTATGCACCGTCAGGATTCAGGTATGAGACAGTTTTACCTGTTTTCACACTCTGTCACACAACACGCTGTGAAGTTTTCTTTAAAGAAGTTAAGAAAATGCACCTTTGAGGACATTCTTGTCTTGACCGTGAACCTCAGCCGCGTACAGCACTGTAGGTGTGGGACGGCACATGTCCCAGCTGCTGTCTCCAAAGGGACAGGAATGTAGTCCGTGTTCTACTGATCTCTATTCACTCACATGGAGAACGTTCATTTATCTCTGTTTCTTGGTGACGTTTTACCAACAGTTTGAAGTGGTAGCTTCTTTATTTTTTATTATTATTCTCATACTTCAAAATGGTTGCATCTCCCACCACCCTTCACCAACCTTGTGACTTTGCAGTGGATGTATCTCCCCAGACTGTTAGCCTCTCCCTGCCTCTGCAGCATCAGCCTGCTGCGGTTCATCCTCTGCCCATTCAGGCTTTTTCTTTTCCAGGAGGTTTCATTCTTAACATGGTGGAGTTTTAAAAATAACCAGAGATTTTGGTTTCTTTTCCAGTTGTCTTTCTTCCTCCCTCTCTCTCTCTCTCTCTCTCTTACATTCACTCACTCACTTGCCCCCCCCCACTCCCCCACCTCATCCACTGCATCTCTGCTCTGTCTCTTTCTCCTTCACTCATTCGTTCTTTTGCTTTGCTCCAGTTCTATTTTTAGCCCACCCAGGATCCCTCCTCACCCCCTCTGTCCCGCTCCCTCTACCCCACTTCACCCTCCTCGTTTCTCCTGCTCCATGTTCGTCATCACTCCCTCCCCCTCCCATCCCCTCTCTCATTTTGTCTTTTCACTGCTCTCCAGCTCTTTGTCAGAGAATGTCCTCTACCTCCATTAATCTTTCATTAAACCTGGCTAATAATACATTTATGATGCGCAAATCTGTATGTGTTTTTAAGGACCCAGTTCCCCCTCACTACCACCTTTAAGAACTTTTTTTTTCTTGATGTTTTTCTTCTCGTCCCTTCATGTTTCCTCCTCTCTCCCTCCATCCATTCTTTCCTCCCTCCTTCCATCAGGAGTTGATGGGCAGTGAGGGATTTAAAAATAGCTCTGCTTTGCTTGACAAGGTGCAGAGAACTCTGAACACAGGAACATCGGCTCCCATCTGTCTGCTTATGCTTCTGCCTCTTCACTGACTGGCTGCAGATTTGCTCTCGTCCTTAAATCTGCCCCGTGTTACTACACTTTCTTTGTCTGTTGTTTTTAATCGTTGCCACTGAAGACGACGTAGATTCCAGTCTGCGAAGAATCCGTCTTTAACCTCTGTGTTTTACTATCATAAAGGATTCATTAGGTGTGGCCTTTACAGTCTCCATTGTTCTTTTATCTAAATGATCTTTCATTAACTCTCTGCTCTTTGTCTTGGTGAAGAAACCTTTGTGACTAATTACACCTTCACCCTCCTGGGATGTATTTTACATCTTGGTCACAATTCATACGTTAAACATTTATTGGCGTCTCGTTTCGTATCATCGGAGTGCTTCGACTGAGGCTTTCCCAAAAAAAGCATGGGAATAGTACAGTGGGGTGTGTCACCTGTTGAAGTTGCTCAGGTTCAACTTCATAAAACCATAATGACAACCGAAAGCGGACGAACTTGAAGTTGAGGTGTGGCCTGAGACTGCTTTACTACGCTTTAGATTTGTGTGTTTTTAGCGTGCGACAGGTTGACGATGGAAACGTCGTATACTTTACATTTGGTCTGTTTGTGGAAGGGTCAGGCTGGAGGTCACTGGGATGAATGAACTTCCACTGTGGTGCCGTCTTACTGTTAAGTACATTCTCCAGTGAAGGGAAGTCATTTGTTCAATCTACCAATACTGACCTCTGTGTTTCCTTTGTCTCTGTAGTTGTGACGGGAGCCACGGATGGAATCGGAAAATCCTATGCAGAGGAGGTGAGACTGGTGAACTCTACTACTAACAAAGGCCTGACACATGTTGGTGTCACTGATCTGCTGTAGGTTTACCAGCAGTTTAGAGTCAGGAAATGAACACACTCCAGGGAGAAGAGTTTCTGAACTGTTTCTCCTATTTGACCTTACACTCTTACTGCTGCTGTCATTGGCATGTGACTGCTCACTGCTAATTATAATTTAATCACCTCCATTATTTAGGCAGCAACTTTCACTGAGATTGGAAACTTCTTTACAAGGTTAAAGTGTTGATAAAATCAGACATTACAGTAAACTCTATGGTGAATGTTCTTATCTGTGGAGTTATTTAGGTTTTATTACAGGCAGAATGTTGAGGCAGGTTTTTTTGTGTCCTTTTTTTCAAGTGTCCTATGCAGGCAGAATGTTGAGGCAGGTTTTTTTTGTTTTTTTAGTAATCAACTAAAGTGTCCTATGGTTTCTCATTTCAGTTCAGTTATATATTATATTATATTACTATTATTTATTATATTTTGATATTTAACATCGGGGTCCTTTTTAATAGAACTGTTGTTATATTTTCATGTTCAGACTTAAGTCCAGGTGGATAATATTTTTGATAAACATAACTAAAGACATCTTGTTCCAAACTTGTCCATTTACTGTCATGAAGGATCAAATGGAAACTTGAACTTACTCAAAACCTCAGGTAGAAGAGGTTAATATGTTGTATTTTTACTCTAATTTTAAAAAGACTCTGTTCTGTTTTGTTTGGTTTGTCGTCTGTCTTTTCAGCTGGCGCGTCGTGGATTTGCCGTGATGCTGATCAGTCGTTCCCAGGACAAGCTGGATGACGTGGCCAAATCCCTGGGTGAGTGTACATACACTTTGTTGAGTACATTTAGTGGGTGTGTGTTTGATTCCACCACATCATGGAAACTATCAGACTAAGAAAACGGAGCTCGTCAGTTACCAGGTCCAGAACCTGAGTCACACCTGATCAGCAGAAAAACAATACTGTCAGGGTTTAAAGGCGTGGCCTTCACCTAATGTATGGTTTCTCTGTGCGGTGGCGAACGGGGCAGACTGTTTTGCTTCCCTGGTGCCTGTAGAGACGGTCTAATTACGTGGAATGGCTAATGAAAGTGACACGTGAGGATTTTCAGTTTTCGAGTTCACACACACAGAACGAACCACTGGTGGAATGAGCACCTGTTTTTGGAAAGGAACGACTTTTTCTGGGCCTCCTTGACAGAGTAGTTTTCTCTCGTCTGCCCCCCCACTCCCCTCCCCGTTCAAACAGTGCCCTCGCCCCAATTCCCTCTATTTTCTACCCCTCTCTGATGTCTCCCACAGAGCAATTTTCCCTGTCGTGCTTCAAGTCCACAGAGGGGGTGAGGGGGTAGTCACGAGCCAGTTGCAGCGTGCCCGACTCTGGCACTCTTCCCTCACGATTAGTCTGACAAAGCCTTCCTGCTTGGCATGTTACTGAGCAGCCCACCCTTTCAGTCCTCCAATGTCATTGTTGCTGTTGTTTCTCCTCTTTCCTGGGCAGCTTTTAAATATCTTTCGTGGTCTCATCAGATAAGGGCAACTCCAAAATGTGATGTTATAGGTGTGACCTTAATTTATAGACACCTTGTCAACGTCTGAATGAGCTGTCATGGTCATCGCTGACCATCATTGACTCAGAATCTGATGACCGTTTTCAAATATAGATTTTCTGGATGGTTCTGACTCATTCTGGCCCAGTTTTTTTTTTTTTTTTAATCTACTCACTGCCTCACACCCTTCCATATTTTCTTCATCTCATTTCAATCCTGACTGAACACATAAACACACTCGCTTCTGTTTGTTTTGCGGAGATTCATCGCAGCAAATTTCTTCATGCAACTCTCTGTGCCATCTACCAGCTAAACAAGTCTCTGGACAAAAAAAAAAATTCTAATTGCTGCTGGCACGTCAAACATTAGGGAGTGGAAGGGAGAGGTAAAGGATTCCTGGGCCTAGTATGTTGGTGCACACTGCCCTCTACAGTTCGGTTTTCAATGAGGGTTCTCCTGCTCCGTGTCATTAAAACGGATTCAACGTTTTGAAACGGGATCATTGCAATGCGGTATCGGACTTTGACACACCCTCTGTGCCAAGTGTGAAACCTAAAACTGAAATCTCAAAACTCATCTCTGAGCTCACACACAGCCTGTAAAACAATACTGTGTTGTGTGTTGTGATTTGGAACGCTCTCACGCTCCATGGTATTTCACACTGAAGCCTGTTTGTTTTCTTTCTACAGAAGAGCAGTTCAATGTAGAAACCAGAACCATTGCAGTGGACTTTGGTAAAACAGACATCTACTCCAAAATTGAGTCGGGGTTGGCCGGTCTGGAGATTGGTGTTCTCGGTAAGAAATGCTTCCTTGTTTGTTTGTTTGTTTGTTTTTTGTTGTTGTTTTTTTATGCTGTCTATTCAACTATTGTGAAACCTGTGTTGACATTTGACCTGTGAGATATGGATTCCTCCTGTGGCCGCTTTAAGGCCTGTGAGGTTTAAAATTTGAGAATTTTAGAGCTGCTGTTGGTGCAGACTGAAGTTCACAATGTACTGTACTTCTTAGTTGAACATTTAAGGAACTCTTTGTCCTTTTTTTTTTTTTTTTTAAGTACCATTTGTGCTCCACTGGTTGTGAGGCGTGGCTGTGTCTGTCTCTATCTTTTTGCTTTTGCTGCCATCTTGTGCTGTAGAAGTTTGTTTTTTACTTTTGCAGCAGCACTCTTCTGTAGAGGACAGAAAAGTAATAACTTATTTTACCTTTTTTTAAATTTTTATCTCCATCAGTCAACAACGTTGGTGTGTCTTACTCCTACCCTGAGTACTACCTTCACATCCCTGATCTGGACAAGGTCAGTTACTACTTCATAATGTTTTTGCTTAATAATCTTATGAACTTTTTACATCAGATTTGGTGCTGCCTCATTTTTTAAACACGTTTACTTCATGTTTATTACATGGTTTTCTATCGGGGTGAATATTTACCTGACATGAACCGTCTTTTGTTTTAGTTCATCACCAACATGATCAACGTCAACATGACCTCAGTGTGCCAGGTAAGTTTGGCTCTGCACATCTTCACTCTTCAGCTGAAATCTTCCAGGATAGGTTTTCATAGGATCAATGTTCTTTATTATTATTTTAATTTGTCCTTCCATTCTACTGCTCCTTCTTACATGGTACCTGCAGTGTCTCAGTTGTTCCCAAAGCAACGGTGGTCTACACCAACGCTGTCTGTACTCTCCACCCACGCAACTCTCTCTCTGTTGTGTTTTGCTTGCCTCTCCCTCTCTTTCCCCTTCTACTTTTAGTCCTTTCAAATAAAACTCTTTCCAATCTTGTCCTTTGTGTGTGATGGCTGATAATAACCCAGCCTGTGTTGTTGTCATTATTTCAGATGACCCGCCTGGTGCTGCCCAGGATGGCTGAGAGGTGAGTTTAAATGATTGGCTTCCATGTTTTGCGACATGACTGCAGTCGGGCACCAACATGGTGAATGACACAAGGTGGCACAGCTGAGCTCAGGGACTCCTGACACCACACAGTGGACGTAACACATTTTAAAACGGCTCAGTTTGATTTCATAAAGAGCACTTTTTTAAGAGGAAAGTCTAGCAGAAATCCTCC
>NC_024312.1:5219847-5245392 GCF_000523025.1 Cynoglossus semilaevis | reverse complement strand
GGGTGCCAATGTAACGCACCCGGCCCCTTCCCCAGTATCCGTGTGTGTTTGGGGGGGGGGGTTTAATGTGAATTTGACAGTGGGGTGAATGTCTACACAATCTGTATCAAAAAAGCATCTGGACTCCATTAAAATGTGTGCTTTTGAAGTAAAGAAAAAAACCTCCTGAGAATGTGTTGTTTACTGATCTCAGATCAGTGCGAAGATTTCCACCTATTGTTGTATTAACAGAAGCTGCAGATTAAGACAGTTACTATTAACAGCACAACTGCAATAACGTACCGTCAGTAATAATAGTCAGTGCAAGGGTTGATTTTTGTGCTAAATGTGATTTTTCTGTTTCTACCCAGATCCAAAGGAGTCATCCTTAACATCTCCTCTGCTAGTGGCATGTACCCTGTCCCTCTGCTCACAGTCTACTCTGCCACGAAGGTATGGGTGACATCTTGACGTATAATTCAACCTTTTTATTGGCCATTTCCATTTTATTTTTGGCCTATTGTTTTAATTGATTTGTGATTCTGTGTGCAGGCCTTTGTGGATTTCTTCTCTCGTGGTCTGCAGGAGGAGTATAGACGTCAGGGAATTATCATCCAGGTATGTGTGCTGGTCTTATCTGCTCAAAAGTTAAAAAAAAAAAAGTTAAAAAAAGAATATGAAGTCAACAAGTAGTATTTTTAGATTGTTTTTTTTTTAATGCTACGGTTCATGAGCGATGCCTCTAAAATACCAATTATAGCTTTATTTTTTCCCCACATATGCTATTTCAAGGATTTGTTGTACTCGTATTTCTTTTGCACCACCTGGTGGTTGTACAAAACATAACAGTTTCACCTCACCAAACCCAATTGAGTGTTTCCAATTGACAGTGCTGGCCATGATTAACCCGTTATATATATATTTTTCCATAATCATAGGGTCTAAAAGTGACGTCAAGTTTCACACCAGTCAGAAAACCCACCCTGAGAAAGAGCACTGTTTTTACAAAGCACTTTATCCTTTATTGTTACAGAGTGTGCTGCCTTTCTTCGTTGCAACAAAGATGACTCGTATCAGGAAGCCCACCTTTGACAAGCCCACCCCTGAGCGCTATGTGGCAGCTGAACTCGCCACCGTGGGTCTTCAGAGCCAGACCAACGGTTACTTTCCTCACGCTGTCATGGTAAGAAGTGAAATTATCTTCATTACGTGTTTTTCCTATTCTGTTTTTAAAGTCAATAAACCTTGTTGTATTGACTCAAAAAGGTTTAATTTATAGTTTTTAACCACTGTCGCAAGACAGAAACATTGCGCTTTATGAAATTCTGCACGACTTTTATCAGTTTGCAACATATAAAAACCATGTTTAAAAAAAGTTCTGAAGTCACTTTGCCTCACAATTCAATGTGAACTTCACTGATAGACCCTTACTATTACTCTTAGTGTTTACTTTGGGGTCTTAACAGCTGCTACAGTTGCGTTCTCTCCTGTGGCCACCACTACCACTTACTTTTTACTGTAAACATTAAAATACCACATAGTTACAGTATAAGGTAGAAAAGTATGCCATTGTTTACTTTCAACATTTGTCCTAAATCTGCATTGAAATGTTCAAATCATGTGTTTTAGTTAAGACTGTTTAAAAAAATAATAATATCTTACAGGGTTGGGTGACTACAAAGCTGGTGCCAAGCAGTATTGTTATCTTCCTGGGAGCCAGAATGAACCGTCTGCAGCGTACAGGATACCTGCAGCGGAGGAAGCTGAGAGAACAGAGGAATGGAGCAAGTTTGAAGATGGACTAGAAGAACAGCTGACGATTCTGCAGGCAACCACATTGTTTTGACCTAGTGCCATGTTCAGGGGAGATCAATGGTGTTTCGTATTTGTGTGACTATAACCGTCAGGGTTAGTGAAGATTTCCCCCCCATGGCTGTTTTGTAGATTAACACATGGGAGGTTTCGTATGACATTTGAGTTAACAACAACAGTGTGCCTTGTTAGGATTTAACCAAAGAGAGAGAAGGTTAAGGTCAGAAAAGGTTGAATGGTAATAAAATGCTGCTCTTGGCAATGGTCATTAGTATTTTTTTTTTTTGTTTTTTTTTTTGTTTGTTTTGTTTTTTTGTCACCGATACTAATGGTGGAATTATACAGCCAAAATAAGTAATGTGTAAAATCTGCTGTTGTAAGCAGTGACAATGGTGGTGGGCATTTTTTTTTATTATTTGTAAAATTATTTATTTTATATTTGTATGAACACATGAGCCAAATCCAATACTTTCCACAAGACAAGCTTTGACCCTAGTCAGATTTAAAAAGGTATGACATTTTAAAAAATAATGGCATTTTGTGTTTTCTACTCTGTCAACCACACAAAACTGGCTCTCTAGTATATATCAAGTTTATCGTGTATTTAATATTTTGAGAGGGGTTGTTGTTGCACTAATGTATTACTTGTTCTGAACCAAATGTTCTTGTTACTCACTCATATTTGCATTAAACGTGTGCCTTTTACTGCCTATCTACGCTAATACTGGAAGCTGTGTAAATCACTGAGCAGGTGTGTACCAGTAAATGTTAGGATATACTGCAGGATGAAAAGAATGCAATTCAACTGGTGCTTTTCCTTTTTCAAACTGCACAATTTGAGTTTCTTAATATTTATCAGAGAAGCTTTTTTGAAAGGCTTTCACAGGCAATATATTTCTCTGTATGCAGAAAAGGTATTGTTGGAAATAAACATGAATGTATGATCAATAAAGGTAACATATTTAAGTTATGTCAATGTACCTAATTACTGTAGGAATATGAGAAGGAAACCTTATTACTATTGAGTTGCAAATGACTTTGACTGATTGGTGCCTTAACAGAAAAATATTTTTCACCTGTAAAATCTTAATATGCTTTAATTTTCTACTTCTAGCTTAATTTGGCTTACACTACTGATACCCACATATGTTTTGTACTGTTTATTAATAAAATGCTTTCGTATTGCACTGTTTTTCTTGAGAGGTTTTTTTTCTTAATGTTATTTTTTATTTTATTTCCTTTTTTGTTTAAAATGTAAGTATTTGCTCATGTTTAACCTTTGAGGGAAAATATAGAGATTCTCAACACGCTTGGAGGTAGGACAGTAAGACCAACTTGGTTAAAATCATGTCAGAAATATTTTACTAATTGTGAAATAAGATATTTAATGGTGAAGGAAATGGTGTTTCCTTTACGAAAATACAATATATACTCTACCTGTATTTATATATAGTGTTTATATCAACCGCTTGAAAATATATTTTGAGAAGCAAATTGTGAAGATTGCCGTTTGAAAAAAACAAACAAACGGTCATATCAACAACTGAATCGTAATTTTATTGAATAAATTAAACAGACTATATCCTGTATATGCCGGAAGCATGGTTTTGTTTAGAGAGTGACATTTCTCGAAAGTAGCATTGGTTTAAGCTAAAGGAATACATGCTGGTTTTCGATACAAGTCGACCCGTAATATCGTTTACGAAATTAATCGAACAAATTTAATAGAGATGTACTGTATACAGTACTACAATGACCGGAACTATGTTTTGTGAACAGGTTGGGTAGGAATTATTTCTGTGATGCACAGACATCCGGTCCGTGGAACGAAGGGCTGCGCTGTCGTATAAAACTGGAAGATTTGTTGTTGCACAGTTAAATCAGTTAGGTCAGTAATTTTTGTGGGTTTTTTTCTCGATATTTTATAGAAATTATTTCTGGGCTCTGACTTTGACAACGTTAGATAGTGAACGAACTAGCGTTACTCAGAGATATAGCCACTAACTCACTGTTTTGTCGTGCTGTCAAAGACCCAGTAGTTTTTGCTGGACGTAGAACAAAGTATCGTATGCTCTATTAGACCGTCTTATTAATAGTACAGTATATTTTTATATTTAATACAGTAAACGAGTAAATTTTAACGTTCTAAGAGATGTTATTATTTCAGAAGTTCTCAAATTTAATATGTAAACACCTTAAGCCGCGTCTCTAAAGCGTCTTCAACAGCTGTGACATTTTTTCATTGGTATACTGTTGTCCAGTGTCAAATTATGTTACGATTTAAAATAAAAACAGACTAAAAAACAATCAATCTTGAAATAGATGCAGACATCGAATGTTGTATATTGGAATCCTGATTTATCTTACCAAAAAATGAACCTAGTGTGAAAGACATCCTCCAGAATAGTATAAAATTAAATACTTTGATTGGCCAATCCATTACTGAACGTTTTCAACAAAGATGTAGAAGTTTAGGTAGAGAAATGGTTTTAGGAGTTCTCTAAGTAATTCTAAAATAAATCTTTGTTTGGGTGAATCTGTAGATGTGATGTAATGTCTGACAAGCGTCAGCGTGCTAGAGTCCAGGGCTCCTGGGCTAGACAGCCCAATCCCTCAAAGCCAACAGGTGAGTCTATGATTGTAGGTGACTTGTCACTACAGTATATCAACATTCACAGACGTGTGCAGTTTTGTTTGTATGGTAAACCTATTTTTATGTCTAGTGGCAGTAGTGAAGCCCCATTTATATTCATTTTTCTTTGCTGCTAAAGTTACAAGTACAAACAAGCAGCCAAGGATCAACCCTGTGTCTGCGTCCTGGGGATCAGGGCCACAGAAGACAGCTAGTACATTTGAGTTCCATCAACCCACCAAGGTTACTGACTGATCAGTCAATCCCCAAGTGTTGTAGGAAGAAAGTTTAATAAAATGCTCATTTTAACAGTGTTTTTATTAATTTACAGCCAATTAGAAATGTCCCAGCCGAGAAGGTCATTGAGTAAGTTACACTACTTTCTTATTTAAGTGTTCATTTTGAGCTCTCACACTGGTGTATGTATATTTCAACATACAATTTTGCTCTGAACAGGCAGGCGGGTGACTATGACATCAGTCATGGACCATCAGGAGTGTCCAGGTGAGGTTATTTTAAAGTGGAGAGAATGGTACTTCTAGAGGTCAAAAGAGAAATACTTTAACGTTTGGGGAAATGAATGACAACAGGACAATTCTGTCATATAGCTTTTAGCCCACTAGATGGCACTAAGTCCACAGTAGTTCATTATTTTGCTATTCTGGGACATCGACTGAGATGTTGAGATATGAGCTGCATTTACTTACACTCATGGTGACCAATGACATGTAATTTGCTTAGAATGAAGGGTTTATTTATTACGTTTATTTAACAACACACACCCAAAGAAATAGTCCCTTCCTGTAAAGTCCAGTAAACTGTAGGTTTCGTAGTTCATCAAGTAAACCTTTGTTTTTGTCCAGGCTTCGTCTGTTGCCTTGGTTTCTCTCTCAAGAAGAGGCTGACTGGATGTTTAGTAAGCTGTTAGCAGAGCTGCCCTGGTCCCAGAAAACCAACTACAGACAAGGTAAACCTCCCCCCAGCCCCCATTTTGCAGCTACTGGTAAAAACATTTACAACATTAAACACATAACATTAAGTCCATAATGACAGAGCAGTCACTTGAAGAGAAATTAATTAATTCATAAATCAAGTGGGATGATTTTCTCTTTTATTAGTATAAGTAGTATAATGTTTAGGTTTACGAAGAAATTAAAAAAAAAAAGTTAACCTTTAAGCTCTAAGTGACCTTTCATCCATGTACCCATGGCCTGCCTTGCCTCAAGACCCTGTGAAATATTTAGCACTTTGTAAATACCGGTACTGTATGTCCCTCTGATAACACCGATGTTAGTAAAACCTTAATCCAGGTCATGAATAAGAACTCTTGTTTATACATATCTGCTCAAGACGGTCCATGCCAGCCAGCTCTGTAGAAGTGGTGGGCTGCTTGAGCAGTTTGTTTTTGTTTCACAATGTTCTTGTAACAGATGGCTGGCCAAATAATAATAATAATAATAGAGGTTTTTGGAAGGATCTGCTTGTTCCCAAACGAAGGGCACGTAGCCCAAAACCAACAGAGACAGACAGACAGACGGAGAGTAATTCAATTTGGATGTTTACCTTGTCTAGTGCTACGTATATTGTAACAACAAAGACGGTAATTATTTTTCTGCGTATGTTCAGGCGGATAAGTCAGTAAATACTCTCAGCCATTCACTGCCTATTGTTGTCAGTCAGCAAGAAGCCATTAAACTGGACGCAGGCCACTTTTTAAAAATTGCCCTGGACTTTTTTACTAATTTAATTTAGCCCAGGTAAGTACAGAACAGTAATGTCCTCTCTGTGATTAACGGGATGGTAGAAAGACATTTAGTTTAATTCTAGGAAGTAGATGTTTGTGAAGAGTGATTTTAAATGATTGCAGACATCTTATTCTTATTGAAGTACATGCACTGTCTTTGTCCAGCTGAAGCATACGAGGAGCCGAGGTTAACCTGCTGGTATGGAGAGTTACCCTACACGTATTCACACTCCACTATGGCTCCCAACTCACAGGTGTTGTTTTGTTTTGTTAATTTTGACTATTGTTTATTATCACATTTTGCACAAACTATTTTGAACACATTTTTTAAAAGTATTATCAAAGTCTTAACCCACTGTACTTTTTTTTCATTCTCCACATGTAGTGGCATCCCTTGCTCCAAACTCTTCGAGAAACAGTGGAGCAAGCCACTGGCTGCAAATTCAACTCGCTGTTGTGTAACTTGTACAGGGACGGCCATGACAGCATTGGCTGGCACAGTGACGATGAGGCCTCCTTAGGTGACAAGCCCACCATCGCCTCCCTCAGTCTGGGTGACTCCAGAGTTTTCAGTCTCCGCAAGCAGCCTGCACCGGTGAGATTGTGTGAGAAATTATCTGCTTCAGCCATATAATATATCTTCAATTGTTTATTAGAATAATTGTAATGTTAATCCTCTCTTGAGTTTAAAAATAATCCTTCCAAAGTCCACTTTTCTATGAACAGAAAGGTTAGAATGTTGTATTTTTTGTTCCAACAAATATTTTTCCTTATAAAGACACCAAAGCATAGTGGTACCAAAAACATACAAGCTAATACTGGGAATGTAATTCCTTTTTTGGCCAAAGTGCTCTGTGTCACTTTATCTGGCTAACAACAATGGTGCGTAGAGGGGAAAAAGGAATTATTAGTCTGAAAGCATGGCTGGAGAATTACAAATGACTAAATCACAGGAAAAGTTCAAAGCCACGATTCGACTCAGATAAACAAACATCATCACTTTACACACTGACGTCAAACAGAGCCACATGGAGAAAAGTGTGACATAACAAGCCCAAAACCCTATATTTTCCATCTGTACTTAAGTGAATGAAGATGTTTTAAAATTCATACTTCAGCAGTCGTTTTCTTAACAACATGAACCTACTGTACAAAATATTTACACAAACAAAAAAGTTTGAGTACTGAATGTATTTGCTGTGAGAAATTGTACGTGTTACCTGTACGCACTAAATACAGATGTAGAGATGTGCTGTTATCCCATGGTAAACGTCTTTGTTCCTGGTGTTTGTTTGTGTGGTGCAGTCAGTAAGAAAAACTCCTAAATGTTTGTGTTTTTTGTCAGGAGGAGAACGGTGACTACACCTACGTGGAGAAGATTCGGGTTCCACTGAGCCACGGGACACTGCTGCTGATGAAAGGAGCCACACAAGATGATTGGCAGGTAAACTACACCAACCACGGCAACACAGCCATTTATAAAAAAAAAACAAACAGCAGCAGCTACTGAAGACTAAAACCCACTGGTTCCTGTTCTGATCTGCTGCGCCCCCTTTTGTGGATTTGACTTTTGTTGACCTACTGCCTACATTGACACATCAAGAACTATTGCTTCAAACACTGTATTTACTATAATACCGCTGTTCTCCGATGTGAAAATAAAAATAAAGATCAGTGCAGTTTTCCCCCAAATTAAGTAATTATTCAAATGAGAATATATGTGTCTTTAGCTCTACCCCAACCCTTGTGGGGACAGCTCCCCCCTGCCCCCCCACCTTGGGAACCACTGCTGTAATCCTCAAGCGGTAGTTAAAAGTTAAAATTTGCATTTGCTGAGTGAACAATTACATTTATGTAATTACCATATTTTTCACAAATTCCACTCCCAGCAGATAATTTTACCAACAATCAGCCTCAATACCCCTGTACTCTACTTTCAAATATAGACAAAACTGAACTTGTGCCTTATTACCTTGGTTAACCTCCGACATTTACAGTAAACATGTGAAACAAACTGGCATCACACGACATGTGGGCCGGTGCTGCGGTGCTTTGCCACTGCTGCTTGGCTATGAGGAAAGAAGTTCATAAAACAAACGGAAAAGAAAAAAAAATGGAATGACAGAAATCAGATATTCTGTGAGAAGAGTACAAAAAATATATAAAGAGAGTACATCAAGGACGTTTGGAAATTTAGTAGGGAAGATAAACAAAAAAAGTGTGGGAAAATGTGAAAAAGAGAGAGAGAGAGAGAGGACTTTGGAGGATATTAAACCTTAAGAGAAAGAGGAGAAGGTCGCAGGTATTTTATGGCAACATCTCAGTGAGCAGCTCCACAAAGGTTTAATTTCTCATTTAAAGCTCCTGCCAGAGGGAAAGATCAAACCAATAACTCTGTCTGTGTCACTGCAGTATAAGTCTCACCCTGCTTCGTCAGAGGGGTTTTAAAGTGAGCACTAAATATTTAACTCAACCTGTCAACCGTGCTAATCATCACGTCATTTGTTAGAAAAAGGAAACAAGACTTTTTTTGTCTCTGGTGTTTGAGCAAACCTGTCACCTCGGCTTTTGACAGTAAGAAATATACTTAACCTTTTAAACCAGGTTCAAATATTTTCTTTGGTGACCTTTTTTTCACTCAACTTTAGTGTGAAGGACTTATTTTCTACTAAAAGTAGGTGTTGGGGTTGAATATAATCAGTGATAAGTCATTAACAACAGAGGGCCATTTGTTTCTCATACTGTTTCCCCCAGAGGTTCAAGACTTAAATGTTTTTTTCCTCTGAGCCTCCCTCAACATTTGCTTCTTGTTCTTCTTCTCTTCTTTTTAGGCTTCAAACAGCAGATGTGACACATTGACTTTTATAACTGACACCTGTTAATCTTTAATAAACAGACAAACGTATAACTGACACCTGTTAATCTTTAATATTTTTAATCTTTTTAATATTTTCTAACATGACATTCAAATCAAGAAATAGACAAACAATAGCATCACTGTCGATGAATACACCGCTATACACTTCTAGTTCTCTGTTTAAATTATTTTTTGTATGATTTGATCAATTGCCTAAATACTCATCCTATAATTAGTCATATAATCATATAAGCTCTATTTAGCTTAAGTCGACCTCATCTGCTGCTGCACACAAGTGCATTTCTTTATGTGTGTGTGCCCCCTGCTGGTATAATTCTGACCAATACAATATTGAGGATCTGTGTTTGCAGAGAGAAGACAATAAATGTATTAAGTGAAAAAAAAAAAAATTTCTATTTCGTTGTTACTAACACCAAATTAATCCTTATGAACATCTCAGATTAAAACATTTAGCGTTGCTTTTTTTGACAGCATCAAGTGGCTAAAGAGTACCACGACCGAGGCCCTCGCATCAACTTGACCTTCAGAACCATCTATCCAGAGCCGGACGGTCACAGGCCAGGAACAAAGATTCACATCACTGCCCAACAACAGTGAAGTGCTACAGGCGTCAGGTACTTGTGGCCTTGAAAAGGTGCAGCTTTCAGCTGTTTTTTGCCAAGTGGTCCAAGCTACAACGGTGAGGTCTGCACCTTTGTTGTGCAACTGGCTGCTGTACCACCACAGTCCTGACCACTGGTCATTATCAGATACAGTGTCATTGTTTTTAGGGGAGATGAGCAGGAGAATGGTGATAATGAGGTGCTCAGTTGTTGACTCTCAGTCCTAACTTAATTCACCACAGACACTTATTACATTTTGGTGAGCTTGCAAGGGGGGAGGGCAGAAGGCTGGGTGAGTGTAACTTGGCAACCAGCACTGAATCTGGCACTTAATGCCACAGTCCTTCTGCCAACAGTGAGAGTTTGTACTGGGAACCTCCTGGTTGGCAGGTTCTTCAGTGTTATAAACAGATCATTTATTTGCCAATCTTCAGTCTGTTCTTCCAGATTGTTTTTCCTGTTTTTGTCTCATGCTTTGGATATTAACACACTGATGTCTTCAACGAAACACAATTTCATGAAAAAAACAAACAAACCCTGATTTCCAGATTTTTTTTTTCTTTACAACACATCACTGTTCATGGGAATCATCTTTGGAAGTCCTAACAAAAAACAAGTGTTTTGACAGATATGAGAGGAATAATGACTTTGCTGTAAGAGATGTTTATGCAACTGGGAATTAACTGAAGAGTTCCTGGAACAGATGTCATGAAGGGAATATACTGTAACGTTTAGGAAAATCTTGATCCAAAGGGGCAAAAGCTCCATGAACAGCTGCAACGTAATGTAATTATTTAAAAACAAGAAACCATTGTTAATTTATTCTGAACTGGAATAAAAATTTGCTTTGTGTCAAATTGTTATTTGATTGCATCCTAATTGGCAGTCCTATATTTTGTCAGTATTGGCAACGCTACACTTAAATTCCTATGAGTTGAGAGATTATATAATCTGTGTTGACACCCATAGGAAGTGATGAGTAAACCAGGGCCTTACTATGGGCCGCAGACTTTAGTCATTTACCTTGAAAGGGTTATTATATAAACGGTATATTGTTTTTATAAATTCCATAAGACTATTATTTTACTGTCATTTTTAGATGTCAATGTCAATAATTTCTAAACCTTAAGTGATTTGCTTCATAAATGGCTTTTATATCATGTGTAACACATGCACCACCCACTCTCCATCTACCACAGGTGTAAAAAACATTTTAAAAAATTTAAAAAAAAAATTACAAGTCATTAAGTATTAAAATGAAATTCTCCGTGTATTAGAGTACAAACACTCACACAGCCTGGTTTATGAAATTCTCCGTGTATTAGAGTACAACCAGCCTGGTTCATTATGGTGAAGTGGTTGAACTCTTCTGTATTTTTATTTTTTAGGATCGCTGTGAATTTCATGACTATCCCTGAAAGAACACTTCACCACATGTTGCTCATTATAGTCACAATGGCCGTGTGTGTGTTTTATTGTCTGCAAAAGTTACAGTAAGTAAAAGCACTGGTGATAAACTAAACTAGAAAACTGTCTAAGGTAAGAACCTGTTGATACGTTGAGTTACCAGTTAATTAGTGATTCATCAGTTACTGTTTTCTGCCATGATATGCTGTCAAAACTCTCAGGTATTGATTTTCTTCATGTGTGGATGTGTTTAGAGTACTTGGAAATAATGTGTCTCATACATGAACAGTGTGTTTGAATGGAGCTCATAAACTCTGCTGTTTAGACTAAACCTGAAGAACACTGTAAACTCACTGCAGCCTCTGCTTTACTTCAGTTCCCTGTTCCTGTTAATGATTACAAGGCAGTGGAACCAAGGAAAAGTCTTAACCTGTTTAACAGTTAATAATAATAATAATAATACAATAACATTGAATTTAGCCCTTACATATGTGCAGCCCACAGCATTAAGGTCAACGGACCAGGCCCTGGTACGACCGGTCTTCAAAACTCAATCCCCATGTGCCTGAACACGTGTGTCTGGTGTTTTTACTGGAGTGTTTTCAGTGGAGTCCTTCAAGGATGGGTTAAAAGCAGTAATTTCCTTGGGGGGGAAAAAACTCAAGCGGCTTCGGGAAACATCAGGGCTAAGCCGAGTGTATGATGTCATTTTGTGCATACGACATTTTTAGACCTGCTAACAGGTGCAGCAGACACGTGTCGGTTTAAAAAAAAAAACTTCATACAATGAAAGTCCAAAATAATTGAGAGCCACAGTGAGTGCCACGAGTTGAATAAGTGGCTGTCTGCCTCGTTTGTTGTGAAGCAGGTTACGTGCACCACACTGGGTCCATCTTTCACTGTCTCCAAAATGCCATCTCCAGAAGCCCATGGGGACAATTTGTACCTGGCATGAACATCACTGAATGTGACCCTGGTTTACACCGAACATGTGATTTTGGACACGCCCGTGCGTGTTGTTTGTGTTTCCTGTAAATTCCCTGTGGAACATTTTGTAACGGAATACAGAACATGTTGTTTGGATGGTTAGAAATGTACTACAAAAACGATTAGAAACCTGACTGTGGACACTAAGGCCTTAAATCTGTAACTGACATCACAACAGTCAGCTAATGTTTCAGAAAGAAAGTGAAAAAAACAGGGCAGTGTCCACTGAGTAGTGGTTCCCAAAGTGTGGGTCGTGGAGCTATGGCAGGTTAAATTGCATTTTTTTAAATGTGTGCCCTAGTTGCTTAGTTTTACACAGTAACTTATACAACGTGTGTCTTTATTTGAAGCTCACTTGTATCAGAGTGAAGGACTCCTGTTTCTCCTCTGTGACGTCAAAGTTGCTGTTTATTGTAACAAATCCACAGAGAAATATTGACTCAACACAGTCCCTGAACTTTAGGCAGTGTTTGTACTCTACACTGCAGTCAGGGAAGCCTGTGCTTTACCAAAGTGTACACTGCAGTCAGGGAAGCCTGTGCTTTCCCAGAGTCCCTGTAGAACACTTTACATTTGTGTTTGTGTAACAATGTAAATTCATTTCCTTAGTTCTCTCCACATATCAATTTTCCAGTGCTCTCTGGTTTCGTTGACATCCATCAGACTTCCAGTAATCAACTTGGTGAGAGGCATAACCAACAGTCAGTCTTGTTTTAGCCACTGTGTGCTTTTTTATCCGACCCCAACACCTGTTGTGCAGAGCCAGAAATATTTGGGGTTTTACTGGAGCTGTGTCTGAGCTGCGGTTGTTGCTAAGTCTGTTTAATCTCTCCTGTCTTCACTGTCACTGTATGGATCAAACCCAATTAGGCCTGAGTCCAGAGTTGTTCCTGTATCAGCCCCAGTAATGTCTTCACCTCATTTTCAAGCACCAGCCTCTACACTCACATTAACGGACAATGAAACATAATCCGCAGAACATGTCTGGGATACTGGCATTCAGACGGTGTGTGATGTGCTGACACACCAGCATATTAAAACTGATCCATATGGAAACATAATTATAAACAGTTATATATTCTGTACAAGTATAGATGTGTTACATAATATAAGTATATTCACAAGGTTACACTTTGATCAATTTGCTCAGTTTTCTGTAAAAAACAACAATATTTTCACTCTTTATCTTTTCTCTACCTTCAACACAGCAATGCTAACATTTCTGTTTCTAACTGCAAAATGTTTTTTACCAACTCCATAGTTGGATCACATTTTGTCTGCACTCATAAAGCATATTTTACTTAAGAAAAACACATGTTCTTAGTTTTGAAAAAATCTCTCTTTATTACAAAGTTTAAAGTCACACGTCCACTGGTCTGTTTGTTTAAAATATCAAAGCAGGGGCTCACACTGTAAGAAAAACAGTTTTCACATTAGCCCTAAGTCAAGGATTTTTTTGTCTAGCTAAATCCTAAGATAAACAGCCTTAATCTTGTGTCCATTTAAAGGAGAACAGTCTGCTGTGATTCTGCACAGTCACGTGACGACACTGACTCCAATGTTGTGTTATAGGAAAGGAAACAAGGAACTGGGAGTGTGAATCTGAGTGATACTGCATGTATACTGTATGTAAGGATATGTATAACAACAGTCACGTGACGACACTGACTCCAATGTTGTGTTATAGGAAAGGAAACAAGGAACTGGGAGTGTGAATCTGAGTGGTACTGCATGTGTACTGTATGTAAGGAAGTCACCCAAGGACACTGTACATAAAAAAAAAAAAATATCTGTAGGTGTTTACAGCTGAAATATATTGGAGTTCATACTCAAGTGTGTGAGTTGGCCTGCGTGTGTGTGTTTAATAAAGCCCTAAGTGTGGCCTGAAGTCATGCTGGGAAACAGCTCTGGGAACATGGTGACCGATTCACTTCACTCTCCCGATCCTTCACCCTCCCTCCCTAATTGGTCCAGTCTTCTCTGCTGTACCCACACCTCCTCCTCCTCCTCTTCCTCTTCCTCCTCCTTCTTCTTTTTCTTTTTTTTCTCTTCCCATTATTCTTTTTTTTTTTGCTCCTCCACTTTCCTCCGTTATTTATAGGATTTGAAAGAAAAAGTTCACGTCACCAATGGGGGCACTTTGTCTATTACAAAAATATTCTCATATATGTTAGTGATTAGTATGACATCCTTTATTTTTGAAGCAGCAGACACTCTATATAAAACTGTCCTTTCAGGACAAGAGTATTTTAATCTGTCATTGTTTTGGAAAGTTATGACCTTAAGTGGACGTAATGTGTTTTCCCTACTTTTCTGGAAATCAGCTTCCTGTCCTGTGATGTCATAGTTGGTCAGACGTGGTTTTAGCAGCTGCTACTGACCTAATGTTAGCTGACATGTCAGCCATGGCATCCTGAGAGCATCAGAACTGGCGGCTGTAACGCATCACCAGTTTTGTAAAACACGTCACAAACTGATTCGGTGTTGAGTTGAGGTTCAGTTGTGGAGATAGAATCAGAGCCAAAAGAAGTTCTATCAATTTACACAACAAGACATTTTTATGTTGAACAACAGTGATACCGCGACACATTTATTACATATTAAACATAATTGGAAACTGAAGTTCACAGCTAAATAAGCTTTTTTTGTGTTTGTTAGTCCATATAGACTGATGATGTTCGATGATAATTTTACATTTCTGCTTTGAAAGGAGCACAACTCTTATGGGCTGCATGTCGTTGAGCTACAGAGAGTGTTGCCTTCCTGGTCTGGTCTGTTATTTCTCAGAATTTATGATCACTCACCAATTGGAATTCCCTTGGTCATAAAGGACCACAGACTGGGCCAGTCCGAGGTTGTGCCTGTGTGGCCTGCGGGTCTCTGCATTCAAGTTCAGGTGTGTAGAAATTGTCGCATCTGGGAAATTCTGCAATTCTTCAAGGTTTGACATTTTTAACTTCCATATGTAATTTTGGAATAAACACTTTTATTTAAAATGAGAAATTATAATTAATGACCAATAAAGGTTTCACGACATGGTCTACATGTGGTGTCACAAACACACATGGTGATCTTAGAGGGGGATGCTTCCCGTCTCCAAGTCTCAGTCTAAAAATAAACATGTTGTCCCTGTGTTTTCTTACTGATTCAGTCCCCAGAGCAGAGGAGGGGAACCAGACCAACCCCACAACATGGTGTTGTTATTGGTCTTCACCAGAATTACTTCAAGTCCCGCATTTGAATGTTTTCGCAAACAGAGCTGCGTGAGAGCTGTCGATGTTGCAAAACCACCCGCTAAAGTAATGCACAGTATACACACACACACACACACATATATATACAAATATATATATATATATATATATATATATATACAAAAGTATATATATGTGTGTGTGTGTTGTTTAGCACAGCTGCTTTTATTGAGGTATCAAATAAGTAAGCTAATATCAATGCATAGCAAATATAGATGAATGTTAGCCCACAACAAACTCAAAGTGTCCCAAAGTCAACACAGTCTGATAATATAAGGCTAAAACAATTATGTCATGGAATCATTGGGCTGCATGATCATCAATATTTTTTCGTGTGTGTGTGTAGACCCAATAACTTTGTGTTAAGTTGGTCAGATTGTGCAAGTATTTTCACCACAACGAAGCAGAGATGAATGTCACATGACCTTGTATGTGACTTGACACCAGCTCTCCCCTCACTCTGTAGTACCATGACATTTGGGTTGTTATGGTAACAGGGGCATCCTACCACAGTGGGCAGTGCGGGGAGACTGGGTGGTCAGGGAATGTGGCCTCTGGTTTGTAACTCACCTCCTGACACCGTGGGCCTGGAAAAGTTTCTTTTTCTTTTTCTCATTTTTACACAGACAAAAGGTAATTCCATTAACCCGAGATTTAGTTACTAGTTACTTTTAGTTACTAAACCAAATACTACAAAAGTCCTAGTATTTGATTTCATACTTGGCAAATAAAGCTGACTCTGAGTCCATGCAGTGAACTTGGGCAGTAAACTAGTAATTCCAGATCCAGGTTGTTGAACGTCTCCAGAAGAATATTTATCTAATAATGAAGCTGCAGTTCTGTGTATTTCCGTTTCTTCAGCTCACTGCTTTATTTTATTCTTTTCCACTTCCGTCTGGGGTTACTGTTGACACTGTACACAGATAAACACACGCTTTTCCTCTTTCTGTCGTTGGCTTTGGTGTGTACCATAAATAAAGAAAAGAATGTAGAGCTGCGGTCATGATGGGCACTGTTGTATTTGTAGACACATTTTCATCATAGTGACAGCGGTTTAAATCCCAGGTTTGCTGCTTTAGATAAGTCAAATACAAAGTATGATGACTTTTAATGAATTTACATATTTTTCATGGTAGCACCACAATATACTTTATGTGTAATAGATGTATTTGTATGCATTTATCAACACAGTAGTGTAAGAGTTTGTAAAAGTATTTGTTGTTGTTGTTGTCCTTCTGACCCAGCTGGTGTACGTACCAGAGTGTGGGCCAGATGTCTGCTGGGATTGGCTCTAACTAACCCCATGATCCTTAACAGGATAGAAGAAGAAAAAGAATCACTTTCAGCTGCTTCAGGGTTGTTCACCACTGAGGATAATCTCCATGTGTTCAATGCTCTTCCACATCCCTGCTCCATTCAAACTGAAGGGGATTTATTCAATGATTTTTAATCAACAGTGAGTGAATATTGCCTTTGGTTCTGGGCATGTTGAGCAATACAATTTTCCAAGTGCAGGCTCGTGCTCCGTCGGAGGTTGGAGTGAGAGGAGGGTGGTGTGCTGCAGGTGATCAAGAGATTTTCAGGGGATTAGTCTTCAGCTCCCTCTGCACATGTTGGTGGTTGGTGTTACTGTCCTGGAAATGCCATCAGCTGCCGGACACAGGATGAAGGATAAGTCAGGACTGAAGGACCTGCCTAACAATGTGTCTTCAATTTCTCTGGTATAATAAATAGATACTATGTTGGATTTGATGAACTTGTACCAAGTAACATATAAATCAGTGCAACATCACATTTTACAGGATAAACATTTACAGGATATACATTCAGCATAGAAACCCAAACCCATGCACAAAAGTCAAAATAGAGTCAAAAACCTAATGTGATGTCATCTCCTCCGTTGGCCACCGTTGGCCACTGTTGGCCTTAGACTCACAGTAGAACCAAAGGGATTATTTATTGCAAAATCACAACTTCAAATTCTGTGGCGTAGACGTGTGTGCGCGTGTGCATGTGTGTGATAAAACAGCGTGACATGCTCTCCTCAGGTGTCACCCATAGAATGCATGAGGGAACATGACAGCTGGTCCAGGCTCCAACATCACGCCTGAAAACCTACTGAAGGGAAAGCCCATGAGGTCATTGCTTGAAATGTAAGAAATCTGTTACTTCAGAGCCACGGACTGTGAGCTGCATAACATGCATGCTGCTGTTAGTGAGTTTAGTTAGTTACTATTGATGACACACACACATTCACCCAGGAGTTTCTGATGTTTGTGTTGTTGTTGCCTTGGCCACGGTGTTACCCTGAGGGCAGTCGTGGATCATGATGCAGTTTTCAAGTGTGAGTGAGATACTGATCATGTCATCCATCACTCATGGATATGAACTTTTACACATTTACACAGGCGCAATATCCATATAAAGAAATATAGTTTCTTATAGTCCCTTTAAATCAGTGGCTCTTAAAGTGACGTTCGGGCTCCTCCTTCTGGGCCCAAAGTTATTGTAGGAGAAGCAGGAGAAGTTTTTTGTGCCACAGTGGGAAAATGAACTGAACAAACAGAGGCAGAGCTCATGGACTGTATATCACCAATTCAGTGTGTTTGCTCTTGACGTCACCCATGACATGATAGCGTGTGACATCATATGTGAACCACCATCTCTGTCTCCTTGAAGACACTGTGCAGTGATTGTCTTCACTTGACACTAAACAGCCATTGTCTTCACTTTCATTGTGTGTTTATTTTGCTTCTTTCAAGCTGTTATTTTTGTCTTGTCAGAAAGTCAAATGGGAGTACGGAGATCGTATTCACAGTTATTTGTGCGTTGACAATTATTGAATTGCAGTTATGGCCCCAAACATCCGAGACCCTGTCTGGCTTGGACCACATTTGTGAGAATGTAACCTGCAGTCAGTGGTAGTGACTGAACCAGATATCTACACCAACCTTCACACCACCTACGTCAGCAGCCACACTGTTAAATTTAGCCATTAGGGTTACAGTTAGGATGACGTGACGTGTTGACTCTAATGACACTGGCACTGCTGACGAATCCCTGGTGTTTGTGATACCCTTATCTGCTGTGAATGTGACTACATGTACGGCCGGGAGACTTGTATCTGTCATCCTGTTTTTTCATCATCAAACATTCAAACATGTTGCTCTATTAAGGCGATGTTAACATTTGTAATCTGACAGGGGGGAAAAATGAACCAAATATAACTGAAATGACTTCTGACAGTAAAAGTCAATTTCCTCTGGGGATCAAAGCTGTGATCACTTTGTTGTGAGGTGAGATCATTCTCTTCCACTGTGTGGCAACAATACGACAGTAAACCACTAATTATTTATCTTAACAGCTTCATTCTCTTTTACATTTTATTACAGTCATATTTAAGCCAATGACACACCTCCATTATCACCACATTACCTGTGTAAAATCAGTTCCACAGCCAAAAATATTATAGTGGAAATAACAACTTCAAATGATCAGTCTCCTCCGGGGGCGCTGTGATCTGATCATGTCTCCCCTCGAGGACTTCTCCTGTTCTATGGCTGAAACCTGTTTCCCCTGGTAAACACCTGCATCAATATTTGAGAAAAGTACGACAGAGGGCAGTGCCACTTGAGAGGAGAACTCCCCTGGTAAACACCTGCATCAATATTTGCCCCAATCAACTGCAAAAGAAAGAGAAAAGTACGACAGAGGGCAGCGCCACTTGAGAGGAGAACTTCAGAGTACACCTTAAAATAATTTTGGTATTTTTATGGTTGCTGTTATGTGATTTATTTATTTATTTATTTTTAAATATTTTATATACTATACTTTTATATGCTATACTTCACCATTTTATATGCTAAACTTCACCATGTCTGAAGGATTCTTCATTCAATTATTCATTCACAGATATGGTATATTATTATAAAGTCCATCAACATTGATACATTTTTGCTTTTTGGATATGACCCTCTGTCCTTATTTTCATCCTTATGCTTCTTTATTTTCCAGTCACAAGTCTGTCTCCACACACACACACACACACACAGACACACACTGAAAGAGGGAGAGAAAAAAGACCCTCATGTGTTTATTTTCAGGGGGTTTTGGCTGACTGCTCTGCCGGCCGGAACCATGACTGAAAGCAATGAAAGGGAGTGGGCGGGGCATGGCAAGAACACAGAGCATGAAGAGTGAGCAACACACTGACTGATTAGTGAGCTGCTATAAAAGAGAGTGCTGGAGCTGCTGCTGGTGGTATTAGCTTCAGCCGTCAGAGAGTCACACACTGAAGAGAAGAGACGTCTAAAGCTCTCACCTGAGGAAGTGAAGCACAATATTTTAAAGTTTGAAATTTGAAACTTTGGCTTGACTTTGGAGATTTACAGCATCTTTCTGGCTGTACTCTGGACTCCTGGCTATTTTTATTCTGAGACTGACAGACTTTCTTAAACCAGGATTGTTTTCCTTTCTGATCTCGTTGGTTTGAAGACAAGGTCATTTCATCTTTCTCTGGGCATCTTTTTGACCAATGGCTGCTGTGCGTCAGATGGTAATGGAGGCGTCTGGTTTTCATGCCTTACCAGCCCACCTAATGGCCTCGGCCATGGAGGAGTTCCCCCAACAACTCCCTGTACCTAAAGGCCCGGCTAAGGGCAAAAGCCGCGCCCGTCGACCTCGCGAGGCCCGATTCAAAACCCAGCCTGTTACCTTTGCTGAGATTGCAGAGGTAGAAGAAGAAGGTTCCTCGCCTATGGAGGAGGAGAGGGCACGCCGCTCCTTCCTTCAGTCCCTGGAGAACTTGCGGCGCAGTACACAGACCCTCCACTGCCCATCAACTGCCCACCACAGCTGCACACCCACACCCACGCAGACCAGCCAGGACTCCAGTGACTCCGACTCCACCCAGTGAGGACGGGGAAATGCTCACGTTCTCTCGACAACGTTCCTTGCTTCACCTTGACGCCGCTTCAAATGGAGGCCAACCCAACTGAACCAAACTGGCTTGTTTGCCAGCTTGTCTGTGTGTGTCTCTCTGTGTGTGTGTGCGTGTGTTAGCTGCTGCATAGTTCTGCAATTTAGAATGCACTTCTACTAACATATCAACAGTATGTGTAGGTTGAAGATGCACTTGTAGCATCTCTGTAAAATCTCCCTGCCAGAGTACAATTATACTGACGAAGAAATGAGTGTAGCAGACACAGCAGTGTGGAACACAGCACTCTTTAGATGGATTTGTTTTCTACAATCTAATGTGCATGAGAAAAAAAAACTTGAAAGATGGTTTGATATTTTTCCACTTTGAAAATTTGTAATTATTTTTGTTTTAATGCCGATTTTTTTTTGTACTTCAGCAGTATGAATAAAAAGCACTGTAATAAGAAAATCCTAGGATGAGAACTAACCACACTGTGAATGCTTTCAGTGAGCATCGATAGTGACCTGGTCATCACTGAAGGAGTAGACATCACAAAGGCCTTCTTTAGTTTAGGGTTGTTTTTTTTCCAAATATACTGAAATTCCTGCTTATGCTTCTGTTCCAGAGAAAACAATGTCTTTCTGAATATCCTTAATTTATTCTTTTACTTTGTTTATAACCTTATGGTCATAGATGTTTTATTTTACTGCTCTTTCCTATGGTTTTCTGTTTTTTTGATTTTCCAAGGAAATCATACATGTACTTTACATTTGTGTAACTTTATTCAAAAGAAAATGTTTAAAATGACTATGCTGTGTACTTTAATAAATATTTTCCAACATTGAATTAATATTTTCTCTTTTTGTTTCTTTTAATTGAATTGCAGTTGTACAAACTCAGACTCAGCAAGTTAGGAACAAGTTGTGTACAAAAAAAAACATAAAACAAATGCAGGCATTTTGTAAGACGAGTGGAGCAAACATCAATGACATCTGCCATCACAAAAGATGCATCCAAACTAGAAATACTACAAGTAAAGACAGAGAAACAACTGACAATAAGTTCTGACACAGGTAGGCTCATGCCTGTGTCTTGTCAGCTGTGTCTGTTTCATGATTATTGGGATGGTGACGCACTTATGTTGATGTCAGGTTCTAGGTAATGAATGCAGGCACAGCAACCACTGGTCTGCTGAGAGAGAAGTGCCCTCTGAAGCTTTGCTCCGAGAGTCACTGCAGTCATGCCTCCTGACACTAATAACCCTCCTTTGCTAATCCACTCTGTGACAAGAGAAACGTGACGCATGACTTTCACCTGAGGGCAAATCAACAGATGGATGGAGGCAGATAATGCTGCTTAGTCATGGACCATCTCAGGTCTATAGAACTTTGTGGGGGGAACTAAAAAAATGTAACACCCATCTAAAAGATTAAGTTATAAAGATATTAAGACATCTACAATTTTAGTGAATCAGTGGTTGATACAAAAATACATCATAATATTATTATTAGTTTTCCGTTATACTAATTTAACATCTCTCCCCATCTACCAGGGTGTAGACTTTGAATTTTCATATGCCACAACTTAAAACTAGGTTAGTATCTGTCAAATGAAATGATCTGACATATACTGATTTTTTTTAAAAACCTGTATTTAACCTGTTTTCTTTCAAACCAGTATTTAAAAAGCAAAATGTCTCAGGGGGACACAATGACTAAAAATATACATATTTCTTATCTACTGCATGCACATTGTTTTTCCGAACATATGCTTTACAGATGCTTCCCTGTTCTACATCTAAGTGTAGTCTGAAGACTTAAAAAAAAAATTCAGACTGCTTCTTGGGGCTTTCGATCCCCCAGTGGCGTCCCTAAGCCCTTTAGCCCCCTCTAGTGCTAAAGAGAGAAAATAGATGGGAAGCAAAATTTGACCCAGATACTGTACACTCTAACAGTGTCCCATTTAAACTTCTAGCATAATATATTTATATTATGTTACATCACAAAAGAAAAAAAAGTTTTTATGTTTAATTTTAATTTGGTAGATGTTTTAGATGCTTTAAGACGACGCATATGGTTTTACTTGTCTATTATTTATAATTTGAAATATTATTTTTAGTTGTAGTTATTATAGGCAGAATAGTTAAAGGCTCACACAACTAATTATTTTGTTCGAATCAATATCATAATATTATTACCTTGAATCGTCACTTTAAAATTATTGTATTACCAGATATTGACAATTGGGCTCGTTGTAAGTTAACATTAACATTTAATTTTGTCAAGTCAATATTTTCCTCAAACTATAATATACATACAATAGACACATTGCGTACGTTTTTAAAAGTTAAATGCGAGCTTGTGACTGGTAATTATTGTCCAACCCACTCATTCCTTATGTGTCATGGTGGTTATATGTAATTGATGGTCTATCTCTCCAATTACCTCTGTGCTTTGTGAAGGACTCGCTTATATTTTTACATTTTAGTCCAATGGGATTGTTGTTGTTACAGCTTGTAACCAATAGCAATATAGGGGCGGGCTTTCTGCAAGGAGCGCGAACGGTTAAGGATGAAACAGGACGGAATAATGGCGAAATTTAGAAGTTTGGTTAGGCGAATAACAAAGTAAGGCAAGTCCGTGGCGGATCGTTATTTCCATCTAACGTTTTGCTTGTTATATTATAGCGACTACATGTTCAAACCAAGTTAATTTTAAATCTCATGATTTTAATATATGTAGCTTCGAGGGCTAGCTTGGGTTAGCAGGCTGTCTTTGGCAGCTGTAAATGGCGTTACCCTGTTTACGGTAGGGACAGCGTAACAGAAAGTGTATGGATGTAGGGACCGTTACATTTAAACTGTTGAGCTGCTCTGTATGTCCATGGATTAATGTTGGATTAAGTTGTCTGGAGCCCCAAGCGGTTTTCGAAGACAGCGTTGAACAGAATGGCTTTACATAACGTGGTTTTTGTGATCAACGTAGATTATGGAGATCATGAATCGACCGACCAGCTTGAGGTCAGAAAAGGTTTGTTGAAGCGAGGTGTGTTGCGTATTCTACTGCATTTCGGATACAAATATGGATTTGAAAAAGTGCGTTGGGGTTATAAATTCTTTCAGTCTAGCATTGGACGCAATGCCACTCTCGTATCAAGGGGGTCGGACTTTAAAGAGCTTCGTCACAAAACATTTGAAGACTTTGAACAAGAGTTTGACAGCAAGTTTGAGTGGAAGGACAAACTATGTTCATCTCGGCAAAATCAACCTGTGTGCAAGTCAATGTGCGTTCAAAACGCAGTCAAAGAAACCCTGCTAGACTTTCAGTGGGACAGACCTGACATTACTTCTCCCACTAAACTGTACCTGAGGAACCGAAAGACCACCCGAGTCCCTGCACGGCCTAGTGTTTCACAAGAAGATGAGATTGCAAACAACGGGAGAAATGTGATGTTTATTGTCTCCGACTGTCCACGGTCGAGGACACAACTTCTGGACTATCTGGCCGTGGGAAACTGTGACCTGCCCGCAGATGGAACAGAGCTAATCATATCCAAGAGCCTTCAAGATATGTTACTACAGCGACAGGTTGTGCTGCACTGGATTGACAGTTCATCGAATTTCCAGGTCAGTACAGCAGCAAAAAATATAATATTAATACGACCTAATGTTCAAGCGACACTTCCACCAGACAAAGAAGGAAAATTATCTTAAGTCGCTGGAAACTTTATAGTCTGATTTTTCATCCATTTTCATTCAATAATTATTTTAGTCTATACCTGCGTGTTCCTGGAATTTATTCCTAATCCCAACCTACTGATTCTTTATTTGACATGTTTGAATTTACAATTTACCATATGATGTTGTTTTTATTTTAAACATTACATTAGTTTGGAGACTTAACATGTGTATATGTAAAATAAACTGATTTGATAACTGAGGATTAAGGGTAGTGTGGGTCTCTTAGATCTGCTGTTATAAAGTTTTTGGTTATTGTTTGCAAAAAAGCTTGTCATTCACCCATCGTTGATCAATGATCAAATACCTTTTAATTTATTTCTTATTGCAGGGGGAGTGTTCAGACCATCTCGGGGCTGACAAGCTATCAGAGGTAGTGGCTCATCTAGGGGGCAGGATGATACCCATGGTTCCACTGCTGAGCCACTGTTGTCATCGTGAGCCAGACTCGGGCGTCAAACCAGAGATTTTTATGTTCAAATCCAGTATTGAATATCTGCTTTCTTCTGAAAGGCTCTACAAGCTTGCTTTTCCTTCAGTTGAAGGAATTCTGCTCTGGGAGCAAGGTAGGTGTTGAAAATAGATCTCCTCTGATCATCTTTTATCTGGATATTATGTACAAAAGCATGCAATCTAAACATTTCCGTGTTATTCCTCAATTACACCAGGAGATGCGACACAGAGCTGTAGAGTCATGGTTGAGGCAGTGTCTGGTAGACAAATGCTTCTCTCAGAGCCAGTGGAAGTGTGTGTGAAAGGAGTTCTGCGGGATTGGGATGTTTCATCACTGACAGAGTTCCCAACAGAGACATGGATGGTTCACTGTTCAAACAGGAGTGACCAGGCAGCGGCTGTCTTTCAACGTGTCCTTTCAGACTTTTCTAGTCATTCTATGCACATGGTACGATGGGTATCCCAAAATAATTTTAATTGATATGGGTTAAATTGATTTACATGGGTCCGCTTAGTTTTGTTTTTTGGGTTTTTTTTTGTTTTTTTTTCAAAAGACATAATTCATCTTAACCCTATGAAATGTGGCTAGTAATCAAAATATTCTGAAAGTGTTTTAGTTTTAGGAAGTTTAAAAAAGACTGGTGGTCTCTGATCAACAATATTAACATAATATTATGTTTATTACTGATCCTATAATAAACACTCAGGAGAAACCCAAACTCATTATTTATACAGATGTATTTATATGTTGCCTTTAATCTAATTTTATCTTTTAACTTTTAGTCTTATCTTTTTGACTCTCCAGCTTGCAGATGTGAACAACGGTGGTCTTTTGTGCACAGCTGTCCTCTCACCCTTGTCCCAGTCTACAGCTATGCTCACTGTTATACAGCCCACTGTCCCTGTACATAATCCATGGGTAAGCACAGACAATCTTGCCACTGCCTCAGCTGATGCTGCAGCTGACCTGCCTGAGGTGGTTAGCAGTGTTCTTGGAGTAGTATACGACATTATGGAGAAGGACGGAGACGTTGTCTATGGTAAGGAATACTTCAAGAATAATCTGTCAATGTCATGTGTTAAATATTGTTTTGTTGGCTGTTTGTTCATGAATGTTTATGGTTATTATACTTCAGACAA
>NC_024312.1:5200654-5219816 GCF_000523025.1 Cynoglossus semilaevis | reverse complement strand
GAACTTAACCAAGGCCCAATGTCACAAAGCATTTTGGAAACTTGGTTCCCACAGTCAGACCATTCAGGAGTGAGCTCCAATTTAATGGAGTCTATGAGGTATGGAGCATTGATGTTGTATAAAGCTAAAGGCAGTAATGTTGGGTTGAGATAAAAAATTGATGCCATGAAACTAAAGATATGTCAGCATGTAATGTTTTTGTTCTACAGACTTTTGCATGCAGCCCCAGGAAAGGGAGATGATGATGATGATGAGGAAGAGTCTTCTACGGTAGAGCAGGAGCTGATCAATTGTCTGGCTGAAGTGTATCAAACCTCCCAGGGAACAGAAAACAAAAGAGGCAAAAAACGTATGAAAGCTAACCTTTCTTTTTTTTTTTTTTTTCTGTGCTGATTACAACATTTTGTATACTTGTATGTCAATGTTTGGACAACTGGAAATGAATTTCACATTGTTCTTATTGACATGTAAGAAGTTACATTTTCTATTATTGTCCACAGGTGGTGCCCAACGCACACCAGTGAAACAGAAGATGAAGACCATGTGCCGCTCCCTGCAGATGTTGAATGTGGCACGACTTAATGTTAAAGCCCAACAGAAAGATACTGAGGTTGACCCACCTGGACCAGAGGACAGGATCTCAGGCAGATTGAGGAAGAGACTGTCAAGTGACAGGAGCAAATCAGGAGGAGCAAACACCATCAGTGAGTAACTCACCCAAGATTAGTGTCTTGTTTTAATGATGTTTCTCAGTGTTCAAGGTAACATGCATAGTTTTGTTTGTTGTTTTTTGTTGTTTGTTTTTTTCAAATAAAACATTTAATGTTTTTGTTTAAACAGGTTTCGTTAGTGAGGAAGAGCTCCTGTCCTACCTGAAGTCCACTTATGAGAAAACTGTAGTGGAGAGGGACTCTTCAGTTCTAACTGCTGTCCAGGAGTGTCTGTCTGTAGTCAAAACCTTTTTTACTGCAGAATCTCAGCTGGAGGTGAGACAAAAGTGACCTTTAATCTTTTTTCATAATCCATAAACTGGATTACTCAACAATAACTGTTTGTTGGTATTTCTATAGAACTAAAATGTTTTCGTAGATTGTGTATTTCTAAAACAATGTGGATGTTATTTGTCAAAATCTCCCTACAGTTGTGTGAAAACAACATGCTTTTATACCAAGTGCATTTCATATGTATGAATGAAATGCATTAGGGTTAAAAACAAATCTTTATCAATTACTGGAAGCATTCATTGTAACAGGGCTAAAAAGTATGCCAGTCTGTGCATTTGACTTATTTTATGTGTTAAAAATGATCTCTTGACAGGTGAAGACTGCTCGGTTCATTCAGCAGCATTTTCTAAAGACCAGCAAATCAGTCAGACAGCTCTACAACAGTGAATCAGATGTTGATAACAAAGTCAGAGAGTAAGTTTAATTGCATACATAACTCCTGTTATTGTTCAGCCTCATGTTATTGTTAAGTGGCATTAAGGAGGGTTTCTTTTGTAGGTGCCAGATTCAGGCAGTGTTAAGGCTGGAGTTGTGCAGACTTTTCTCTACTCAACAGTCTGACTCAGTTGATCCTGAGCAGTTGGCAGAGGAGGTGAGATTTTCTCTGTTGAATATGTGTTTAATAAATACTTTGTATTTACTGTAGGGTGGTCAACGTGTCATTATCAGATTATATTCAGTATACAGATATTACCTTTTCATCATTTATTGTCATAACCATTTGACCAAGACCTCACAGGTTTCACCACAGATCAAATTTAACATATACACCTCTAATGTTCATTTTCATCAGGTAGCAGAAATGCTGAGGATAATTTCTCTTTCCAAAGACCCTGTTTGTTTGACAAGGTTCCTTCAGGATGAGGTCCTACAACGGTAAGACTGCTGTTCCTCAGATGGCTGTTAAAATATTTAAAAAAACATGTTTTGGTAACAATTGTTGAATGTACTGAATTTAAATTAAAACGATTCATTCTTAGTGCAACAACACATTCTCTCAGCTGGATTGTTGAATGTACTGAATTTAAATTAGTGCAACAACACATTCTCTCAGCTCAACTAATGCATCATTCCTTCATTTCAGGTTTCTGACCACTGTTCCCAGAGTGCTTGCAGACATTTACAACAGCCTAGGCACCCAGCTCCCAGAGGCTCTGGTGGCTGTTCTGCCCTCCGACTTCTTTAGTGATGAGTCTTTTGCCAAGGACAGTGTTTCACCTTCCGCATCTTCCCTTTCTGCACACACCCTGGTCCCAGATGACAAAGATTGTTTGCAGGATTTGAGAAATCATCCAGCCAACAATAGGAGGTAAGTTGAGGTTGTGTTTGAGCTCGAAACACATGACATATGGAAATTACCACAATCTGAAGAAAAAAAATAAGATTGAAAAAGATATTGACAGTTATTTTTGTGTGTGTGTGTGTTCAGGAGTGGGATGATGACACGTCATCGCAGTATGACTGAAGCTTCTCAGGTTCTTCGCCAAATAGAGATACCAAAAAAGACTACGAGAGCTGTGAGATTCACACGTGTTTAACCAATATTAATTATTTTGTTGAGTTTTAATGATTATTCGGAGCACTTTGATTTTTAGCCATGTTGCTTTTCGTAGGTGCTTTCCAAACCTTTTAGAATGGAACGCACCACAATGTTTAAGCCTACTTTACCCTCAGACGTCTATGATGCTGAAAGACCTCGTATATTATGTCCTGTTAGGTTGATGTCCTCCTTTTTATCTTTTATTTAGTCTTTGGCAAAAGCTTGTGCTGTCTTGGAAAAAAACGTTACAGAACCACAAGCTAAGAAACAAGAAACTCAAGGTATGACATGTTTTGCAGCTTATTTAATCTCAAATATTGCACAACATTCTTTATTCACCCAAGATATCATTAATTTTTAAAAAGTGTAATAATTAAATGCTTTATTCACCCAAGATATCATTAATTTTAAAAAAGTGTAATAGAGTATTAATTAAAATACACAACTTGTGGTATTGTATTGTTAAGCATAAATATCAACTGTGTTCTGTTATCCACAGAGGTGACCAAGGTAAGACGAAACCTGTTCAACCAAGAGATCATTTCACCTTCTAAAAAAAACAAGCTGCCAAGGAGCCAGTCTGTGTCTGCTGTTGAGGGACTGAAACGCAAGAGATCGAATGAATCTGATGGTAAAATGATGATTAAAAACATGAAAAACTGTTCAAATAATCCTAAAAGTAACTGTTTGTTGTTAAGGTAGTTACTGTTCAGAAAAGAAGCAACCGCAACGGTTAAATTAATGTTTCTAAATTCAGTTTATTTAAATGGGACTTTGTCTTTTCAGAGAGACACAAACTTTTAACAAAGAAGGTGTGTGAGACACCTCTGCACAAGCAAGTGTCCAGCCGCCTTCTGTATCGTCAGAAAATGGGAAGGTAGGTCTTGGATGTGTGTGGCATTTGTACAAAAGTGTTTTTGGACAAAAAAAAACTTTTGACTTTTAATACAGGAGATCAGACCCAGCTGAGGAGAGCATTGTGGAGGAGTCACCAATAAAACCAACAAAAGGTATTTCACTAATGGTATAATACTTCATGCTTTTGGATATAGTTTTAAGTAATTATACCTCAATCTTGGTTTAGAAAACAAATACTACATGCAGTGTAAGTCATAATTCCTTCAGCTGTGTAATTTAAGATGTGCTTCTTTTTTTTAACCTTTGTCTTTGTTTCAGACTTGAGACGAAGCCCCAGAATTCAGAAGTTTGCACGGAGACATTCAAACATCTTCTACTCAAGTTCTCAGCCTCGCTCACGTAACTTGGACAGAGCTCTCTCTGCGTCCCAACTTACCCTCAGTGACAGTAAACTTGGCGAGGTGGACGTAAAAAGAGTTCGGTCTCCCATGCGTCTTCTGTTTGGAGCAGCTAATTCGCCGAGAAGCCTGTCCAACCACTCTGCTACACACCGGGCCACCAGATCACGTCTGTTCACAGATAATGTCTTTGAGGCAAGTTGTCCACTTAGTATATGTTTAAGTATTTTTAAATAATAATCCAATGTTTTTTGTTTTTACATCAAATGAAGTTGAAATATGTGTTTCACATCTTTGTTTTCAGAGTCCACATAAAACGCCAACAAAGTCTTCCAGTAAACACGGAGAGGCCGTCCTTGGAAACACAACACCTCGGTCACCTAGAACTCCTAGTACACAGGGGCTCCCCAAAACTTCCCCATACTTCAGGGCCAATGTTTTCTCTGTAGCAGAGAGTCCAGCAGCTGGAACTTCCTATGAACGGAGTACAGTTCTGAGGGGAGGTCCTTTTAGATCACCAGTCAGAAGAACTCTTCTTGCAGAGACACCTACTAAGCAAAGCCCTGTGAGAAGCCCGTTGAAGGGTATTCTTAGGACTCCAACCAAAGCCATGGTTGAATGTGAACCATCTTCTGGATCACGTTTGCTTAGTAGTCCAACTCCAAAGAAAAATGTAACGTGGTCTCCGTCACCACAGAAATTAAGACTGGTGGAGAAGAATCCTACTTTTAAAGTGCCAGAGTCTCCTCTTGCAGTGTCACGAAGATCTCCGAGATTGAATACACCAGACAAATTTAACAGTCCTGTCAGAAATGCAAACACAAAAAGAGACATTTTCAAAACCCCGGAAAGGACTCGAGCAAGACATGACAGACCCATGAGTGTTGTTAATTTGTCAGAAAACAAAGGTCAAAGATCTTTAGAAAAACTTTATGGCAAGAATAAGACTCCTGAAAAAGAGGATTCTGATGTTTTAATGCATTGGCCTTTAACACCTCCCCCTTACTGTCACATCTCCCCCAGAAAAACTCAAAACAAGACTCCAAGTCCTACTTGTCAGATGAGTACTCGTTCTGGGCGAACTCCATGCAAAAACTCTGCTCTCTCATTTCAGCCACTGTATTCACCAGTAGTACAAAGTACTGTTTCTGAGAGACCTGATACTTCAATTAAGTCTCCAAAGATGACCCAGAGAAAAAGTCTGCGCCCAAGTACCAAAACCACCAGGCGGAGTTTAAGCTCTTTGTCCAATGAAAATGTTCCCTCTGTACTGAAAAATGATGATGCTGAAACTTGTGGCCTTCATAGAACAGACCTGAAACGAACGAAGACGATAGAAAGAGAACAACCTGAATTGTCTCATTCATCTGAAACTGACTCCAGTTCTCAACTATGTGACTCTTCACACTTTAGCTCTGTGACCACTGATGATGAAAGTATAGACATCGTTGACGCAGAAGTTGTAAAAACCCAGTTTAGTGGTGGGCTCAAGATGAACATTAGCTTTTCGCGGAAGTCTTCAAAGTCTGGCGAAGACTTACTTCTGAACACGGCCTCTCCTAAACATCTCTTGGGAACCCATGGTACACCTGGGCGAAATTATGGCTTCCGACAGACCCCTGACCGCCAACAGAGGGAGGCTGCTGCTCGCTTGGGATACGGAAGCGATTCACCTCGATTTTCATCCCCTAGAGGCCCTGCACAACGTTGTAAAAGGAAGGACACAGGTACTGCAAGTCCTATGAGTTACCAGGTGGAGTTGGAAATGCGAAAGGCAGGGCTTCCCAAGCTGAAAATCAAGCGTGCAGATTCTATGAATGCAGGAGAGTTGGCCTCAGATGGAGGTACCCACAGTCCTTCAGTTAATGCAAAATCTTCTCAGCGGGAAAGTCCTCTGGTGTTCCTCTCAAAACACAGAGATCCTGTCTGTGTCTCACCTTCTATCTGTGCTCATGCCACACCAGCCAAAGGCACTCCAGGAAAAGGTGGAAGTGTCCAAACATACATTTGCCAGTCCTACACCCCCACTCGCCATGGAGGAACAGTGTCTCCAGTGGCAACTGCTGACATAATCCCTCTGACTCCATCACCTCAAAGTGCAGGGAAAGTGACTCCCGATAATCTGAACAGCTGGCCTCGCAAAAAGAGAGCTCGTGTTGGAGGGGTTGGAAGCAGAGATCGAGTCCTGAAGGGAGATTCACAATTAGAGGAATTGTTAGAGGAGGCAGAGCTTGGTGTTAGCAGGTTAATAGACAGTGAGGACAATGATGAACTCACAAGCAACAAAGCTCCAGTATTAGCTGCTGCAGATGGATCTCCTGTTTCTTCTATGGGAGACTGGGTGGTGAAGTTGGCCCGGCATCCCAACAGTAATGAACTCCAGAGAGTTGAAGAAGACATGAACTGGGCCACAGAGGACATTAAGTTGGGTAGGTCATGGGTTTCCTATTCTGCATAAAAGGATTGGTTTGAATCACACTTCAGGGTAGGTCATGGGTTTCCTATTCTGCACAATTAGTAAGAATTTCATTTTTGTTTGTTTTTTCTACACAAAAGGATTGGTTTGAATCACACTTCGTGCAAATACTTGATTTATTAATGTTTAGAAGTACGTTGAATATGAAATTCTGTGACTCCAGATTATTAACATAAACATTGTGTTCCTGCAGCATATGTAGCTGCATTTGTTCAGGTCTTCTACCTGAATTTTTGAGTATTTTAACAACACGGCACATTCCCACATTTGAGAATTTCCTGTATACATTATTCTTTTTATTTGCACATCCCGATTATATAATTATGGTTTAAACTATTTGTATATAATATTACTTTTGAAATCTGTTTATAACAGACATGTTTTATACATATGCATAATTTATACTTAAGTTACATCATCTTTTTTCTTCATTTTTCCCAGTAGCAACCACTCCGAGCACAAAGGGAACAAAACCAGTGTCAGCAAGTGGGATTTTGGCTCTCACCAGCTCTCCGTTGTTGTTCAAAGGAAAACCAAGTTCTGCCCGTAAGAGAACATCAAACATCAAAGGTATTTCAAGTCAATTGTTTTATTTTTTTTAAGCTATTTACAAGATTTGACATGGTTTGCTGCTTTTGACCTGCATTGTTGTGCACGCACCATTAATGCCTCATTGCCTGCACAAGGCAAGCATGACTGAACATTGATATAAATATTTGTTCCTTTGTACTTAGATGGCAAACAACATTAGACCTCACCTTGCGTGTGTGGTCTTTCAATTAAATATCAAAATTGGGAAATGACACATATATTACCCCTCAGCAAACCATTTTTTTTTTCCACCAACCTTTAGATGAAGCTACGTCAGGTAAGACGATAAACGTGGATGGCTTGAATGTTTCACCGTTCAGTGAGCCATTCAGACGCTCAAGCACAGGAAGGAACTACAGCAGAAAGAGACTCCTTCACTGAACTACTGTGTAATTCCATGGGTAAGGAAAACAAAACTGTGATTTACCACAAAGTCCATTCTGAAGTCCAGTCTTTCTCTGTTATGTTGGTCCTTGATGTGAAGCACTTCTTTTGAGCATCACATGAAAAGACTTGGATGAATGAGTGTCCCTCTCTGTCTCCTACACCGACACTCTGACCCTGACATTTTCTCCTCTGGATTCTGTTTTCATCATGATTTTGTCAGATGTAAGATTTGATGTACTTTTAAGATAATGGGACAGCTATGTGTTCGAACCACAGCCTTATACTTGAGATTACAGCTTTGACTGCGTAAATGATTTCTTCTATTTCAAGTGTATCAGATGTTCTACATGAGCCTTTCTGAAGTACCCAAGAAAACAGTCATGTTGTGCATCACAGCTGACTGTCCAATGTCTATTCCTCCTTGTTCTGATCAGAGTAGGACCAAAGTATTATTAATGTCTATTTATTTGGTTGTTTTGACATAAAGTTGGTTTTAAGTCAAAGGATGTATCTATTAATGTGAACATGTTATCTGTTGTAAATAAATATATTTTTTCTAATCTTTGTATTTGCAGTATTTCAGTTAGTGTTCTATAAATATTTATCCTGCAAAACTGGCAAAACGGACACTTTCGGTCTGGAGTTATTCACGTGTCCAAAGGTCACCAACGATACACAGGCCCTCGCATCTGTTGAACAAATGTGAGCCAAGTGTGGGCTCGTTACTTGGAATATTGTGAAACAGATTAGCATCAGGTGGTATTTGTTTGCTCTCAAGTCTGACGAACTGACACACCTCACGTAGTCTTTTTGCATGTGAGTTTTACTCTGGTTTTCCTCTGAAAAGAAGTTATCCTTTAGGCAGTCATATAGAATAAGATGTTTGGTCTGGAGAGGTGTAAAAGTGGCCAAGAATGAAGTGTTTGGTCTGGAGAGGTGTAAAAGTGGCGAAGAATGAACAGAAAAAGAACATTTTCATTCTGTTGTGTGTACATTTAAAGAAACAAGTCAAGACAAGTTTTCCTGATTCAATGTGTTGCTTATATGAATTATCCATTGTTTGTGCTTTTATATCCACGATCCAGATTTTCATATCCTTCTTATCACAATCTTTTTTGCTTCCTTGCAGGGCATGAACTTTGATCAGATGTTCAGGGCACTATTTCCTCTAATCCACTGATTAATGAGTTATCCTCCATAAGGAGCTCAGTAATTAAATATAGAACAGCGCAGTCTGTGTCTGGCTGCAGGGGACGCGTAATAAACTGGAAATCACAATCGTTAACCCACTGTTGTTAGTGCTGAGAACATGAATAGATGTCAGTATAAATGATCACATCAGAAAACATTTAAGTGCAGCGATTGATAGGATTTTAACTTCAAAATGAATATTTCAGCCAAATCAAATTGGAACAATGCAATAATGCTTCATTTTCTTTGTATATTGACTTGATTTATATATTTTTGATTTTTAAATCTCACTGGTCACTGGGTAAAAAGAACCTATTTTCCTTTAAAGGGGAGTCAACTGTGACGCACCAGAATGAGGAAGTGGAGGCAGGTTTAACAGTGGGAATAAGAATGACTCCAATAACCTTGTGATAGGTGTGTGTGCCGAAATGACTTTCAACTGTTAACTGTTTACACGAAGAAATGACGCATGAATGAAAGTGTTGTGGACCTTAGGAGTGAGGAGGAAAGACCCTGCTGCTGAGATCTGAGGCCTCTCACTGCTGCAGACCTTTTTACTCATGTCCTTCAGTATTCACAGCACACACACTGTCAAGCTGGATACTATATGCAACTTGAAGGAAAAACAATTTTATAATAAAGTGATTGTGGAGCTCCATTCTGTGTAGATCACACAACAAAGACAAATTAACTTAAATTATTTTTCAAATACATTCAAATACAGTTTCAATTTTTAACTTCTGTTTGTATTTCCTCTAATATTCACTGTAGAAAAAAAAAGTTGAAATGTTACTGTTGATATTGTTTAATTTTCCTTGAAACGCTGTGACTAAAATCACAGTGTCAAGTGTTTTACATTTGAAGCTTGTGAGGCATATGAAAGCAGTGGTTGTAATATAAGTATTATTTATCTCACTCATTGATGCACAATGTACTCTGACCCTGCTACCACTGTATAACTGAAAGGGCAATAAATTATGTAACACACCGTGCTGCTAACTTACCGTAGATTAATTTATCATCACATGCAGCTTCTTATATCACTGCCAGACAGATGATACATGACTGATCTTGATGGTTCTGTCAGATTAACTCATAATTTCAGTGTTGGGTAGAAAAGAAGGAACACAACCTCTAGCCTCTTTTGACTTTTCTCTGAAGTCCTACCAGACCTATAAACACAAGCATTAAACACATGTAATGATGTAAAAGAAGCTGTGATGAATTTTGTAGATTAAAGCAAATACTTTGGATCAACATGTTTTTTACATTATCCCACAGTTGAGGAATAACATATCTATCTATTATAGTATTTAGTTTGTGTACTCTGGGCTACTGTAATAATTTCAATATAGTAACATTTTAGGCAAATCTTACTACCTATGTGAACTTTCAAAAGGGATATATCTGTTGAAGTTAATGTAAATAGTCATACTCTTATTTAAGCATCATTAAATTTACTTTACATCCAATCAGGCCTAAAGACAAACTGAAAATCGTAAGATAATTTGTCCCAAATTCATTAAGTTTATCCCTGATGCAGCGGTTTAAGTGTGTGCTCTTATTTTGAAGGCCAAATCAATATCCGACGTCGCCCTATCTTACTGTCTTACAATTGACTCTGCCCTGGTTCCCATCATTCCATCAGAGGCTGTTCATCACAGACGCTCTCATCCACCTGCCCCGGTCTTCCTGTACCTGCCTGCGACAGTTGAAAATACAAACTCTGATTTATTATTTTAACATAATTTTATTAAAATAACACGCAAGGAAATTAAATATGGCGAGCAGCTTCTCCAGGGTCCTACTTTCCAAACGCAATGCCGGGATCTTGTCGCTGGTGGGAGGCTCAGTAACGGTCGGATTCTTGCTGCACCGGGAGCACGTCAGCGCCGGGACCCCAGTCCGCAGGAGCTACCCCGCCAGGTAAATCCGCCTTTAACCGGTCTGGAGCTCCGTTGCATCAACGTCCTCACCTAATTGTAGTCAGTCGACGCAGAGCTGGCGTTAAAATTCTATTTCAGCTCCAAACGTTTGAGCAGAGGGACATTCACATGACCGCATATTGTAGAACAACCGCCATTGGCCTGATTACATACGATATTATAGCTTATTAAAAATAAAGACGTCAGCAGGATTAGGAGATTATCAGGCACTCAGTAGCTTTGGTCGTTGTTTGACAAACAACCTTAGATCTAATTAAAATATATTCCTATTTCTAAATCACTGTCTTATTTTGAATCTTGAAATTAATTAGAATAGGTTTTTTTATGTAGCTTTTTTTCTACGAAAATAATGCATAAATATTTTTTATAAATTCTAAACGCAATTTACAGAAACTGTTTGAATGAAATAAGATACAGGAAATGATAAGTAATTTCGACCTATACTTACAAAATCCTCACATCACGACGTTTTCAAGTATCTGTTTTCACTTTAAATTAAAAATAATGATTAAAACCAGATAAAGTTTAGTCATTTGGCTACAACTCCAATCCCGCCCAACATTGATGGATGAATGGATAGTCAATAAAAACGTAGATTTATATTTAACGCAATTATTTAATTAATAAATGACAAACCACTGAAAATGCATTGTCTTTTTAGCAAACAAATTAAAAATGTATATAGCATGTATTTTTTTTCTAAGAAAAAAAATCACAAAAAAGTACTTTTTCACCAATTTAAAATCTATTTTTATTTAAAAAAAAATATACTAAGTTTATGCGATAAAACTACTTATAAAATCAAGTGCATTTATGTTGTACTTCAGTATATTATAACAGGATGCCTCTATAAGGGTTCAGATGTGGACTGTAGCATTGGGAGCTAAGTATTGGATGTCTTTAGGAAACTTTCCATAATCCTCTTTAGCAAATCTTAGCCTTTTCAACCTTTTCCTGTCCTGGAAAGTGGTTTCTTGGCTGCTGCCCTTCTACCAGACTATTTCTAATTAAGCCTCTTTAGACAAACGTGACTTCATCCTGTAGCAGCTGCCCAAGTCCAAGTGGGCGCTTTCTGCTTTTTCTCGTCTTTACTTCCTTCTTCTTATTCTTCTCTATTCTTCTTCTTATTTTATCCCTGTCTTTGGACTCTGCTTTATTAGTTTACGCTACATACATGATCATTTCATCAGCAGAACTATTGTAGAAACAAATACACTTTTTCCACAACCTGCAGTGACCTATTAATAAAAATGATAATATATAGCTGTACTGTGGTTTTACTAAAAAAACAAATTATTGAAAAAGTATCGAGAACATATGCTGTAGTGGCCAACAAATAACTGTAGGATTGTCACTGTAAGGTGGATCATGGATGCGTACGTGTGCCCCCACACGCCTGGGTAGATTATAAAGCAGTGCATTATCAACCGACTATAGATTAGTTAATCATTAGCTGCTGCCCAGACATAAAAGCCCAGCCCTCTGGTCATTACATAACAGCTACGTGTGTATTCTGTGGCAATAAAAAAAAAAAAAAACTCTTCCTAAGATCAATGCAGCTGCATACAAGTCACGGTCCCTATGGCAACCAGGCCGGTTGAGGTTATGTTTAACCATATCACACCTTACTGACATTGTAACTACTGCTGGAAACACATCCTGGTTAAATCTATCTGTCTGTCAATTTCATTTTGATGACAATTGTCAAACAGTCGATTGTAATCCTGTTGACTGTGTATGGTTTTAATAATATTTCTATGTTTTATATTTCTCAAAATGTCATTGCAAGTGCTATGCAACACAAAGATGTTAATAAAGGGGTTGCAGTGTGCTTTTACAACCTAAAAGCATAGTGTTATAACTAGTCTGGACAAAAGAAAGGTGACATGAGGTCTGCTGATAATAATTATGATCGTTAGCAATAATCAATATTGGCAATAATAGTTTCCTGTGGGTTTTCTTGGGTTTTCATGGGTTTTCTTCAAAATATGACAGTTGGAGACCTAGTTAGCAAAAAACAAGGTTAAAACTAGTTCTTTAATGATGATAATGATTTAATACTGACTAGCTGTCCAGGTTGTGTCCAATAAAATCATTAAAAATTGTACTGATTAATGAAAATATAATTTTGTGGAAATCTCTTCTGCAACCTGAGAGTCCCAGGTCAAGCCATCATGACCCACTGACATGTACTGACCATGTCAGTGGGTCATTGAGTGAGTCACTCTCTGTAAACATGTTTCAAAGCCCACGCTCTCGCAAAGATTTATGCATCGTGTTATCTTGCCTGTGTCTTTGTCCAGTGCGGAGTACCCTGACCTGCGCAAACACAACAACTGCATGGCTAGTAACCTGACTCCTGCCATCTACTCTAAGCTGTGTGATAAGGCCACTCCCAATGGGTACACACTGGACCAGGCCATCCAGACAGGTGTGGACAACCCAGGTCACCCCTTTATCAAGACGGTGGGCATGGTGGCAGGAGATGAGGAGTCCTACGAGGTCAGATATCAAGTCACATTTTCTTAATAAGCAAAAAAATCTAACATCTGCAGGTGTTTCTGGTAAAAAAAGAAAAAAGAGTTTGAGCACAATTCAATAATAAAAAAAGTAATAAGCAAAAAAATCTAACATCTGCAAGTGTTTCTGGTAAAAAAAGAAAAAGGAGTTTGAGCACAACTCACACAATAATAAAAAAAGTTCAGGATGTAACATCCTGAGGTTATAAACAGTTGTTTCTTAATGCACTCAATGCATCAATTGGGAAACCTTCAGATAATTACCCAACATTGTTATTCTCTATGAAAGTCATATAACAAGAAAAAGAGACTTTCCAAAGTATGGTATGTTAAATTATTTTGGTAATTTATTAGTTTTTAATTTTAAATTGTATACTGTATATTTTTATGACTTCTTAATTAATATAAATAGATATTTATTTGATTTGTTGAAATTTGCAATGTCCAAATAGTAGGAGTAGTAACAAAGTTGCTGTAATAGGTTTTAGGCAGAGGTCAGGGCTTAGTCAGTGATGCATCAGGGTTTCATTCCTCATTTAGTGCATCTTCATTTGTTACAAGAATTTCTGGAGAAGTTTCAGAAAGCTGTGTGCGTTGTCCTTTTTCTTAATAATATGGGTGTGGTGTTTGAGTCAATGGAAGTGACACAACGTGTAGAAATTTGCAACAGAACACTTTAACATATGCAGTACAAATGTAGCTGCCCTGTTGTAATACTGGTATACTGTGTGTCAGGTCTTTGCAGACCTATTGGATCCAATCATTAAAGAAAGGCATAATGGCTATGACCCCGCCACCATGAAGCACCCCACTGACCTGGATTCCAGCAAAGTAACATTTTTCACACTAATATCACAGACTTTATTTCAGTTGAGCCTGTCTGGTATTCAGTCATATGTCCTGTCTCGCAGCTTGTATCTGGACAGTTTGATGAGCGCTACGTGCTGTCCTCAAGAGTAAGGACAGGTCGCAGTATCAGGGGTCTAAGTCTTCCCCCTGCATGTACGCGGGCAGAGCGCAGGGAGGTGGAGAGGGTGGTGGTGGACGCCCTCGCTGGACTGAAGGGCGACCTGACTGGGAGGTACTTCAGCCTAACCCAGATGACAGAAAAGGAGCAGCAGCAGCTTATTGATGTAAGTGCTGCAGATGCAGGATGTAACTCTCTGCTTTATTGCGGTCTTTATTACTGTCTGTTTTTACACCAAGAAGTAAAATGGTGAAGAACTATAACCTCACTAGTCCACATATCCCAGTTGTGCATAATGAAGTCTGCCAAAATTAAGAGTGTTGATTCAAGTTGTCTGTCTTTGCAATAGGACCACTTCCTATTCGACAAGCCCGTGTCACCACTCCTGACATGTGCAGGCATGGCTCGTGATTGGCCAGATGCTCGTGGTATTTGGTAAGTTAAAAAAAACAATAGATAATTGTATTTCAATACAAAGTAGAAGCAGCTTTAGACCTTAACTTTATAGCAATAACCCACTTTAGATGAATTTAGACCTTAACTTTATAGCAATAACCTACTTTAGATGTTTCTAGGAGATGTTTGAGGTCTAATTTGTCAGCATTAGCAAGGTTTACATATATTTTAATGTTGTAGTGAATATTGTTAAAAGGGTTTAGATTAACGCCAACTTTAATGTTGTAGTGAATATTGTTAAAATATATATTAAAATATATTTGTTTTTATATCTTTTACGTAAAAATCAACTGCAATCATGTTTTATTGCATTGTAAATTATTAGGCATGTCACATGAGCAAGGTTGAAAAGACAGTGTCTCTTATATTGAGCCATGTGAAATTCCTTGGAGTGTAAGAAATACTTTGGGTAAATCACAAAATTAAATAAGATAAAACTGAAGAGGCATCTTATAAATCACTGATTAATCACCTCTGTTATGACTTCAGGAATATTTCCCTGTGGCTGATCTGTAATTGTGTAATACAGTCTGATCTCCCGCAGCTTTAGGTGTGAGTCAGCAGCACGCCAGCCTCCCTCTCTCTCTCTGCCAGTCACAGTATCCAGACTCTACACTCCTCAATAATTCACCTTTACTTTGTCTCGTCATCATCTCCTGTTGCAGGTCCAGCAACAGCTTTCTCTTTCTCTGCTTCTCCACTTCACTTTCTTCTCTGCCAGCTACACATCACGATCCACTTTCTGTCATTTTTAATTTCCATTCTCTACTCTGGCTTCAGTTTTTTTTTTTTGTTTGTTTGTCCTACGGTTGGAAGCATTATACAGACACAAACTATTTCAGTATTAATAAACAATAATAAACATGTTCTTAATGTTGCCGTAGTCTTTTGATGAGTTTAGTGATTAGTACTCCATTAATCCTGTATTATCTTCACTTTAGGCACAACAATGAGAAGACATTCCTGATCTGGGTCAATGAGGAGGATCACACCAGGGTCATTTCCATGGAGAAGGGAGGAAACATGAAGAGGGTGTTTGAGAGGTTCTGCCGAGGTCTCAAAGAGGTAGAACTTTGTTTATGTTGACTGTGGATGACGAGCAAATGAGACTACATGTTAAAATGCTGTACCTTTTATGTTCTAATGTTCTAAAATGCAACTCAGGTATAATCAATGAGTAACTATTACATATGCCTGTGCCACACACTCTTCATCAGTTGTGTTTAATTGAACCTAAAACTGAACCATTGTGTACACATTCACAATCTCTTTAATGTTCAACCTGTAGTGGACATTTCCATCTTGCTGCTGTCAGTTGTCTGAGGCATTTAATCAGGAGGGGAGGTTTAATGCAACCTAAAAGCTGCAGCAAAGTGCTTACAGAAATAAAACCTCCTTACCGTAGTAAGTGCCCTGCACCAAAATACGTAGTCTATATTAGGCAGTGAAAATATAAATAATTTATCAATCAATAACATCAAATCGCCGTTCTGCTATAATCTTATAGAAAACTTTGCTTCGTGCTTGATTCCCTGTAAGGTGGAGCATCTCATTCAGGAGAGAGGCTGGGAGTTCATGTGGAACAAGAACTTGGGTTACATCCTGACCTGCCCATCCAACCTGGGCACAGGTCTCAGGGCCGGGGTCCACGTCAAACTGCCAATGCTTAGCAAGGTAACCCTGCTGTAATATATCAAATATCACTTAACTAAAATGAATGTTTACAAGTGCAATTCTACCAGTAATTAATGAAAAACTGATCACTATGTCAAATTAGTACAAAGGAGTAAGTATGTTTATCACAAAGCACTGAAATGACTAATACACGTCTTGTTCCTCACGCTGCAGGACACTCGCTTCAGTAAAATTCTGGAAAACCTGCGCCTGCAAAAGAGAGGAACAGGTGGAGTTGACACCGCTGCTGTGGGTGGTGTGTTTGACATCTCAAACCTAGACCGTCTAGGACAGTCTGAGGTAGGGAAATCTAAATTTGAGGTAGTGTATGATTAGACCCGTTCTATTTAATCTCACTGAACTGTAGTCATCTATAAATCAACTGTTGCTTTATTATTTGAAAAGAGCATGAATTTGGATTTTTTTTCTGCATTTAACACCAATTTAAGGTAGCATAGTTTGAATTACATCAAATGCAGTCTGCAGCTAATCATCTGCATAGAAGTATTTGCGATGTCATCACACAAATTATTAATATGTAGTGAGAATGGTAGAGGTCCCAATATTGAGCCCTAGGTTACACCTTTTTGCACATGAAAGATGGAGGAGTAAGATCCAGCCACGTGAACAGATTGTGATCTTCCTGCTAATTAGTTAGAAAACCAACCTACAGCATGTTCAGACAGACCACAGTCATGGGGTCTTTTTGACACTATTTCATTGTCCATTGTGTTGAAAGCCAAAACATAGACTAACTCCGTGGGACACACAGTGAGGTCTGTCTCTGAGGTAATACCAACCTCCCAGTTCTGCCTCTTGGTTGAAGAGGTGAAAGGTCTTGAAGAAAGCAGGACAGTCCAGTTGCCCTCTCTTTAACTGCTCGGGTTTTTGTCTCCATGTCCCTGATGTTGTGGAAAGACACTGACGAAGTCAGAGAGTGTGGGAATCAAAGTCTGTTTGTGTCCCTTAGGTCCAGTTGGTTCAGACAGTGGTTGATGGTGTCAACTACCTGATCGAATGTGAGAAGAGACTGGAGAGAGGTCAGGACATCAAGGTGCCCCCACCCATCAAGACATTCAAATAAACACGAACAGCTGACCTCTGCACACTACTGTGTGGGGCACACACATGCACAAATAGGCCCTGCTGTGTGCCCATATGTATGATCAGTATCTACTGTATGTCATTGTCTCATCTACTGCATTACTACAACCTAATCTAAGCCCATCTCCTTTACCCACAGTATATTCCTGAATATAATCTTTGTATGTTATCTGGTGAGTCATTTTCCCAGGACGCTGCTTTGATCTGGTGAGTCATTTTCCCAGGACGCTTCTTTGGACTGAGTGTTAGAGGTGTGTTCAAAGGCTCTTCAAGTCTTTCTAAATCTAATTCTAAACCCAAATATGGCTGCACAGTTTATCAGCTGTTCAAGCGAAACAATGCATGGCCAGAAATATCAATGGCTCTGCTTTCACTCTTGGATTCTTCAGACCTGGTTTTAACCCTGCTTTACTCCTGTTTGTCCACTCCTTAATGTCTCTTACCTGGTGCTTCTACTGTGGATAGTGTAAACATAGTTTATTTTAACCATTCTGAGTGCTTTTGAATGTAGAAGAACAGCATCAGACTGACTTGTGGGTCTGTATGTTAGACCACACTGACAGGGCTGGGTTTTTGTACTGTAAGCAGTTAGCAATATTACTCATTACCAGCTCATTACTGAATGTGAGACTATAATGTCTTTTATTAAAGCAGTCATCTATTTAACAGTAACACTTTCAGTGTCTCTTTCCTTGGTTGTTTCAAATGAACCTAAACAGTGGGCTACACACGAGATACCCAAATACCAAGGGTACCCAGGCTAAAACAAAACTCTGGTGTTCACAGTTTATGTTAAGGCAGATATACAAGGAAATGGGTTGGTGTTGTATTGTGCTTGAATTGATATTTTGTTAATGTTAATAAACAATTGAATAATTGAGTTGAATAAACAATGATATTTTGTTAATGTTAATAAACAATAAGGAAAGCCACAGGCGTTATCTCCTAAATTTGACCAAAGTATGAAAACATTGAAAACATCCGTAGTAAACTTCAGCTTTGGGCAGTGAATGTAAAACCTGAGATTAGCATCTGTCACCACTGTCTACCTAAGAGCTACAGTAGAGTAAGAGTAAAGCATCCATTAACAAGCACTTTGTGCCTCTGAAAGAATTGATGTTTATTTTCCTCCGCTGATGAAACTGGTGGACACTGTGTTCTGGACGCTGCTAGGACAACAAGGACTTCAGTGTTCTGAAGGAACACAGCTGAGGCAGTGAGTGTTGGTGTTGCGAGGGATGGAGAATATGTTGTCTCTTCAAGGACTCAAAGGAAGAGTCTTGTTTCCTTAACACACACACAAACACACTCATCCTTGTCTGGTCTCCTGCTGTTTCTGACAGCACTCTGAGCGCGTCACTGGTGTTCAGTTCCTCAGACCTCGCTTCTGTCCCCATTCTCATCCCCTCGTCTCTTATAGCTGAGGAGAAAGCAGGTTTCTGTGGCAACCACTGAGACTGTAAGGAGATCTTTGCTGCGGTAAGGGAGGGCTGAGGCATTATGGGTAACAGAGAACTAATCTCTGCAGCAATGACTTTGAGACTCACATCAAAGAAACTAGTCTTGGATAAACATTGATGACTTTGAAACAATGACAATATTTAAAATACATTAAATGTATAGACTTTTGATTACATGACATATGACATATTAATACCCAATAATACACAATTAGTAAATGTTAAAACTAACTTCATAAAAAAAACCTGCCATTATCGTGACTAATTATTATCGAATAATTAGTAAATGGCTCATATACAGCATGTTACCTGTGTGCCATGTTATTTGGTCAATACAGCCCACATAGACATGCATGCCTTAAGAATAACCTGACAACATATATTTCTCTAAATTGTAATCAAAAGAATCAGAAAGTTTTCTGACAGTACACTCCATCATATGGGGCACAATACGTAACATATACTGTTATAAAATGTGGGTATGTAACCTGAGTTTGTAGAGCAAACATGAAACAGAAATAATAAAAATGGACGTATGCAGTCAAAGAGCTCCCTCTGCTGACATAATTATAGCTCTATCGTGTTCCTGCT
>NC_024312.1:5137987-5200641 GCF_000523025.1 Cynoglossus semilaevis | reverse complement strand
GTACTGTTATAAAACGTTCTATTTTTTATTTTTTTTAAGTTCTTTGCTGTAGAGTTTTGCTTCATACAAATCAAATTTTATTAAACGATCTAACATTTTTAACAAGGTTAAATTTTTACATGTAGAAGACCACATCATTAATCACATGGTGCGTGGCTTGCAGTTGGTCTATCTAAAACACGCGCTCGTTGATGTTTTCCTACAGTAAACTAATAGTTATCTGTTCAGACAACTGAGAAACGTTCGTCAGGCAATACATTACATTACTTTGTTTTATTAAAAACTACCATAATGACTATAATGCAGCAGCAACTTAAACCTTAATAATGCAAAAAAAAATCTTCTACCATCAAAGGAAAAAAATAATGAAGACTATCTTAAATACAACAGCTTTTATCTTTTCTCTTTTTTTAACTTCTATTTTTAAAAGTACTCTGTAGACGATTCTATAAAGTAGAGTTTTTTTAACAAGCTTAGGTCAAATTCTAGGCGCTTGTGTAGAGAGACATCTGGTGGTTTTGTGCTAAAACACAGATCTGGATTAAAGGTTTTTGACTAATAGAAAATAGTAGACAGAAAAAATATAGAATTTCTCCAAACATTTCCCAAAGTGTACACAGTTCTTTTTTTGATTGTTTATTTGATATAAAAATACAACACATGCTTAGGTAACGCTATTTTAAGTTATTTTCAGCATGTACCATTTTGTAGGATAAGTATTTGTAAGATAGGTAAGTGTAATTATACAGTAAACACACCACTTAAACATTACCTTGTCTACGTAGCACGAATACTATAATGTAACGGTATAAAGGATTGTAAATAAGTATGAACAAAAGCCGGGTTGGAGACATAAGGAAAAACGTTAATATGGCTTCAAGTCTTTGTATCTAGGTTTAAATCCTATACGTTTCATTATACATGAATCTTTAGCCATTTTTACCGACTCTTTTGACCACAGAAAAAAAAAACTTTTGATTTTTCCTGGTTGTGGAGTGGGACAATTACGTTCGACATATCACGTCTCTCATTGGCTGACTTGTGCTGATTGACACAGACGTTGGACCAATGTCAGTCTGCCACACTGTGGTTAGGAGCGGTCCTGCTGCCTGAAACGTCTGCACAGCCTCCTGCCTCTCTTTCTCTTTCTCTTTAAGGACCAGTCTGCGTTTGTGGCAGCCTCTGCTTGCACGTCGCTAAACGTCACCAAAAAAGGAGGCTGCGGGGCACATTTAGTTGGCTGAATTGTTTCCCATTTTTTATTATTTTTTCTCTATAAGACCTTATAACTAGCGCGGTGTGCGATGTTGAGGCTCGTCTTCTTGGCTGCCCTCGCCGGGTTCACTCGGGCGTCTGATGTGCTGGATTTAACAGATGACGACTTTGAAACCAGGGTTTCACCCCACCAACTCATTCTGGTGGAATTCTTTGCTCCCTGGTGAGTGTTTTCATATTTTCCGTTAGCAAACTGAAATATTTACAAATATTAACGGCAAATACTAATACTAAGGAGGTTAGCACTTCAGCTAAAGGACTCGCAATTACTACCATTGCACACCACGAGTGTTGACAAGATTCAGTATTATTTGTAGCGTTCTGCATATTGCAAATGCATATCACCTGCGGCACTCCACTCAGCAATACGGACATGGTAGTAGGTGCTAGATGTTTGTGGTTAATTTAGCTGTCGTCCATATTAGCGTGTTAGCTAACAGCCGAGATATGTATGCTTCGCGGCCCAAATATTTTCTTTTGGTGAAATGCAGCGAGTCTTGGTCGACAAGGATAATGTTTTGCATAATTCATAATACTATGTCGGGATCTTGAACAACTTCCCAATATTTATGTATTTTTTGCTTTTTTTACTTCAAGCTACGCGTGTCTGAAGGGTACAAGGAAGTTGGAGGCGTTCTCTTTGTCGTTGTAACGCACTGATTGGTTAATGGAATTTTGGTGTCCAACTGTGATAGGCTAGGAAGTAATATGACGTGTTCTCTGTGTGCCAAACTTGAACCGTGAACTTAATACATTTCTTCGAGCGGTTTACTAATTTCTTTTAAACCACGTTTTATTTTAAACAACTTAAAAGGCCAATTATTGCGAATACCTGCGAATTTGGCTATTGGTACGATTAGAAGCGTGTGAGTAATACAAGGAGAATTGCACTATTAACAAACGTCTGCAAAGACATGAAAATACTGTAATAGCTAGATAAATAGAATATATATTTATTTTACACCCCAAACATTTATTTAACTTCTGTTGTTTTACATCTTACATTTTAATCAGAACAGTGAAATTAAGCTTCGAGCTGAAAACTTTTCGAGCTGAACAACAGTTATTTTTTTATTTTTTTTACAGTTTTGTATTGCTTTTTTTTTTCAAAATGTTAGTTGATTTAAAGGTATCCCTGATATCATTGTTTTAAAAAAAAGTTGATTTAAAGGTATCCCTGATATCATCTTCTATCATCTTGTTTCTCGTGTCTAAACAATATACAATGAGCAGAAATGTAAAACCAAAAATAGAGAAATTATCATTACTTTTCTATGTGGCTAAATTGACTAAATTGATTTTTAATCATATTCCAGTTTTTACTCTACAGAATTACAGTATTTCCTTCAAGATATTTTCTGGGCTAAAAGATAAACCACCTAAGGGGACACATGAGCTCCTGTTGACTGATCTATATCCTCTATGTGTCTTAGGTGTGGCCACTGTAAAAAGCTGGCTCCAGAGTATGAAGCAGCAGCCACAAGGTTGAAAGGCATTGTCCCTCTAGCCAAGGTACTCTTTGATTTATTTCTTTTGTTGTTTTTTCCACTTACGTCTGCTGTTCTGCCCCACGGTGCTATTTTCTTATTCATATTTAACTTTTTTTTCTTAGGTTGACTGCACAGTCCATGGCAAAACTTGCAGCAAGTATGGTGTCAGCGGCTACCCCACCTTAAAGATCTTCAGAGAGGGAGAGGAATCCGGTCCCTATGATGGTCCAAGAAGTGCAGGTATGTGATGCCTGAATTTATGGATGTGTTCAACTCATTTGTACACAAGTTTTCTGCATTTTTTTTACTGATTTACTTACTGATTATGTTTCTATTTTTGTTTCCTCACAGATGGCATTGTCAGCTTCCTTAAAAAGCAGGCTGGCCCACCGTCTTTGGAGCTTAAGTCAGAAGAAGACTTGGAGAAATTCACTGCTAACCAGGATGCAGGAGTTGTTGGTGAGTTGATATGTGGACATTTGCACCTGCTTGAATCTCTATTAGATGTTAATGTAAACATTTTCTGTGTCTCACTGTGTTTTTGAATCTTTCCAGGTTTCTTTTCTGCTGACAGCACAGCTCAGGCAGAGTTCCTGAAGGCAGCAAATACCCTGAGAGACAACTATCGCTTTGCCCACACCAACTCTGAAGCTCTTCTCCAGAGCCACGGCATTGATGGAGAGTAAGTACAGGAGTTCACTCTGCATTCTGTCTTCTGTCATGACATCACTAAACTCACTCACATGACAGAACGGCCACAATATCAGCGCTGTATGAGACAGATGACCTGAACTGACGTGGCCTTGTCTTTGCCATTACAGGGGAATCATCTTGTTCCGACCACCACGCCTTAACAACAAGTTTGAAGACAGCTCTGTCAAATACACAGAAGGAGTTTACAACAGCAACAAAATCAAGCAATTTATTAAGGATAACATGTGAGTGTCTCGTTCTCCAGACATGCTACTTTTGCACGAGTGTCCGCAGGAAAAGGCGGGCAAGATGTGGTTCCATTTCATTTGCACTAAATATTGACAGCAGATAATTGTGAATGGTTGTCTGCATGCATTCATCTTGTGTAACAACAATTAATATTTAAACACACATGGCCAAAGGCCAACAGGATATTGGTTGATGAGTTGACAGCTGGGAGGCCAGACTCTGTTTGTATACTTACATTTTTGTAAAACTTGACAAAGATGGAAGATGAGTATTTGAGTCTATGATGTCAAAACCTAAAACTTTTGTCTGTTGTAAATAGTTTTCTTTCTGAGCTGTGACTTAGGACTTGGACTGACAGCTCTGTTATTATACACTGACCTGTTATTTCCTGCTCTGCTGTTCCTGTTTTTTTTATTCACAGCTGCCTGTGCTGTAGACTACACTCTTTATGTCATTTGTTAACAATACTTTTGTATCTAGTATCCAGAACCACAGGAGAACAGTTACCGTGTTCTTCTTTATTTTTAGACCGAAAGGCCAAAACAAGTAGAACTAAATTGTTTTGAATGAAACTGTACATGATGCGTCACACTTGTGCACTTTCTGTTTCGCTTTCACTTACTACAATCATGACTTGAAAAACTAAACTGCGTGTAGATGAGATCTGTGCATTTATTGTATTTAAATAAATGTACTTAATATTTTGAAAGATCAGGAGCAATAGGTGGAGAAGGCACAGTTACAGCACATTTTAACCAATCAAAACCGTTTTATCTAAAATACACACAGTTGAAACTCCAACTGAGATAAGATAAGACTTTATTCATTCCACACTGGGGAGATTCTGTTTTTACAGCAGCATGATAGACACATAGTAGTAACAGCAGAGTAGGCACAGTATTTACAAGGTGTATATCAGTAAAGTGACCATTTCCAGTGAGGATTAACGTGACTAGTTATAGTGCAGCAAAGTTAGTGCTGCTTTTGTTATATAAACTATTTGTCTTGTTGTTTTTAAGTAAGTCTTAGTGTAGCTTTTTGTTGTACCACTCTAATCTCTTCCTCTTTTTTTTTCTTGAACACAGTGGTGGCATTTGCCCACACATGACAGATGACAACAAAGACCAGCTCAAAGGCAAAGATCTGCTGGTGGCCTATTATGATGTGGACTATGATAAAAACCCCAAAGGTTCAAACTACTGGAGGAACAGGTCGGTGTTGTTCCGGAAGTTGGTCTGAATTCATTAGTGTTGGTTTTGCGTATGATACCTGAATTAATTTATTTTTATTTTAAAAAAGCAAACAATAAACATATGCTCCATTTCACAGAGTGATGAAGGTGGCAAAGAGCTTCCTGGATCAGGGCAAGATGCTGAACTTTGCTGTGGCCAACAAGATGTCTTTCAGTCACGATGTGTCCGAGTTCGGCTTCGACGCCACCACAGGAGAGTTGCCTGTCGTTGCTATTCGCACCGCCAAGGGTGACAAATACGCCATGACAGAGGAATTCACGTAAGTCTGCAAGCTTTAAAGACTGTACACACACATAATTCTTACTGCAAGGCACAGGTCCTTGGCTTAGAAGGCCACTGTCGAGACAGGTCTTTATTCAAACTAATGACATCCGTGACAGGAAATGTCAGTGTTTTTTTTTAGTTTGTAACTGTGACCACTCGCAGTGCTTTACACCACATTTCTGCCTCCTTGTCCAACCCACAGCCTCTGATTTATTTCTCTCTTCTTCCACAGTCGTGATGGAAAAGCTTTGGAGCGTTTCCTGCAGGACTACTTTGATGGCAATCTGAAGCGCTACCTCAAGTCTGAGCCCATTCCCGAGAACAATGACGGACCTGTCAAGGTAAGATAAAAAATAAAAACAAGGTTCAAGTGTGTTTTACTACCGTACCAAATGCCTCATGCAGTTGCATATTATACAACAGTAGGCAAACCTGTGATGTCAATGATTTGCCCTCAGGTTCTTGTTGCTGAGAACTTTGACTCCATCGTCAACGATGACAGCAAAGACGTGCTGATCGAGTTTTATGCCCCATGGTGTGGACACTGCAAGAGTCTGGAGCCCAAATACAACGAGCTGGGAGAAAAGGTGAGGAAGAGATTTGACCTTAACTATTTTTATAGTAGTGAGATATAATAAGTTATTTGTCTCACATTGTGGGATTTGTGTAAGTTCAAGCACAGTGTAAATTAGAGACTGTAACCAGTTTTTCTGTTCTTTTCCTGCAGCTGGTCAATGATCCCAACATTGTCATTGCCAAGATGGATGCTACAGCCAACGATGTGCCATCGCCGTATGAAGTCAGCGGGTAAGTCATTTTATTTAATGTAGGGCTGTCGAAACACTGTGGTGTGGTTTTCACCATGTTCATTTCAAAGTTTTTCTGTGAGATCGACTGAAGATGGTAAAACTGAACTGGCCAGAAAACTTGGTTGACACTTGTTGCACTTCTATCAAATAACCGTTTAATGGACTGGGGCTGGAAATGCCCAACACTTGTCATATATATATGTATGTCCCTAAATGTCTGCAACCGTTTAGGGTTTTGTCACCAATTAAAATTTGCTAAAAGCAACTTAGACATTTCAACCATTTAGCTGGAGTAGTTGCTGATGAACTTGCACTACAGATTTATACTGTAGTTATACTACAGACTTTTATAGAAGGACAGCTCCCCAGCTAATGAGCAAAGTGACGTGAAGCTGTTTTAATAATTACAAGCAAACTGATACTATTTTATTTTTTTAATGGTGCAACTTTTGAAAATGTTTCAAAGCCCTTATTTCCACGGTATCTGAAAGTCATTACTGTGTATTTAAGGTACCAGCTGGTTGAATGTATGAGCCTTGAATCTTGGTTCATTTACAAACATTACATAAAAAAGTCTTGTTTATAAGGTGGATTCATTATTTATTTTTATTTTTCCGTTCAATCTACTTTTCACCAGCTGGACGTAAAATGAATCCAAAGAGATATGAGGTGAGATTGTCATACAGCAAGCATTGAAACAAAGTCTCCTCCAGTCTGAGCTTACTTCTAAACACTCTTCTTACTGCTCCCGCCCTCAGGGAGGTCGCGAGGTGAGTGACTTCATCTCCTACCTGAAGAGGGAGGCTTCTAACACCCCAGTGGTGCAAGACGAGCCCAAGAAGAAGAAGAAGAAGTCCGAGCTATAAAAACTTCCTCCAAAAAAATCGGGGATTGGTGGAATCCATGTGGAGAAAGAACTAAATTATATCCCACTCTTTTAGTGAACTACCGAATGCTCTGAAGCCACGTCCAAAAGACACAGCCCTCCCTTTAGGTCCTCAGCTGCTCTGGAAAAACTGTGGAAGCAGAAGTGGTGACCAGGGCCTGCCTGATGTTTAAAAACAAAAACAGATTTTCTTTTTTTTTTTTAGGGAAGAGGTGACAGCTTTTGAAAACAAGAGATTTTTTTGATAATTTTTTTCCACCCTTGGTCTGAAAATCATACGTCAGGCCGATGCACTTTGGTTTGACACCAGTCTTGTCATGTCTCGCTCTATTTTGTTGTTGTCGTCACTGGGGATAATGGTAATGGTGATTTCAATTTTTCTTTGTTTGTATCATGTCTTTGTTTTTGTACATTTGGAAGGATTATGGAATAAAAAAGGCCCACAAATCCAAATTGATTTGCATGGTTTCTTTAATGTTGTGTTTGAAAATGTGTATATAGTGAATTAATAATGAATTATTGAACATCTGCTTCTGATGGGGATAAAAAACTTTATTTGCATTTGCACCTGCCCTCATGTTTGCTTGTCAACAAATGTAATAATAGATTATATTGTTTTATGGTTCATATTTTTGCAGACTCCCTGCTCCATAGTGTTTTAACCAAAATCTAGCAAATGAAAGATTGTGATTTAAAAATGAGTTACTGTTACAAATTCAGAATTCTGACTATGCTGACTTTGGCTATATGTAGCATATTATGTTTGATATTTTCAGTCAACCTTTATTATACTCTAATTATACTTCAGTGTGTGAAAATGTAATATTTTAATATGCTGAAGTGTCCTGACTCCTGTCCACCTTTTAAAAAATATTTATATTGAGACATGAACATACATAAGTTTCCACATTTAGATGAAATATACGGTTTCTTAACTGCCTAATATCCTTAAGGTTGACTTAATGTCTTACAGCCTTGTTGTTTTCTAACGTGAAACGTGACAAGTGCAATGTTAAAAATACATATCGTTCTGGCAGGATGGCGCTTAGCCTGTAGATGGCGTATGCGCACAATTTAGCACCATCTTGTAACACGAAGAAGCCCAGAAGCCAATGAATTATAAGCACAGTCGACTTGTTCAGACATGTTCCAGTATTCCACGTGCTACACACAGATGCAAGGTATCGTATAAATTATATTAGTATTTTTACTTGTTTTTTGTGTATATTGTGTATTTAGGGTTGCAGATGTGTTAATGTTATTGTTGCGAAATATACATATACATCATTACGTACCTTACACGAGCTATTTGAGTGTAGTTATATATGCCAACAAGTCGTAGAGGCTGCACTGACGTGGCTAATTCTGCTAACATAGCCAGTACTCTGGACACAGCGTTCTGGACACGACGTAAATCTAATGGTAATATGCTGTGGTTAAATAAAACGTTTTTATACCGTTACTGTTAAAATCGTTTGATGTATTTTCAGTTGGTTCTTTACGCCGAGTTCCTCAAAGAGGCTGCTAAGTTTACTCGGACGAACTTACAACGTGATTGTCATTATGCTGATGTGTATTTATTGTAATTTGTGTAATTGTTTTTTTTTTTTATCAGACTGTTTTCAGTTCCTCTGACAGTATTGAACATTAGTTTTGAACTATACGCTCCAACTGACTTTCGACACGTTTGTCACGTTTCACACAAGTGTTGGTGTATTTTTGGCACCACGTCTGTCAAAATCAGTGCCATTGACGTTAACTGCGTGTAGTTATTTCGTCGTTTCTATGATTTTTAGTCGCGTTAAATTTTGTATTGACTAAAATGTAAATAAAGTATTTATTTTTCGCACAACGTCATACATTATATTATTTTGTGTATGTCATCCATCAGGTTGGATCATACCTTTTTATATTGCCTCATGTTGTTTGTGTGTTGGAAACTAAAGGCTGCCATTTGCTACTCCAACATGCTGGGACAGAAATATTACCGACAGAGATGTTAAAGCACAACATGTCAGGTCACATTCGGATAAATCCTACACTCTGTACGTCTTTAAATAGACAGTTAGAATGTTAGGCAGTGTAACGTGCAGTTATTTAGGCACAATATTTACTTCCAAATATATTTTTACTACATTAGTAGATATTTATAGTCTCATTGTTGTAAAAAGTTGGTGCATAGTTTGAACTTGATTCATTCCAGACTGAGAAATGTACTTTTTGTTCTTTAGATATTTTAATGATCTCCAGGGGTTGTAATGGATGTTCTTTGTGGGTTTTTTTTCCAGAAATGACTTCCAGGCCACTTCTATTAGTTGACGATGACAGGGGTGTGTAAGAAGCACAAAGCATCCTCGTGGGGGCTTCTCAACAACCACAGGTATTTGTACAAAAAAGCTCTGATGCTAAACGCCATGGAAAGTGCAAGAGCAAGGGATCGGTGTCAAAAGATGTGTTTCAGTGTGAAGAGGAAAAGCACAGACACACACGTCGAGTCACTGGTTAAAAATAAATTACTTAAAAAAATGGAACAAATCTGCGAATCTCCCCTAAGTCAAAAACCCACACACTCTGAACCCTGGAGTTCTAATGCAACTAAACCCGAACTTTCGATTTTGGACCAAAACACTTTAGTCACGGTGCTCGCAGACAGATGGGAGATCGACAGTGGGTTTTCCTCTGAAGTCAGTCCTCCAACCAGTGGTCGAAGTTCACCATGTCTTAGTCCCTGTCCAACCACTGTAGTGGCGTTGGACTGTGAGATGGTTGGGACGGGGCCTGGTGGGCGCTGCAGTGAGCTGGCCCGCTGCAGCATCCTGGACTATCATGGCAACGTCCTGTACGACAAATACATCAAACCGTGTTCCCCTGTCACAGACTACAGAACGCCATGGAGTGGCATCAGGAGATGTCGCCATACCCTTCGTTCAGGCCAGAGACGAGGTGAGGCCCGCATCACTTCAGTCAAAAACAGCTGATTAATTTGCTCAGATCTTGTCAGATAAAGTAGAGGTAACACAGATGACTCGGTTAATGAAAATTAAAACTCTAATAACCTAGGCTTACATTCATAACTAGTGCTGTTAACATTGGTAATGGTTACACTGTCACTTGGCCCAGAATTTAACTAGCTGTGTTGAATATCTAGCACTGTGTCAGATGGAGCACATTGTACTAAAATATCTTTATTAGAAAGTAAAACATTTGTGACTGTTTCATCACCACATTGTCATTCAGTAAAATTAGCTTGGACAAAAATCTCTATTTTTAGTTTTTCTGGCTTCTCTCCTACAGGTCATCAGTATACTTGAAGGCAGAGTGATTGTGGGCCACTCTGTGTACCACGACTTTGAGGCGCTGGACATACAGCATCCATGTCACATGGTCAGGGACACGAGTACAACACGTCTTCTCAGCCGGTTGGCTGGTTTTCCACGAGAACGATGCGCTTCGCTAAAGATTTTAGCTCAAAAGCTGCTTGACAGGAGGATACAAGTGAGTCAACTATATATGTTTTTTGTCCAGTTCTGTATTTGTTTGACGTAAATGTCTCAAGTTATGACTAAAATTTGTTAATTATCACATTGGTTTTACTCTTAGATATGAAATTCAATTATAAAAATAACGATGTTAAAGCTTATAACTACTGGCTAATTTTTTTCAGAAATAGTAGCTTAATATTAACTAATGTTATGTCACTATTGATGGCTGCGTTGTGTAATTTTAGTATTTGAGTGTTGTTTGGCCACCAGATGGCAATATTGTCTATCTGAGAACAATATTCTTTGCAGTGCAAAAGAATGTTGTAATGTAGTTCTGTTACTCATTATCTAAATGTGTAATGTAGTTCTGTTACTCATTATCTTATTTTTTTTTCACTAGAATGACAGACTGACTCTTGACTGTTACTTTGTCCAGGTTGGGAAGAGAGGTCACTGCTCGGTGGAAGACGCTCAGGCCGCACTCGACCTCTACAAGCTGGTGGAGGGAGAGTGGGAGCAGGAGCTGCAGAACAAGCTGAGGAATGATGACGCTCCTCAGGAGCCCAGCTTTGCCTCTTCCAACCACTACATGCAGGACGAGTACTGGCCCAGTGATGTCACAACATAGAAATCAACAGCCAGTGTGCCATGGCTAAAGCAGTGGCTGCTGGGAAATACCTCAGTCGTTACAGTGAGCAGAGGAGCACTACACGAACCATGTGTTTTTAAAAAAAAAAAAATTCTTTAGTCATTTTAACATGTTTGAGATGAAAATGTGTTAACTTATTTAAAAATGTGAAAAACAATGTTTTTAACATTTTGCTCATATACCTCATATCGAGTTGTTAAAGACTTGATTTGGTGTGAAAGGTGTTTGGAATCTTTTTCTCCAACAGATCATTGTGAACAATGTATATCATATGTTGGAAATGGCTGCTGCAAGTAAAAAATAAAACAGCCAAAATCTGGGAAACAGTTTGTTTTCATTCATCTACATGTAAAAGTCAAGTCTTACAGTTGGTTACCTTCAAATCTCTCATTCAAAAAGTGGTCTGCTTTAAAACTTTGATTGCAAATCCACTTGTTTGAATGAAGAGTGGTTCATTTGCTTTGAGCTGTGCAGCTTAAGAAAAACATGTAAAGTAGCTGCTGAGGTTGTGGAGAAGCTTTGTCACTAAGTAGGAAGGTATGTGAGGAAAGGGGAAATGCTGGGCCGTGTTCTGAAGCAGAATTTGCAAATGTAAGATATGATGTTTATCACTAGATGGACAACGGTTTAATGTTGCTACAGAGTTCATGTCCAGAGAATGTGTCATGTTGAAAAGCTGTGAAAAATCAAACTTCCATCAGTCTTTTATCGACCTGTACCTTTACATTTGTACTTGACCAGACTCGAGCACATGTAAAGGCTGGACTTAAAGCTACGGTGGAGTCAGAGAGAGGGAGGGCGAGAACACAGACGAGCATTGTTTGGTCCACAATCCATATTATTATAATTTAGTTTGTCAAACTGGCTCTCTTGAGCAGCTCAGGTTTAGCTGATTTAGCAGATTACTCTCAGGGCTGCTGCTCATTCAACGTTGCACCAGGAAGAAAACGTGTGTGAGGGTTATGACGGTGGACCCGTGGTCAGAGAAGATAATAAATCATGCACTCAAGAAAAGAAATGCTGCTTTTTTGCTAATTTTCTAAGGGTCTTCTGGAATGATCTTGTAAAATCCAACCACGATGTAACGTTGACTCTGAACTATTTTTCATGAAGGTGATCGCCCTCTGTCTTTGACCTTCCTGACCTTGTACCTGTACATGAGAGTGTGATCAAATATCTAACAAAAACTTCTTTGCTGTCAGATAATGTCATTTGGTGCCTTAAACACCTGCCGTATGTCTGGTGTTAAGTACGTTTTCAACGTCAAAAGTCCATCTGAGTAATAGAGCCTGCGTTTTCACGTGGCAGAAATTGCAGAACAGTCACAATGGTCGCTTTTCACTCCAGCAAGAATGTGTTCAAATCCCTTTAACACTTAAATACTAAAAACCTTCTGTTACCTCGAGTGTAGAGCCAACATTACCTCACTGTGAATGTGCCTGACACTTCCTGCTCTGTCCTCATGGGGGAACCTTTATCATTGGTCAGAAACCACCATAACACCCCCTTCCCCCCTCCCCTCCTCAGCCACACTCTCTGGCACTTTGTGCTGATTGATGGAAAAAGAGAAATTTGCTGAGTGTAATCTGGTGTGACATCACTAATCCCACTACTACAAATCCCAGACCTTCTCTGCTCCGCTCTGCACAGACCCTGCAACTTCCTGCCAGGACCTTCACATCTGCCTCAGGTAAGACCTGGTGTTGTTTTTATTGATTTAATCTCATTTATGGCTATATTATATTATGAAATCATATACTGAGGTTAGATTATGTTTAGTTGGATTCATTTTTAAAATGCAGTTAATCTGTTTTGGAAATTCCTGTGGGAGAGTTCCTTTAGATGGTGAAAAAGACTGTTGATTCAAGTATAATCTAATTAATTACTCAGACATGGGTAATGAGTTTTATGACTGATAAAGAAAAATCAGTTTTCATTTGTTTTTCTGTCAAATGTTAGCTTTGTGTTATCTTTCTAATTTAGTGGTGTACACAAAAAAAACTTTTGAAACGTAATGTTAAGACATTGGCCTTTGTTTGGTTTGATAGAGATAGAAATGGAAATAGTTTAAGATGAAATGTGTAAATATGTGATTTTTTTCCCCCGAACAAAAATATAGTAAAAACTGAATTTAGGTGAAATTTATTTTATATACCAGAGTGAAATGCAAAGACTGTTGAATTTAAATGTTGGCAGTAAAACATCCTGTGGAGCTAAACCCTCCTGATCAATCAGCCAGCAGAGATTGTCTTCTATAAATAGCATAGAAGTATGAGGTGATGAGCGGGGGAGATTGGGATGATGGAGGATTAATGTGGACTACAATGATTCTTCAAACAGTTACTGCATGTCAGTCAAAGATGTTTTTTTTTTTTTGTCTTTCACACAGTGTACCACTGATATTAGGAGCAGAGAACATGGCTGTGGTTGTAAGTACAATGACATTTTTTCTCATTAAAATATATCGTATTTTCCGAACTATAACTTGCTCTGGAGAAGCGGGCGCACCAAAAATGCATAATGAAGAAGAAAACCCCCTCCCACATAAGTCGCATCAGTGCCCTCTAGCGGCTGTCATTGTGAAAATTTAAATTTTAAATTTTCAGTGGTACAGGAGTAGCAGATACTGGCACACAAGCCTAAAGTGCCCTCTAGCGGCTGTCAGTGTGAACATACCAAAACGTGAAATTATATATTTTAATATATAAGTGGCAAACTCAACAAAAGAATGAAAAAAGGTGTGACTTATAGTCCAGCAAATACGGTAAATATGTATTTGTGTCTTACTTGTGAATTTGTGTATGAAGGCAACATCTTTATAAATGCAATGTTGGGAAAAAATATCCAAATATTCCTGAATCTAATTGGATGTAAAGAAAGAAAGAATGCTGATTAGCTGATCTAAGCGTCACAAGAGTTCTCCTGGATTTTCATGGTTCTTTAACGTGGTTCCAGCTTGGGCTCAACATTACACAAGACCTAAGCCCATTGTTTCAGACGCAGCCAACAGCTGCAGTTGCCTTAGCTGCTAATCTCTGATCCCGGCTCCAGTCCCACCGGTGTTCCTTGTGTATTTACAGGCTTTACTGAACTCATGTGAGGGAGATTAACCAAACACTGAGGTCTATTCATTGTGTTCCTGCCTCACGGGGGAACATGTATGCTGCCTCACGTGGATTAGACATGTTTAAAACTTCACCATCACAACAAGGTCTTGTGAGAGAACTGCGGTGGGTCGATCAGGCTTTAGATTTTAGGATCAATAAGGTAGAAGATTGAAAAACGATTTTAGGATCAATAAGGTAGAAGATTTCTCTTCTGAAAACCTGCTCTAATAAATCCAGTCCCCGTACTTAGTCATCATTTTTAATATGACTGCTCGCTATGAAGTTTTAAAAACATGATCAGAGTTGACTCAGTTCTGAGGGATTATGGCAGTGTTTTTCAACCTTGGGGTTGGGACGCCATGTGAAGTCACTTTTTCAACTTATTTGTTTTTTTTTCAAAATTATGATTACAATAAACACCACACGCAGTCAACACACGGCAGTATTTTTTCACTTATACATTGAGTTAAATGCAAACTAAATGTAACATATAATAATATCTGAGCGGGGGCAGCATGACTGATGTTGACAAGAAGTTTGTGAAATCAGTTTGTGAGGTCACCAGCCAAAAAAAGGTTAGGAGCCAATGGGTTATGATGTTTGACACTTGTACATTAGCTGATATTTGTAGGACAGAGGTGTAGAAATAACTCACAATAATCTCGTCTCTTTTCTCTGTCTTCAGAGTGGGACTTACCGTATGGTGTCAGAGGAAGAGCAGGCTCTCAGAGCCAAGCTGGAACGCCTCACGGTCAAGGACCACGGGCCAGTGTTTGGGCCTTGCTCCAGTCTGCCAGACCACACCAAGCAGAAGGTTAGAGAACATCAACCAAGCATTAAATAATACAGCAAATAAACAACAACCATCTGAGTGGTCTGGTGTCCCCTGCAGGCCAAGGATGAACTGCACGAGACGGATGAGTTGAAAGTGTCTGCAGCAAAGGAGCTGAGAGAAATGATCAAGGAAAAAGCAGAATCAGGAGATGATATAGCTAAAGGGGTGCAGGACACATTTGGGGAGAAACCAGACAGTTTACTGACCCGTTTTATCCGTGCCAGGAAGTACGATGTTCCTCGAGCCTTTGAGCTCATGAAGGGTGAGTCAGGAGTTTCTTTTTCTCCTCATTTTACATGTGACTGCCTCCCTAAACAAAATACCAAAGCCAAATTAGTCACAATTACCCACAAGTAACTTTATGCTAGCTAAAGGCTAGGAAGTGATAGCCAAAGATAAATGAAACAGGGGAAGCTAGATTAGCTAAACTATATTCCATAATATAAAAATAAGTCAAAAATATTTAAACATATAGACAAAAGAGGTAAAAGGTAAAAAAACTTGTAGTTATGTAATAAACTGAAATTCTGTGACAACATAATGAAGCTAGCTTAAGGGAATAGGGCAGAAAAATGTACAGATATGAGTAATAGCTAAAGGCTAAACATAAAGCAAAACATCAGCAAAGAAGAAGATTGTATCTGCTAATTTAATTCAGAACAAAAAAAAGGCCGTTCTTGACAAATGTCTTGATATGTTTGTCTTGTTTGTTGGTAGGTTACGTGCGTTTCAGGAAGGATTACCCTGAGCTGTTTGAGAATCTGACTTCGGAGGCCGTACGCAGCACCATCGAGGCCGGTTACCCTGGAATTCTGCAGAGCAGAGACAAGTATGGTCGCGTGGTTCTGCTCTTCAACATCGAGAACTGGGACTACGAGGAGATCACATTTGACGAGGTACCAGGGTCTACGTTTTGACAATAATAATAATGGTAAATATATAATAGGTTCCATTGAAGGTGACCAATGTCGACGTGTGAGTTCAGATCCTGCGTGCCTACTGTGTGATCCTGGAGAAGCTGCTGGAGAACGAAGAGACTCAGATCAACGGGTTCTGCATCATTGAGAACTTCAAGGGCTTCACCATGCAGCAGGCATCAGGAATCAAACCCACTGAGCTGAAAAAGATGGTGGACATGTTGCAGGTGGGAAAACATGCCCAGAATCATTTGGTTGGTACAAACAGTTGGCCACTGTGGGGTAAATGACTCTGGATGAAGTAATGCTGTCCATACTGCAATAAATAAACAGGATGAAGTAATGCTGTCCCTACGGGGTCCAATAACCATGTCCCTCTTGGTGGCTGTACAGTTCCTAAAATAGACCCAAAATGGCTTTGACCCTATTTAGATTTTTTCATTTAAAACTTAACATCTCTGTACAGTTCCTAAAATAGACCCAAAAATGGCTTTGACCATATTTAGATTTTTTCAATTAAAACTTAAATTTTCCAGCTCTCAGTAAAATTGAGTTTTGGTCGTGAGCAGAGCCCAACCTTTCATTTTTGTCACATAAATGTGTAGATTTGTTGCCTGAGGTGTCAGATTGATTTAGAATGATTACATCTTATGAATGAAATATTTTCAACCATTTTGAAATGTTTCACACTTTACTGAATTTGTCTGAGCTGAATATAAAAAAAGTTTAAACTCAATAAAACCTTTTATTCCCAGGACTCATTTCCTGCCCGTTTCAAAGCGGTTCACTTCATCCATCAGCCCTGGTACTTCACCACCACATACAACGTAGTCAAACCTCTCATGAAGAGCAAGCTGCTGGAGAGAGTGAGTTTAGACTCGGATTTTAACTATAAAATTAACTATAAATATATATATATTTTTAAAGATCAATTCTAAGATGTACTTTGTAAACTATATGTGACATCACTGCTGAACTCTTTCCTCTTTCACCAGGTTTTTGTTCATGGAGACGAACTGGAAAACTACTACAAGGAGTTTGATGCCGACATCCTTCCAGCTGAGTTTGACGGAAAAGGTGCCAAGTACGACGGCAAGGCTGTGGCAGCCAAGCTGTTCGACTAAAGCTGTTCCATTATCATCATATTTATCTCCATTACTATACTGCTGAGCCCCTCCCACCCTCACCCACTCCTGTGGTTGTAGAGAACACAGTTGTAAATGTTCCTTATCACGGCTGATGTCTCTGGAAAACTTCCTTGTCATGAATCTGAATAAACGATGTTAATAAATGTACAATAAACTGTATATACATTAAAAAAAACAAGACCTGTTTGCTTTTTGTACTAATTCACCGATGGGAAAGAAGGAACACACTCCTTGAAATGAAAGATGTAAAACATTTATTCATGTCTGCGAACCACAGCATGTACAAAGGATTTTGTGACTGTATAAATGACGGTAAAGTGCAGGCAACAACAGTCCATCTCTTCAAGTCAAGACTCTGAGTCTTCAAGGTACAGTACAGGCTGAGCAGTAGTGCTGAGCAGAGTTAAATACAGACAGACCAATAGGGGGCGCTGTTTCTCTTTTGGAAGAAACAAAAATTGACAAAAACAATGACTCGGCAGAACAAAATATTTCTATCATGTCTGACTTTGTCAGCATGGAAATTTAACTGCAGCCACAGATTTGTGAGACTGAGCAGAAGATTTTTCTGAGAAGGAAACGTGCTGTTTTCTAAAGGCCTTTATTCATGTAAGCAGAGCTCCACTGTTAAAAAGTGACAATATCTTTATTTCAGTTAAAGTCAGTAGCAAGAACACAGGTGCATGGTCCAGTAAACACTAGGAATGCAAAGAGAACCCATTTACACAAAGCAAACCACTCATTTCCCCTACAATCATTGGAAAAAGTTAAAGGTTAATTATAGAAAGACAGTTAAGACAGTAGAGATGTTACTGGACCTGAGATCAAGAAAAAAAACATTAACACAGCTGAATTATTAACATATCTATATTTACATCAAGGCACTTACGTCTGGCTGCAACTTAACCAACCAAAATTCAACATCATTTTCGTCACACACGAGCTGTACTTAAATCATTGCAGATCATTTTGTTTATTGTTTCAATGAGTTTAAGGCTTTAGCGTTTAAGATATTTATTTATCTTTTTTAAATGACTGCATGTGTAAATGCTACATTTTAGTTTCTGTGCAAGTTTTGATTTAGTGGGAATTCCATCATTACAGTGCATCACCCTGACACTGGGATTCAGGGTCAGCAAAAAGTAAAGTATAGGGAGGAGGAAGGAACAGTGCAGCAGGAAGACTCTTTACATTCAGGTTTTACTAAAGGAGTGCTAGAGGTTGTTTTAACTACCTTTTTTGTTAATCAAACTTCTGCCGATGGTTTATGACGTGGTCCACTATTGACAATGACGCAGCATTGCCAGCTTGTATCTGGCCCACACAGCAGCACAAGTCGCCCACATGTAACCAAGGAAATGTGGCCTAAACATCCTGAAACAAATGCGGGTGAAAATGTCCACTTTCAATGTTAACTATAATGACCCATATTTCATCAGGCTCTGCTCATCATCTGTTTTTCTAATGTGACATTACTGTCTTCATATGGACCAGACGTGACAATCAGAAGCAGCTGTTACACTTTGTGTTTTTTTTGTTTTGTATCTGAGCTTTGTTCTTCCAAGTCTTTGTTCTCATACCAACCTCTCCATTTTTTTAAATAAATATTCTTAGTTAAACAATAAGTTTCTTCGTAGATTTAAACAGAGTACCTTCCTGCCAAACTGGTAAATCAGCTATTTCATTTGGACCATTTAACTTGACTTCGTTTATTAGATCTCATCTAATTCATGTCATACTTTACTTTGTTCATTTTGTCGTAGAATGACTCACCCAGCTGTAGGGCCGTCAGTACCAACATGGGTTGATTGTTTTGGTCATTAGTTGTTCAGTTAGTTCTACCCACTGAGGGTCTCCCTCGTACACTGTGGGCAGGAGTCCACGTCCTGGTGGCTGCTCCTCTGACACACAGGCTTGTTCTTCTCCCACTGGCAGATGGCGTCAGTGTACTCCACGATGATCTTGTCCATCCAGGTGAGAGGTTGAGGAAACAACATCGCTCCCTCGAAGAAGCCCAGGTGACCTCCATGTTGGGTGAGGGCAAACATAACATTGGGCATCTTTTCTGGAGGGGGGAGACATCATATTAAGTGAACTAAAAAGTACAAATTTGTTTCAAGTAGAATTAATTTTATTCAACTTCTGAGACAGGTTGTAGTTTGGAGAACGATATGAACGGTTACTTGATTGTTACACGTGTTTTTTTCTCCCTGGAGTCGTTTGGTAATTAAATCTAGTTGTTGTGAAGGTGAATAATTAACATGGCTCAGTGACTGACTGGGGAGGACTGACTGTGAGGTTAAGATGTTTGGTTTTCTGCCCAAACTTTGGGCATCTTACTTTTCCTTTTCTGGTATCCTACACCCTCTACACACTTTCTCCAACCAACACTGCTTCACGTCACATCAACGTGATAAAAGGAAACAGAAGAGTTGTTTACTCTTACTCTTACTGTTCTTCAGTAAAAATACAGCAGTTACACAGTGTTAATGGATGCTCAGCTATTTGCTCCATGTAGGTCCCTGTTGTATTATGTCCTACAGTGAATAGATTATTGATGAATGTCATTTCTGCAGTGTGTTGAATACAGAACAAGTAATTCATTAAATCACGAACTCATTACAGTTGCATACAATGCATAAAATCACTTTTACAGTGATATTAAAACGTATCTTGATCTGTTTTTTTTGTTGATTATAATGTGTAGAATGTAGAGAATGAATATTCAGTTAACTTCCCAAATTAACAGAAACTGGGGCCAGAGCACATGACCTTTAGTAGCAAGACAACACACACCCCCGACACACAAACACACTCTCACATGAGCACACACACACACACAGAGCTCACTCCCTTTATATAGTAATCCTGCAGCCCAGGCGGATCACATGGCCCTGAAAAATTTAACAAGAGTGTCTGGGCTGGACCGTGTCGAGGCGACAACTCTAACGAGTCTTTGACAACAACAGAGTCACCGAGTGTATTTAGTACAAAGCCCACAGTACAGTGACCATGAAGATACTATTGGATTTGTTTATCATAAAAAAACAAGAAAAATATTTAAAACAAAAACTGGATTGAACAGGGTGTTCTGTACCTAAACGGTTTGTGCTGTGGAGAGTTATGCTAAGACTTAGGTCCATTTTTAAATTAGAGGAAAATGTATTTGTAAATTAATGACATGTGACGTCTGACTTGATGCTCACATAATCGAGTTAGGAAACAATTCCACTCTGCCAACCAAACAGCAGCTCCTGAATGCTTTTAAGGAAAACCTATCGATCAATTTGGCCACAAACCTGTGAGTGCACGTGGAATAGCCAGCAGTGACTGATGGACCAGGGGGTCGTCCATGGAGTTCAGCAGCAGCAGAGGCACAGATACCTGAAAAACCAGAACAGCAGCTTCTTCATAACAACGTCACTGAACTTAGTTTCTCAACATAATATATAAATCCAATAGAAGCAGAGAGAACATTACATTACATTGTAAAAACATTTTTGGCATCACTGTGCTGGGCAAACAGATTTTCTAAATATAAGTAAAATACAAAGACAACACACTGATTCATGGGTTATATTAGCAGTAAATATCAAAGCTGCAGCAGAAATAAATATACTGTAGTAAATGTCAGAAGCTGTTCTGAACTTCACCTTTATACATGAAATACATGCAGATATAAACGTTTTCTGTTTCACCCACTTTGTGAAGGTGGAGCATACAGCTCTCCATCTCATAGTAGTCCTTTAAAGTGGTGTAGCCGTGGAATTTTCTGCAGTGAAAAAATAACGTGGAAAATGCACAAAGATGTGTTTATAAGGCATCCTTTTTGTACATAAAATTGTTTTTATGCATGTATAATAATAATAATTGAAAGGCCAATAGGTTATTAAATGATCATAATCAAATTAATTTGATTCACCTCATAATACTGTCATCAATCTGCATCAGAGAAGTGGCGGCACACAGTCTGCTCATGTCTGCATCACCGATGTTGCCCGAGCTCAGGCTCAGCAAACTGTTTCTGTTTTCAACAAGAGGTGTATTTACAACAATAAGGCTGGGTGGTGAACGCACAAAGTACAACTTCAGTTTTTTAAAGAAGCACTGATGTTTCACCTGTGTGACAGGATGATCTTCTTCATGTTGTCTGCCAACAGAAAGTTGTAAATCCTCCGACACTGGTCCCACTGAAAGAACGTTTCCTGAACCCTGAACATGAATGTATTGATGTTAGAACTGGAATCATCTTGATCTTTTTATTTATATCGTGTCTGAGGTGTGGAATGTATTGATGTTAGAACTGGAATCATCCTGATCTTTTTATTTATATCCTGTCAGAATCCAGGTGGACTGTCTTCCTACCTGAGAGCATTGTAGCCCTGGCAGACGCTGATGCAGCACAACACTCGCTCCTGGTTCGACGGATTCTCTCCCAAAAATTTACAGGCAATGTTGCCCCCCAGGCTGAAGCCCACCACAACCAGCTTAGTTTCAGGGAAGGCTCGTTTGACGTAACTCACCATGGCTCCATACTCCCAGGTACAACCTAAGTGACATAACACTGACTGTAACTGAACAACTTAACAACGAGTGTGTACATAGATTCTGTTTCATATTGGATCATTCTATTAATATTGTTATTATTATTATAGCCTGTGATATCAATGTTGCCATTCGTTTTAGTATAAATATAATTTGTACTTTATTAGCTTATGGTTTATGAACTCATCATTTTTGGGATCAATAAAGTGCATCTACTGAATCCATCTATCATTTAAAGAAACAAACTGCTGACAGCCTTTACCCTCAGACCTTACAATAATTCTGATGTTATCGTTGGTGCTTTCCTCCTACCATAGGTAAACATGCGTGGAGACGTGAGCTCAATGTTGGGCAGGGCTCCCAGGTGGTTAAGAACGGCACAGCGGTAACCCTGCCGCTGGGAGTAATCCACAAAGGTCCGAATGTATCTCTTCTCACTATGGTTACCGATCCCGGGGCAAATTACCATGGTAATGTCATCTGAAAAGACATGGAAGAAATCATAGGGTGTGAATGGAGTAGATTTAAACATTACTCACGTTGAATGTCCTAAAAAGACGATCGATTGACATTCTAGGTCCTGTGTTTTTCATGGAGGTTTGAGATTGATTACAAATATTCATAGGACTCACAGTGTTATCAACGGTCTCAGTAGTTCAACTACATGATGGCCCTGCACTGCTGTGCTTTGATTTACAACTGTCTCAGGTCTGCTGCCTTCATATCTTTTATAGATAATATAACTTGTTGTTAAATAAGATATAATAAATCACACCTAAGAAGTCGGCATTCATGTAAGTGTTTACTGACCTCCTGTGCTGTGATCTTGAAGAGCTTCAAAGAGGTCAAAGGTCGCTGTTGCTCCATCAAGCATGGGGAGGAATTTGCGAATGCCACTGGGTGTGGGTGTGTTGACACGCCCCATTTTTCCATACAGGGCCGTCTGGAGATGACCACTCTTCCCCCACAGCAACGGAGGAATGTATCTGAAGAGGACAAGTTCCATATTATATAACACAGCAGCTGTAAACGTGACCTGAAGATGTGTCAGCACAGTCTGGGTAATGATCAGCAGCACACACACACACACACAGGTGACGGCAGATGAGTCCTCACTCTCTGTCGCTTATTTAAACTGCTGACACGGCCAAACGTACAGGTTTTGTACCCTGTCCTGGAAGATTTTTATTTTTTTTATTTAGCAGTGTTAAGTAAAGGAGTGAGATTAGTAGACATGTTTGGGCCTTGAGGTTCAAGGCTTCTCAAGCCATTACTAACACAAACTTACCAAATGACACACTGTACTGTCTGTGGTTTTGATAAGAAGGTGATATGTCTAATATCAAATGAAAGAGCATAGTTCCCTGTGTTTCAGTTTAGTATAAGCAACATACAGTTTTAACATTTAAATGTTGGTTCCTTTGACCAAGACTGCATTTAAACATTTAGTGTTTAAATACAATACCATAGGCAGTGGGATAAAATGTTTCACCCCAAACAAAAAATATTTAGCTAAAAATATTTAAACAAAAAACAAGGGATCATGTGGAGAAAAGTACCTTGTAACAAGTTATTTTTGGTGGCCTGACTAATGACATAATTGACTAATGATCAAAAATTTAAGTGGGGCGGAAAACAACACAACCAAGTAAACAGTGTTGACTCTGAAGCTGACAGTGGTCTGTACTATTGGTTGCTTCCACTGCTACATGTGAAATCAAATCCAATGAAACACATATTCTCAAAGTTTGGAATGAATCCTGGTCCAGTGATCTAAAATTACATCTGAATCATTTTGACTTATTAATGTCATGTCGAGTTTATGTCTAGCCCCCAAGTCTACATTTGAGAAACTGGCTCAAGTTCCTGTTTTACTGCTCTGATGACTCATATATTCAGTCAGGTCAATTCTGTGAAAGTATTTCACCATGTCAACTATTTTTGTGCAAAGCACCACTGCTAGTGCCACTGCTAACTTATCTAATGGATATAAGAACATTTCCAAGCCTCAGCTGATGGGAAAATCAATTTCCATGTATTATTTTTATGCAGATGAAACCATTATTTATTGCTGTACATCAGCTTTTTGCATTTTACAGGTCACCCTTAGTATTATTCATTCTTTTTTTTTAAATGTTTAATAAAAAAAAGGTTCATAGTATTTCCTACTAATAGTGAGCTACTACCAAGAAATATCCCAACTATTTCAACCATACCAGAAGAACCTATAGCGCTAGTTTCAAAGCTGTCGCTGCAGGGGGCATTTAAAGGTCAAGTTACTAACTTGGTTGACAAACTCAGGTTGTAGCTTGGTTTCTATTATATAAATAAATTATTGAGATAGGAAGTGCTTCAAGTGTTTCGAGTTTGTAGGAAGTAGCAATCACAACAGCCTCAAAATAAAATGTAGTTTGTATGATAAGACCTCTCTGAGTACACACACATTTCTGGTTTAATTACTTGTACTAGTTCAGCCTTGGTCATCACAGTTTCAGGTCAAATCACAAAAAAGCAAAGCAACTTACTCTTTGGTCAGCATTGGGCAGGATTTGAACAGGTAATGACTGAGGGGTGTGTCCTGGTAGACCACTTCTGGTGGAGCTGTGGGACTCTTCAGGTTCAGACAGCGAACGATAATGTACAGGACAGTGGCCACCGCTGCCAGTTTTACGCCGTCAACCATGGCCGGCATCTCCGAGCTAAGAGTCTGCATGTTACTGCCCTCCATGGTCGTCATCTTGATGAGGGAGAATGCCTGAAGTGTGTGACAATGTATGTTGAAATTAAGAACTTACATAAATATTACCTTATATATAACCTGTTAGCACAGTTATGCTGAACTTAATTAAAGGCTACAGTTTCAAAAAATACTTCAAATAATTTAGTGGAGTGAAAAGGAAATACAAGGTTTTTCCAAAAAGTTACTCCAAAGAATTTCCTAGAGACTCGCAGAGGCAAACAAGTCTTGAGGTATGCTAATAACAACATAGTGACAAATGACACACTCCATACTTAACTTTACATCAAATGAGACAGAGATAAAACTCTTTAATGTCCTATAAGAAAGGGAGTGGCAACTGTCATAAAAACTCAGTACCAAGGGTTAGGGTTAAATCCCTGTTAGCATGTTGATAACTTTATCAGTTTACTTATTTAAGTTTACTTATTTAAAAGGGTAAATACGTTTCCTCTTTGCTGTTACATTGAAAACGTATTTTATCTGTGTTTCTTATCGCAATGCGGGATATTGTAGTAGACCGCAGCCTCGTGTGTAGTTGCGATTATTTATACCCACCTTTTTATCTGACTTCGAGGATAGATCAGTGGTTTCAGTGGTCGTCTCCCTTTTAACCTAGATTATAATGTTTACTCGCAGCTGGAAAAAAAATAAAGAAGGAAAAGTTAAGGGACATGTTTCAACTTCCTGAGATAACAACAACAAAAACGCCTTAATAAAAGAATGTCACTATCAGCTGGACCCCTTGACTTTGGCGAAACCTTAAAAGATGAAACACACGAAAATGTAATTGTAATAACACAAAACAAAGCAAAGAGCAAACTTTTTAATTTAATTTGGTTAGTTTTGTTGAGACTTTGAGTTTCCTGTTCCCCTTTCTTGTTTTGTGACTCAGGTAGAAACTGTTCCTGTTATACGCCGAAGTGAATCCGAACTTCAGAGAATAAAATTTAGACTAAAACGTAACACGAGTAAGTTATGAGCTGAAAAGTCGAAAGTCCTACCATGGCGTTTATATCTGTCTTTTCGTGTTTTGGTCGAGTCCACAGAGACTTCTGCACCAACTCGCAGCCTACAGGTTCTGACGGACCACAAAACGCTCGGGGCGTTCATGAGCTTTTAAAAGCTCGGACGTCCGGAGATACATTTTCTTTTAGCCAGCCAAATAACAATAACATTAATTGGCTTCACTTAGAGTGGAATTTTGTTGAATATATTTCCTCGTTTTAGTCATTACCAGCTGAAGGTAATTGGTTATGTAATGATAAATTGAAGTTAAATTCAACTTACCCGACTACGGCTTTCCCTAACACATTCGCTAGCTATAATATGCCCGACAGTCCGTGAAGGTGACATGACAAACCAGCGGAGAAGCTACTTCCTACTTCTCGGAAAGCAACAGTTTAACATAATGACGTTTGTTTATAGCGCTGTCATTTACATGTGGTCACAAGCGTACGTAGGCCCGTATTGTGAGATGTGGGCCCGTTTTGTGAGGGGTCAGTTGAGTACCATAAAATTACACTTTGTAGGTAAGTTACCGTAATTCGTTATTAGAAGGCATTATTTAGTTTTTTTATATGGTCCTCGGAAAAAATTCCCAGTAATATGTAATTACGCTTATAAGGTGGCGTTATGCATGGACACGCCATATTTTGGTGTCTATTCCTTGCCATAGTCATTACAAGTTATAATATGACAGCACGATTATAGAAATATATATATTATATTAATTTAAACAATATACATGCATGTTTGTTCACGTGAAAACAAAAATAAGGAATTGACAGCCCATTAGTTTAATTTGAACGTTTCAGTCAAAGTATACCTCCTATTGTCTAGTACTTTTTACCACAAGGGGGCGCAAATCACTAAAAAACATTGAATCAGGTGCTCTTACGTTCAATGAAAGTGTCATTCAAACCTATTGGTTATTTTAATGTTTATGAACAATTGTACAATTTTATAAAATTACATTATATGGGTTTTATTAAGTTAGGATTCTACACTATAAATGCAACAAATATTAAATTTAAAAAATTATAAATATCACAGATACATGTGATTATTTTCTGGTGAAAAAACATCTACAGTTTCTACTTTACTAGGCCAGCTATTGACATTAAGTGATTACATGTCAGAGGGGTTGTAATTACTTTTGGGGTTTTTTTTCTCAAGGATTTGTTAATGTTATTCTCACACATTTAACATTGTTGAACTGAAGTAATACACAAATATTTCATTACTTTTCATTACATTACCTGCTTGCTTTAAGTCATTTTATTTTACATACAGTGGTATTCTTCCATAATTACTGTGGGTACTTTATTTCCTGCTCTCAAAGAGACACGTGGCACAGTCCTGTTGAACCATGAGCAAAAACAGCTGCAAAGCACTGTGTTTTTACTTCAACTGTGGCTGTTTCACATCCTTGGAAACCAAACCACAAGACACAATTCTGTCATCAAACATCTTTATTTCTATATATGTGATCTTGTTTATCTGTACAACATCTTATATTAGTTTCCAGATGACAGGCGGAGGTGGAAGAGGGCTGCGTCATTTGTCTCTGAGAAACCAGGGAACATTCACTGAATTGTTGACAACTTTGGTGCACAGTGTTCTCCTGGGAGTGTAGCACATGTTCACAAGGTGTGAGTTAGCAACTGTCTCCTTGAAGTTTAATCCTCTTGCAAACATTGAGACAGTTTAGGTCAAACTTAGTTAAAATCAGTCACAAGACAACGCTGTGTTTAAGGCCATGATAACCTTGGGATTCTGCAGAGGTGGAGAATCCCAACATTTAACTTCTTTACCGCAGCCAACACTCCTGCACATGAATGTCTGATCTTTTGGTTTCATTTCTGTAAAAAAAAGAATCTCCTTAGCATCATTGAATTTTATAGTGTGTGGTTTTGTTTTGTTTTGTTTGTTTTTGCTATTTAAGGGGAAACGTATGGTCACATGAACTTTTCTCAGGGCTGTTTTGTTTCGTGAGAAATTTGGAACATGTTCACACTATATGTTTTCTTACACCATTTTAACAGTGGTGAAGCACTCTGTAGTCTTTACCTGTTATAAGTGCAATATAAATTAAGTTTACTTACCTACTGAATTTCATAGATTGCATGAAGATATTTGGTCTGATCACATAGTTTAATGTGAATGCAGAACATTTGACACACTGTCAAAGTAGATAATTTTCCTTCACCATAGACGCAAATGTACTTTTGTTACAAAGTCCTCTGAATTATCATAACAAGAGGGAGATAAAGTTGGGAATATGTATAAAGTTCAACTGAATTTATTCTCTGCCTCCGACCTCCTCTGTACTGTATGTCAAATTGTTGAGAGTAAGTAAATTAAGTTGGTAGTTAATACACACACACACATATATATGTTATATATATATACAGTATATATGCACACCAAAAGGTGCAGAAGAAGAGAGTGATGAGCCAAGCGTGAAGATGGGATTAGAACAGCCCATGCCTTTCTCCTCTGTTTTGCAGATTATCAGAGAGCATGTAATCGTTTGTAGCTGCATTTACATCATTGGCTTTTTGGCTCGTTACTAGGAAACTGAAGCTTGCATTTAGCCATACCAATCAAAGGTGGTGGGAGCTATTACTGTTGGTGTGTTCTGGGTCAAATATCATACATGTAATAGTCAGTATACAATATTTATATTTATTCTATACTTGCAGGCTATAGATTTTTTAATCACATTAATTTAGAACGACTGAGATAAAAAAAATGCAAAATATTCTGACAATGTTGGACAATACTCAGTGTCACACCCATTAAATAAAATCATTCACTTCACACCCACACCCAGAGCACAAACTCTGATCACTGTGGGATCTAAACACCCACAGATGAACTTTTCAGCTCTCTTTGACAAAACACTGGCCTTTAACCTGCATTTCAAAGGTCAATTTTATGCATGGGAATTTTCCCATAATAACTCACCAACAGTCTAGCCACAATGGCCCTACAGACTAAATCAATATATTGTAATAAAACAAATATTTCCTAATAAGCCATTTATATAAGCAATAATCTGTATTGTTTTACTAAAAGCTATTGTGTTTTCCAAAAAAAGTCATTTACCAGTAACAATTGATGGAGAGGTTGGTCACATTTAACGCATACTAAGCTACGGTAATTTAACAACCAGATTGTGTGCTGTTCTTGTTTTGCTTTAATCAAAAGTTTGTCCCCTGGTGATAGTTGTTTTTAGTAATATAGCTTTTATAACTGGATGGTCTTTACCTTTTCTTATAAACAGTCTAAGGTCCAAAGTGACAGTTTTTTATGTTTCTTTTTTCTTCTTTTTTTTTGCTCAATATGTCTTTTTTCCAGACTCTCATTTCATTGCAGCGCATTAGCAAAACGCTGCTTTTGTTTCTATGGTAATTTATTGCCGTCTCTGCGTGGGCTTTTTTCCAACAACAGCGGGAAGCAAAGGGCGGAGCTACAATTAAAAGCACCGTTGCTATTGGCTGACAGCACAGGTCCACGTGCTCCTGCTCTATGCCTGCTGCCTGGGACTTTAGAGCCGCACACCAAGCCCGAGCCTCCGCCACTTCTCCCTCCAGAGCTTCGCTGTCCTTCAACCTCCAACTTCCTCGCATCAAAACAAGTCCAGATATTAAAACACCGAAGAAAAGCTCAGCCATGAATGACAACAGGCGCCTTTTCATTTGGCTGCAACTTTTCTCAGCTGCCGCGGTCCTCGGAGTCAACGGTAAGTTTTCCTCTCTGCGCTTGTTTACCTTTCAAATCTACTCTTCCGTTACGCTAAAGGACTTCAGCCGTTAAACCGTCAAGTGGTTTCCTCTCCGGCGTTTGTGTATTTTCTTTATAGTCTTTACTATTGTTGTTGACGACATTGTTAACACAGTGAGTGAGTGAGTGTTTGTTTTTGTTTTTCTGTATTTGAAAACCCTTGCTTTTCCGAGTGTCCGAGCAGACAACGATTGTGGGTGGACAAGTGTACCTAATCAAGTGGACACACTAGGCATTTTGGCATTTAGCTTTTCCATTGCAGGAGTTTAAACATAGAGCTCCAAATAAAGAAAGTATCTGAATTAAATAAATAAAAAACCAACTGTTTTTCCACAGTGCTTTATCATGTGTTCATTGTCATCATCATCATCGTCTCCTTCTTTGTCTGCTCCCTTTGTTTGGAGTTTCATCTTCCATGCCATCTTACCACATCCCTGATTCTTTTTTGATGACTTCTTCATCTTCATTTAAACTGGTACAATATGAAAGCAACACTATTCACACTGCTCAACAGACGCATAGCTGTTCTTCCATCTTTCTGTCCATCCTGGTCAATCCCAATGAAAACGTCAGCATCTTAATCTATACCACCTTCTGCTTAGAATCCTGTCTTTTAGACAGAGCTACTGCCTTCAAAGCAGATATCATTCACTCCCTCTGGTTTCCGTATGTCACACGAACCCCCCTGACATTTGTCCGCACCCGCACAACACTGTGAGGTATAGATACGTGGTGTGGAAAAAGACATCATGAAGATACTTTTGTTTGTGAATATGGATGTTTTCCACTTTGCTCTTTGGCCTCTTGTGTAGTGTAGTTACATAATTGCACATTTTTGCTCAGTGACCCATTTGAAAAGCATGACTGATAAGGCTGGTTATTTTACTCCTTGAGTGTTTACCCCATGCCATTGGCACTTGGCTTTGTCCGCCTTTCTATTCATCAGACACATTCAGGGCGATGTACAAAGCGGTAAAATGGCCTGATTTTCCTGCCTACCCTTCTGCTCAGGCACATGTCGCACAAATGTTTTCCTTTGTATGACGCTGTACTTTCCGAATGTGGAAATGCCTATTCCACACTCTTTGAAAGACAGGAGGATTCATAATCTGGTGTGGTGCTATGAAAAACCCATGAAGTATTTGAAAGTATTTCTGCTGAATTACTTTACTTGCTGCTGTTTGAATTTTAAACATGGACAAGTGAAGTGTCCCTATAGTGTCGTTGATTATCCAATCTTGACATTATTGATGCATAGAAAGAAATAATTCACAGTAGTTTTTTTTCAGACCCCTTGCTGTGCCAGTTCAGTCTACTGCTGTCTTATTTAAAAGCATGTTGATTAAACACGGCGGTGTCAGTAGATCAAACAGTTTCTGGTGTAAATAAAGAGCTAATAATAATAATAAAAAAAAAATATATCCATAGAATTGGGAACCACCATCACTGCCAGTAAAAGAGGTAATTTCATTTCATTAATTACTTCCATTTTTGACCATATATCCATTAGTTTTGGGGAAGTGTAACTCATGAAATCAGCAAAACGTTATTAGATAGAAAATTAGCAACATGTGGTTTTCTGTCCTTTTGTCCACAGTTAAATCCCCTTCCTACACACTGTAGCCACTTTGAATTACATATGCAGATAAAAGTGCATGTTGCAAGCGAGTTACAAGTTACATTTATAGTGTGCTGGATACATTTGTGTGTGCGTACAAGAATACGAGTGGGAGCACGTGCCCTAAGAACCATCGCCACCTGTGAGATTATCTGGCTTGACAGAAACTCAGAAACAGGGAGTATGAGCATGCAATTGTCAAGGTCTTACAGGAACCAGAGAACAGATAATGGGTAGCATCTCCATCAATGGCAGTGAAAGTCAAATATAATTTTGTCATAACACACACTGTATCGGAAATCGTTTAATTTTGATGTTACAAATTCAAAGTTAGTTTAATTTGATTACTACCATAGATTTAGAGTTTATTTTTTGTGGCATGCTACATTTTCATACAATTTCATGGACATGGCATGGATTCCCTTTTACTACACAGTTGTTTTAATGGACATTAACAGTATGAAGGAAAAAAGTAAAGCTAACAACTTTGCTCTTTCAGGCTCGTGGACGAAGTGGGCCCAGAGAATAGGTGTGGTTACACTGACCACATCGACAAGTAATTTTTCCGGGTACAGCAGCCAACACAGACATCCCGGGGAACTTCCACCCACAACAGCGTTTAGTCCTTGTCAACACCACCAGGGAATTTTGTGGGTGGGAGATAGTGGTGATTGGTAGGCTGGTGGTGTCTGCTTACTGCTGTGCCATGTAGGATGTAAACAGCACCAAATTACTGCTGTGCCATGTAGGATGTAAACGGCACCAAATACAAGCTGAATGAAAGTTTTTTTTCCTTTTCCTCAGTTTTATTGATTGTACGTCAGGCGGACAATTTGTTCTCTCTAATAACTCTTAAGGGAGTAGAAAACAGTGTTTCTGTGTGATATGATCTCACCATGGGCAGCTGACTGAACCCAGGCTAAATATAGCCAGATGTTTGCCCAGTAGCATGTGAGAAGTTTGTGTTTGTTTTTGATTGGTATATGTAGGTGAACTGAAACACTTTAAAGTCACCGTTAGGTCAACATACCTTTGGAAATAGCCTATGGTTTATTTGTCAACAAACTGAACAGGGTTCAACTAAGATTTGAGTTTGTTTGTTACTGTGACTGGCCAAGAAAACTAGGTCATGCTCTACATCAAAATAATTACCAGTGAATGTAACTTAAATTAATTTAATAAAGGTAAATAAGGGCTAAAATAGAGTAAATAAACTCCATACAGATAAACCACTAGGGGCTGGAACTGGTGATCTTCTTCTTCATGTAATGACCCAACTCAGTCCTCCAAACATTTACCAGGTTAAGGTGTAGGTTTTGGGGCACTGAATCTCCACCCTGTCACAGCATACACAGCCACCTCATGTAGAGATACAGACCGTGAGATATTTCACACCGTTCTTCTCACCAGCAAAAGGGAGAATGAATCCTGAGGAATCCCACAGAGTAGGAATGCAAATGTGGGAAAAGGGCTACACATGTTCCAGCTGTTGAGTCTCTGTCATTTACAATAGTTAAAGCAAGGTCAAGAAACAGTTGTTAAAACCTTACACCTAGGCACTTTTGCAAATTTGCAGTTGAATCTGCAGTCGAGTGTTCCAAATAATGTGATGAGTTCACTTGCTGATATGAGTTGTAAGGCAATGCACTTGAGAAATATTGATAATGAAAATATGATTTCACTGCGTAAATTGACTTTTAAAAACACAATGAAACAAGTGTAGGATTGTTTAAAAAGTCTCCTAGGGATGTATTCAATAAAGTATGCACTTCTGAATAACTCTTTTGTTATATTCATCAGATGTCCTTCAGCTCCGTCTTTGTACTTGTCCTTTATAATATCAGAAGTGCAGACTCACTGTCTTCCATCTGAATTCAGAATGGCTTACTGAATTTTTCATAGCCATATGAATTGTGTTCTAATTTTGGCCACTTGATTAGAATCTCCGGTCTGACCGTTTCCTCCGTCTTACTCATACACATACACATCATTAAAGTTAAAATGTTTAGTGGGTAAAATCTTACCACATACATTCTAGAGGATTTGTTAATCTATATCTGTAACTAGTTATATAACAGTGCATTTCGATTTTTAAAACACTGTGCCTAGTTCTTTAGAGAAAAGCTTGTTATGCTGTTGATGGTGTGTGACGCTTGTGTATTTTTAGACGCTGGCTATGATTGTTTTGATTTTTATTTATTTATTTTTTGAACAGCAGCAGATGGCTGTGCTTCTTTAGAGTGGTGCAGTAAGGTTACAGGAAAATCATCTTTATCAGGAGTCGTCTTCTTGATCTTCATTTTTAATAAAAAAAAAAATCTGGGTTATTTAAGGATTAAAGAAGGCCTGACCTTGATAAATCCTCCTCCTGGTAATTCATGTTCACATACTCTCATTCTAATTTCTTCAGCACTTGGGGCAATTTAGCAGCGGCAGCTAATCACACCAGATAAGCACTCGACAGGTCTTAGGACTTTTCATTATACATCAGCACATGTTTAACCAGACTGGACTTTCTGTGTGCGTGTGTGTAAGGCGTTACTTTAATGGTTTCTGGAACACTGAGTTCCCACATTTTCATGCCAGCCTATATGCACCAACATGTGTGTGACAGAGCAGAGTGTTTACTGTTCTCAGGCCTCTGGGCACACAGGGCACTGACGCAAACAAGCACACAGACCAACACTGTTAGTGATTTGTGAATGTATTTTTTGATGTTAATGTAAAGCATTCGTATGCATTCACATTAACTTTAACCAGCCTCATTTTTGAAAATTCAACGACCTGATGTCTTTTTCTCCATTGTAATAAATGACCTCTTTAACTGCTGACAGTTTGTGTTTCCACTACTGTCCTTATAGTGCTCACCCCTCGTCCTTGTGTCCTCAAATGGTTCCCTCATGTTCAAAACCATGTGGCAGCAGAGCCCTTAGATGACTCCTAAAAAGCCCCCATCCTTCCAGCCTTTACTGCTTGTCTTAATAAAAAGGTTATTTTCTTCTGTTGTGTCCATTGAACAGACATAGGTCAAATGTGTTGACTTGGCTGCTTGCATCGCCGTAAGGACAATAATGTCATTCCTTTGTAGAGTTTCAAGGGGAGACATGCATGAACATGCTGTGTATTGTTCTACCGTTAACAGTTGTTTTTCTCTTGAAGTAAACAGACGACTGTTGGAAAGGTTTATGCCAAACTTCACACCCTGCTCCAGCAGAACAGTCACTCAAACCACATGAAGTCTGAATCTGGTTTTGGAAAAACCTTAACATTATTCATCTGCAAATGCACTACATTAGTTGTGTTTGTCAGTAATGTTCATAATCTTTCAGTTCCCTTTCCCACAAGTTTGTTTAATACTTTTACTCTCAAGTTTCTAATCTTGATAATATCCAGTTTTCAAATCTGAGTCTGTTTCACGCCTATGAATCTCACCCACTGCTGACTCAATTGTTATATGTTGTTGACTCCAACTAATTGGTGTTGTTGCCCTGGTATTTGAGTGTCATCATGAGGCTGAAGCATCATGGGAAAGGCATTGACGTGACTCACAAGAAATAAAAAATAAAAACACAATGCCCTGTGGAAATGGGTTGTTCTGCCAAACATAACTTTACATACCTTACCTAATCTGTCGCTGAGGTTGAGTCCTAAATTCGGGCACATTTAACACTGATGTAATTTGGGCAAGTATTGGGTATCTAGATGCTAATTATACCAATGTGACAGACAGTATCTCACTGTGGTTATGGTTGTGGTTTTTATAATTTATTAGGGAATGAAGAGAATCTAAAAGGCTCCAACTTGTTGAATCATTGGCCACAGTTATAAACCGTAAATTACAAATAGACAGTATTATACACTGTATTTACCAGCACAGCACCGCGTCATTTACCGATGGATGGCCTTGATAAGTTCATGTGGTCAGTTTACATCTATGACAGTCTTTACATGTTGAAAGGCCAACATTTCTGGCCTAACTTGTCATCACATTGTGAATGTTCCTTAAAGAATTGCTTAGTAATCAAATTAAATTAACTACATTGAGCTGTTAGTGTTTTTCTGTGGAATCCTCTTTCCTCCATGAGATATTTGTAGTTAATAAAATTTGTAATATTATAATGCATTTGTCATTGAATTTTCTACAAATTTGAATAGTTGTCTCATAATCATTTTTATAATGCATTTATAATAATTGTCCTCATAATCAATTGGAATCGTGAGGTACACAAATATTCCCAGCTCCAAGATTCTGTGGGAAATCCAAATTTCCGATATATATTTCCACCATATGTTTACCCACAGCTGTGTGTTTGGATAATAGAGAAGAACAAGTCTGTTTTCTCTGAAACTGCAGCAGAGCTTTCAATTAGAGGAAAACCACACAAGACAAAACTGCTTATTTTCTTCAACTGGCTGAATCCAAAGCCAGATCTTTTTGCTTTCTCAAGACACTTGTGCAGTGACATATTCAAGATGCCATCATTTTTGAAAGTCTAGTGTGGAAAAGTTTAAATAGTGAAGGGAAAAATGTAGTTTACATCAGTGTGTAATTTCTCACTGATGTGGTTTTCCATCGACAGTGGCATCACTTCTGGGATTTTCACGAAGCATTTGGTGGTTTGACCACTGTCTCTCTGCTGACCACCTTGACTAATTCAGGGCTAATATAATTTCCTCAATAACAGTCCTTTGACTTCGTTACCCTTCAGTCACAGCAGACCACATGCAATGTCTACTGAGACTTTTGTTTTTTAACCTCTGTGAAGGTGTTTTTTTTCCCTCATCCTTTTTTGTTTGGGTTTTCTTGTTTTGTGAGAAGGATGACTAAAAAAACGCAGTTGCCTGTGGTCTTAGTGAAAAAAGGGATTTAAAATTTAAAAAACACACCCACCTACATTCCATAAAAACCACTGAAATTGTGTTCTCTTTAAAGGTTTTGTTTTTAGATTTATAATTTACAATAGTCAGTATCTCCAGTGTCACCTACTGAGTTGATTTTCCAAAAGTTTGCATTAAAATTACTGGGGTAGTTTGTTTGTTAGAAACGTCCATGCAGTCCCTCTCTTTGTTTCTTAAGGTTGAGGGAGGTGGTGGGAAGTAGCCTTTGTGGATGTTTTAACTTTGGAATCTTTATCTGAAATGTCACAAGTTTATCAGTCCAGCTGTTTGAGTCAAACGTCATGTTTTCCTCCTTTTGTGAGCTTCCTGACACTAGCAGTCTGCCAGTATCAAAATGAATTTCTCCTTGAGATAAAGAGGCCATAGTCTTGGGATAAGTGTGTGCCAGCCAAGCCTCCCTACTAACAGTGTTATGAGAAATGATAGAACTTGAAGGCCAAGGCATTGGATATAGCTCAGATAACACTGGGAATGCAGTTCAGTGCATAAACAGCCAGACAGGATGTTGGCAGAGTGGGTTCTTTTCTTTAGCATGTTCCCTCCTCTTCCCTACGCAATTCAAGGATACTCTCCTGGATAATGGACCTTGGCTTGGCTTGTACAGTACATCTGTTGTTAAAAGCAAAGTCAAATGAGAGTTTACACAGTGTTAGACTTTCTCAAATGAGAGTTTACACAGTGTTAGACGATGTTAGAAGATGTTTTTAAGTGTCTTTTAAGGGTTATTTTGGGCACATACAAATAGAGTGGTGAAAAATATGTATTTCCTGCACTTTGCTTTCTTCTAAGTAAAAGAAAAATGTGGTCAGAACTGGGACGTAACGGCACCACACGTACTGTAAAGCGCCAGTTTCACACATGGGTTTGACCTCAATCTCGTGAACAATTATCCAAATGATAAGTGTTAACTCGGAAATGCCATCCCTGTTTCCGCCGGTGTTAAAGTGCACCCCGACGATTCACTTCCTCCATATTTAAAGTGACAAATTAGTTTTGAAATGTATAATTTAAAAGTAAATTTCCACGGTGCTATGTGGTGTATGTGTGGATAACTGTAATTACATGTGGCATATTGTTCAGACCATATAGCTGTTAACTGTAATTACATGTGGTATATTGTTTAGACCATATATCAAGGCTTTAGCTTAGCTGTTCAGACCACTTATCTGAATTCATAATTTGTACCTTTTTCTTTTCAGAGATACCATAGATTTGAAGTCATCACGGATATCCATGTGTAGTGAAACACCCACTGATGCTAAATCATATCTCAATTGGTGTTCCCTGTTGAAAACCACTTCCCGCCCTCACATCCCCTTCTTTTTTCCTCCACCCACTTTTACATGTCATGATTTCCCTGGTGTCCAGACTGTTGCCAGATTGTCAGATTCATACCAGTCAGTGGTGAAGCCGGTGGAAGCATCCAGACTTTGTGCTGTTTACAGAGCAGTGATGGCTTACTCAGCTGTTCACCCAAACCGCAGGAGGCTGTTTTCACTTTTTTCCCCGGGTCAAAAAAAAAAAAAAAAAAAAAAAAAAGGAATGAACTGGCAAATGAAAATAAGTTCAAAGAAAAAACATGACCTTTTTTGGACAAAAATTCACAGGAACACTTTACACCCTGGCTTGTTAAAAAAAACCTTTAGAATGTAGTTTTAATGCCAGAAAAACACTGATCTACTTAAACCACCTACAAGTTTGTACTGATGCAGTCATATTCTCAGGATGTATCAGGAAAGGATCCTGATACATCCTGAGAATATGATATACAGCAGTAAAATGTTCAACTCTCACATATCTACGGATGTGAAAGATCAAGCCAAACCTGGTGTCATATTTAAAAAGACACCGTTCGAAGGAAAATGAATGCTCTCCGATTTGTGTCGGCTGAGTGCAGACCAGCTGTGACTTTCAGAAACGTCAGTGCTATTGTTCTTAATTGGCACATTTCTGCTTCCCCCTCAGCTACCTGTCAGCTGCTTGTTTCTGTTTGTCATTGTGTGACAGTAGACTGTCCAGAACCATTCAACCTGTCACACCCTCTGTCTGCAGGTGACTACTGTAAAGTGAATGTGTGCAGTAATGGTGGCACTTGTGTGACTGGAGCAGGAGCTCCCTTCATCTGTATCTGTCCTGATGGCTTCTCTGGAGATACCTGCAACGAGACAGCGATAGGTGGGTCAATCATCGATGTTTCCCAGTTGAAAATTGCAAATTAAAATCTCCTGCACTCCTTAATCTGCATTTCTTTTTTCTCTGGCAACTAAAGGACCCTGCGTGCCCAACCCCTGCAAAAATGATGGCCTCTGCGAGGTGACGGGCCTCACCCGTAGGGGAGACGTCTTCAGTGAATATATCTGCAAGTGTCAGCCGGGCTTTGAAGGATTCCACTGTCAGAACAGTAAGTCTCCTCCATCATTAAATTGACTTAGCAGCAAACTGTAGAACCACTGGTAATCTGAGGATAGATCACTTGATTGTTGCCAGATTATATTGTTTAAATTTATAGGCAAAATGTAAATGGTTGATGCTAAGGAATGAGTACTGACTGAAGAATGCACTGAAGAACTGAAGGATGAAATCAATAAAAAAAAACAGTTACATGACAGTTTAACAATCCACTGACGTCCAGCGTTAATTTGTCTAAACTGACACATTAACCTGAGGACAGCTGCCGTGGGAGCTGGACACCAGACAGGCAGCTGTCCTCCTTATGTGAGCTCCATTCACACATCACTCAGACCTGGATGGGTTCAGTCAGGGTCGGCATGGAAGAGGGGAAATGACTGTGTGGGAACATGTGCTGCTCTTCTAATGCTGCCTCCAGCCCCACAGACACACACTACATGTACAGAGACAGATGGCTACTGCTTGCACGAGATGACGGCACAACAACAACAGCCAAAAAAAAAGGCGGAAAAAAAAAGGAATATATCAGCAAGAATCTTTTAGGCAAAACGGAAGTGCATCTGTGTTTGATTATGTGTGCCTTCTTATCCTAGGTGTCCAGGGGGCAGATTTGAAAGAAGGTAAAAGGAAACTGAAGAGTGAATGTGTGTGTGCGCATGTGTGCGCTTTAACACTTGCTTCTTGCATCTGGGTACTCTCTGTTCTACTGGCTGCATCAGACCTGCATTTCCCACAAACACAGTGGGAAACTGCTAAGGTTAACATTTTCTCCTCTTTGTAGGCAGCCAGGTCCAGCAGCAGTCACTGTAGGATGTAACAGTAACAGTGCACCCATCTCTGAGAAGAAGATATCATCTTTTTTTCTTTCTTAGAGACGAGTGATAATACAGTGCTGTCTTGGTCAAAAATAGCATCTATAATAATCTGATTCTCCACACTCATATTTGTGCCCAAAGCCCTCATTTGTCTTTTATAATAACAGTCCCAGTTATCCATTTGTGTTTAACCACCGAGAACCACAAATCACAGCTCATAAAAATCTATACAAGTCATTTTTGAAGGAGAGTGAGAGTGAGCTGCCAGAGAACACGGCTGCTGCAGAGCAGCCATTTACACTAATTAGATAAGGCCTCGCAAATACTGATGAGGGGGAATTTATTTGACCACGCTGGTTATGTGAACCAGGGAGGAACCCCTTCATTCACGGCCAAGAGGACCGTGTTGTGACACTTAAAGTGTTCTTTAATTTGGGCTTTTGTTTAAGTGTGTGTGGGTGAAGCAGCCAGCGCCAATGCTGGAACAGACACAGTCAAAAGAGTGAAAAAGATGTTTGGAAACGTGAGCTCTCTGTACTGTACTATATTTTCCTTTCTGCAAAAATACAGCATTCTGAAAAAACAAAAATAGAAAAAAAAATCCCTGCAGAAGGATGTTTTGTCTAGGCCAAAACGGGGGGTTACCTCTCCCCTATGTCTTTATTCTTACTTATTTTGGAATTGTCAGCACTTTCAAAGGAGAAAAAAGAAAAAAAATTCCATGAGAAACAGATGTGAAAACGACCAAAAATCTCTGCGTCTCTACCCCATATCTCTTGGTAAACCAACACACAGTTGAGCTCTGGGTCTGATATAGAGACTGTTTAGCATACACGTGCACACACGGTTTAGCCCTTGTTCCAGTCCAGCCAACAGAAAGTGGCGGCCCATGCACAACGTCATCGCTGCTCCTGTTGCCGGGCGAAAAAGTGAACGTGTAGGCGGAACGGTGAATTAAGTCTGCCCTCCTGACAATGTCACACTCTCTACTCAAGTCTGGCGGCTGCAATTCTGACTGTCTCATCAAATTGCTCTAAAAGCCTTTATGGGTGGTGGTGGAGTATGGCCACAAATAAATAGACGGACAAATGGGTGGATGGATAAAAAGATGGAGGAGAAAAGAAGTAAGGAAAGCTGTTCACTTTGAATGTCTGTGCTGGAAACAGTCTGTGTGCATTAGTCTTTCCTACTGGCAGTCTCCAAATCCTAGATTTTTGCATCAGATAAATGCAGTTATTTGCTACAGGATGAAGCCAAGGGATGTGTGTGTGTGTGTGTGTGTGTGTGTGTGTGCTGGTCTGTTAAGTTTTCTGCTCCTCCCAGGATGTGGTAGTGTGGGCAGACTTGGCTCTGTGCCCCCTACTGAGTAAAATAAGTGTGTATCCTGCATGTATTACAGTTTGTGTTGCTCACAGATCTGACAGAACTTGCCTTTTTTTAAAAAACCCAAACAAAACAAGGTTTCTCTTTTGAGATTTGAAACACTTTCTCAAAAAGTAGAACATGTTTTTTCTATAAAGATAAGGTGATTTCATCGCATTGGTATGTCCTGACTCACAGCGTTTCCTCGGCCTGAATGCTGACGTTAATTCACTTTTCCTATAGAAATGAATAAAAAATATATCAAAAATTTAAAAAAAAAAGCACCAAAAAAGTGACACACCCAGTGTGGTACAGTACAAAAATGTAATGTTTTTACATGCTTTCTTGACATCCAGGGGAATAATGTTTCCTTGTGTTGTTAGATAAGGCAGGATTTATTGTAATATATAAGTACAGTATGAAAAAGCACAGGTCGTGGTACTTTCCAGAGTACTGTTACTACTTCTTGTAGTGGAAAAAAAATAATAACCTTGAGTGTTTGCTCAGGACAGATTTTCTTCCTCTGCCAAACATTGGATGATGAGAGTGCTTTGGATTTTGGTTTTGATGTTTAAACTATAATTGTCCCTCAAAAATAAACATGTTGTGTTGTGTAGCAAGGAAAAATCTGTTGTTATTATCCAAGTCTAATTTTTGGTCACACCAAATGAATTCACAACAGGGTTGTTTGGATGATATTTATTATAATTATTTTTCTGATTTAAATCATTTTTAATGTCAGTGTTCTGATTAATAAAATAAATAACAATTTAATTCAATAAATTATACAACTTTAATTGACATTTATTGTATTTAACGCAGTCAGTCCAGGCTGTAAACTTAAATAACCACAGCTGAAGCACGGAGGATCTAAGGTGACCATGCCTTCATCTGTTTTAATGCTAAGTGCTTAGAATCACAGCTTTAAAAATATATTTGCTCTGTAAATAAACGTTATGGCATCAGACGTTTGAGCACACGGTGGCACTCTGGCTGACGTCCCGTTTACAGCTATTCTGGGTCCTGCTGCGGCTCGTTCTGCTGCTCCAAAATGACACATCTGGAAACCTATCGCTCTCTTTTTTCTATTTAATAATGATGTTGTGGCTCTGAATGGTGATCATTACATCTTTTAAACATTCCCTCAGTTGTTGAACTATGGCAACCAGGGAGGAAGGGACTAAAAACAAATATTTTTTTGATAATTTTAAAATGACACAATAAAAAGGAGTAACTGTTGATTTTATTTTTGTTTTAATGATGTATATATCTTTAGTATTTTAATACCTCTGGTAAGGGGTCGTCGTCAAAGGAGTCACTGTAAGGGGTTTGGAGAACACAACATTTTACTCCAGAGTCTGACTTCTTTGTTAAGCAATTTTTTTAACGTCCAAATCCTGCTCCAGGGATGGTGGACTTTGCTGGTTGTGCTAAAAGCTGCCGTCGTATTGATACGGCTCTCGTTTCAAGTGAGGTTCATATTGGCATTTAGTTCATGCTGAGGCAGGTATCGACAAACCCAGTAGTGTGCAGTTTCTGTTGGAAGCTATTGGTTTTTTCGGTGGACAGGGGTCAGGCACATGATCTGCCGCCTACATCCATACTGTATGTGCTGAGAGCAGCTGCTGCTTCATACAGTGTAGGACAGGGAGACAGTATTGTTTCCATCGCTGTGACAGGATCATTAGCTCTGTGTGTGTGTGTGTCCGTCTGTGTGTGTGTCTTGTGTCCACAGGTAACCAGAGAATTGTGACTGTATACATTTCAGGCATGTGGAGTCAAGACTAGTAAACAAACTGACTGCTGCCGTGTTAGTACACACATCTGTTTTAGTGATTGTGGCCTCAGACCCTGTCATGTCATGACCTTGTCAGACTGTCCCTAATCTGGTCGACACATTATCAGATTAAATAAAATAAAACTACATCTTAAAGACTGTGGGGTCTTTCTAGTGCGTCGACTGGACTCTCTTGAGAGTTGCCCACCAGTGGAGGCAGACACCAGGTTTGGAACAGAGTTTCCACCTGTCTGTCATTAATTAGTGATGTGATGAAAGTGTGTGCCGGACTCTGGTCTGTGTGCTCAGTAGGAAATGACTGGTTTGATGCCTCATTATAGTCACAGTTGATGGACTTACAGTCCCCAACCTGTAGGTCTTCAACCTGTGGCTCCTGACCTACAGATGGCTCTTTAGTCCCTTTGCATTAGCTCCTTGAGAGATTGTATTTAATGTATATGGAAGAAGCAGGAATTATTATATTTATTATTATTATATAACTCAAAGTTGAAGTTCAGTTTTAGAGGCAGCAAAGTTGACTTTTGGACAAAGTGGCAAAATAGTGAGTCAAAGTGAATACCACATGTACTCAAAGATAAACTCTAAAAAGAACTCAAGAATTTCTAAATATCTTGGATTTTAAACCAATAAAAAATCTTGGATGTAAAATCACATCTGATGTCAGAGTTTAGTGAGTGAGTGTCCAGAGATGTCACTTCAGAACGGAAGAAATAAAAGTAGCAAGTATTTTTAATATGGCTCATAATAACTTTGTACCCACTTCTCATTTTGTCTTCTGCCCCTCCTGCCCCCATTATATTTAGACTATTTAAACAATCAAAGCAGATCCTCGTCTGCTCCTCCAGTAAAACCTGATACTGTTCAGATACTGTTAAAAATGAATGCGTCAGCGTGTCTCAGCCTGTCTGAGGTGCCAGCTCTGTAACTGTCACCAAAAGAAACATGTCACAGCAGTGAAGCAGTTGAAAATATTTTAGTTTAATCTGAACTAGAGTGATTTCCCAGACCAAACCTTTGGAATGTGCATGAAGGAAGAGCCCATTTAAGGAATCAGTGAAAAGTGTTCCTTTAATCCCAGTGTATATGTGAATGTTTGACACAAGGCTATTTATAGGAACAGTGTGTGGGTGAGGAGATACTGCCATGTGTGTGTTTGTTAGTTTGAGACATCTCATTGGTGTTCCTGGGTTTGTTTGCCTGTACCTTCCTTCATGTTCCTGGGTTTGTTTGCCTGTACCTTCAACATAACAGCTTGTGAGAGTTGAAACATTGAAATTAAATCCCCCGTGGATCCTGCAGACATCCGCTAGAAGTGAATCTTTTTCAGTTTTTTTTTTCTAATCCAATCTGGGAATTCTTAAAGGTGACAAATAAATAAATTTGAATTCATCAGCATTGAGTTCTGTCTCAATGGTATTCCTCAGAGTACCATAATAAATAACATGAGTTGAACCAACAATGTTGCTGAGGGTGCCCTCAGGAGGAAGTACAATGAACTACAGGGGAGTTTAAATGCAGTTTTTAAATTAGAAAGGGGTTTTTAATGAAGACATTTTAAGAATATTGTAATATGTCCTCAAAATAAATTGTTCAACCAGAGCCAGAGACTTCACACTGCTCCGTATTTCATCATCCACTGTGCTCTCCAACCACATGATCTCATGGTGCAGCTGGGTCTTTGACACGAGCCTTATTGATCCAGGCTCCAGCTCCCGTCTCTGGCCTTCCTTCACCTACAGCTGCAGACCTCTCGGCATGGCTTCCTTCAACTAACCCCTCCTTCAGAAAGTATCCAGGCCTAATTCTGAAGCATGACATGTGATTCTCACTCTCTAACTGTGATCTCAAACAGACCGGCTGATTAGAGTTGAGCAGTGAACCGTTTTTCATTCAGCCCTGGTCAGTTACATTGTTTTTCTTTCTCCCTGCAGATATAAATGACTGTGTAGGTCAGCCATGTCTGAATGGTGGCACCTGCAGGGACCTGGAAGGAGATTTTAAATGCCACTGCCCGTCTCCGTATGTGGGCAAACACTGCCAACTGCGTAAGTGTCTGCTCTCTACAACAACATGCTCCCAGCTGAGGGCCATGTGGCTACAGGACAGGCACTACTCGATATTAATTATGAGCATACAAAGTGGATTTATACATATAAATACACAAATCACATGTACTTGCACTTACATTTGTTATTCCTAATATAACAAATTACCATCATTACCTGAAGGGTGGAAATGTCATTTTATTCTTCTCCACAGGCTGCATCTCTCTGCTCGGCATGGAGGGTGGAGGCATCGCCGAGTCCCAGATCTCAGCCTCATCAGTGCGTTACACCCTGCTGGGCCTGCAGCGCTGGGGGCCTGAGCTGGCACGACTGCACAACAAGGGACTAGTTAACGCCTGGAGCTCTGCTGCACATGATAGAAACCCGTGGATTCAGGTGAGGCCAGAGAATGACTGTCCAAAAAAAGTGGACTAGGTCTGTAACGAGGACAGATGTCCTCAGAGAGATGTTCAAATAGAAAATCAGGCACTTTACTTTTCCATGTCATTTTTTTTACATGTTGAATATTTTCCAAATTCATGCTTCATTTTATAGCGTTGTACAGCTCAAAGTTCCCTTCAGTTTCTCCTTTGAATTACTCCCAGATCAACTTGAAGAGGAAGATGCGTGTCACTGGAATCGTCACTCAAGGTGCCAGTCGCATTGGATCGGCTGAGTTTATCAAAGCCTTCAAGGTGGCGTCCAGCCTGGATGGCAAAACATACACCATGTACAGAACGGAAGAAGAGAGAATGGACCACGTAAGGAGATTTGTCAGGACGCTGCAGCACAACATGTCATCTTATGGTTAAACTTACCTTCTACTCTAAGGCTGTGGATCATAACACTTCACTGTGGTGGGAGGGTGGGATGATCCCTGCAGTCAAAGGGTGGGCGTGGGCTACACCCTGAACCTGCAGAGCCACATAGACATAGAGACCAAGAACATTTCATACCTACATTAATGCCTACGGTCAATTTCAAAAGTCCAATTGTCCTGATCCTGTGTATTTTTGGACTGTGGAAGAAAACTCTAGAACACTGGCCATTCTTCTACATAATAATCTGTTCATACTTTGTAAACACTGTGACTCATCTATGATCTTTGGTGCTTGAGATTACAGGTAATGTCCACATCAGTTTATCCCATGGCTTAGTGCATTTTTGTCTTCTTCTTGTCCAGATATTTGTGGGAAATGTGGACAATGACAGCACCAAGACCAACCTGTTTGACCCTCCCATCATTGCCCAGTACATGCGCATCATTCCCGTGGTTTGTCGCAAGGCCTGCACTCTGCGCATGGAGTTGGTGGGATGTGAGCTCAACGGTAGGCAATGACTAAAGAATGAAATGTCATTTAGTGGTTGTCAGTGTTACTACAAAGAGACAAGAACATCCTTATAATAATTAGTAATCATCTTTTATTGTATATCAGCTCCTTACATTTTTTTAGTCCTTCCCTCAGTGGCTCGAATTAATTTTTATCCCCCAGTCAGTCACCTCAGGCCCAGATGTCCACTGCCTGTGGTTGTTGTTTAACTGTCATCTCAAAGGTTCTTATTAAAACCACGTGGACATATTGTGACTAATGATAATGACTGTGTCAAATATTCATGATTCAGACTTTTGATCTCAGAGAACACATTTGTCTGACAGTTTTCATTTTCTTTTCTGATCTGTTCTCGTGTCGGCGGCTTCTTAGGAAAAAACAAACAAAAAAAAAATTGTTTCTGTAGTAAAGGCATTTTGTTTGTTCTGTTTATTAAAGAACAGAATGGTTTTCCTTTTAACTGACCTGTCCTGACCTTTTTACCCTAACTTTGTTGTCTCAGACAGTAGATAATCCTCCTGCCTCACGACAGGTCAACTGTTGTCTTCCCACTTCAGCCTCTGTTCTGTGTAGATCTTGGATGTTTCTTTGTCCATTTGTTCTCCTCCATAATTGCAGTTCCCTTCTTGTACACAAACTTTAAATGTGTGTTGTTGTGTTGGGTTGGAGTGTCAACTTCTATTCTTATGTCGACTCCTAAAGCTCGAACTAAAGATCTACCAAGTCTGTATGTGGCTGCCGTTCTACATATGGTCCATTAGTTCATGTCGTCTCAGTATTTTTACACTCCCTGTCCTGCACCATGTCCTGTCTGCCATTTGTCTGTCACACTGTCTTCCTGTGTCCTTCCGTTCGTCTTCTCCTGTTTCTCTCCCTCTGTTACTCTGCCTGGTCTCACCTTCACAGTGTATTCAACCACTCCAGGTTGTTCAGAGCCCATGGGCATGAAGTCCAGACTGGTGACCGATCGTCAGATTACAGCCTCCAGCACCTTCCGCACCTGGGGCATCGAGGCCTTCACCTGGCTCCCTCACTACGCTCGGCTGGACAAACAGGGCAAGACTAATGCTTGGACCGCCGCCACCAACAACCAATCAGAGTGGCTGCAGGTAGACAGACCGGGACAAGGCAGAACGGTGTGTGTGTGTGTGGGGGTTTATTTTTACACTGTGGTAAAAATACATGTTTGTGTGTCTTCAGGTGGACCTTACATCTCCTAAGAAGATATCAGGGATCATCACACAGGGAGCCAAAGACTTCGGCTCCATCCAGTTCATCACAGCCTTCAAAGTGGCTCACAGTGACGATGGGCGGTCCTGGACCGTCGTAAAGGACGAGACCACCAATAAAGACAGGGTCAGTCCACTCACAGAAACCTAAGTTTGAAGATTCAGCTCGATAAAAAAAATCTATGATGTATAAATATGTGGCTGCAAAGAAGTTTTTTACACAATTCTTTGGACTCATGTTAAAATGTTAGGGCAATGCTATGAACAAAAACACATGTGAGCTAACAAGCTGAATCAATTATGTTGGGGAGAAGAGAAGGCCTTAATGGTGTTTGTAGTGGTCCCTAATTTGTGTTTTTCGAAGGAAAAGTAAAGTGCAGCTCGTACACAGGTGGAACCAATCGTGTTGACACTGTGTCTAATTAGCTTTGGGCATGCATTCTTTCACAGTGCATCCAGAAAGTCATATTTCTGCCAGATAAAATGAAAGCAGTGAATGAGGAGCATGAGGAGAACTGGCCGTGTTCGCTCTGACCTAATCCATGAAATGTTTAGAACTGAAATTCATTATAGGGCCTTAAATCTGGTTTGGGGGGATTTATATGGCATTTGTGTGTGGGTTTGTTCCCCTTGCCAAAGTTTCTTTTACATGATTGCGTCATGGCTTTAGAGGCCGGTCAGGTAATGGTATAATTTTCTGCCTTTCAGACGTTCACAAGAAAACAGAACCCCACCAGAAGCTGTAACTTTGTAGTGTTTTCATAGAATTATTTCGTAACCATGTGTTAATTTTACAACATCTTTTCATTACAATTCAAACTGCTGTTTTAAACACAGTGGTGTGTTGTCAATATAAAAACTTGAATCTTTAAAAGTAGCTTTGATCCGTCTGCTCTTCTGTGTTTAGATTTTTCCGGGCAACAGTGACAACAACGTTCACAAAATCAACATCTTTGACCCGCCCTTCTACTGCCGATATGTCCGTGTCCTGCCCTGGGACTGGCACGAGCGCATCACCCTAAGGATGGAGCTCCTGGGCTGTGATGAATAAAGCAGCCTTTACCACTGTCTCTCCTTCACTTCATCCCTCTCTCTCTCACTCTCTTTACCTACCTCCTGCCCTCTTGTCACCTCTTGTTTACCCTTATCTACAATGCTTTCCTCTCAGCCCTTTTTTTTTTTACATCTACAATGCTTTCCTCTCAGCCATAGGGGGCAGCAAACACCAGAGCAGCACCTCACCTCCATCCCTGGCTGGTTGGCAGTGCTACCTTTAACCATGGCCACCAGGGCTTAGACTTCCCTCTACAGAAATCTGCCATATTTTTAGTTGTTATGTTCTCCTATTTTGTTTTTTTTTTTGTTTTTTTTTAATCCTAATGAGATCAAATTTGGTCAATCTTTCTTTTTTGTTTTCTTGTGAGATTAGAGGTAGCCATGCTGCTGCTGCTGCTTTATCACTTGGTGCTGTTTTAACTCAAACAAACCCTGGTCAGGTCAGATGGACCTGGGACGTGGAACCTCCAAGACCCACGGCTGGTGATGTACATATAAGCTTCTCTCTAACAGCTCCCCCTTTATTGCACCTCACCCTGCTGACCCCTCCCCCAAGACACTGAATATACAGTATGTTGTCTTAGAGGATACAGGATCCATTCATCCTTCTACAGTATTTCTTACTCTTCTTGTTGACACGGGTTGTGTTATTTGAGAAAAAAAAAAGATTTTGTGTGCAACAATATTTTTTAGTATTTTCCGGGCAATTATTATTTTGTACGATGAAATGTCTTTAACCTGCTCCGGAGGACAACAGTGAGGGTTAACAGTATTCACATATCAACTATAGTAGTCAGTAAAAGAGTAATAGTAGTTACTAGTTAATGAACCAACTAATACTCCTCTATGAGATCTTATTTCTACTGACCCCGTGTGTGAATTGTTGTGTGTGTATAAGTTGTGTGTTTCTGTGCCAACAAATCCTCAGGTTTTTGTTCTTCTGAGTATATGTAAAAAAAAAAAACATGGTGCACTGATGTAGAGACACACAAACCGAAAGACAAATCCATACGACGACATGTCATTATTGAAGAAAAAAAACCACACAACAGTAAGTGCAGTGTTTAGACGTTGGCTGCCTCCCCAGACGTGTATCCTGTTACATTTTTGCGTTGAGCTCCTTCTCGGTTCTCGCATCATCTTAACAGCTGAACGTCCCGTGTGTTCAATCTCTTGCTAACAGTAACTGTGCAGTGACAGAACACTGGTGTCACTGATGTCAAGAGCAGTAATAAACCAATAAGTACCCACTTACTGCATGCATTGTTAAAACTCAGCAGCAGACGTCTCAGGTCAGCACAGATGTTCATGTCACGTACAGCCAATGCTACTGAAACCACACTAATCCACTCACTCACTCCGCTGTGTGTCCACTTGTTCTCACCCACGTTCACTTTTTATGGCACTTTGATGGTTGTGTTTTGATATTTGAATTAAGTAGACGCAATTTAAAAAAAAAACAGTATTGTGTGTTAAAGAAAAGGTATTTACGCATTTATTGATACAGTTATAAGAAAAAAAATATTTTTTTTTAGTTAAATAGTATTTTTGTTCTTGACAGAAGCCTTTTTCCCTGGTTGTGTAGTAAAAATATGTGGCATGGAAAATGCAGTACGTTTGTTATGATGTCCACTTGATTTGTTTTCCCCATTCAAACCTGAGGAGGTGCTGATAAGACTGCAGTAGAGAAACCAAAATACAATCCAGATTTTTTTTCCTTATTGTTCCACAGGACAACTAACGTGACCTGCCATATCATCATGTGCTTCCTGTCAGTTTTCAAAACAGCTCTCCCCCATTAATTATAAATTATGGGCTTGTGCAATATTATACTGTGGTAGTTTTGATAACAATGAATACAATTCAAGGACCTTTTTAAAAATGCATGAGCAGTGTTGTCGGGAGGCTGAGGATGAACAATGGTATCAAAGATTTTACAATATGTGTAAATTCCCTGGGCCGTAACCATCGTTAGCCGCGTGTGCGTTATTGAGAAAAAAAAACAAAAAAAACTTGACACCGTCTGAGTTTACTGATGACTTGGACTTGCCAGATTTTGTAGACGTTTTGTTGGCCTAGTGTAAAAGTTTTCTTCAAACGATTAGAAGACAGATGTTGTTGGTGTGTTTATATGGTAATAAAAGTTTGTTTCCTCGTGCTATTTTGATTTTTCACCTCCACTTTTGGAGGTTTAAATTTTTTTTTAACTTTAATCCCTGTGTTGTGTTTCTGAGATTATTCCTTTCTGTTTGATATTGTATCTTAATAAATAAACAAATCATTTAAAAAAGGGGGTTAAGAACTGGTTTGAATTGACGAACAGAATTGGACGCATATGAAATGTTGGGTTTATAAAATTAGTCATACTGCAGAATTCACCGGAGCTGTTTTCCATTTAAAAAGGTTGAAGATCAAAAGATCCAAAGCACTGAGTGTCATTTTGCCTCTTTAGCATTTCAACACCCCAGGGGCTTAATCACCCCCTCTTTATACAACCACACAATCTTCTGAAGGTGTCTTCACCCGAGGAGGCCACATCCTCTTCTGGGTCTCATTAGAGTCTGTGCAGGTCATAATAATAATGGGGAAATGTGTCTGCGAGGCTCAAGTACCAGGTCTTCTAAGAACGTATTTATATTTGACTCTGAGGAGGTGAAACTTCGTCCTTCAGCATTTTCACTGGGTTGAAAATGCTGTTGTTCCATTTTTATGTGTTACAATTAGTAAATACCAGCTAATTATCCTGTAAGTCAGCCCTCCATGGATCATATATTTGCCTTTAACCGCCGCCCAGTGTAAAAAGCAGCTGTTTTTGCACAGTGATGCTGGCAGTCACAGAGTTCACCACCTAATGACTGCTTTCTCCCTTGTTCCCTTCTAATAAAAGTCACTGCAGCTTTGTTCTCTGCTGACAGGCTGGAGTGTGTAGAGACATTAGGAAAGGCTTTGTTTGCTACGACTCGTTCTCGTTTTGAGGTCCTTTATCAAAGATCTAAAAGTTTTGGAGTTTGGTTCCTGTTACTAGGACGCCGCTCCTCTACATGTGGACCTCAGATGTTGCAGCTGAGCATCTCTGTCCTCCAAATACATCTCCTTTAATGTCTGGGCCACAGCCCATTGTTTGTCAAGCATTTTGACACACTTGTTCCGTTAAATGGGAAATATTATTTGGTACTCTGGACTGTCTGCCTGAAGGTCTTTGAGTGAGTGACTTGAGTCGATGTTTTGTAATCTGCAAAAGTCTGGAATAGTGCCTCAAACAAGGCCTTCTGACTCCAGCCGCTCTTATTTAGCACAGCGCTAAATGAACAGAGCTTTATTATGTTAACACTGGAGGCACTGGTTTGTGGTTGTTAGTGTACATATGAAAATCACAGTAAATCTCCTCTGACAAACATCCTGGTTCATTCTTTGCTCTGGACTTTCCTCTTTAGCTTCTTCTTGTTTTAGTCTGACTCTGGTTCAAACATAGTTTGACCAAAGTTTGTTTTCTCGTGTCCTATCTGTTTACCATACCTGCCACAATGGCATACACTACCTTAGAGTGCATGTAACAAAAGATAGACACTTGATTGTGTATTCACCTAAATCTGCAAAATTACTGAAAGGCATTCTCTCAAACGCTCAGTTCTACTTTTTTTTTTTGACCAGTGCGTGTTACTAACATTTATGCCTCCTTTACACCCCGTATCTTCTCGAGCTTCTCTTCCCTAATTTGTTGTCATCCCAAGTGCACTAAAGGCCTCAGGGAGTGGTTTAAATTAGGTGACACAAAACAAGCTTGAGGGAGTTGGTCTTAAAATTCTTAGGTATTGTAACAGAGGGTTGTGTTGGGTAAGTTTGTGGAAATACCTAAAGAAGGAAGAGTCGAGATTTTCTTCTGACTGCTGTCACTGCAGCCTCAACCTGGAATGGGGAATATTCTCTCTGGCTCCTGTCTTCCTCCTTGATGTTGCTAACAGTTTGGATTTCTCAGAATCACCTCGTTCTAATGCCTGTTGGCTAATTTTTTTGGAACTTGATTCTGACCATTCATCAGTTCCATTCTGCTCTGCTGTTTTTACTCTGCCTTCCTTGTGTGACAGCTGGCCAGGGTAGACTGCAGGCATCAGGCCAAAGAGGGCAGGAAACTGGAGACACCACAGTTGGTTCAAACAGGAAGAATCTACTCCTGAAAACAACTGCTATTTTGCACCAACACAAACAACAGCTCCATAGACTTCATCCCAACGACAGGGGAACGTGTATCATTTCTGCCCCGGTGTATGTGGCAGAAACCCTCGGTTCGACAAGTGATGAGCGCCTTTGAAATAGTGTTGTTTACAGCTCTACATTTTATTTGACATTTTGTGTGTTTAGTCAGGACTTAAATTGTATGTGTGAGTTACAAAATGATGGGGAATCGTGATGTTTATTTGTCATTACAGCTCATTTTTTACCCTGCTTCTTTTAATCTCACAGTCCCAGTCGGCCTGCGTCCTGCACTTCTCTCTGTCCATGCTCTTTTATTGAAGCGCTCGTCTGTAATCCTTACACTCTCTCACTCTCTCACACACACCTTTCGTGACCAGCCTTCACTTTAAAATAGTCTTTGCTAATGACAGTGTGTGTGTGTGTGTGTGTGTATGGTCACAGTCAGCTGCCTGCCACTTCAGACGTAGCGTGCACACATTCAAACACACTCACTCATCTCTTCCTCTTTCATCTCTCCTGTTTGGACTCCAGTGGGATGAGCTCTCCTCACCTCTCTGGACGTAAATGTGGCTGACTCGCAGAAATGACTCCCCTCCATCGCTGCGGTTCACACGGGCTGCTGGTATTTGGTGCCCGAGGCCAAAACCTTTCATCTGAGGATTTGCGAAGAGCAACCGATCTGGTCTCTTCAAACAACCTGGGAGATAATGGTCTGGACACACAGGGAGGGGAAGTGACCGTCCTCCCGGCTCAGAGTGGGGGCTGCAGCTGCAGGGACTCTGTGACACTCAGAGAACCACTCTGCTAATGCTAATTTTATTTAGTGATTAAACCAATTTCATGCTCGGTGGACATTTAGCAGTCTGTGGGCCCACTTTCTTTCCAGACCAGAATAACATCTTCATTCTTCCCATGGTACTTTATGATCCACACAGGACGCAGCCTTGAAACTGTAATGGTTCCTTTTCTTTGCTACGGTGGCCTTGGTGGGTTAATGTTTAGGCTGTGGTTGATTTATTAGTCATCTCACCCACTTCATCACCTTGAGTCAGGTCAAAGTCAATGTTTATGTCAATTCTACCATATGGACGGGGCAGACAGAGTATTGAACTTGTGATGCTGTAGGAGACACAGTCTCCATATGTGGCCCAGTCGATTGACTCCAGCCCCTCCGAGGATAAATGTATTGATAGTTTTAATTAATTGTGTCCTGGACATGTAATGGTGGTATTTACATATATATTAAAAAAACACGAGTCGACCTTTATATGTTAGCTGATCACTTCCCTCTCCAGCCAGACCTTCTTCTTTCTTCTTTGAGGTTTATAACGCCAGCTTTGCATCCTTAAGTTGCTTTACCGCCACCTACTGGTTTTATTTAACAAATGCAATCGTAGTGGAAAAATAATACAGATAAAGGTCAAAGGTTTATAAAATATGTCTGAGCAGTTTATTCACAACGAAAGCTTAAATGGTGGCGTGGACTGTGTCAATGCATCCATGTTTTGTCATTTGTCCAGGACTAGATTAGTAAGAATGTTGTCTTCAGAGAGTTGTATGACGTGAATTAAGCAAAGTAAGAGACGGGAGGAATAAAGAGAGAAGAAGAAATGAAGACCAGACCCTGAGTGAAGGGAAACCACAGCTGATGACATGTTGGTCCAGATATTGTTTCCCTGCCACTGGGCTGAGTGTGTGTTTGTGTAGTGATTTGTTTAAACCTACTTAAAACCATTTCTGGCATCGTTTGTGTTTTTGATTTTTTTTTTTTTTTCCATGGACCAGTCGTCCTATAAAGTCTGCAGAATAAATCCTGGTGTTTGAGAATACCATGAAGATGTGAATTTTAACCTGGTTAACTAGTTATGGTTGTGGTGTAAGGATACAGATTAAACAATAGTTCTAGTTACAGAATATGTGAGAATAACTAGGTTAGGGTTAGAGTAAGGATTGAGATTAAACATATTTTGGTTTGAGTCAGTGTAACAGCTGAGGGGACGCAGGGTATTTGTGTAAAGTCTTCACAAATCACAAAAGGACGTGTGTTTGTTTGACTGCCTCGAAGTGACCTTCATGTAGCTGGACTGTCTGAAGGTCACGGGGGTTTAAGCTGAGGTCGTAGTTCTGTAGCCACAGAAATTCAGAGAATTGTTGAATTTATTTTTTTTTTAGTGAAGATGTTTTTGCTCCTATTGTTTCAGCCACATTCACAAAGCTGCTCCGTCCTTCACTCTGGTCCATACGGAGCATTTTAAGAACCCGTGGATCCTTTGACACAAATCGCTTCTGACATTTACGTTTCGCGAAGGATGAAGAAAGGAGATGTTAACGATGGAGTTTGCACAGCTGCTAGACTTTTTCAAAACACAGCACAGCTTGGTGCTGATGTCGCCCTGCTTCGCCCTTACCTTTTTCTAAAGATGACAAATTACTACAGTACTAATGACTCTGAGTCACTGTAGCCTTTTATTTACTGTCTATAGATTTCTTCTCTGTGGCTCATCCAGAAGACAAATCATTCAGTTCTTTAAAAAAATGTCTGATTTATTTTCTCAACTGGGTCAAGAATTTGAGGATAGAATATATTTTATTCATGATTTGAAGTCATTTATGCTCTACAAACACGCATTCTCTAAATGTACGTCAAACCCATAGATTGCGTTCCAGTCCCTAAAGATTACGTCATAGCAGGTTTCACCATCCTTCTGTAAACATTCCTTCTACTCTGACTGTTATCGTTGTGTCACACACAACCCCTGACACTTATCTCCACCCACTCCGCCCAAAGTTGAATGTTTTAATGGAATGACTTGACATCTGTTAACTATAAAATAGAGAGAGTATGGGCAGAAATGTCCGCTGTATGATGAACTTCATCGTCACATCAGGCTGACTCCACACTCACATCAGTAGGTGGTTTTACATGTTGTCTTATGGCTGAATGGTAAAAAAGTGTTACATAAACAGACCGTGCGATGGCACTGGCTGACCTTCAGTTTTTACCACAAGTAACGCAATTTACGATGAAAACCACAACCTCCAAATTGTCTTTTCCATTAATTTTCTCCTCAAAATTCTCTTCTGCCACCACAGCAGCTACCATACTGCCCCACTCGATTGAATTAGTGGTGTTCTTGGGTTTCCGTGAAGTCAGCTTGGGTGTCAGTCAAGACAGAAGAAAAACACGAGTGACTTTAGAGCAGCAGACTGCAGAGGAAATGTGTTGCACGTAGGATAACTCACAAACCTAGCAGCTCTGTGCCTCTTCAGTGTTATGACAGGCCGACACACGGTAATGCCTTGCCGATGACTGCGTGCCATGTGTCAGGAGGGCAGCTTCCATCTGCGCTGTGATGATCGGCCATCACTCAGATATCTGGGTGGTGGCGCAGGAGCGCCACATTCCCCGAGGCCCCAGCGGAACATTGGAATTGCTCTTCAATTGTCCTCCACCACAACTGCTATGTTTTCAGTTCGTGACTGAAATACGAGTTTGTGGCACTTTGTACTGTGCAACTCCAGGCTGTGGCAAAACAAAGAGCTGTTGGATATTTGCTTTGTCAGCCACAACATACCAGGGTCACATAAGCTGCTGCTGCTGCTGCTCTTCAGGGACGATGGTGATATTATTATTTTGGCTATAAAATGAATAATTTAAAAATGTTCTGTTTCTCAAATATATCTTAAACTCCAGGTAAAAAAGACCCAACAAGGTGGGGTTTTATTATCCAAACATAAACTGCTGTTAACTACACCTGGGTTGTTAATGTTTATACTTTTTCCTACGTCGTTACTCGCACTCAAACTGCGTACATAGTGTGGGTTTTGGGGGAAAAAAATCTGCAAAGCTAGAAACATAAAACTGGAGCTTGTTGAAATTGTATATTTTTACTTTGGATAAACAGTGCCGGCCCTGGTCTGTACAGATATAGCAGTTCCTCTGTGTTATAATGAAGCCATAATTGTCTGTTTTGGTTCAAAAGTTGAGAGGTGAAGACCACACGTTGGCTCAAAGTGCAGTTTTAGTGGGAAAGGATGAGGTCGTGAAAGAGGTCAGGTGGGTTGAAATGACCCCCATCAATTTGAAGTGAATGCTAGGTGAAGTGATGCGAGTAGCTGTCAGGTTCCATCTGTGCACAAGATGTGGAGGGGTTTTTCCTAGCCTTTATTATTTTTTATCAATATTTATTTTACAATTAGTCCTTTTTATGTAGCTATAGAATTAGCATCTTTAATATTGATCTTCCTAATGCAGTTTTCTCACAAATGATCTTATACGTCCAAAGTATTTTTCTCTCTCATAAACCCTGGGACCCAAACTCAAATTCTGTCTGGATCCTGTTATTTAAGCAGCACTTTGACTTTTACTAATGCTGGTTAAAAACCCCTATATTTTAGGCTTTGTGATATAAATGACACTTTGTAATTGTTTCTTTAAGGACTGTACAAAAACTGTGCAAGCTCCACTTTGCACAGTGCTTTTTATTTCTTTATCTATTCTGGTGATTGGGAAATGACAGTAGAAATGACAGTAGGCAGAGATTTTTCCTTGTGGGGGTCAAAAAAAAAAAAAAATCCCATCGAAGCAAACACCCCCTGCATTGAGTTTTCCAGGGCAAACTTCCTAGAATTTCCCCTGTTGTCAGGAATAATCTGTAAATAATCACAGATTCTTCTCAGTGTTGCTGGTTTGAGGCACACTTTTACACAGAGTAGCTTTACTTCTAGTACAAGAACGGTTGTTAAACCTTCTAAAAAATGCAGTAATATATAGCATTAGTATATGTGGTAAATATGCTTAAAACTCTATTTACAAGGAGAAGTTACACGTCAGCCTGATATAGTTGTTAAATATGAATTAATTCAGACATTATTTGGCATATTTGGTACAAGTGTCCACTGTCTTTCATTCCATTTCAGATGAGCTTTGCCTCCAAGGACTTCGAGGCACAAAACTGATGTTAGTGTTTCTCTATAAATGGTCAGTCGTCATTAAGTCAATAATAGTAGCATGGTGGTTTTTAAGACAATACCACCTTAGAGTTCAAAGGTCATGTACATTAAGCAGTGGGGTCAACATAAAGAATTCCTGAAATCTTTTTATTATTAAAATAACTGAGGATAGGGACTTTTTGTTTTTTAACACACCGGTCTGCTAGACAGAAACCTGACCTATGAAGTTTTTAGTGTTTTAATGCTTTTGTTCCAACTTTTCAGTTGCAGAAATCGATTTTGAAATGCATTTTCCTTTGTCCCTGGACACTTTTGTTTGTTGTAGTGCATTTATACACACACGTTCACGCAGTGTTTTGCTGGTTTGTAGTCCATAAATTAATAATCCGTTAATACTAAACATTGCCACAACTGGTCTTTCTCAACTGTGTGCAGCATGCGCGGCCGTGACGTCACAGTGGGTTCTCCTCCGGTCACCTCAGCGGGAAGCCTCCATTCGTGACGTCGCCGCCGCTCGCCCGCTATCGCCGTACGCTCCAGTAGGGAAGAGACAGCGGAGGATGAAGACACGGAGTGAGGACACGCTGCGTGGACACGATCGTCTCATCTGTGAGTCTTTTTTTAATTTTAATTTTAAGAAACTTTTATTATCGCCGTTTAAAACCTTTTTGTTGTTAAAGGCATCACGATCTTTATTTTTACGGGCAGTTAAAAGAGCAACAAAAGCTCTTCGTCAGAAAAGAAACTGAGTTTAAGACGTGCACAGCTGACGTCAAAAGATGAAGATAAACAACGTGTGTATGGATGATTGTTTTTATAATATATATAAATACGTGTAATGTTTAATCTTTTGGGGGATTTTAATGGATCATAATATGTATTTTTGTACATTATATTTCTGTTGACAACGCCTGGTTGAATATGTTAATTTTTTTTGTTTGCATAATTAATTAATTCATCAATTTTTCACGTCATTTGCATCGTTTTACTATTTGTATATTTGTAGGCATGTATTTGTCTTCCTGTACTGTTTTTCACACAGAGTAACTTTACATATTAAGTTAACCTAATATGTATAATAACGCGTGTTAGTGCCTGTTTACTGGACTGATCACGTCAGGCTCAGATCGATGGTGCGGGCATCGCTGATAGAGTCTGTCTGTGTTTATTGATCCATTAATCAGACTGATAACCATTTAAATTTAGTCTTAGAGTTAACCAGTGTCACGGCTCAGTCATTAGTGGACGGGGACTTAACTCTGTGTCTGGTATTTATGACCGTCTTCAGACAAGGGGGAGTCTTTTTTTTTTCTTTTTTTTCCTTTTTCTCAGAACTGTATTTGTTGTTTCTAACAGAGGACAACGTCATGCTCAGTCTACTGCGCCCCCTACTGGTGATTTCCTGCTGGTGCCTGCTGCTGCCCAGCTGTCAGAGCAGGATCAGCAGGTACAACAATGGTTTCCACTACCAGGATATCAGCAACGGCAACGGCAATGGAGAGAGTAGGTTATAACTCCTTCTCCTCCTCCTCTTCCTCCTCCTCCTCCTCCTCCTCCTCCTCCTCCTCTTCCTCCTCTTCCTTTGTGTCTCCTGGACATATGTCAGTGACACGCAACGCCTGTGTATATGATAACACAGCTGGCAGGAAGTCACCTGGAAGTGCAGGAAGGACAACTATAATTCATGAAGCCCAAACAGTCAGCAGGTCATGAAAACAAACTCTACCTCTGTTTGATGTGGCTTTCTGTTTTCATGGGCCCTGAAAATGCGTGCGTCCATGTGCGTGTGCGTGCGTGTGTACTTTGAGCTTTTTTTTAACCTTAGATTTAACCTTAGATGAGAATGGCACACTTTAAAAAGACATTTTTACAAGTGACTTTTTATAAATATGCTGACTATATAAATTCTTATGATTTTAAAAATACAATTCTGTTTGGGTGGATGTACATTTTTATACAACCTATTCAAAATCATCTATATCTATCTATCTTTGACTAGTACTGCAACTTAAACCACAGTCACATATATATACATATATATATATATATATATATATATATGTATATGTATATATATATATATATATGTATATGTATATATATATATATATATATATATAGGTATATATATATTATTCTGTGAGTGCAAGTATAGTGCTGCCTCAGGGTAGACATATTTAGTAGTGGACAGACACACCCACTAGGTGGCAGTATTACGCCTCAGAGTTTTCTTCTAAAGCCCCCCCTTCAAAAAAGACATTGGGGCAGAGGCGTTCAGCGGGGCGTTTATCTTACTTGCTTGAGATTGTTGAAATTTGTGAGTATTTTTTTAAATCTTGTATCAAAAATCAAGGGCTCTGTATTAGTGGTTTAGTGTGAACAGTGAAGATCTCACGTTCAGAGAGAATCTGTTACTTGTTCCTTTGAACAAAAAAACGGTTTTGAAATATAGAAGTAGAATTATTACATTGAAATAATGGTTGTATTTTGTAATAATATATAATTGTCTCTGAAAATTACATTAATAACAGATGAATAAAAAGCCTTTCAGGTTTGCTTCAGAGCATGTGAGTCAGTTTAACCACACCTCCATTGGTTTATTACTGTTGTCTTTTACAGTCTATTTCAATGGGATTCGCCTCCATGTGGAATCCCCGCAGCATTCAGTGTCTGCCACAAGAGGGAGCAGTGTGACCCTGCCTTGTCACTACCACTATGAACCTGAGATTGACAAACCACGCAAGACTAGGATCAAATGGTCCTGGGTACCGGCCAACACCGTTGCTGCACTTCCTTCCCCTGACGTCCTGGCCAGGGAAACAGAGGTCATGGTGGCAATGGGCAACCGTCAACGCAGCTATGGCAACTTCAGGGGCCGTGTTCGTCTGAGACGTTCAGTACCAGGAGACCTGTCTCTGGTGATCAATGAGCTGCAGCTCAATGACACGGGGAGGTATCGGTGTGAGGTGATTGATGGCCTGGAGGATGAGAGTGTGGTTGTGGAGCTGGAGCTGAGAGGTGAGACTCCTGTGATTGAGGAGGACCTGAGTTGTTAGGTGAAGGACACCAGGTTAATTAGTTCCCCGTACATGGAAACGTGCGACATCCCACGTGTTGTAACTGAGACTCAGCCCTCAGGTTTAACCTCAGTGAGCTCATGTTTCTGCTACACTGTGTTTTCAGTCTTTACATTCTGTGAAACAACAAACACCTTCGTCCTTCAGTATTTTTTCAACAACAAACACCTTCGTCCTTCAGCATTTTTTCAAAGGGACCTCTTGTTCACAACAAACACCTTCGTCCTTCAGCATTCAGCACAAGGGACTTCTTGTTTGGCCAAAGTTCAGCCTCAACACTCTTACAGTGTCACCAGGCAGAGTTGTGTTCAGGGGTGTGTGCGGTACATGCCTGCGGGTGACCTTTGGGGGTCGCACACTGCACAATCTTTCAACAGGTGGAGCAGCAGGCCACGAAAACACGTCCGATCCCATGTGTGAACAGTGAAATCAGTGCAGTCTGATTTATTACACGTCCCACATGTTGACTGCTGAGTGTTGATTTAAACAGTGTTACGTAGGTTAAGGTGTTGTAGCTGCATTTACACCGTCCTGCTTCCTGATTGGCTAGAGGGGGCTTTCATAATGGCTATAAAGTCAGATTTCCGGCCTTCAGAAATAACATTTGCTATATCATTTCAGAACTGATATTTCGTTTATTAGAATTATATAAAATTCTCATGTCTTTGAATGATAATAAAATGTATTTTACTTCTCTTCATGTGCAGGCGTGGTGTTTCCCTACCACTCTCAGAAAGGTCGTTACCACTTCAACTTCTTTGGGGCCCAACAAGCGTGCCAGGACCAGGACGCCACCCTGGCCACGTTCGAGCAGCTCTTCTCAGCATGGGAGGAGGGACTGGACTGGTGTAATGCAGGCTGGTTAGCAGATGGTACGGTGCAGTATCCGATCACAGTTCCTCGGGAGGGCTGCGGGGGCATAGAACTGGCCCCCGGTCTGCGTAGCTATGGTCAGCGCCATAGGTTCCTCCACACCTACGATGCTTTCTGCTTCTCGGCCTCGATCAAAGGTCAGTCAGATGACACACTCGAAGACAGAATAAAAATGACATTTGAATGAACAATGTTTGTCTCCTACTTCAGGGAGCGTGTACTTCTTGAAGCATCCGACCAAGCTCAACTTCACAGAGGCCGCCCAGGCCTGTGTCTCTGATGGAGGTCAGATCGCCAGAGTGGGTCAGCTGTATGCTGCCTGGAGGCTGCTGGGCTTTGACCGCTGTGATGCCGGTTGGTTGGCTGATGGTAGTGTCCGTTATCCTATCACAAAACCCCGGGCCAACTGCGGTCCAATGGAACCAGGAGTGCGTAGTTTCGGGTTCCCCCCTCTGTCTCTGAAGTCTGGTGTCTACTGCTATCGGCAGATCGATAGAAACAACACAGGAAAAACCATCTGAACACACACTGTGTTAAAGCTGAAATACCTGAGGCCAGGTTGGTAATTGTTCAAACGTAGACTGTAGAGAAGAACTGGACGAAGCAGCTCTATTCCAAATATGGAGCAGTAGGTAGAAAGGAACTCTAGTAGGGAACCACTAGGGGGCGACACCACAAAAGATCTTCATTTGATTCACAGCTAATAAGACAGTCCGTCCACTTGTCAAAAAAAATTAAGGAGTAGCACAGTTATTCACCTGGACTTTTATCCCAGTAAAAACCACTGACTCCATTTTGTCTGCTCACAGTAACTGATCAAATGGAACACAGTGTTCAGTGAAAAACCATCAACTAATTAAGTCATAAATTCTGATTATTTTATATCCATCAATCCAAAATTACCACTACTACCACTACTACTACTACTACTAGTACTACTACTACTACTACAGCCATAGTGTCCACAACTGGAAAAGATTCCCACTAGGACCAAAGTCAACAGATCATCTTCGCCATCAGTGCTGCTTTAGTTTCTATGGTGACAGTTATGTATAAGATTAAATTGAGCCACTTGTCTTTTTGTTTTGTTTTTTGCAGCTAATGTGAAGTTTGAGAAATTTTGATTTTGACTTTACCACTTTGTAATTCTCAGATCATTCTTTGCACACTCAGGGAAGATCTTTTAAAAAAAGGAAAACAAAAACTCTCCACAGTCACAATAATCCACACTGTTCTCCTTCATGTTCTCCTCGCCTGGGCACAACGTCACCTGCTGGTTGAGAGAATGAAGGTCGCATTATTTATATGTAAAATGTATTTCCCTGTTCAACGTTCACACTCATCATCCCTAACGATTATCACAGCCCCGTGTCCTAACTTTAACCAGTTTTTAACTTTAAAATATTTGCATTCGGGTTATAAAGTAAAATGTATCTCATTTTAATATATTTGAAGTTATTGAACAACATTATAAAACCGCGTGTAATTCCATTTACTGTTCCTTTTGTTTACATGTATTGTGAAGAAGAAATTGTGATTCCTGACACTTGTGTCATTTTTGCCATATGCTGTATGTCAACATGTTTGTACTATTTTCTACAAATAAACACAACAGAAAACCAAACCTGATGTGTTTGTGGAGGACTGAAAAGATCTTATAATCAGGAATTATCCTGATGAATTATCACTTTGGCAGCGTTTGTTTGTCTGACTGAAGCTTCCACTCAGGTAGTCCTGACTGAATATCTCATTCATTGTTACCATTCAACAAAGAATGCACCGTTGAATGACACTTTCAACTCCTGTTTGTCTTCGCCCCTTGCAGAACCTGAACCGGAACGTGACGGATGATGACCTCGCCGCTC
>NC_024312.1:5089674-5137959 GCF_000523025.1 Cynoglossus semilaevis | reverse complement strand
AGAGAGAGGTGAGATGGGCGAGCGACCCACACAGAACAGGCACTGTATGTAAAGCTAACACGCGCCACTCTGTCTGGGCAACGCTGCACATTTAGACGAGTGCAGTCAAACACGTAGCTACGCCCTGGCGCAAACAGAACTCCTACTGATTATACGGCCAACAGGTTTTATAAACACATCTTATTTACACCTGTTGGCCAAACAGGAGCGAACACATTCAAACATTCACATGAGCAGACGCACACATTCCTGGACATACAGCCGCACACACATGTAGGATTAATATGCAGCGGCCTTGATAATGTAATTGAACAAACACCACATACATGTGCGTAAACATGTGCAACCGCACATGGAGCAATATTCATGCAGGGCTGCAATAACACACACACACACACACTGTAGTGATGAAGGCACTCGCTGTATAGGTTGATAAAGGAGCTATTTACCGTGTGTGTTTTCATGGCCGGGTTCCACAGGAAGGTAAAAAACAAACTAAATGCCAAGTGTGTTCCGGCTCAGAGACGTTCACCTCACATGAAATGACTCCTGCACAGTGAAGGTGATGATGTTTCTAGAAAAACCAGGATTTTCATAAGTGAGACGCGATCCAACCAACACTCATTCCAGTTGGTGTTTAATAATGAATAGTGAATTTGTAGTGAATGAATGAGAGTCAGGCTGAGTACGAAGAATCATTTCAGAGTTGGTTGATTCCAAGTTTTATTTGGTCCAGCACAGCACAGGTAAACTGCATGTTCACATCAAGATTCGGGATCTGGACAAAATCACGACAGGGATTGTCTCTGTGCAGGGTTGTGCACGTTGTCATCCGTTTAAATATAGTTCAAATCTCCAATGTTGACATTAAATTAAACATTCAGGAATGTCTAAAATTCCGGCCTCAAAGGTGTTAAATTATTTATTTGAATTTCAAAACACACGTTCTGCCAATTCAGGGAATATGTTTTTTTTGGACTGATGTTTTCATTTATTTTTTATTCTCTTGACCTTTGAAAAGGTCATGGTCAACATTATTCGTTACCTGCTGATCTCGCTCAACTTTTATCTCCACTCTTATTATTAATAAGGACATTCCACCACTGCAACAGCTCTTCTCAAATGATGTTCAGTCTTAAAAACATTTCTGCAGAAACACCAGGCAGAATGTTGAGGCTCAAACTGATCCTTCCACCTTTGCCTTTTGTTTTTTCTTTCCTTCTTCTTTTTTTTTTTTTTCCGTCTTCTCTGCACCAACTCCAGGCCCAGGTCATAGATAATTCATAACTGTAGCTTCACAGTTTTTACTAACACATCAACAAACAGGTTAACAGTTAAGTTATAGGATTGAAGTATATGTGCTGTTTGTTAACAGATCCTGCTGTTTTAATGAAATTGTGAGAACATTTATAGTAAGAAACTCATCACTCAAATGTCTGTGTCTGACAGAGTTGACAAAGATCATGAATCCCTCTTGAGTTGCTAAAAAAAAAAAGAAATTCTAATCTAGGATCTTTTGCATCATGAAACAATCCAGTGAAACAGAGTTGAGCACCATCCAGCCAGCTACTTCAGTGTCTTACTATTGATCTCACATCTTACCTTAGTCAAGCTTCCCTTTTCTGCCAACTACCAAATAATTAATTTTTTTAGGATTTTTTTTTTTTATATTCATATATATTCGTACCATTGTTGTGAAACTCTCTAAAGTGCACTGGATCCAGGTGAATAGCACAGATGTAACTGCTGAATCCTAAAAGTGCATGAGTGCTGATTATTTTTAATCCAGCTCTGTTACCGTAACTGGGAGCCCTTCATGGACTTTTATTCATTATTGAATGGAACAGCACAATCGTCCTAAGTTTACAAAACACTGGAACATTTCAGTGTTTCCTGGGAATTGGAGTAAATTCACACAGGAGTTCATGTAATAAAGCAAAATAAATAGGTGATTTTTGGTGATATTACTGGAATAAATGTGTGTGAATTTAGATATTCAATTTTTACCAGAACATACTGCAACAACTGTATTTAAAAATATTAATATTAATAATAAATGCTAAATATAAGTTTGACAACACAATTACCATGGAGCTTTAGAGAGACTTGGCTGCCATTGTGCTACACATCTTAGCCGTTAGCACGACAACCTAACTTTTCATGGGAAGTGTGAAGATTCACTGTAAATTTTCCAGCCCTTTGCGTTCTTAGAGCCATCAGTTCACGGTGGTTCTCAAACCAGAGGTTGTGACAACACAGTATGGCTCTCCTAAAGCATTATTTATCACACAAATATTTGTATTTTTTCCCCTCTTTTGAACCTTTAGCTACATTGAAATAATGTAGATTCTGCAATAACTTGTGGAATCACAACTAATAAATTTGGGAATCACCGTCCTGCCCTGTGACTGTTTCACCAGTCTCAAGATCACACATAAATTAAAAAAAAAAAACACTAACAAGCACCGAACTAGAAAAATACTCTACAATAGCAAAAATCTATGTCTGACATAACAGAGACCTGTTGTAACTGAAAAAACCTTGGACTGTTTTGGACATTGTTTGTGTGTCACTCAGACTTCAACCAACCGTGGAAAGTGTCAGTCGCTAAATGGGGATCGTTCTTTCAAAGAAACCACCTCAAAAAACGTAAATAGTGTAAATCAGACAATCGTCAACAGAAAGGGGGGGTAGAGTGACACACAAACAACCAAAACTTTATTAAATGTTGCTATTTAGTCTGGTCTAAATGTGCTTTAGTATGTGTGTATATACATGGGATGGAATGTTATCTTTTTGGTCGGGCATTTGCATTGGTGTCCATGCTCCTTTAAAAAGGGGTCCTTTCTGGCTCTTGCATGTCCTTTTCTGTGCTGCTCAGAGTAACTTCCTCTGTTCCTGTTGGCGTCTGACCACTGCACGTCTTCTCCTGACGGACCTTTTGTGTAGTCTGTTACTGTTGGCGTCAGCTGGGGAAGAAAAAGGTACGCATACTGATGATGTCATGTAAACATGAGTGGCCAAAGAGTGGATATAAATTAGCAGGAAGTGATTGGTGAGGCTAAAGGTTCTGCTTAGAATACAAAGAGCTTGGTACAAAATATTACCCACATTGCCAAACTTTGTTCTACTTTTACACACCTGTGAGTAGCTTACAGATTAAACACTATTTAATTATCAATTAATTAATTTAATTATGGCATAAAAAGTTTCTGTTTGATCAAAACCTTGTCATGAATGTTATTAAAAATGAAATTTCTGTGAGCTCACCTGTGCATTCCACTTGTGGCTCCCCCCACTGTCCATCTGGCAAACAGTGTATAACAGATAGGTGGCGCTGTGTGTAGCCTGCATCACACTGATAGCGAACTATAGAGTTGACAGGGTAGCGATCTTTGCTTCCGCCCATCGGCCGTGCATGTTCCACCACAGGGGGAGCTCCGCACATGACTGAAATGTGCAGACAATTGTATATAATTGTTATATATTATTTTTATTTAATATTAAATATAACTAACATGTTACTGTCACTCACTTATTTTGATTGGTTGTTCAATTTAAAATCTTACTCTAAATCATTGTTCTACCTATGAGATATAACAGCAGCGAAAGAATGAATTCCTGTTTCTAAGTCGGCACATACCTGGTCCAGTTTTGCATGTAAAGGGAAGGTGGTAATTGCAGGGCACATCATTCCACTGTCCTCCCTCGTGCCAGATCATCACCACACAGTCCTCCTCAGAGTTGAAGTAGTTATCTGGCTGGTTGGGCCTCCAGTTCACAAAGCTCTGAGCAGAGGTCGTTACAGTACATCGGTTAAGTAGGTGATCAGAAAAACGAAGCAGCTAAATTCCGGCTATTTTTTTCTCTAGCTAATGATAGACTAAGGCTAACAATTCCTGACCAAACTCACCAGAGGACTTCCGTCTGTCCAGTGGAACTCATTCTGCACATCTTTGTCGTTGAGTCCAATCCATTGGTAGTCTTGTCCGTTTGCTATGTCACAGAGAGAAACTGAACTCAGCTTTAAAACAAAGGAGGCAGTTTGAACATTTCTGTGCTAGTTCCTGCGATTTTCTAGAAACATTTTCCATTCTGTTTGTGTAATAAATTCTTTTCTGTTCACTGAGAATTCTAGAAACTCTAGAAATAAAAACAGTGCAGACCTCATGACAAACCAAAGAGATAATCATTATAAAGTAGGTATGTGAGAAATAGCTAGATGTTAGCCATAAACGGTCCAAGATAAAGATACAATAGCTAGATGTTAGCCATAAACGGTCTAAGATAAAGATAAGAGTTAGCATTCAACCAAAACACAGGTATTTTTATGAGAACAATGTATTTTTTGTGGACAATAAAAGATAAGAGCAAAATTAACACAAATTTAAATAGAACTCAAGAGTGATAATTCCAACTAGCGATCACTAAAAAGATACTCACAGTTGACAAACTGCTGCTCTTCCTGGGAGCTGATGCTAACCAGATGAGCGTTTAGCTCCTGACAGCGCTGCTCTGCGTCCGTCCAGGTATATCTCTCTGCAAAGTGAAGGTAGCAGCTGCCCCTGAAATCCAACCAGCCTTCAGCACAGCCCTGCAGCGCTACAACACCCAAGACATTTGTTAATATAACATACTGTATTATGCTGTTGAAGTCACTGTGATAAACATGGTAGGAAAAACTTCTAGTTTGGTGCATGGCGACTTACGTTCTGAGCAATCTTCACCGGTGAAACCGTTGGGACACTCGCATACAGCAATCTCTGCCTGCACCGAACATTTTCCCGAACCACAGGGGTTTGGATCACAAGGGTCTGACAGCAAATGTCAACATATGTTAAGGTTTATGCAGTTTATTTATCAAAACAAATGAATTATTTAAATAAAACATCTAAATCTTAAATACCTTCTACTACTTCAGGCTCCTTCATAACAGAAGGACTTGGTAATGACACCGATGGTACTGTGGTGGGGAAGGTGTAGTCTGGGTCAGGGGTCACTACAATGACTGCGTCAGTCACTTGTTCCACCTCCCCAAGTCCTGATTGCCTTAGATTAGCGATGTAGCCACTGTGGGACACTGTTGATTCAGGCGGCAGGACAACTGACAGGCCGTCAGTTCTCACTTCCTCAGGACTGACTTCAATCCCTGAAATATGAAAGCTTTGATCCGAGGTACTGCTGAATTCAAGGTGGATCCCTGAGCCGCTCCCTGACCCACTTACTTCCACCACCCCTCTGCCTTGCTCAGGTTGACGTTCTAGTGGTGACCCGGTTACTTCAATCATCTCCTCATCTGTTATGAAGACGATGCTACCGCTGTGCTGGGAAGCATCTCCGGAGGCAGAACCACTGCCTGATTCACCAGACACAAACCCGCTTGGAAGGCCGCTGTGGAACCCTGAGCCATAGGGTCGATATCCAGACAGCTCCTGCTCACCCGACGGCTCAGCTGTCAGGTCAATACCGCTGTGGTCAATAAATGAGATGCCAGAAAGTTCTCCAGAGGCTGACCCAGAGGCACTTGCTGATCCAGATGCACCAGATGCACTAAATTCAATTATTTCCACACCCTCCTTTCCCAGCAGCTGCTCGTCAGGTTTCCTGTGTGTTGTTGGGACTTTCACCATCTTTCCATCCACCATGATGATCACCAGTTCTCCACTGCCACTAAGGTCTCCACTGGCACTAAGGTCTCCACTTCCACTTATGGCTCCGCTACCACTCGCGATCCCACTTCCACTTGTCTCGCCCATTCCACTGATGTCCCCACTTCCAGTGATGTCCCCACTTCCACTGATGTCCCTTCCACTGATGTCCCCACTTCCAGCTTCCACTGATGTCCCCACTTCCAGTGATGTCCCCACTTCCACTGATGTCCCCACTTCCACTGGTAAAGCCCGATCCTGATACCCCAAAGCCAGATTGCTGCCCATCGATCACCTCCCCTGATCCTGAAGCAGAACCAGAAACATCTCCTGAGAAGATGACACGTCCTCCCTCTACCTCCTCGGGAATTCCAGAAGCCGAGCTGTCTCCAGAGATGATGCTAGTGTTTCCAATAAAGCTGATACCCTGTCCTGAACCAGAGATGTCACCACTGGCACTGGCACCAGACTCTACTGGCTCCCCACTGGCTGAGGGCTCCCCACTGGCTGAGGGTTCCCCACTGGCTGAGGGTTCCCCACTGGCTGAGTGATCAGCTGAACCAGAACCTGATGTGTCAACAGGAGTGGGGGCTAATGAAGGAGTCGCTGCAAAAAATAGAAATTGCAGTTTTTTTTAATACAGCGTTTAAAAAGAAAGATATAATTTCCTCTAGGTCTAAGCAGTTTAACAGTCGTCATGAAATAAGGCCGCCAAAGGGACTGATATTTAAATTGTGCTGATGGTGAAAAGATCTCTGATGTCTTTACTCAGAAACTTCATAGATTTTTGCAGCAGGTTAGGCCTTATTTTGTATGAAGCCTGCTGTCACAATGGTTTTGAACAAAAATGATGGGTATAACATGAAGAGGCAAATAAATTATTTATTGGTTTATCAGCATACAAAGTTTTTTTTTTTGCCTTTTGCAAAATAAGGATTAGAGTCCTTTATCCATTTTTACAGCATTTTCAGAAAATCTAAAAACACAGTTCTTAATAGCAGGGACAGTTTCCATTCACATCAGTGTCTCTCTGTGCCTTACCAGGAGTAACCGGGCGTAGGACAATGGTGATGGTTGTCTTGTTAATAAACTCCTCAGTGTCAGTAATGTTTTCTCCAGACACAGTTTCATTGTAGACTACTGTTGTTTCTGAAAACATGACACAAACAAGGTCAGAAATACAACAAGAGTATTTTACCAAGCACAATGTGTATTTAGTTGAAATATTGTGATGCTATTTATTGCACTTTGCGCAGTACAAAATATGAGACACAGTACGCAAACAATAAGAAAACAACTACATTTTTTTTCATATTTACCAATGGGTGGTAACTGGTCAACTGTCACTACTGTCTTAATGATGACCTCCTCAGTCACTTCTGTCTGATTTACACTGGTTTCATTTTCAATGTGAACAACTGGAATTTCAACTGAACCTAGAAAAGGATCAAATATTCAAAGCATGGTTACTTTAATTTTGATGAACATTTATTGTTATTTATCACAAATCATTAATGATTAATGATGATAATCATTGTGTCTAATTATGTCTTACCTTTGAAACAGTATGCGTCATAGCGCGAGTGCTCATCAGGGAATCCTGTCTGGTTGGGGAAGGCATAAATGATGTGAACTCCCACCTGGCCTCCTCCACAGTGAGACCTGGGAGTTGTAATAGGATAGCGAACGCTGCGGTCCAAAAGCCAGCCTGGACGACACTTGTCCAGGCCTTGGTTCCAGGCAGCGTACAGCTGGCCTGTGGTGGCCAGGGTGGTGTTGAGTTTCTGACAATGCTGCACAGCCTCCTCGTAAGAGAAGCTGTCATAGTCACTGGTGAAGAAGACCTCCCCTGAGAGAAAGTAGAAAACAAACATTAAAATAAGAGTAAACAGGTCAACAATTAACTTATTATTATACATTTGTCAGTTTGTTCACCTTGTAAACTTTCTACATAACAAAAGACATCATATTGTTCACTGGCTGGTCTCAGGCCGTAGGATCTGACTCCTGGAAGGCCGTGAAGATTTCCTGCACAATTATCTCTGGGTGACACAATTGGATACCTGATCAAAAAATAACAGCACATATTAGGATGTGTATATATTCAAAATGACTGGCTGAAGAGCAATAACTAAAACAAGATATTTTCTCTACAGTGGTGAGTGGTTAATTTTGAACGTTGGTTCACCTAACAGTCTGGTCACGGAGCCAGCCAGCATCACATTGATGCAGGCCTTTCTCAAAGGCTGCGTGCAGCTGCTGGCCACTTGCGATGACTGCCCCGATACTCTTGCAGGCCTCCTGAGCCTCCACAAAGGTCAGAGTGTATCGACCGGTGATGGGTCGGTAGTGGAAAACAACACCTGGAGTATGGAAAGAGGGTGGGAGTGTATTGTGAGTTTTTGAGTTTTTATTATATTGTCATACATCATACAGTCCTTGTTTATGTATTCACCTGTCACTTAATGATTTCATTTTGTTATTGGTTTTGGGAGACATTTAGTACGTTCTGTCTGTACAGTATGTGATAGGCAGAGAACATAATGGTAAATGTAATGTTTAAACTAACATTAAGATACAGTTGCAAACCTTTACACACAGAAGCACATAAAGAGCAATACAATTCCACAAAAATGACTGTTAATTAATGTGGCTGTGCTTAGATTAGTCTTCACCCAAACTGTTTGGACATTTGTAAACATTTCACTCCAGTGAGTTTAACTTTTAACATAATTTTTTTCTAATCTTCCCTCACTGACTTTGATTTTTATTATCAGTTTAAAGTATGAAGAAACCGTCTCCTTTATATCAAACCCAACAGGCAAAAGTAAACTCTACTGTAGTAGGTTTACATTAAACATATTAACAAATAAAGTTATTTGTAGTTAGTGACCTTTGGGACCCATTGGAGCATCAATTTCTGTCATACTCGGAGGAACAGGTAGTGGAGTCAGGATGTCCACCTCCCCACCCCTGATCTCTTCACCCCCAGGGGTTGGAGTGATGCTAGGTAATACCCCAGGAGCAGGGGTTATTCGAATGATGTCAGGGAAAGGCGTGGTCCTTCCAGGCACTACATTCTCATCATCACCGTCTAAGGATAAAAAGAGGATTAAAAATGACCAATTCACAGCCTGGTTAGTCAATAGATGCATAAGAAGTCCACACTTAAATCATTTTCACTTATAATGTGAACCTCGGTAGCAGATGGCATCGTAGCGAGTGTCTAGGTACGGATATCCTGTCTGGTTGACGTGCAGATAGACAGTTCTCACTCCCAGAAGACCCCCTCCACACTGAGGCCTGGCAATGTTAATGGGATAGCGCACACTTTGGTCAGCCAGCCAGCCAGCATTACACACATCCATACCACCTTTCCAGGCCAGGTAAAGTTCTCCAGTAGTAGCCAGTCGGGCACCAAGTTTACCACACTGATCTTTTGCTTCATAGAAAGTGAACTTCTCCACTGACATGGAGTAGAAGACTCTGCCTGAGGGGAGACAACACATTTGCAACAGGGAATAATTGGATATGAAGTCCAGTTTACAGATGTTCTCCGTGTTGTGTTCCTTTGCTGCCATTGTAAGATGAAAGTACCTGACATCTTCTCGGCAAAGCAGTACACGTCATAGGTCTCATTGACGTCTCTGACTCCATAAGTTCTCACACCTGGGAAGTTTTCCTTGTCTCCGTAGCAAGGTTCTCTGGGAAAGTGAATGGGGTACCTTAGGAAATGAAGTGACATATTGTTAGGAGATAGAAAGTCAACATTGGACAAATATTCAAAAGCTTGGGCACTGTGTGGTTTCAACTACCTAACGGTTTGATCAGAGAGCCACCCAGCATCACACTGGTGGTATCCATCATCATAGGCAGCCTGCAGCTGGGCGGGAGTAGCAATGGTGGCGCTGTTTTGGATACATGCAGCCTTGGCTTTCTCAAACGTCAGCGTGTAGCGGGTGGTAATGGCTCGGTAGTGGAACACGATACCTGTTAGATGAAGAAGACATCAGAAAGACTACCATTAAATATTCTGGTATTTGAAAACAACTCTGTATAAGTTTGAACATCTGTCTTCTATTACTACTTTTCTTGTGCAAAATTATTGCACAAAGTCTTGGCACTGATGGTTATACTTTTGGACACCTGGTCTGCCAAGCCCGTGCTGAGATAAACAGGAGCATGTCCCGGTGACCGACAAGTAAACCGTGGGGTAAGGAAGGTATTGGCACAGCTTGTTGGCAGCAGTCGCTGCTTTGGCAGCAGCATTGTGACAGGATGTTGTGAGCAGAGGATTGTGTTGTAAGTGCTGGATAAATTCTTATCCAGTTGTTTTGTTTTTAAGCTAACTGGTTAGTTAGTTAATAAGTAAAGGGCTGTCTTAGCTTCTGTTCCATACCTTGAACAAGGATTTCCACAGAGTCGTAGTTATCCTCGATGCCTTGCGTCACCTCGCAGCGATAGGTGCCAGAATCTTTGGTCCTCAGCTCTGTTATTTCTAGTGTGGCGTCTGTGGCCACCAGGGGGTAGTTGACCATTGTCACTCTGTCCAAATATTCTGCCTGTACCTGAACCTTTCCCTCTGATGCCACCAGAATGGTAGTGACTTTTTCCTTTGTGACGTAGGACCACTTGATGCGATGGGAGAGCGGTGGAACAGTTGGAGCACCAGGATCTTTGACCGTGTTATCTTGGAAGTAACATGGCACCACCACTTTGCCCCCCAGCAGTGGTCGAAGGGGCATCTCCAAGGGTATGCTCACTGTTAATGTGCTGTCCAAATCTGGGGAAGAGGTAGAGAATTTGACTTTCTTATTATTTTCCTCTTTTTATTATTTTACCTAAATGTATATATGTATATATATATGTATGTATATATGTATATATATATATATCATGTTTCCCAGGAGTTTACGAATAATGTCTATTGACTTGGGTCGCGAAAGATTGTGACTTTTAAAATATGGGTCCCCAGAAAAAAGGTTTGGGAAACACTGATTTAAACAATCTACAGTTTGCTTTAACCATTTAGCTTTTATTATAATTTGATTATAGAACTAAACAACACTAATTACTTATTGTTAAGTATTTGATTAAGTATGATATGATAACTATATACTTCAGTGATAAACTGTAGACATTTTATTACTTCTGCAGTCCATTTATTTTAGAGAATAATAGTCCAGATTCAAAGCAGAACTTTTAGTTGAAAGCTAATAGTTTGAGAGCCATGACCATGAAACTCAAGTTGAGTTCAAGTTGAAATAACCTGTGAACGACACTTAACCATATGTTGTCGCTGCATATTTGGGAAAGTGGTAAATTGGGAAACACTCACACTGTGCCAAAAATTTCCAAGGCAGTGGGATTAAAGACGGGTCAAATTAGTCGCATGGGGTTTAAGAAAATCAAAAAAGCTAAAGGTAAACCTTTATAAAAATAACTTTACCCTATTTTTACACCTACCTGCATGATCTTCAAATGTTGTTGCAGAGATGAGGGGCACGAACAAACACAGCAGAAGCAAAGAGGTCATTGTTACCTGAAAGAAGACAATTAAGGAAAAAAGGAATTAAGTTGACAGCCTGAAAACACAGGCGTGCTTGAAGGTACTGAAATAAAATGTGGTTTAGAGACAGTTGACCTTAAAGTCAGTACCAAGTGGCTATAATTTCCACAATTCCAGTATAAAAGTACAAAAACACACTGTAAAACTAAACAAGGGTCTCCTTACCAGAACTGATGCTGAAAAAACAGTGCAGTAAAGTTTGGATTAATGAGTGGTTTTATTTTTCCACTATCACCTCACCACTGCGTTTCTCTCTAACTGCCCTACACTAAGACTATACTGCATGTTATTCAGGTTGAACGGCACATTCACTGATTACGTCAGCTCCATGAAGTAAAAGGGAGGTAACGCGTCAAGAGTCTGCAGTATCAATAGAAAATACCGGACATGCCCTGTGAGGAATGAAAGCCCCTCTGTCTGTGGACATGGGAAATGCTTTTACTGAGTAGTTGAAAACCAATGAGTCATTCATCTGTGATTCTTTTCCATTTGTTTTTTTTCCATCTTACCAAATATCTCAACGTATTCTCTGTGTGTGTGTGTGTCTGTTGGTATGAGTGGGAACAGTGTATATAGGGTAATACAGTGGATGCTGTGACTGTTACTGTAGAAATCCTTTCATTTCTGTATCTACGTCTGGGTCAGGTTTATCTTTTATAAATGGGAATCAAACCACCAAGGACCATGAGTTGGAGTGTTCCTCATTCTGGACCTAATTGTAGGCAGTTGGCCCATTGACTGATGGAGCCATTTCAAAGTCCCATGCTCATTAGACCTCATGTTAAAGATGTGTGTACCAGGTCAACTATAGAACGGATGAATGTATTTTTCATTTATGCCTTTAATTCAGTCCAGTTCATCATCTGGTTTTCTATCTTCAGGTGTTGCAGTATATTTTGATAGACGTTTAGAACTTGAATCTTATTGTCTTTGTTTCTGTGAATTTTTGTGACCCAGCTTCAGTAGTAGAGTATAAACAAATGAGCGTGCCCATGACAATGTGACATCATGTCTTCCTCACCAAGCCCAAAGCATGACTTTGTTATCCAACTCCTGTCAAACAGCTGATGACCACACTGCTTACGTCTCTCAACTTTCCTCTGCTGTGACATTTACAAAGTCAAATACTCAGTTTCCAACTGAACCCTCGTTGTAAAGTGTTCACAGGACCTCAGCTCTGGCTGCGGAACCTCACAACTAAAAAGCTTGTTTATTAGCTGAGCTGACGTTGGCAGTCTGGTAGTGACGGCCCAGAGAAGAAAAGAGGTGAACATTTATTGCATTTTCCAGCCACCTACCTATGAACACAAGGTGGCATTTTGAGCCATGGTAAAATGCAGGATGTGTTCTTTTATCATTCTCAGCATTTCTCTGATCCCACACACATCAGTGCAAGACTAATATTTGCTCTGCTGTCTAAGATGCGCCTGTGAGTAAGTTCCGAAAGAAAAGAAAACCCACCACACTGTCATAGACACAGGGAGAAATCCACTTCATACATATTCTGGGACTCTGATCATCCGCCTGTGATTCATTTTGATATTACTTTGTGAAGACCTGCCTAGAATTGAGTCATTTTTTTATTTTAAGGCTGTTGCTTGGATATGCTGAAACCAACACTAATATGGATGTATTTATGAATCCTGTCTTGCCCAGGGGTACACTGGCATGTAGCCTAAACCAGGAAGCAAGGCGGCATTTATTTTTTGACTATGTTTCAAAATATTGAAGTATAAAACAACAAGGCTTTTGACTTGACAAATTCAAAGCTGCTGTTTTCATTGCTTCATTTACTGTGAAATATTAACCAAAATGTCAGTTATGAATTTTTGTCAGTTATAAATGCTCTGGGTAGTTAGTGTAATTCATTAAATTAGCTAATTCTACCTCAAATAAAAACAAAAAACAAAAAACAAGATCTGTGTTTTCAAATGTCGATACTGCATCAAAGTCATTAAATATTTCTCTGTACAAAGAGGTAATTCATTTAAACTGTTTCAGTCATGGTGGGCCTGGCAGAAATATTTAGTCTTTAGTAGACGGACAGTAATTAAACTCTGCTCCTGCTCTCACAGTGCATCCACGCAGACAGCACCAGCCAAAAATATTTCCCCATTTCTTCAGCTAGCCAACCAAAACCTTCTTGTTGCCTTCTGTTTAGTCATTGAGCAGACCCTCCACTCGCTTCTTTGCATCTTTCAAATTTCAGCCACTTCATAATGTGCAGGACAGGTCAAACCAATCGGCCCCTCTCCTCACAGTGTGCCCATTCAGTCAGTGGGATGGCTTCGGCTCCCCTGTTCGGTTACTGTGGTATGTTCCACTCCCAGCAGAGACGCAGGGCAATAAGGCCTTGGTCTGTTCCAGCAACGGACAAGGGCTGGGTCTGGGAGGGGTGCAGCCCTGCCAAGGTAAACACAGGGCGGGCATCCAGGGGAGGCCCCCCTTCACCACCTCCACCTCAATACCTTTCCCCTCCACCCACCCTGCTGCCACCCTCATGAGTCCCTGAGTAACAGAACAGAGTCCACATTGATAGGTTCACACACAGACTAACATAGATCACGAGGGGGATGTGTGGCAGCGCACGTCTAAAACCTTCTGGTAAAGGCAGAAGGTGTGCACATATATCAGTATTGACACATACTGTAAGGTCTGTGTCAGGGAACACACACACACTCATACAGACACACACACTCATACAGACCCACTGCATTAGTTAGACAGGGAAAATCACAGTCACAGTAGTTTTATGAAATCATTCATACATGTCTTCTTACTCATCACCCTGAGTTTAAGGACAACCTGTAGCCCTGTGTGTGCATTGCCCACTTACATAAATAGAACATTCACATTAAATGGTAGATTTTCTCTTTGTTCTGTCCTAAACTTAGCATTCAACTCAATGACTCACCTGTTACATACAAATATAATGGCTTATTAATTACATTTTTAAATTCAGCCAGAACCTAATAACCACTTGCTTTCTAGCTGCCAACTGTATTTTTCTTCCTGTCACCTTAGAATTATAATTCACAGTGTGCACTCTCACAGCCCGATGTTACCATAGTTACAGGTTATCCCTCAAATACAGAACCTTTTTTTTCTATTATGCATCATTCCCCCATGTTAGTGACTGCAGTGAGAATGTTTGAAAAAAAAAAGTCATAATTATCCCCTGTCCCCAGTCTTTAAGATCACATTAAATTTAACGGGATTTCAACATGTGGCTGAAACTTTACGGTAGTATCAGATAAATCTGATTAATCGAGAGATAATGACACAACAGGTAAATACATTTTCTTTAAAAAAGTTTGCTTGAGCTTGTCTGGCCTGAGCAAATATTTAAACATATAAATATATTTAAAAAAATATTTATTCTATTGGTTATTCAGTGTCGCTATCTTCATTTTAGATTTTAGTAATGAAGAATTTCAAGATATTCTGTATTGTTTGACACAAATTCTCAATAGTTTTTACATTTTCCTTACATTTAAGCCACATTCACTTATATTTATACTATTGTCATGGCAAAGTTTACAGTGTCTTATATTGAGAATTAGAAGAAAATGAAGTTAATCCATTGCGCATATAAAGTGGCAAATTAAGAAGTACATGTCTGATTATAAAACTGAAAAAGTCAAATGTAGCATTCATACTTTGGATTTATTCTAATTGCGTCCACAATGATTATTAGTTCAACACTGATTGTAAAAAGAAATCAAAGTTACCTTCAGTCTCATATGTGAGTACCTGAATCAATATCTGTCCCTGGAGCAGAGCATAAAGGTGAAGCAGAGAATTCCCTAAAACCCCTTCACAGTATTCCTTGTTAGTGACTCCAGGAGTTAGTTGTGAACGTACCGTTGATGCTCCGAAGCTCCCAGTGGCAGTGACTCCAGGGGCCTCTTGCTCCTGCCTGTGTAGGAGAGCAGAAAGAAGCTTTATTCAAACTCCACCACACATTTAGATGTTGGATTGAGATGGAGGGAGGGAGGGAGGGAAGAAGAGGAAGAGCTACTGGGAGACAGAGAGAGAGAGAGAGAGAGAGAGGGGGAGAGAGAGAGAGAGAGAGGAGAGGTCCAGTCCTGCCAGTTGATGAGGTCATACAAACTGCCATGAGACTCAGAAGACAGAACCAGGACAGAATCAGAGAATCAAAAAAGTGAATCAGATCATTTCACTGCTTTTACAGGATTTTCTTAAAAACTGGTTTGAATGAAGGTTGTTTCTGTGATGCAACATCAACAAGAAGGAGTGGAAACTGTAAGTCCACAAGGTTAGCTTCAGCATGACCCACTGTGACATGTGGGCTAAAAAAAAATTCACCTGACAAGGAAACGGTGTCCACGTTGTTAAAATTTGAACTTTCAATCTGTTCATATCCAGTTGGGCTGCCGTAGCAAATATTACTGCCATATTTATGCTGTAGGATTTCAAATTCCAAATTAGGTGAGTGTCAAAAACAATTGAAAGTTGTGTTAGGAGTTAGCATTAGGATGCTAGCTCAGAAAAAGGTGCCATAACTCATAAAGTGAGTATTTTTTCTATTATGATATCAGAGAGACCAAATGTATTGAGCATGTTTTAATATACATACAATTCTGGTTTATTAACATATACTATAATTATTACGTTTAAAGGGTAAAGCTTTTATAATTGAAGGAAAAAGTGGCCAGATATTTCCTTTGATAGGTAGCCTTGGTGACCCCTGGTGTAGACATACTGTTTTACCAACTCCAGCAGCTTTTGGCTGCTGATCTCTATGTGCTTTCAGTTTAAAGTCAAACATGCTAATGTTGGCTTGAGGTCGAGGACAGGCGTGTCTCTCGTCCATCTTCCACCAAACTCTATTCAGAGGTGTAAATACTCTCAGTGTACTCACTGAATCGCACTCACGTTCCACATCTTCAAGGGAAAGTGTATTAAGAGCTGATTCACGCGCTAATTCTGTTCTTATTTGCAAATGCACTGTTTATTCGGCAGTTGCACAGGAATGAAATAGAAACATCATGGTTTGCTCACCATCACTCATGTCAATCAGCTGTTGCTGGAGAGAGTCTCTCAAAGAGCGGCACAGAGAGTCAGATGCCGCAACATTTTTATACCGCACCACCTCCTTACATCAACTTTATAGATTTATGCTGCAGCTTTTTTTGCACCCTTAATGTTTTCCTGATAATAGATCTCAATGTGGAGGAAAAGGAATGTTCTATTGACATTCCTTTGCATATTTATAGTTTTATGTCCTCTACTGTACAACCACAGAATTCTATTGTTGGCAGCTGAGTTCCCCTTGGAGAAATATGTAGAGAAAATTAACTTCAGCAGCTGTTTGTAATGTCACTGTCCAAACCTTTAAACTAGCGATATTGACTTATTAATCTATATCAGTAGGCAGACGGCAACAAGTTTCGTGTGTTAATCCTATTAAAAAGTCACTTCACGTGGCTGCTAGTGTGAACTTAAACCGTCTGTGAGACAAACTGGTCAACTTTCCAAAACATATGCCTATTGGAGTTCATTATGGAAACACTGTGCCCTCACATGTCTCTCACACTGGAAACTCTATTCATTTCTGCCTAAATATGTCAGATGTCAGTGTTTCAACAATGAGGATATTTCTTTGTAAGACAGTAAAGCATCTTCAGATGTTTTTATTAAAATGCCTTAATCACAGGAGTCGACCATGCTCCTGATAAAATTCCACCAATCTGCTCACACATGTCTGGACGAACAGGCTTGACTACGAGTACTGTAGTATTCCTGTTGTTACACTCTGTCAGGCTTTATTTGGACTACATCCCTGGAAAATCTAAATGGGATTAAAGTGGCAACATTGTTTGGGCCACATTTAGTTACCATCCGCCCTTTATTGCCACATACAGTGTATGTATACTGTAAACACACGGTATAGTTTCAAGATAGACATCGTCGTCTTCTCTGTGCTGTCTCTCAACCAGACCACAAACATTCTCTCTCAGAGGAATTTGAAGATCTGAAAAAAAATATCCTTATGTTCTGTGTTTAGAAGCAGGAAATGTATTTGTTATTTTGTTATTGACCTGACATCACACTGAGGTTGTTAAAAGTGTCAAGAGAATGGGCTTCATGTGTTGGAGCCACACACACAAAGCGTCTCTTCAGACAGACAGGTGGTGTGTTTTCACCGTGTGGCTCTTGAAGAGATTATTTGTATGAACATGAAGTGGAACTGACTCAGAAAATGAAAATTATTCCATTCTAAATGTGTGTGATATCCTGTTACCTAGTGGTACACACACGATGAATACCACTCTGTTCTGAAAGGTTTGATTTTACATATTAATGAACTGGAGATGAGTTGAGTCCTGTTTATCTGAAGCAGTTTATTGAAAGTGTCTGTTTGTCTCTTTGTCCAAACACCTAAAACTCTGCTGGTATTGAATGGTTTGTGCTAATTAGCAGTCCCTGTGAGTTCAGACCTGACTTGCAAGTTGAAGCAATGCAGTGTGTGACGGAGTCTGTCTGAAAGACCTCTCAGAGTGGACGAGGGAGGTCAACACAGAGACACTTGTTTTCGCCTCTCTGGCTCAAATTATCCAAATATGAGAAGCCACATGCTGGAAACAAGCAGGAATATTGCTGACACAGAGAGTCGGGAGGGATGGACTGGAAGCAGACTGAGGCTTTTTTCTTCAGGGTGACAAATTTCAAGCACAGGAAAAGTGCTGAGGCGTCTCCCTGGCTCGAGGGGTTGATGCACTTTCTGTTTAAATGCACGTCAAGACAGCACACTCATTTGCATGGCGTGCAATGACACAAAAGTGACTGAACAAATTGTTACATCACATGCCAAGGAGCTCACTCACTTTGGTTTGGTTTAAAGTTTGTACAGTAGGAAGCAATGTTCTTTGATTGAATTTTTTTCAATTGAAAGATGATCTTGATCAGGGAACCTTAGCAGCATGGTTCAGGATTAGGCTGAGGATTAGCCCTCTCTTAATGCTATAAAGCTGGTAGGGTTCACATGGGTACATAAAAGGAGCTAATGTCACACAGACAGACCCTCAGTTACAGCACAGTGATTGTGTAACTGTAGGTCAAGGGTCAGTGACCTTCATGAAAAGAGACATTTTTATCATTTAACCTGCAAATGAAATTGTTTATGTGTTATTGTTGGGGATGTCTGATATTAACCTTTTGCCGATATCCGATATGCCGATACTGTCTGAACACTTAATTTCCAATTCCGATATCAACCGATACCGATATTGGCTTGGCAAAAATAATTTATTTATCTGTACAAACCACTGAATTAGTATGAGATTAGTTAAATAAACTACAATGCTGCCATCTAGTGACTTTGCAATATCAGGTTTTCATTATTGGAGGAAAAACCAACAACGATTCTTACAGATATTACATAATATGCTAATATCGGGCCGATAAAATTGGTTAGCTGATATTGTCAGACATCCCTTATTATTAAAGTAATTTAAATATTGGAAAAGGTGAACCAGAGGAGACACGCAATGGACACATGGCCACTCAGTGGAGTCATTTAAATCATCTACATTCAGTAACTGCACATGATGAGGAAAACTTTCCTGTTTTCTATTTGAGTAAGAGGCTAAAGTAGGAACAACAAATCCCGCTACCGTCCTCTGTGCTCTGTAGGTGGATATACTTATTATTTACATGGTCACTTTTACTCTAATTCCTTTGTTTGTCTGTCCTTATTTGAAATCAACATGAAAGATGAAACCCAATGTGACCATACATAATAGTTCCCTTTAAACTCAATTAGTTCCTGGCTAAACAAAGTAAACAGGGAGGGGGAAGACGCAATATTTTCAAAGCATTACATAATTTTACCCGAATAAGATGTTTTGGTGGTCAGAGGAAGAGGATGAAAAGAGGGAGGGGAGACGTGGGTCTTGGTTTTCAGTTAACACTACTTTTTTATACTGCAGTACAGACCAGCTTCTCATGTACTGCTGCATGATGGGACAGAGTCACTCAGCCACACTGGACAGTCTGAGAGACAGAGCGTGGAGTTGTGATGACTGGGATAAAAACTGGGAAGTCAGAAGAGACTGTGGAAATATGGGGATCTGTGAAAATATGTTGTCATACATGCCATGACTGTGTGTGGCTTCTGTCCCTCACAAACGAATTTTCCTAAAGCAGGGGTCCCGAACTCCCTGCTTTTCACCACCTTTTCAGCAGAGAGAGAGCCAAAAAAATCACATATTTTAAAATATATTTCCGTGAGAGCCATACAATATTTTTGTTGCTCTGAATACAACTTAATGTGTGAATTTTTAAACAAGACCAATAAATTAAGACAAAAAAAGTGGCTAAATAAAACCTCATATTTCAACACTTGTAAAATTATAAAGCCTGGAAAGCTGCTGGGATGTGTTTTACATTAAAATCAGGCAACATCTTAAACAATGACTGTCATTTGATCAGGCTGTTTCATATATTTGAATTTGGCTGTGCTCTCAAACCCCCAAAGCCTAGATTATTTATTTTTTTGTGTGTCCAGTATATGTCACTTTCGGAACACTGTGTAGTATTTAGCAACATCTAGTGGAAAGATTTAATGCTGCAGTTGTGTATCTCCCAACTCATGATTACCCCCTTTTCCAAGTCCACGCTGACAAAAAATAACTGGTTAAAATAATTGTTACATCACTGCAAATAAGACCTTGAACATGAAATAATTTCATCTGAAAACCTGGTTGTAATAACCCCCTTTCACCACTAAGGGGCAGTGATTACGAGGTATGAATAAGAAACACAGTTTCTTTAAAAAAAGAGAAAGGTGAACAGAAAAAAAAGGAAGGAAGCGGTAACAGCAGCAACGGCAGCAGCAGCAGCAGCAGTAGTAGTGGAGCTGACCGGACGTGAACTTCATCGAGCTGCTCACAACTATTGCTGGAATATACAGAGAATTACGACTGAACTCAAGAAAAGTAAAGTTCCCGTAAGAGTTTAAGAGCTGGCAACTATGTTTTAAAGAAGGTGGCTCTTCCGCCGGTGAGTCTCCTCCATTTCAACACTTGTGTTTTGTGTTCCCGGTGAAGCGAAAGCAGAGACCTTAACTGACGTAAAAAGCACTTTAACGTTTGTAAACGGAAACGTTTGTGCGCGAGATGTGTGTAGTTAACGGCCACTGATTCACTCTTGTGTTTGTTATTGTTGGGTGTGTATTTGTTTTAAAACCCGACCTCTTCCTTCTCCTCCTCCTGTGTGAGTGTGCGTGACTTTCCCATTCATAGTATATTCGTGACTCACAACAATAACTAAACAAAGTTGGAACATTTTATGTTGAATACAGAGAAAACAAACGACCACAAAGATAAAGGTGGAACGTTCAAAAAGTCACTTAAAATTAGAAGATAGGCTCATATAAAATGAATTATTGATCAGAATCAAAATTAACAACAAGAATTTATACTACGAAGAACCAATCTTCACAACAAAAGTTCAAAAAATATATAAAAATATATAACAAGAGTTGAATAACTGTTAATCCACTTGTTGTTCCTCCAGTAAGTGGCCAAACAACTTATTACTTTTAACATGCAGTAAGATTTGAAACAGTTTGTGACTAATAATGTGTTAAAGTCAGTCTTTTTTACCTTTTTCGATTGAAATGGGTCTCGTAAACTAACACATGGAACTTACAGTAAATAACTTTGGTTTACTGCACACAGAATAATACTTATTATTATATAATATAGTACTATTGTTTTGTAGTCTAAATTTGGCCTTCTTTCCAAGAAACAACAAACAAATATTAAACCACTCAATATGAAAACTATATGGTTAAACAAGTTGAGAGAATGAGATTTTTCTTTGAATTTTTGCAAGTTTGAATTAAATAACTCAACGTTTTGCACTATAAGCCATAGATCAGCCTCCAGTTTGTCATATACATTCAATTTAAACTATATTAAAATATTTTCTGGTCATTTTACTGATCATTTGTGTTCCAAGCTTGTTACCTTTACACTTTACTGCTGTACATTTAATTTTTCAGTTGCTGAGGTGCGAGGCCAGGTTCTCCCAGAGGACTCATTAAATTTAAATTTGACTGTGACCCAGAAAGCTCCACCCTTTATCATTAGTTTTATCTGAAGCTGTAATGCAGAAGGATTAGGTCAGGTGTCTTTAAGAATTCTTTAAATCAACTCATACACATTGTGCCGTGGCATTGTCTTCTGTGCAGGAAGAGAGGGTTTGTTCTTGTTAAAAGGGAAATTCTTTTTGTCTTTTTCAAAAACACTGCAAGCAGCGTGTTCATTACACTGAGTGTTGAGTGCATAATGAATTTATAAGCTTGCAGAAGCAGCTGTAACTGTTGCCCTGCTGTTAGTTGTGCCCTGGTAACACCATTATCCTGCATCATGATATCAGTACAAGCTAATAATCTTTTTTTTATTATTGTTGGACTCCAGTCTCAAACTTTGTTCACTTTAGTGCTATCTGACATTGGATAATAATTATTAGCTATTATTATTATTAATAATTAAATATTTTATCATACTTATCGACCATTGTCTGTTCTAAAGGGTAATTGTCAGTTTTGTTGAAATGGCCACAGTCTTATGTTTGATTCAGATTTCTTTTACACATAGGTGTTTATTATCATAAGCACATCATGCAGTGGTTCAATAATTCTCCATCCAGTCTGTAAAACCATCGCTGCAACAAATCCTTGCTTTTTCACTGAGTGCGCCATGAATCCTGTTATTGACAGTGTGATGGTGTAAAAACTGTGGGTGAAGATGATCTAATGACTCCTCCCCTTCATAAAACACATCCCAGGCTTCATGTGACAGACAGTCTCAAAGGTTAATAGGTTTTTTATTGATGTTGTGTTAACCATGTCGGCCCTGCAGTGATGTCAGAGGTGACTCATCCTCCAGGAAGGACCTGCTGCAGGTGACAACAAAGGAAATTTTGTTTTTTAATCAGCCTTATTGTTTTCCAAAGGAGACTAAATGCTTTTATTCAGCCACTGGTGGAGAGGTTAGTTTTAGTGTTAGACCGTCTGCTTCCTCTGTCTGCCTGCTCTGAATCATTCACCCTTAAATGTGGGACTCTCACATTGATTGCACACTCCATGTTTAAGATTATATATTTCTATTTTTAGCAGTGGTTATTTTTAGGAAACATTGAAGTGTCTGCAAGTCTAAAACTGAGGCTAATCTGCAGTTCTCAGACTGGTGATTAGTCCAAAAAGAACCAGCTAATTTTAGGTTGCACAGCCAATGTCAACGTGGGTGTTTAAACTTTGTTGTTTGTCCTTTTTTAAAACCCGTATGACCATTGTGGTTTGTTATCTGTTTTCACTTGTGCTGCTGCTTGTAGTAATACAATGGTGCTTGTTAAAACATCCTAATTCAAATACTTGATGTGGATAACATTCAATAGGAGAAGTGTTTGGCAGGTTAGCCTTTCAGAAAAGAGATCACTTGTTCAATCCTTGTTTTTTCTCTCTCGTTTATCTTGAAGTTTTCTCCCACAGTCCAAAAGTTGTAAGTTAGATTATCTGTATGATCTACTTCCCAGTAGCTAAAGTTGAATGCTTTCCTTGCCTGCATGCAAATCATGAATCAGAAGAATGTATTCTCTGAGGAAACCCTCTTGCAGGAAAGACTAAACATGGAAATGTATGTGTCTTGGTTTTCCAGCCAGTCATGAGACCCAAGCTCAATGCTGAATGTCACTTTGATCACTGCATAGTTGAATGCTGTTTTTTCACGGTGTCACCATTCCAGTGCGTTCCACTTGTCGTGCAGTTTTGGTTTGGCCTGCCAGCTAAAGCGGAGGTCAAGTTGCAGATATTTATTTATGACTGCATTTCCACAAGGGCTCTTCAGGCAGTACCACCTGTCATCACATCTTAAGTTAGTAATGGTCAGTTGTGTTTGTCATAGACAAAGACAGTTATTTCTGGGTGTCAAGGTTACTCCAGGTTATTGGTGAATGTGAGATGGGATATGTTCAGATGCAAAGTCTGGGTCTAAGGAAAACCTTTGGCTCTTAAGTTGCCCTTTTGGCAGTGGAAGCAACTTAATTTTCTGAGCAGCATGGTAGCTCAGGAACTTGTAGACTGACATTGAGTAATCACATGACCTGCCCATCTGTTTCTGGAACCTTTTTCCCTCAAGTCAGCTGTTTTGTGTTTGAAGTAGGGCCTGGTTGCTGCTGCTGCTGCTGGTGTCATCAGTTGCCTTTGCAGGCCCTGTATTGGACTGCACTGATGAGTGACATGTAAACCAGTCTTGGCTCAGTCAACTGTTTTGTGGACATGTAACTGTATAGTAACACGTTTCTGCCTAGTTATTTGGCTCAGGTAAATAGCATTTACTGTTTTAAGTGTTTTTTCTCTTTTTCAAATTAAGCAAGTCATTTGCAACCAAAAAACACAACTTATTTTTATTAAGGTGTTTAGGTTGAAATACTTTAAATTGTGTTTAGTAGAGGGTTAAATGACTGTGTAAATCATCTGTTGTCTGTGTAGATATTTGGGTCACTTCAGTAGAAACACTTTATATCAAATTGCTTGCTTACACTGAAGTTTTTATTTGCAAGACAATGAACTTCTTTTTTAGAAACATCTCAATCACAGTCTCTTCCTATGTTTTTTGTTTAGATTAGAATTTTAGTTTGGATAAGATTGAGGTGTGGCATAATGATAATAAATGTACAGGAGAGTTGGCTATTTAAGTCTTTAGCTAATTGCTACTTGTAGACGATTATTTGTTAATTAACTCAACTCTAAATCAGGTCATGAAACAAGGAATACTGTGACAGGTATCAAATGAAAACATTTTGAACTAGGTTGTTTGGTGCACACACAAAATAGTCACTTCATTATAATTGAAAAGCAAATAAAGTGATGACATTTCAAAAAGCTTAGTTCAGAAACTTGCCTTTAATAAAACAATTTGGAGCATTTAAAAGTCATCAAAAATAGTTGATGACTAATAGGTCAGTTAGTCATCATTCTACCAAACACCTGAAATAGATCCAGTTGTTTATCAGAATGGAACAAGTTAGAATAGAATGTAGGTTCCGTACTTGAGATTTCCAGGTATTAGTTTTCGCTTACTTCTACCATATCCCTTTTTGGGAATGTTGATTTTAAAAGGATAGCTGAGAAAAACATTCTTAAAGCTGTGATCATAATATTACTGTATGTATCTGTAGATTACCTGTAGAAACCCACAGGGCAACATAATACATGTATTGTATGCCCAAAAAGGTAAAACCTTGTCAGTTGAAGTTGAATTATAGGCGTAAATGCTAAACCAACTTGATGTGAACCACTGGACAAAGACTCTCTTAGGTCTTGTTGCCATAGCAGCATCAAACATCTCCTTAGCTGATGTTTGTACGCTAACATATTTGAGATGTTGCTGTGTCAATGAGTGCTAGTTTACATTGGCAGATAAACAATTTCAGGAGCTGATACCCAGACTTAAGCCCACTAGCATTTTACATGTAAAAACATTTTGGTGAACTGTCCCTTTTTTATTTTTTATTTTAGTCATTAACACTAATGGGATGTAACTAATTATCCCTGTTTGTAAAACATATAAGCAGTTAAACTCCTCTATCAGGTATAAATATTTCAACATTTATTGTGTGTGTGGTTTCATTTGTCATGTTTGGGTGAACATGGTTAGAATACACAATGCAAAGTATTGCTTTCTTCTCTAGTGGCTGAACCAGTTTCTCTCTGTTTTTGTCTTCTATTTGCAGCTGGAAAAGTTCAGCGTAGTCGATGGTCAGTATGTTTTGCTGCATAAAGAAGTGTCTTCAGACAGGGACATGGTTTTAACCAGGATCCTGACAATCTACCTCTACCTCTAAGTGTGGTGTCTACACCCTCAGTTTTCCCTCATAGGACTATCAAAGACTCCCTTTTTACCTCAGCACGTACTGTACTCTCACAGAGCTGTTATCAGCCAGCTCAAAGTCAATTGGCCCCTTGCTTTATCACTGCTGTTCTCAGGTGCCAATTCTCCATTGATATCACTATCTGGCCATGCACTGGGAGGAGCTGCCTGAAGCAACAATGTCACATGTACAATTTTGATGTGTGAACCCTGCAGCGAAGCAGGGGAAGGACAGGAGTTTGGTGACGAAGACGTTCCTTTTTTTGTTGTTGGTCGTGGACATGACAAGTGGGATTTTGTTCAAATGGAGCCAGACATAAAGCACGAGATGTGTCCAGAGGAAGAAATGGAGGAGGATGAAGATGAGTCGGTAAGTCACCAGGATCAAAGGTTGACATGAATGTAATCAAGTGAACCATGTACTTATTGTTTCTCTAGGCAGCAAGATTGGTCTTTGTTTTGATCATGTCAGTTTAAAATGTCAAATGTGTTGTTAACCTAAACCTTTAAGGGCATTTATTTAGTTTTTAGACTGTTTAATTTTATAATTTGAACTTCTTCCTGGTTATTATGAATAAAACCATGAAAAAGACACAGACACTAAATGAGGAACCTACAGCATTAGTCAGTTTTATGAAATGGACATTCGATAGTCTGCACATTTTTAGAAGTCGAGTTTTATTTGGAATTGTACAGGGGCATAAAGATTTACTCTGTTAATTGTTAAAGAGAAATACATATGCTTTATGGTAGAAATACTGCTCATAGTTGAAGACTTCATTGTCATTTTAATAATCATAAAATTTATCTGAGAAATGACAATGTTTTCTTCAGGAAGTATCATCTGTTCAGTTTAATTATTGTTATTTAATTATTATTACCATAAACCACATCTGACATAATGATATGATACCACACCTAAGAAGAATGAAGCGTTCCCAGCTCCAAACTCAGAGTCAAATCCTCAGCAGAAAGCACATCATGAGCAGGGATCATTTTCCAATACAAACCTAAAATGCAGAACACATTTCATTGTGTGCAGTGGTGTGCTGTGATAAGTAATTTACTTATTTGGATTGAAAAAAAAAAACAACTTTACTGTAAAACTCTCTTCTTTTTTACTTATTATAATGTTCTGCCTCAATTGTCCCCAATCATTTTTTTTTATCTCCACCAGCCATCAGAGCGACAGATTGTTGTTGGCATTTGTGCTATGATGAAAAAATCCAAATCCAAGCCCATGACTGAGATTCTGGAGCGCCTTTGTAAGTTTGACTACATAGATGTGGTCATCTTTCCAGAGGAGGTGATCCTGGAGGAACCTGTGGAGAATTGGCCTCGCTGTGATTGTCTCATCTCCTTCCATTCCAAAGGTAAACACCATAAATTATATTTTTGAAAAACCTTTTGAGTGTTATTTACCAATGCCCTAAAATTATTATTTGTTCTAAGGAGTCTGAATTTGGGTTTGTTGTATTTTCTTTTTTCATAAATTCACCTTATGAAATGATAATTCTTTACCTTGGTTTCTGCTGAAAGTTCAAAAATAGGTCAAAAATAATCTTGTAAGTGTAAAGTTCTGTTACATCACACTTTGTACTGAAACACATTCTTTTCCCCATGAATTGAACTCGAACATTTTTTCTTTTGTAATATTTGAATGTATACATTATCTTAAGATTTATCTTTATTTGTTTAGTCAAAAGTAGAATAAGAGCCCATTTTGTTCTGGCTGCACCTTCCAGTAACTGGTTCTCTGTGGCTGTAAGCCAGTTTGAAACACTGTTATGAAAGTAACATGTCATTACTGACATGAACTCAGTAAGAGTGCTTGGTTGCCGTTAGTACCACCATCAAGTGTCATTTTCTAAAATTGCCAAAATAATTACTGATTACTGAAGCTGCACAAAAGGTTTTAAACTCCAGAACACTGTGGTCTTCAAAGATAAAGACCACTGTAGTTGTGATTGATAATGAAAATGCTGGGATGACAGGAACAACAGAATAATCCAGACTAGCTCGGAGTTACATCAGAACAATTCTAATTGATAATCATCTCCCTCCTACTAGTGCCTGACAACAACCCTCAACACGCTGCCATGTTATGCTTGTAAAAAGAATAAAATAAGTACTGAAAGCAGGTGCTCAGATAATGTGTTTTGAATAATTGATTCATCTTCAATTAACCTACTAACTTAATCCTAACTTGATTGTTGCTTAAACTTAAATTATTCACTGCTGTCTGTGGCTTGATGTACACTGTTTAATAATTTGGCTCCTCTTCTAGGTTTCCCTCTAGACAAGGCTGTGGCCTACGCTGAGCTCAGGAATCCACTGCTTATCAATGACCTCAACATGCAGTATTTTATACAGGACAGGTACATTCTAACAAGTACCATACACAAATGCACAGTGGCACATGATGTAGTAGTCTCTTTATATAATTTGAGGATACCAAAAAAATAGTAGGTCTCTTCACCATACAATAGGGTTAAAAAAATGCCACAAGTCACAAACATGCCCACACACATTTACACCTGGTCAATTCTCACAATATGTATTATGATTGAAAGCATTCTTAAATGGCTGCCTGGTTTCCCCATCAGGAGAGAAGTGTACCGGATCCTACAGGAAGAGGGAATCGACCTTCCTCGATACGCAGTGTTGAACCGAGATCCTGACAATCCTGAAGGTGAAAGTTAGATTAGAAACATTGAGACTGTATTTTGTGTTATTTTAAACTTGAAATGCTAATAAGGCTTAAGCCTGTAATAACTATGAAGTGATTTAAGCGCACTATAGAGTCAACTTCAGTATTTTAGCTGCCTGCTGCTGACAATTGTTTATCTAATATAACATTTCTTATTGCAGAGTGTAACCTTGTAGAGGCAGAAGACCATGTCGAGGTGAATGGAGAGGTGTTCCATAAACCCTTTGTAGAGAAACCAGTTTGTGCTGAAGATCACAATGTCTACATTTATTATCCAACATCTGCTGGAGGAGGCAGCCAGAGACTCTTCAGAAAGGTAGATGTTAACAAAAATATCAGTCCTTCAGTCTAAATCAAAATGTTTATTTAAGTGTAAATACCTCTTTGTTGTCATTGTAGATAGGGAGTCGCAGTAGTGTATACTCCCCAGAAAGCAGTGTAAGAAAGACTGGGTCCTACATCTATGAGGAGTTTATGCCCACAGATGGTACTGATGTGAAGGTAAGTTGACCTGACAGCTAAAGGTGGTGTGACCTCATTAAAGACTTTAGGACAATATCTGTATTTTTGATGTCTTGTGTTTTGTTTTACTTGCTTTTTCTGACTGAATTTGTTGTTGATCTGTTCACCCTCTCAGGTTTATACAGTAGGTCCAGACTACGCCCACGCTGAAGCACGAAAGTCTCCTGCATTGGACGGAAAGGTAGAAAGAGACAGTGAGGGCAAGGAGATCCGCTACCCTGTCATGTTGACTGCAATGGAGAAATTAGTGGCCCGCAAAGTCTGTCTGGCTTTTAAGGTGAACTGATGTTATATTCACAGATTAAGTGATCACAAGAAGCAATGGAAAACTGAGTTTTATTTTAATTTTTCTAAATCAGGATTAGTTTGTTTGTGAGCTCTTATATGTTTTGAACAATTTAATGTGGAGATTTTTGGTGTAAAAGGAAAGAAAAAAAAGTATATTTTATTCTATATAAAAGTCTACATTTTCTGCTTCTATCAATTCAATGACCTTATAAATACAGCATGATTACATTAATACAAGTCTTCAGGAATCCAAAAAACCCTAAACATTTTTTCTAAGACTGATTCTTATCACATAATAACAGCACAATACTAATACTGCAAGACAGAAAATATTTTTAAATGCTTGTAATGCATGTCAGTCTAGTAACAATAGACTAAAAAGAAACCACTATTGCACCATTTTGTAGCTAAAAGCCTCAGTCTTTTGGAAGTCTCCAGATTCACTTCTGTCATTTTTGTGCTATTTTTGTGTCATTTCTAGCAAACAGTTTGTGGGTTTGATCTGCTTAGAGCCAATGGTCACTCCTTCGTCTGTGATGTGAACGGTTTCAGCTTTGTTAAAAACTCCATGAAGTACTACGACGACTGTGCCAAAGTCCTTGGGTGAGCCATGTTTGTGCACATAAGAGCTCGGTCTGCTACTGATTACAAAGTGTGGATCTGATATTCATTCAGTTGTGAATAGTGTAGTCAAAATGGCAAATAAAAAGAAAAGAAAATACACAGATAAATGTTTCTGCAGATTTAGTCCAACTGCCCACAAGAATGACTAATTTTGTTTTTACTAATTTTAAAAAATGTTACAAAACATTTATAAACCATCCTAAAACATGCATAATTATAGTTTAAAAAAGCACCTCCCTTTTTGTTATCTCAACTGCCAATGACTGAAGCTGTATGACCACAGAGCTAGGTTTAGTTTGTTTTTAGTTTAACTGTCATGTTAACTTGTTCAGTACCTCACTAGTGACACAACATGGTTTTAAAACGGTCACAGGTACAATTAATGTAAAACGAAATGCAACAGAAAAATATCTACCGAACTGTAAATCCGTAGAATTGATCAAGAAAATAATTTGACATTCCTGTGTGTAAAGGTTTTAATCCAGTCATACACACTGTCATTATTGACGTCATAAATCTCTCTGATTAGATTTAGAATCTTATCTTTAATTTTGTTCTTTGGTCTGGTGATTGAAAATCTCACTGGCATTCTAATCTGACTTGGAATTCGTACCAGCAACAGATTATAATAGATTATTAATTATATGCTCTGGTTCACATTTATAATGCAAAGTTAAATGGTTCTGTGTCTTTACAGGAACATGGTAATGAGGGAGTTAGCCCCACAATTCCACATTCCCTGGTCCATCCCAATGGAGGCCGAAGACATTCCGATTGTCCCAACCACCTCAGGAACCATGTACGTATTATGTAATTGTGAAATGGGGGTTGGTAGATGAACCATTTGATATTAAAATATTAGAACTGATAAACAAGTGCTTAGAAAAAAAAGTTTTCATTTCACAAAAGTAATTTGTTTTTACTAGGGAGGTCTGATATTAATGTTTTTCAGATATCTGATATGCCGATATTGTCCAAACAGTTAATTTCCGATTCTGATACCAACTGATATCTGATACCTAACTGATATCTATATTATATATATATTATTTCTGCCATGTCCCTGTGTTTTTTCATATTTTTGGAGTCTTTATTTTCAACACACATTATCACTATTTTGGTGTCATTGACCCACTGGCCTTATCTGTCTCCCTGACTCTCAGTCTTATACTTAAGATTATGATATGATAGTACCATGATGATTCTGATAATTAGAAATCCAAATCTCCGATTAAGCTCAGAGATTAGATTTGCTGAGGTGGACGGAGAAAACTCAATGTTGGTTTGCATTTTGGTCTTGTTTGCTAAATTATTCAGGATGGAGCTGCGCTGTGTTATTGCCATTATTCGCCACGGAGATCGTACACCAAAGCAAAAAATGAAAATGGAGGTTCGACATCCTCTGTAAGTCTTTGTATGTCTTACGAGGAAGACATCTTCCTCGTGATTATGGCCTCAACTGCCTCCGTTCAAGCACATACTTTTAGTTTATTGGTTAAAGTCTTTTTGTGTTAATTATTATTTCCCCTTCTCTAGGTTTTTTGAGTTGTTTGAGAGACATGGAGGCTACAAGTCTGGAAAGCTGAAGCTTAAAAAGCCTAAACAGCTGCAGGTAAAAATTGAAAAATAGATTAATGTTGATTGTGTTCCACATTATTTGTAGGTTTCACTCCTGTTGTGATATGAGCTTGTACTGCTTGTAAAGGAGTTGTTGTGATATGTGAAGAGTTGCACTTGACTTTGTAATGAAAGGAAATGTTGAAGGAAATGTACAACGATATAAACTAATCTGTGTTTCTATAATTCGTAATAAATATGGAAGAACTGTTTCTTTAGGAAGTTCTAGATATTGCACGCATGCTACTGGTTGAACTGGGCCAACACAACGACTGTGAGATTGAAGAGAAGAAATCTAAACTGGAGCAACTCAAGACTGTCCTGGAGATGTGAGTGATTCACAACCAACACTACATTACCATTTTCAACTACAAATCACTGTATTGGTTTATTGTGTGTATAAGGCAGACATTCAGTGTTTAATCTGAAATACTCTGTAAAAACCAGTTTCTGTCAACTGGTAATTTATCATCTCCATTTTACAATGAAACTTTGGTTCAAGTCTTACTGTCATCCTAGTGTCTGAGGCCAAAGTATATTGACATTTTATTGGGTCTGACATCAAATCTAACAATTTTTAACTTTATTAAATCACAGGTTAATGGTCAGGTATTCACAAGAAGGACTGTTTTGTAATGGGTGACATTTACAAAAGTTAATATTCTTGGTATTTTGGTTTTACTTTTGAGTTGAAATCTAGGGCATGTATCTATGTATCTAGGGCAGTTGAAGGCAAAGTTACATTAATAGTAAAGTATTGGTACTTTGTGTCCGTGTGAAGGCACTCCCTAACTCATACAAACAGATACACCCACATCTTTTGTCTTTGTTTACCCCTGCTGTCCTCATTGACTAGTGGTTGTCTCCTCATCTCTGATTGAAGATAAGCAATTTTTCTTATCTCAACATAAAAATGTAGTCACTTCTTAAACTCACAGACAGTAACGTTGTTAGTGGTCCACTCTACTTCCGTCTAGTGTCTCTAACTCTGCACTTGATCTTCTCCTCACTCTGCTATCCCTCTTGTCTCCTTTCCAACCATCCTTCCTCTGTTCTCTCCTAAAGGGAATCCAGCTTGAATGACACTCAGTATGAACTCTTTTCCTTTTAATTTTAAGAGATCAATTTGCTCCATTTTTTTTCTTTGTGTTCTTTACATTACACACTCTTAGACTGTATGTACAAAATATTAAGAATGTGTTTTGAAAATTGTGATTCACATCAATCACAGCCAGAAAGTTTGAAAATAATTAAACCAAGACAAATTTAAAAAGTACTGAAGGCAAATAAAATACATTTTTGGAATATTCCTAATGTTTTGTACATGTTCTGTGTAATTTCCATTAACCTTCATTCACTCTTAGTTGTTAACACTAGACACAGTAGAAAAATTTTTGGTTTTACTGTGTTTCTCTGTGTGTGAAGGACTGTGTGCTGTGTTTCTCTGTTTGCATGTCATCCACGGATCAGCAGCTCTGGTCAACTAATGTCTTCCTTCCCTTCTTCTTCCTGTCAATATTTACTCCTATTTTTGGTGATTTTATGCTTTCGTCCACGACCGTAATCTGGACATTCTAGGTTAACAAATCTGAAGGGATGTTGCTGAGTTTGTCATGTTTCTCATGTTTGTCAGCAACAACTTGTTGTTCTGTAGATTACTGATATTAAGATTTTGTCTTTTTTTTTAATCAACATTTTTGGAAAATTTGCTGTCAACATTCTCTGAAGCTGGACCTCAACTTTCTGCTAACTAAATTTTAAAGCATATTCGTATTTCTTTTTTTCTTAATTGGGTTAGGGTTAATCACAGCCCCAAGTCTTTGGCCTTAAAGTTGTTTATGTATGGTTCAGGGTCCATCATTCTTTGGCTTTGTGAGGCATCCACACAGCTGCCTGTCCTATCACAGAACACCACGTGGTCATTAGAGAGTTGAGTGTGTCAAATTGTTATGACAACACTGCACAATGTGCAAACTGAGGCTTCTGATTTTGTGTTTGTCTTTTGTTATGATTGTTACCCACACACACAGACACATCTTTACTGTGTCCTCATTAACACACATTAGGACTTCTTCTAAAAAAGATTAAGTATAACACGGCTTTTGGAGAGCTTCTGCAGATTTTCAATAAATTAGATAATTATACTAAATTAATTAATAATCAGCTGTGTGTATGGTCAGTGTGACAGATCGTCACTTTGGCTTTCATTTCACTTGAGGAGTTTCTTTTTCATGGAATGAAAGTCTTATTTTGTGTGCTGTGTATAGATGAGATATATTTGTCCCTTAGGATTTTACTTTCTGTTCATCAAATCCTTTCATTCTCTCCAGGTACGGTCATTTCTCAGGTATCAACAGGAAAGTCCAGCTAACATACCTGCGCAATGGCCAGCCCAAAGCCTCCAGTGAAGAAGAAGGTAAACATGGACATACATTTGTGTTTTTACCAACAATAGCACCTTCTGAGCTGTGTATGTGTACATTGGTGTTGTTTATATGTAAACACCTGCACATACAGGCACACACACACATATATATGTGTGTATATATATATATATATATAAATAAATAAAGAATTACTACACTTCAGACAATAGTGATTTCCCAGTTTTGTCCCAGTGTGAATAACAGATTTACTGCTGTTTGTCCAGATTCTAAGAAGGAGGGTCCTTCTCTGCTGCTGGTGTTGAAATGGGGAGGAGAGCTGACTCCTGCAGGCCGAGTTCAGGCTGAGGAGCTGGGCAGAGCCTTTCGCTGCATGTACCCAGGAGGCCAAGGTACAAATCTGACAAACACCTTTTTTTTTTTTAATATATTTATTCTTCATCCAATTGAATGCATTTGTCCTGGTTTATTGAGAATCTTATGGGGACCTGACAACAGGAAATAAATGCTTCAATAATCCCCCCCATTCAAAAACATTAACTAAGGCTGTAAAATTGACGATTAAATTATTTTTAAATAAAAGAAATAGTTCAAACCACTCTCAGTTGTTTATATTTCTGATACAATTATGTTTAATAAAACCTGCTCTGCTGCTAGGATTTACTATATATTGTCTTATGTCCTCTGAGTACCTCACTGAAAAACTACCACACAAATACTACATCACAGTTCTGTGATCTTCTGTGACCTTCACTGTTGATACCATGAGTCTTTTTAATATAGCTGTGCCTTGGTGTTAGTCAAATAAATGTTTTGATCTCCTCATGCGTTTTCCCACAATGCATGCTACCAACTTTCCAATCTGTCAGAGTGCTCATTTAGATAGACACATTGTCAGATGCTGTTTGCTTCTTTTTCCATTTTATCCACGCCGGTTGTTTTCTCACCTTTTTCCTCTGTCACATTTTTTGTCTATTAACTCTGCTGTTCTCTTCTCACCTGTTGTTGCACTGTGTAAACTACTAGCCAGTAACCGCAGGTCCTTTGGTCGTGACTCCCTCATTGACTCTGGTAAGAGAAGGGTCACATGGAAATCACTGATCTTCCACATCTCTTCGTCGTTCTGCGCGTTGTGCTGCTCCGCTCACTAACGTCCTCTGATTTTTATTTTCCCCTCTTACCATGATTTTGATTCTTGTCACAGGGCAACTAGTAATGTTTGTCAGTTTTCAGCTATAAAGGTTTTTCTGTACTGTTTGTATCATTGATACAGGCCAGTTGCTTGTTCAGGCTTGTTCAGAGTACAAGTGAAATTACTGCTGTATTGGTGATGTGGAGTAAACACTAGATGTCCTGCATTGTTATCAAATTGAATGATTCTAGACTTAATCCAGTCTAGTTTATCAATCCTAAAAAATCTTTCGGTTCCACAAAGTCATTATTAGAATATCATCAGGTAAAATTTGGCTGTACAAAGAAATGCATGAAGCCTAAGTGGGATTTGCTTTGCATCATTAATAAAGATGCTGCAGCTGCGCCAGTTTGAATATATTCAGCATGTTGGAAGTAGTTTATTGTTCGTGTTGTTTATGATCTGATCTGTGATAAAACTCAGTATCAGTAATCTGGATTATCTAACATTTATTCACTTTCATTTCATCTCTATGACCTCAAACCATGCAGTTTAAGACATATGAGCTGTGGAAATGTATAAAAATGATATTGAGGGAAACTATTTGAACTGAAAGTGAGTGTTGCACTTTCACAAGCTAGTGCTTGTCTGTTTACTTTTAATGAAAACCTTTGGTACTTTGGGGTACAATCAATATTCTGTTGTATTTTTGTTTACATCTTTCATGACGAAACTTTCGACTTGGTCCCTTTAACCATCATTCTCATCTCTGTGTACCATCATATAGGTGACTATGCTGGGTTTCCTGGGTGTGGCCTCCTTCGTCTTCACAGCACTTACCGCCATGACTTGAAGATTTATGCCTCTGACGAAGGCAGGGTGCAGATGACAGCTGCCGCTTTTGCCAAGGTAATTCTGTCTTTAACTATTCTGTATCTGATTTTACTTCTGAGATGTTTTGTCACATCATGGGTACAACATCTTTTCATTCACCACTTGTTCCTTTACTAGAATATAGAAAAATCTCCCTCTGAAAAACTCTTTTGTAACATACATCACTAATTGGTGTCTCTTCAGGGCTTGCTTGCTCTTGAAGGAGAGTTAACGCCAATTTTGGTCCAGATGGTCAAAAGTGCCAACATGAATGGGCTACTGGACAGTGACAGTGACTCATTGACTGACTGCCAGCAGAAGGTGAAAGCCAGACTCCATGAGATCATGCAGAAGGATCAAGATTTTGCATCAGAGAGCTACGAGAAGGTACAGGGCAACCAGAAATTTTGGAATATGACATTTCTAGATATGACTTGATGGCACAAATATGAAAAAAATTAGGTACACTTTTTTGAGATTTACTATCACTTGGTTCCAGTTGGCGCCCACAGGTAGTCATTCACTAGTGAACTCCATGAAAGTCATAGAGAATCCTGTCAAAACCTCTGACAAGGTTTACGCCCTCATCCAGAGTCTTACCACACAGATCAGAAAGAGACTAGAGGACCCTAAGTCTGCAGGTAATGTGATTCCTAGGTATTATTTATCCTACCTTTTGTGTGTGTCACACAGATGCAAGGATTATTCCTTGTAGTGAAAAGATGACATTTTGATGAATGATGATAAATCATTTTGTGCTTTTCTTTTTTCAGACTTGCAGCTTTACCACAGCGAGACATTGGAGCTGATGTTGCAGCGCTGGTCCAAACTAGAGCGAGATTTCCGCATGAAAAATGGTCGATATGACATCAGCAAGATCCCAGATATCTATGACTGTATCAAATATGATACACAGCACAACTCTACTCTTACATTGGAGGACACACTGGAGCTGTTTAGACTGTCTCGTGCCCTTGCTGATATAGTCATACCACAGGTGTTGTAAAAAATATAATTTGTAGCATCCTTGTGTTGTTTTTGTGATTGGCTATTTGCACAACATTGCATTTCAGTGTAATACGTATATTTTCTTCCCTCCTGTCAAACGTATGCATATACATTTTATTATAATATATGCAGGTTTAGAAAGTTATTCACAGGACCTTTTTATTCCCCTTTTTTAATTCTTAACAGGAGTACGGCATCAGCAAAGCTGAGAAGCTGGATATCGCTCAGGCTTATTGTGTTCCTCTGCTGAAGAAAATCCAGTTGGATCTACAGAGGACCCATGAGGACGAGGCTGTTAATAAGCTGCACCCACTGTTAGTATAGTAGCTGAAACAGAAGCACACTCACACACAAGCATGATGACATGCATTTTTGTTTATGATAGTAACTTTATGATGGTCTTTCTGATAAATGAGCTTTTGTATGATTTCCTCCTCAGATATTCCCGGGGTGTGATGTCTCCTGGTCGTCATGTACGCACACGTCTCTACTTTACCAGTGAAAGTCACGTCCACTCTCTGCTCAGCATATTCCGCTACGGAGGACTGCTTGATGTATGCTGTTATCATTATTGTGCCTACTACAGTTGTTTTTTTAGAATAAGATCAGATGTAAAATAGTTTTGCAATTGAATTTGTGTTAGCAACAGTAAGATAAAGGAAATTAAAATTATTTATAAATTCAGCAGGGTTTGTAGGCATTTTTAAAACATTGAGTGCTCGAGATTGAGATATAGTTTGAAAATACATCCATTTTGATTTGTTTACTTATTTGAAACATGTAGTGATGTCATCAGATAAGTGCCACTAATTAGACAGTTGGCTCATATTTGCTTAAAATTACACACTGGTCACTTTTTAAATATGACTCTGCTAATAAACACTTGTTAATTGATACAGAAAATATTTTTTCTTCTGCAAAATTTTATTTAATTCCTTAATGAAAACACTGGTTACTGTAAGTTACCTTTCTTCCACAAAAATGGTATACTGTGTGATTCTCCCAGGAGGAGAAGGACCAGCAGTGGAAACAAGCAATGGACTACCTGAGTGCAGTGACTGAGCTGAACTACATGACCCAGATTGTCATCATGCTTTATGAAGACAACAACAAGGTCAGCCTGCAGAGGTCTTCTCATCCTTTGTTTGATCTGTGGTAATTACTCCTGATGAATATATATATTGTTTATGTGTGTGGGATAAACAGGATCCTTCCTCAGAGGAACGCTTCCATGTTGAGCTTCATTTCAGTCCAGGAGTCAAAGGTTGTGGGGACGATGAGGAAAACATTCCCCTTGGCTTTGGTTTCCGCCCAGCCTCCTCTGAGGTGTTTCAACAAGTGTTTTTTAATTTCTTTAAAACTGTTGATGTACAATTGCACTCACAAGTTCTTTTGTCTTGAGAACTTGATATTTAATTACAAATAGTATCATTTTGTCTGCTGTGACTATTTCAGAATGAAGACAAAAAGCCAAATCAAGGCAGTCTAGAAGACTTGTCTCAGGACCAACCAGATGAGGCACTTCCTCTTTCTGACCCAATCAACATCCAAAAAAAATCTCCTATGATTCGTAACCGGAAGGGAGGCTCCATGGAGGTAAACAAGATCATAGATTATAGATCCCTGACATTTACGATGTTTGACATTGGTGAGACCCGTCGGTGACACCCATGGTCTTATGATTCTTCTCAGGTCCTCTCTGAGACGTTGCCCACCCAGTCCTCTAAAGGCAGCACGTCCCACCGTCTCTTTCCCACGTCTTCACGCCACTCTCCTGAGATCAAACCAAGCAGTGGCCTAGGTGAGCATTTAAATTTCCTTTATATATCTGTGTGTGTTTGGTTGGGAAAGTAAGGAAAAGATACGGGGGAGGGGCACTCATGTCAACAGACACTACCCTCTCATTTATTTCCAGCTGTCATCACCTCAACCCTAGCTCTGACCTCCACCTCACCCTCACGCCCTTTTCAGTGTCTCGTGCTTTTCTTTGTCTGCTCTTCCCTTTCCATCACCCCCACCCACTCTCCATTAGTCACATAGCTTCCACTCAGCTTAGCAGCAGGCAAACAGGCGCAGACCCTATGCCCCTTAGCAGCAGGCAAACAGGCGCAGACCTCAAAATATGTAGGCAAGAGGTTAGAGGCAGAGCCGTACTCATGGCCAAATACAGCCACAGTGTTGAGAGAAGCACTGATATCTTCTCTTGGTGATAAGCTGACAACATTGGACGTGTACTTTAGGTGTTACTACGTACATTACATTATTGGAGTACTGTATTTTATTTTTAATGTCTGCACAGAAATCATGCAGCCAAGAATCTTATGACGATATCAATATCTTAGCACCAGTAGCACCAAGGTCTTATTCAAACTAATTATACACAGGGTATAATGTTTTTTTTATTATTATTTAAATTGATTTTATATATTTCAAAGTTATTCTAAAAAAGGAAAATACCATATTTTAAAATATCTGCGTAAGTTAATTGCTAGTTATACATCAAAACTGTTTTGTCCTGGCTCTCACTTCGTCAATATCATGTCCCAAAAATAACTTCAGGACTAAATTAAACCAGATGACACACAGCTTTAAGTACATTTCATTGGCTATGTAACTTGTAAATACTCTCCATTAAAAAGCCCTGTGATGCTACATGTTGACATCAAGCTCTTTATTAACTTAAATGTGTTAGATTATTTAAATTGATGTATTTAGAAGTATGTAATGCAACCTGATCCTGTGGCGCTATGAACCAGCCAAGAATCACTGTAATGTCTTCCAAAAATTCAAATTTTACTGTATGTAAATGTCACAAGGCATGGATTCTCACTCAACAACCTGCTAACCTACAATTCTTACATATGCATGAATGGTCGTCTGCTAGCACAACCAGAAAGGCAGAGCTCCCTGTTTAAATCATTTATACTGTTACATGTCACATTTGTAGTTAAAAATGTCAACCATTAATGTCATTTTACCCAAAGATAGATGATTTACATTGTTCTTCTGTTACCAATAATGTCCTTAGAAAGAGGAGTAATGGTAATGTTACTTTTTGCAGGCATTTCTTTTTGTTAATTTTAATTGTCTCAGAGAGACTGTATAAAAGGACAATAAGCAAACACATCAGCACGTGTATGTGAGAACAATTAAATCAATCAAGTGTAAACGTTAACATCTATGCTGCCATTCAAAAGGAATGTACGTCTCATAAACGTAATGTCTGGAAAAACCAATTGTTTTTGTGTAACATCGTTGAAGTCCATCTAAATTCTGTAGTTATAAGTTGACACGTCCTTCAGTTTTACCAACAACACTGGCACACAGACAGGCAGCAGGTGTCATGGAGGTGCCCCCCCATCAGCTGCTTGTCATATCTTTGCTCTGTTTTTAGAACATAGTATTTAGGCCCGACTTTGAGGCCCCCTTTATTTTTAAATTTCCTTGAACAAAAGTAAAATGTGTAAGCTGGAGGCTCAGTATCCGATGATCTGACATACTGCGATAAATGCAATATTAATAAAACCTAATTTGAAGCGCAGCTGTTTTGTTTTAGCAGAGATGAGAGCTAATTCGGCTGGAGCATTTGAAGAATCTAGTTTCTATACTAGAAAGAGTTTTAACATTACTGCTGTTTTGTTACTCACCAAACATGTGTTTTGTATATTGTGTCTTTTCCAGTGATATAGCTATACAGCATAGAGAGTTAAGATGCTGTTGTGTAAATCTGATAACTGCCATATAAATAAGTGGAGGGAGTTGTTAAATATTTTTCTTTTTATCAAACTTCTTTCTTTGTATGATTATTGTGATTACTGCTGTTAAGGATTTTGACAACATTGTAAGTAAACAAAGGTGTACACACACACAATTGCCAGAACTGCCTGTAGCCACTGTTTGTTATGGCAATAACGGCATGGTGTGTAATTGAAACTAATGCTCACCCTTAACACCTTCGTCCATTTCCTCAACTCCCTGCACACCTCCTCCACCTGGCTCCTCCTCTTCCTCCTCATCCTCCTTCCCCTCACACAGGCTCGCTCTGCTCTGGCCTCTTCAGTGCCTCGGTCCTCGGCGTGTCCTGCAGTGCCCCCAACCTGCGGGACTATGTCCGCACACACCACCACCATCACCATCGAAAACCACCACTGTCCCCTGGCAGTCTGCCATGTCAGAGTGGCATGTTTGGTACGTTCACGCCACTGTCTTTTCTCCTCCACATGGCGGCTTTCTTTAAATCAAACTGTCCCTTAAGTCTTTTTGGGCTTGGAAACATTTTACTTCTTCTTTGTCGCCCTCCTTTTACTTTCAGCTTCTTTGAGTTATTTTCAAGTTTTTTTTTTGGTTTTCTTTTGGGTGGGGGCACTGTCGCTGTTTCTTGTAACAAGGATCCATCAATATATCTCTCACTTTCTTTTTCGAAACACATTTCAGAATGTTGCAACATTTAAGAGATTAACACCACTGGGTGCATGATGATGTCACAGTTTGCCAAAGAGGGATTGGCTATATGGAAAATGCCGAGCATGCAAAGTTGCATTGCATGGTGTAATGGGTTTCTTTTTCTCCTTAAAAGCATGAGCGCACACTGATTTCTTCTTCTTTTTTTTTTTGCATTTGGTTGTGCATTGTTGATTAAGAATAGATCCTCATGACCATACTAATATAAATTTTTTTTTGCATTTGGTTGTGCATTGTTGTTGCATTTAAAGTTTAAAACTTTAAAATTCTACTGTATCTTAAAATATCCACCCTCCTTCATTGTCTATATTTTATGCTGCATTTGTGACACCACTGAGTCTGTTTTCACCAGCAACCTTAATCAGATTAATTTGTAAATTTTCCCTGACCTCTTGTGGCTTATGATTATAAAAGTCTCAAGTACCTTTTCTAGTAACTTACAGTAAATGTGTGTATACGTTTGTTCCCACTTCTAGTCTTGAAAAAGTAAAAAAAATACATTTGTCCACTAGGTGTCAGTGTGGGTCAGGGCTACAATGCCAGGGGCAAACTGACACTTTGTTTTTAAAGACTACTACTTTATGCTGTTCAGTCAACATAAGAAAGAGAGTGAGGGGGACTTCAGTTGTGGTTTCAATCCAGATCTGAGCTTGAAATGCTGTACTTTCATTTGTACTATGGTTGTTTTTATAAAAACACATTTCCAGAATGATTTTCTGGTATCTAAAAAAACAAATTTCCATTTCTTTACACTGATTTAGGTCATGTGTACAGGAAACCAGATAGGAAAAACATACTCATAAGCGTTATAGGGAATTTCTAAATGTTTTCTCCTTGGTGTAGATAAAAAGTGGATCCTAACCTTAGGGCTGGCAGTCAAAGCTTTGTTGAATGTTGTTGTCATTGCCTATCCACCTCAGGTTGGATGTCAGTAGAGAAAAAGACATTTGAGAGCAAACTACATGAAGTGAAAGTAGACACATGTAAACCAACAATCAGCTTGTGGTTTAGTTGTTGGCAAAGGTTTTTAGCCCCCTTGGCTGTTGTGGCTCAGCTTGTTAAAATACTTGTGGATCACTTGACTCATTGCAGTAAAACAAAAACAAAAAACAACAACTCGCATTTGTGATTAAGAAAACACCAGCGAATATTCTCCTGACTCATCAGTTCATTTTTGTCTGTTTTTTCCCCTGCAGCTACTGTGGAGTTTCATTCTCAGACAAAATGGGCTTTTAGCTGCAAAGTCAGTACCAGCAGAGTCATTGGAGATCAGTATTCAAAACAAAAACCAAAATTAATATTTACATATTCTTAGATCATGGTTGACTTCAAGGATATTTTTTCAAAAATTAAACCTATTTTCTGTGCCATCACACACAAAAAAAGATTTTATGTTAGATCCAAAACTATATATTTTCATTATCTATAAATTTGATTATGATTCATTATTGTAATAAGTAATCTTACAGTTTGCTGTACTCCACAGAAGTAAAAAAAAAAAAAAAAAAGAAGACTGGAATCTCGGACGGTTTCCCGTCACAAACATGGCATCGATCTCCTGCATGATCATTATTAAACCACTATATTGGCACCATCAACTCCACCATCTTCAGTTGTCTTCTCCAGACAGATACAGTAGATAGACAGACATGGATAAATGGACTCTGTGTTTTCTCTCCTCTTCTTCATCTTCACTACCTTTGTCTTCTTCATCATCAACTTTTTGTTCCTCTTTTTTATTTTAACTTATACCAGCAAACAATCAGGCAGAGGGGCAGACACAGGAACCAGCAGTCCCAGTAACACCAGTTACCTCTCTTATCTCCTCAGAGCTGTTCTCTATGCCGGCAGTAAAGAGATTTTCTGTGTCGTTTGCCAGGCATCCGACTAATGGTATGTCTGAATTTATTCAAGTTCATTTCGAAACTCCTCCAGTTTTTCCTTTTCATCTTGCATGGCCTCTTTGGGGGAAGACATTTTTTATGTTTCTATTTTGGGAGTCTGACATTTGCCTGAGATAATTACAGTTTCTCCAGGATGAGAAGACAATTACACTGGTTTCTGTTTCTCCACACTGTTTGTTTTTTAGCCTGTTTTGGTTTTGACACTCGCCTCTAACATCACCTGCACTGCCTGCATTCGTTAAATTAGCTCCTGTAGTTTTGCTGTTACCTCACAGCATGGGTGTATGCACCTAATGAAAGTGCTATATAACGCCTGCCTTATGTGTATATTGTGTGCACAAATCACAGCTTTTTTTTTTTTACTTTTTGTTCATTTTGTCACTCACACATTTATTGTAATAAAATCTTGACCATAGCTGCGAAAACTAACCTGGAATACAGCTTTGAATTTGAATTGAATTTTTAAAGTAAATTCTTTGCTGTGGAAAAAGTTTTAAATAATGAAAAAGTCAATTTTGGGTCCACAAATATGAAAAAGAAAAAAACTGCATACATTTTATTTAGGCCTTGACCCAAAACTTGCAAACAAATGCTGTTGCTGTACGTTGTTAGTCATTGCTATGGACCTAATATTTATTGATTTGAAGCAAATAGTAAACATAGCTTTAAAGGTAAAGAAATCTTTGCTTAAGAATTCTTCTTTTCATTATATATCATTATTTACATATATACTGTATGTGTATATATATAGTTAGTCATAGACCAAAAGTCTTTATCACTTATGGTGAATGCTATTACTATTAACCTCTGATGTTGCTTAAGTCAACCAGTTAGCTCATCATCGTCTCCTTTCTCTCACCAACTGGTAAGTGACACTGTTCATTTTGATTGAGTATTTTCTTTTTCTCCTGACTGTTTTGCCAAGCGTAAGACTTTAATGTTCAACTGCTGGGTATGTTACAGTCCTGGGTGTCACCTCTATTCTACTCCATTTATTCCCACTTCATCCTGTTAAATCGATCTGTGTTTATAGTCTGTGAGAGGGAACACCGAAGTACTATATCAGTATAAAGTACATATATGTATGAGCATGGTATGAAGGTTAACCTGGAGAATTGTGCGAAACTGACTTCATCTACCTGTACCTTGTTAAAAAACAGCAACAGTGTTGCTATGGAAAATAGCTGTAGTGAAGTACACACCCTGTTGTTTGAAGGTCTGATAATCTTTCTGCTGTCTTTGAAAGCTGACTGAGGTTTCATACAGTATAAAACTGTAAAACTGCAGCTTTGTCTCGCTGTCTTTGTTCAGTTACTAATGCCAATCAACCAGTGTACAGTACGTGTTCTGTCTACAACCACTTAAGCACCAGGTGTTTGTTCGTCTGGCATTAGTTCCATCATAGCTTACCTTGCTGTATATACAGTATGCTGTACATTTCTTGAAGGCCTCCTGGATGTTTGATCAGAAACTCCTCATATATATGGAGCCTTTGCAACAGCTTGTTATATTTACCTGAACATTTAGTTTTCTCTCTTTGCTTCCATGTCATTTCTTGACAATTCATGCTTGGCAGAAAACGTGCTCCCCTTGATTCCTGTATGCAGATATTATTTTCATATCCTTTTCTTTTGAAGTAGGAAAATGAGACATCTATAAAATTGCCGGTGCAGGTTTTGTCATGTTTTTCTAGTACTGAGCTAATATTGAGCCGAACTATTGGGACAACCAGCGGCCTCATTGTTTACAAGGTTTTGATTTGATGAGATTCTTGTAAAGGACCATGTGAAAACAATTACAGCTGTACTGTGACTGTTTCTCCACTAGTGACTCTGTGAATCTGTCAGAGCTAAATGACACACTGCCTCTGAAACATGTAACCACTGCAGTAATTATCCACTGGGAGCCTCTTTGTTTCTTTGTTGAGCTGCGGTGGTGACTCTTTAAAAGTGGTAAACAGTTCAGTGACAGTACAGTTTGTATCTCAACTTTTAACACAACTCCATGTTAGGCTGTGTATAATAAGGATTTTTCATCAATGCTTTTAGATGTAATGTATTGTTTCGTGCTGTTTCCTCATCTAGGTAGTGAGGAAATTGGCTTAATACATATATTACATTTTAAAATTCTCTCCTTTTTGAAACTTTTTGTATTAAATTTATGTTTGAGGGTTGTCCTAAACTGAACCCTTTAACTTAACATTAAAGTGAGAAAGAACTCCACTGTAGTCAATAGTCTAAACATCTAACAACTGACAAATGATAACACTTGGTTGTCAAAGTCAGATGTCTGGTCTCACTAATAGAAAGAAATTAAACTTTGCTATGTTGCTTGTAAAACATTGTTGTGTGACCCATTTTGGCTGCTGAAATATGTTTTTGCACTGTTTATAAACTGACACAGTTTCGCCAGCACTTTTCCATGGAGAATACCATACATTTGCTGTCTTTCTTTCTGTCCTGTTTGTGCTGCAGGTTTTGAAGGCTGCTCCATGGTGCCCTCTATCTACCCACTGGAGACACTGCACAACCTGCTCTCACTGAAGCAAGTGGAAGAGTTTCTCAACAAGGTGTGTGAGAGCAGCAGCGAGGCCCATGCCAAAACCATGAAAGGTAGGTCAGGACTGTCTGATTTCTTATGAGGTACAGAAAATGACATCCCTTTAAAGAGTAAATACTTTATTTTATACTATAGATTTAATTGTGGTATTTAGGCATCAGGTTGAAATCCTTGAAAATTACCAATCACTCAGATATAATGACATTCTTGGCTGAGATGGATGTTGTTGTTGTTTTGTCTTGTGGCTGCAGCTCTCTCCAGCCTGTTTGACTCTCAGAGCCAGACGTCTCTGTACGGCCTGCAGCAGACTCTGTCCTCCTCTGAATCAGAAACATCTCTACAGCCTCCAAGTCAGCCTCTGTGGCGTGAGTGTCTTTATAGTGATATAATAATGTACAATACATTCCTCTGACATGTAGTTTTAAAGTATTTATTCTCTAACTTGGGGCTGAAAATGTTCTGAAGTCCACAATTAACCTTAAACACAATCTTGAGGACACTTTCTTTTTGGAATAAAAACACAGAATATGACTTTTACATTTGAGAATTACCCTTTTCAACCAACCTCCTCAGCAGCAATGGAAAGCTCTCATGTGTGAAGATGAGTAACTCGAAAAGACATTGCCAGCTCAGCAAAACCCTGATGGAGATAAATGGAGCACGGTCAGTGTGACCTTCATGTTGAAAGGAGCAGATTTGACCTAATAGATGTTCTGTGATCTCTGATGACCCAGTGCTTACAGATACTGAATCATGAGAGACAAGGTCACACTGTTGGCTAAAAGGCAAACGTCCTTGACCAGAGCACCTACAGTAACTAAGGCCACAGCTGATAACTCCTCTTTATTTTTTAGTATTGGTGCTTATTCATGTTGGTGTAAAACATCTGAGTTCTACATAGTTACCAGAAGAAATGAATCAGAAAACTCACATCACCATTTTTAAAAACACATTCTATTTAGCCTTTGGTATTTGTGCTTCGAGAATAATTTGAAATTGTATCCTGGTTAATTATGAGTTGAACTATGAGTTTTGTCTCACCCAATAGGCTTCTTCAGTTCTAACCAATAGCTGGGAAGTCTATACAGTACATAGATACTGTAAATACAGTATTCTCTATCTGCATGGCTTCTACATGATGTGAATCAATGGAGTGAATTTTAAATTATACTGGTGATGAGTATATGGTTGTTTACTTGTCAAATTATTAATGTGATACATTTCTTTGTTTTTTTTTTTTAGATGGCAGTGTACCCTCCAGTGCTGTATCCAGTGCAGGCCCCTCCTCCCCGGTTACAGAAAACTCTGGCATGAACTTCAGCTTCAGTGAATGAATTGGAGAATAGGTCAGTTTGTCTTTTCCTGTTACACTTTCAGGATCTTTTGCCTTGGGTGTTACAAAAAGTCAGACTGTAATTAAAAACACCTTTAATTGTACATTGGTTCCTGTGGAGCAGCTGGATGATGCAACACCAGCTCTGCTCCCGACAGAGAAGCTTCAGAGGACTTTCCTAAGTTTGTAAAACCCACATCCACAGAAGCTGTGCCTTCAATATAGTTGCCTTTAAAATCCAAAACCCAAATCTGTTTTCATTTGAACCTTCAAGCTGTCACATATTCACAGTTGAGATTTTATCAAGTAACTGTGTCCTATTTTCTACTTCTGACTGTTGCATTACAGCTACACAATCTCAGTCAACTGTAATCTAGACAGGGAATGAAGCTGAGCCTGAAATGTCAGATAAAAAAAAATCCAGGTATGACAAATGTTTTCGATTGTTAAGACTTGAATGTGTTCTTCAAAGTAAAGATGGCACACAGGCATGGACCAGGTATCACTGATTAACATACTGGAATACAGGGGGTGTTAGACACACTAACTCTGACAGTTTCTGCTGGTCCTGAAGCTGAAAACCTGCTGTGTAAGGCTTTAGCACAGGGTTATGACTGGAAAAGGTCGATGTATTTTTCTCAAAATAGCGTTTCACATTTTCATCCCAGTTTGAAAAGATAACTCTGCTTCCTGGACCTTTTTCATGGACCATTTTAAAAATCCAACTGCTGCGTAGCTGGTGTAACATTCAATTACATTTACTGCCTCGTGACGTAGGTGTGTTTTTCTGGAAACAACAGAATTATAGGAGTTGTATTCCTAAATGGGGCTGTAGATGTCCATACAAGTTTTTACTACACTGCTGTGTTGTGACAGGTGGACCTGGTCTGTACTGACCACTGGTTCTAGAACTAAAATGACTCCTAGTGTAAACCAGGGTAAACATAAATGTACTGACCTGCCTGGACCTGCTGAGACACAACAAATGTCTGTATATTTTTGATGCCATTGAGAAATCTTTAACTTTGAATAGTATTAATAACTTTTTAAGTCCATGTGTTTCAATGTAGTAAATTTTACTTGAGTATTTATGTGATTATTTAAAGTGTTATTTAATGCCAACCAAAGACATTTGTGTTTTCTGTGACACGTTCGGTCACTGTAGAACAAAGGCCATATAAATGTGTTTAAGTGATAATTAAAAAAAAAGTTAAAAACAAAAATGAGAATAGTGTGTGTGTGATTCTGGTACAACTACCACGTGTGTTAAGCTGTGGGTGTGTACCTACATTAAAATATCATAGGGAGCATTTCTGCAATTCTGACCTTTAGCCTCTTAGTGGATGGTCAACAGGTCAGGTGACCACACTTACCCATTGGTAGGATGTTGAATTCATCTGGGTCAATCCTCTTCTCTGAATCTCTCTCTAAATGGGTTTAAGAGTTCTGATGACTCACGCCTCCTCTTATTGGTCCTATTTGTTGCCATGGTTGCACCTCCAGATGTAATAGACTCCTTCTGATCATCAGAAGACAGATATGCTGAATCACTGTAGGCCAAATAGCTGATGTCATCCATTTTGTCAGGGTGACCTTTCAGGCTTTGTTTACTACAGTTTTCACAAAACACAATTCATTATCTGTCTGTGTCTATCTGTGTATCTGCAAGTCTCTCTCTCTCTCTTTAAAGGCTTTAAGTCAAACTTCATTTCAGAAAAAAAGTACTTTTTTGTTACGTCAACTTTTGAT
>NC_024312.1:5087188-5089574 GCF_000523025.1 Cynoglossus semilaevis | reverse complement strand
ACCTCTAAGTGACCTAAAAAAAATTTTAAATTTTTTATGGAAAAAATTTTTTTTTTTTTAATTTTCTGAAAACATTTTTTTTTAGAAAAAAATTTTTTTTTTAAAAAAAAAATTTTTTTTTCAAAAAATTTTCTGAAAACATTTTTTTTTAAAAATTTTTTTTTTTTTTTATTTTTCTGAAACCTTTTTTTTTAAAAAAAAAATTTTTTTCAAAAAAAAATTTTTTCCCAAAAAAAAAAAAATTTTTTGTAAAAAAAAAAATTTTTTTTTTTTTGGGAAATTTTTTTTTTTTTTGGGAAAAAATTTTTTTTTGAAAAAAATTTTTTTTTCAAAAAATTTTCTGAAAACATTTTTTTTTAGAAAAAAACTTTTTTCTCTAAAAATTTTCTAAAAAAAGATTTTTTCAGAATTTCTTTTTTCAGAAAATGTTTAGAATTTTTTTTTTTTCTGTGGCACATTGGCCCAGAGCCAATGTCTCTGTCATTGGTGTGGAACCCCAGGGTTAACCTCCTGGGCAAGTTCAAATTTCGGTTAGGGCGGTTGGTACCTTCCTGTGGACTATGAATGTTTCAAAAATCACCCAAAACATGCCTTATTATCAAGGACTCAAGCTTCTGTTGTCATTGCAACACATGTTAGACATGCGATGAACGAAATTAGTTTGCCTGGTCCCGGATCAAGTATAGGTGACACAGGGGAAGAGTTCGGCATAGTGCAGCGAAGAAGAGAAAGTGATCTTGGACCAAGACCAGGACCAGGACCAGGACCAAGACCAAGACCAAGACCAAGACCAAGACCAAGACCAAGAAAAACATTTTTTTCAAAACATTTTCTAAAAAAAAATTTTTTAGAAAGATTTTTTTTTCAAAAAATTTTCTGAAAAAAATTCTTTTCCTAAACATTTTCTGAAAAAAAAAAAAAAATTAATTATTTTTCAAAAAAATTTCTGAAAGAAGAACAAAAAAAAAATTTGGCGTAAAAAAGTTGGCGTACCAAAAAAGTCTATTTTTTCTGACATTTAACCACAAAAAATTGAAGTATTTTAAGGCAAATGAGTGCATTTTTAGTCATTTTTGAGAAACTTTTATTTTCGGAGATTTGTTCAGGAACTTATTGGTATATTGCTTATTGCTTCATTAAAATTAAAATGTCTTTTTCTCGTGTTTTTAATCTCACTTTTTTATGTTTTTTTTATTTTTTACATCTGACCTTTCTGTGATTTTACAAAAATGTTAAACCGTCACTACTTACAATGTAAAACGAGTTTCAGAACAGATCATCAACAAAAATAATATATTTATTTCAAAATACATATATAAGAAAATATTAATTTTTATTAAGAAGTGTCTTTAACCTCTCCCAATATTTCTGCAAAAAATAACTGTACAAAAACCAGGGATTGTGGAAAAAAGTCATTTTGTGAGTTTGTTATGAAACGTGGATTTCTTCCTGCTCCGACTCTGAGAGCTCTGACTCATTGTGATGGAGCTGTACACTGGTGCTGAGGTGATGGGGGCGGGGCTGGGTGTGGGTGAAGGCAGAGCTTACATCAGTGAGGTCGGGGTGTGGGTTTGTTCTGGTGGGCAGTGTCTGCTCACGGGAGCCCCCTGTTGACAGCAGCTCTCGTTCTTTGCAGTTTCTCCACTTCATCCTGCGGTTCTGGAACCAGATCTTCACCTGCACAGGAAACAGGAAGTTGTCACACAACCTGACAGTTGTTTTTTCTCTGACATTTAAATCCTGACGGGAGAGAAATCCATAAAGTTCTACAGGTTCTAGGTGTCGTGGTCTCATGGTCACCTGCGAGTCTTTCAAGTCTAGTTTTCCCGCCAACTTCTTCCTCTCTGGTTTACTGATGTATTTTTGTTTCTGGAACATTCTCTCCAGAGCCTTCCTCTGGAGGTCGGAGAAAACTGCACGCCGCAGCATTCCTCTGCGGGGTTTCCCTCTTGGAGCCAGGGGCCATGAAAATGTTCCTGGGACGGGAACGATTGAGGAGGAGGAGGAGGAGGAGGAGAAGGAGGAGGAGGAGGCTGGAGGAGTCGTTACTGTGTTTGGAGAGATTTTTTTTTATTTTCCTCATCATCAACATTTTTTGATGCTGTTTTACTTGTTATTAAAGTTTGGTCTTTAATTTTTCAATTCTTTTTTTTTCATTGTTTATTGTTAAAGTTTGGTCTTTAATTTTTCAATTTTATTTGTTTTCATTGTTTATTGTGTTTTTTTTTTTTTTTGGTTTTTTTTTTGGTGATCATTTTTACACCCTGATTTCATTTCCCCCGTTTTTTAAACCAAGTTTGAAACAAACTTGGTTTATTAGACATCTTTCTCTTTTTTCTAAAATGAATGATGACTTTAGTTTTCTAATGATTCAATTAAACTTTCA
>NC_024312.1:5061476-5087173 GCF_000523025.1 Cynoglossus semilaevis | reverse complement strand
TCATGTACTTCCTGTTTTCAGACTCACCAGTAAAATAAGTGGCTGTGATGAAGGGCTGCAGGTCTGAGGCGTCGAAGAACGAAGGAAGGAAGGATTTGGTCTGAAGAGTTTGGACTGAAAGAGAAAAAAAAACAATGAATATTTTTTATTATTGCTTTTTGTTCTGGCCAAATAACTTTTTATACTAAGTAAAATTCAGATTTCCTCGAAATATATTGCGTGGTTTCACGTTAAAATATACTCTGTCTTTAGGGAGTAAATACGACTCAGTCAAAAATACAAAAACAAAATTGTATTTTTTTGTTTGTTTGTTTCTTTGTCCATCGTCGTTAGAATATTTTTTTTATTAATGTCAAAATCAAAGTTAGTTTTTCTCACCGCTGCTTCGTGTGGACGGAGCTAGAATGGCGTTGACGCCGAACTTGAGTCCAGAATTCGGGCTGGTTCTGTGCGGTGATCCGGAGCTGCTGCTCGGAGCTGCAGCCCGGACACAGGCCACGGGCAGCGGGCGAAGAGGCATCGAGTCTGGCCCGGGAATCGTGGAGGTCAGGGTCCGGTGGAGGGCGCTGGCCGGGCGGCTGAGCGCCAGACCATGCTCCACTCAGAGAGCGGGACGACGGAGGAGAGAAGGCCGACGGAGGAGGCAGGAAGGACGGGTAAAGAGGAGTCGAGAGGCCGCTGCAGCGGAACATGACGGAAGATCCGGGACTGAAGGAGGAACAGAGTCACAGCAAATAAATGTAGAGTCAGTGAACACCCGGAGAGGGTGAGAGAGGGTGAGTGTCAGCGGCGAGAGTTTTTCAATCTATTATATCAGGGGCTCAGACGGAGAGCAGTGATTGGTCAACAGTTGTACAGCCTGTGATTGGTCCAAACTCACAGACACTGAAGAAAAGTAACTTAAAAACAGTGAGTGAAAAAAAAATTATAGTAAAGATCCTGAAGTCACAGCCAGCTGTTCCACTACTGTCCTCAGGTAGGCGCTGTCACAAACACTGTTGAACCATGTGGCTCAATCAGGGTTTTGTTTTTTTTTTTTTAGCTCTGACCTGCTCTATTCAAACATAAGGTCCCTGACAAGTCCCTGTTTAGCATTAGCATGTTACATTAGCATTACATCTCTGGCAGATGTTAGCCTTCCCTGGTCCTGGTCCTGGTCCTGGTCCTGGTCCTGGTCCAGCCTAATAAACTAAGTGCAGATCATCTGAACCAATCAGATCAGAGCAGCAGACGTGTCTCTGGAGGACCTGGACCACACACACACACACACACACACACACAGTGTAAATCTGTCAACTCTCAGTAAAGACACGTTTCCTTTCTGTTTCAATCTGTTCATCACTGTGACAGAAGGAGGAGGAGGAGGAGGAGGAGGAGGCTCAAAGTCAGAGTCATTGTCTGAAGCATCGTCGTCTGAATGAACACTAACGAGAGACCAAACTCAAGTGTTGGTGTAGAAGATTGAAAACCTTTGAGATGGAGGAGGAGGAGAAGGTAGAGGAGAAGGGGGGGTGAGGAGGAGGAAGACGCAGAATGGGAGGTGAGGAGGAGGAGGTTTTTAAAGTTCTGTCAGGGACGAGAAGATTCTGGATACGACTTTCACTGCAAATTATTTTTATTATTTAAATATGTGCAGGTCCACTGCTGCCTCCTGTGGCCAGTTTGTGCCACTAGCGTCTTAACACCAGAACAACACTTGTGACCTCACCAGGAGGCAGACGTTGTCTCCCTCCCCTCGATGACGTCTCTTATTTTCTGAGCGTCCGACTGCAGACCAGGTGAGTCCGGAAAAATCTTAAGAGCTGCTTCATAATCCTGAAGACCTTTGGGGAGGGGGGGGGGTGAGGCAGAGGGAGGGATGATTAAGTTTAACCTACTATTGACTGAAACAATAACAAATGTTGTACTTGTCCAGCAGGGGGCAGTCATGTAACAATTTGATAAAACTCTTTTTCTATTCTGTAGTATGTTACAGTGACTGATAGGTTAGGTTAGGGGTGTGTGTGTGTGTGTGTGTGTCAGACCTTCCACGTAGAGCTCCAGCTCACAGAAAGCCGCTCCTCTGTGAACATGAGCTCTGGCTCTGGACGCTGCATTGGAGGGAACAGCAGGTGTTGACAAGTCCAGGGCCTGAGGGAAACACACACACACACACATGTTGTTGTTCAGTTGGTCCACACGGAGGCAGTGTTGCTCCGCAGAAGTTACAGCACTGTTCCACTGCATTTGTAAAATTTGACGTTTTATTTATTTGATAGTTTTGGCGCGCTAACATGCTAACACTCTTACTCTTCCCCAACATTAGCCATAGAAAAAAATCACTGGTTAAAATCTAAATCAAATTAAAAATTTACCTCAGTGACACAAACGGACCACAGAGGGCAGCAGTGGACCAGCGTTTCCTAAAATCACTGACTTTTTCAATGGACTCATTTCTCATTTTTAACACATAGTGATCGCTGATCCTCTGGTGCTGATCTGAAGGTAATCCAGACTAATCCAGGCCTCAACTACAGTCACACCGACAGAACCCCCCCAACGAAGACCAGGACGACAACAACAACAGTTAGGACTAAGACTAGGATAGTCCCTGAAGGTCTTAGTCTCAGACCAACAGTTAGGACTAAGACTAGGATAGTTCCTGAAGGTCTTAGGCACTTGTTCAGAGACCGGGTCCAGACCTGAGACGAGTCCTGGACTGCCTGGTGCAGGTTCCTGAGCTTCAGGTGACTGGCTGCTCTGTTGGACCAAACTGAGAGCAGGTTCTGGTTGAGCCTGAGGGCCAGACTGTAGGCGTTGACCGCACTCTGGTAGTCACCTGACCTGAAGTAGCAGCTGTAGGAGGGTCAGAGGTCAGGCCTTCAGTGACGACATGGACCAGTAAAACCAGATCAGAAGATCGATGGTTTGCACTCACTCTCCCTTGTCCTTCAGCCACTCTGGGTTCTTCTCGTTCTCACTCAGTTCCTGCAGATCTTCAGCACCTGAGCTGCGAGAACGTCGAGCCTCGGCCTGGTTCTTTAACCACTGTCGTTTGAGAAAAAGACAGTAATGTAGTTTAAAGTACTGACAGATGCATTAGCACCCCCTGCTGCTTAAGCCAAAAAAAAGCATTCTGTGTTAAAACAAAGCCGGATGAAGAACCAATTCTAGAAATCTTCTCCATGAAGGACTGACCTCCTCCTCCTCCTGGACCCTGGATTCTCTGAGGGCCGTTGGGAAAACTCGAGGCGTGAACGTGACCTGAATGTTTCCTGAGGTTCTCGGAGGAGTTCGCTTCTGTTCCGTTTTTTTCTTGCAGGTTCTCACTTCAACAAAACAGAAAACTTGTGTTTTACACACAGCTCTACAAGTTAGCTAATGCTAGGCTAACATAACAGGACATCCACTGACCTGGCTGCTTGATGTTTTCACTGTTTGTTTTTCCTTTTTTCTTCAGGTCTTCTTCTTCTTCGTTGGTGTTTGTTTTTTCGCAGATCTCCTGCCACGCCTCCAGCTCTGCCGTGGTCTTCTGACGCTCCGCCTCCTTCATCTTCTGGATGTTGTCTCTTACATCCTGTTCCAGCTGAAAAAAAGGGTGTTTGAGTTAATCTGGTTAAGGCGAGCAGAGGGTGGCGCTGTTGTATTTACCTTCATCATGGTCTCCAGTAAGTACTTCTTCTCTGCCTGCTGTTTCTCAGCTTTAGATCTGGACTGTGATGAAAGTTTCTGTTGGTGTTTCAGCAGAACTTCTTCCCTCAGCTGCTGCTTGGTTTCTTTATCGCCTAAAAAAACAGAAACACAAACAGAAAAGTGTTTGTTCGCAATCATTGATTACTTTTTAGAAAAAAGACTGACCTCACGGGAAACTGAAGAGTGTTAAAGAGTAACTCTCACTCACCAAAGTCCATAGAGAAAAACAACAACTTTAGCTCAGAGGAACAGCGACTGTTGATCCACTACTGACTCCATCATTAAGTTTCACGAGTGTTGTTTTTTTGACCGTATCAACAGAAATGTTTTGTTCAATTTTAACTTAGTAACATAAAAAGACCACATGAGGCAACATTGTACAAGCAGCTACTGTGTTTATGTGAGCAAAAAACCTGCTAAAACCTGCCTCAGAATATTAACAAAAGAGCCAACTGAAGATATGAAAACCTGCCTCAGAATATTAACAAAAGTTAACAAATAAATATTAACAAAAATTAAACAAAGTCGGCCTTTGTTCTGAGCTAAAATCAATGATTTTCTCTATGGACTTTGGTGCAGGAGAGTGAATAATTAGACATTTTTTGTTAGAGTCTGTCTGATTGTTAAGTTAAAATATTTTCTGTAAATTATTTGCATTAATAATCAAAGTTAATAAATTTTTAAATGTAATTCAATGTTTCTCTTGACGTTGTCAAACGTTGTCAGTCGTCCGTCAGTCTGGACATTTACGTGGCGCTCTTACATGACATCATCAGCTGCTCCCAGGTTTCTCTGGATGTTTTCATTAAAGTAAAGACAGCGACTCCGTTTCCGATCTTGGCTGAGCTTCGGTTTTCGTCCACGGGTCGATACAGAAACGCCTCGAAGAGGAACGGAGGGAAATGCACCTGAGCAGCAGGAAACAGAAGGATGAGAAAGAAAAATCAGACGCTTTTGTACTGCAGCCCACAGTGATGTGACCCACAGTGATGTGACCCACACAGTGATGTGGCCCGCGGTGATGTGGCCCACAGTGATGTGGCCCACAGTGCTCCTGTATCCACACTTGTACAAAGACAGACTGAAGAAAAGTGGAATAAATAAAACCGTTTCTTTTTTCAGAGTTTTTTTTTTCTACTTTTGTTTAAAAGCCTTCTAATGACGTCATTACCTTTAGGTATCGGTCGGTGGAGATTATGTCGACCTTACAGGCTCGTGCCCCCTTAAGAGGCACGTGCACGCGCACCGCGTCCTCGGTCTGCGTCCACGTGAAGTCTGTAACGATCACCGGCATGTTAGCGCACGAACACGACTGAAGGTGAAACGAAAACTCAAAAAAAAAAAAAAAAAAAAATACCGACGGGTTTGAACTGGAAAAACGAACAACGAAGAAGAGTAAATGGAAGTGTGTGTGTGTTCGTCGGCGGCGAGTGGCGTCTGGTTACTACGGTAACCAAACAGAGAGAGAGAGGGAGAGAGAGAGTCTTCAGCTAGTAGTAAGCGGGGGCGGTGGGAGATACAGTCAATATATATCAATATACAGCGTCAGTCTCCAAATGTTCAATATAATGTCATATATATTTACATATATAACTATAGATTTATCCAATTAAAAATGAGAAAGTCTAATGTTTCTGATGGGAGTTCTATTTTTCTTTTCTTCTTGTTTGTAAATTATGATTATATTAAGAATAAAAAATAATCACCGCCGGTGGAACAGTAAAGTTCTGATACAGGAGACAATCCCAGTCAACACCTCAGTTATCAAGTGACAGTACAGTAAATACTCCAATCAGCTCCATCAGTGAAGTGTTCCGGGTCTTTCCTTTGACCCATCAAATCAAAGTCAGCGTTGTTATCAGCAGGCGGTGATACCACTGTACTGAACCACTGTCTTTGTTCTTCCTCATCGCCACTGAGAGGAAATATCTGCTGCTTCATAAAACTGCTCCGAGATCAATCTTTAACTCTGCTCCGTAACTATCAGTTCTCTGCTTTTAACGCAGCTGACTCAGCAGTTTCCATCGGCGCCAACACAGCGAAGAGAAGACTTTATGTTCATCATCCCACAGTTTTGGCCTTGTTTTTTTGACCTGGAACTCCAGGGTCACAAGGATATCAAGGTTCAGCGATAAAAAGTCATAAAAAAAATTAAACGAAGAGCGATAACCTGGAAATGAAACTCTGCCATCACATTACTTTATTTGGGTTCAAACTCAGTTCTTTTAGATTCAGTTGTTGTTGTTCAACTCAAAACAAGCTCAAAACAAGCTTCAAAAGTTCAGTATAATGTCTGTAATTGTTTGGGCTGTAAGAAAATATCCATACACTGAAATACTGCGAAATATTTGCGATATTTCATTTCCTGATCCCATATCAGTCTCCTCCATCAGTTATTGATGTTTTATATATCGTCATAATATATCGTCATAACTATAGTATCGCAAAATATATTGAATGTCAAAAATGATGGAAAAAAGACAGAGAGATGAAATATAAACTAACCAACAAAAACTAAACTAAATGACAATAAAAACCAACGGAAAAAACAACGGAAACGGCTGGTTGACTTTTGTTTTCTCCGAATGTGAGAGTGTTGCCCGTGCTAATCAAACTCTAATCTTACTGTTAATGACTGACATGGGCGTTGATGGGAGGGAGAACACTGAACCACAGCTGCAGATAAAAGCTGCTCCTGAACACAGACCCGTCCTCCAACACAGACGACAGAGCGACAGACTGACCGACCGTCGTGATGGGTAAAGGCTTCTACATCAGCAAAGGGGTCGGCATTGTCGGGGTGATCCTCGGAGCCGGCGCCGTAGCGACCATCATCGCTCTGTCTGTGGTTTACTCACAAGAAAAGGCCAAAAACAACGAGGTGAAACCCACAGAACCTGGAACCACCACCAATCCCACCGCCACCGCCACCACACCAACGCCATCCAACGAAACCTGGGACCAGTATCGACTCCCCAAGACCTTGGAACCGATTCACTACGATGTAACTCTTAGGCCACACCTGAAACGAGACCCTGTGAATGGTCTTTACATCTTCACAGGTAAGATGTCCTGGACCAGGTGACTGTTGAAGAACCCTGCTCTGAAGAACCAAATCATCGTATTTAGTCATGGGGGAAAAAAAGAAATCTGAATACATCCCATAATCTCTAATATCTTTATGAAGTGTTGACATAATTATCTTACTGTCAGACAAACCTTTGTGTTTATGAGTTTGTAAAACCACTCCCTCTCACCACCAGAGAAATTCAATGATTTTAGCTCACATAGACAGAGTATTTCTTGATCCGCTGCTGCCTCGTGTGGTCAGTTTGTGTCTTATAGGTAAATCTAAAAAGAAAAATTTCTCAAAATGAAGTCACAAAACAAGACATTTGACCTCAGTGATGGAGACCAAGAAAATCACAGCTATTCTCTATCAAAATTGGTATTTTACCTTTTCTTTAAATATTTTTGTGGTGATAAAAAAAACAAGAGACGAAAAACCCAACCAACTCCATCACTGGACTATCAATAGACGTCCTTTGTGTTGTTGGCTCAGCATTGGCCTCAAGAAAGTCGTCTGATGTGTCTGTGGAAGAATAGTTACTGTAGCTTAGCATTAGCATTTCAGAGAGTAGTCGGAGAAAAAACGGAAACAAGAACTTCCTTCTCCGAGACACACGGGGAACAAAGTCTGAATCCCTGTTATCAGCCATGATTTTACAAAGAAACAGTATCTCTCAGGATGACTGTAACAGCAGAGGGCGCTCAAACTCGACCAACACTGACCATGGGTCGGTACCATGTACAAAAACACTTTAAAGCCGTCACTCTGAGTCAAATGAATCGCTGTTGAAACGGATCTGTTTTCATCCGAACTCAGGCGAGTCCACCTTCCACTTCAAGTGTGTCGAGGACACGGACCTGATCCTGATCCACTCCAACAAGCTGAACTACACCACGCAGGCCAATGGGCACACAGCAACGCTCACCTCCGTCAGTGGTGCGGAGGCACCGCAGATCAAGAACAGCTTCCTCTGGGACGTGACTCAGTACCTGGTCCTGCAGCTGAACGGTAAACTGACCAAGGACAGTGAGTACAAGTTGTACACCAAGTTCCATGGAGAGCTGGCTGACGACCTGGGCGGTTTCTACAGGAGCGAGTACAAGGAAGGTAACGAGACAAAGTAAGTCTGTACTCTGAGCTGCAGCTGCAATGAACTTAGATCATACAGGCAAATGTTCATGAATGTTCATGTTTGTTTACAGCGCCTCCTAATGTTTTAATTCTCTTTAAACTTAGGTCTAAAGTTGTTCAATTATCAGGTCGGAGCAAAGAATTTGAAAACCAGAACATTTTTAGCAGTTTTTAGGCCTACATTATTGGCACAACATTGCCCCCTACTGATGACCATGTAGATAACTCTAATTGTAAAATTAGTGCAGCACCAATGATAAGGTTCGCCGCCATCTTGGTTTTCAGATAAAGCATTGTATAAGATGGGGAATAAATTTGAAGCTCTGAGTTTTTTCCAAGGGAGTGGTAAAAATTATTAAAAATAAAAAAAAATAGGCGGAAAACAACAGAATAAATTCAGAAAAATCTAAAGTTTTTTTTCTCTACGTCTTCTAGGATAGTTGCCACGACTCAGATGCAGCCGACAGACGCCAGGAAAGCTTTTCCCTGTTTGGACGAACCTGCGATGAAATCCTACTTTAACATAAGTCTGATCCACGACTATGGAATGGTAGCGCTGTCCAACGGTGCCGAGAGAGGTCAGCTGAACAATTCAAACAAAAAATGGTGTTCTGAAGAAACATGTTATCACTATACGTAAAAGTTATCAACGTTAGCACAAGACATGTTAGCTGAAAACTGACAAAACTGAAGAGCTAAAAGTCGTTTGAGAACGATAGAGCAAACAGTTTCATATGATAGGAGTGAAAGTTTGTGTCTTCCCACGTTTTGATTTAGCACCTGAATGTCTCTTATCTGACGTAGGGACCTGATGTCTTGGTTTAATATAGTTTCACAACCAATGTTTTTAGGCACATTTGCAGGTCACAAACCACTGACAACGGAATAAAGCACCAGCTGAATTTTGTGACCGTGGACGACGTAAAACCATGAACTTTCCAGTAACATTCTCTTTATCTTCTTCTTCTCTTCTCCAGAATCAGTTAACATCACCATCGATGGTGAGAAACTGGTGAAGACGTCATTTGAAATGACAGAGAAAATGTCCACGTACCTCCTGGCCTTCGTCGTCTGTGATTTCGGCTACATCGAGAGTACCAGCGACAAAACTCTGGTTATTGTTTTTTTACTTCACTACTTTGTTCCTTTCACTCTGTCTCATGACTGTGTGTCATGAGTACTGCGTTGTGTACAACAACAACAACAACAACAAATAGTACAAGAACACCAGTCCAAAGGAACCCACCAAACTTATCCTGTTCTTTTTCATCTTTTTCCAGATCCGTATTTTTGCTCGGAAGTCGGCCATCAACGCTGGGCAAGGAGCTTACGCTCTCAACAAAACTGGACCCATCCTCAAGTTCTTTGAGAAGTACTATAACTCCAGCTACCCTCTGCCCAAATCTGGTAAACCTACAACCAGGATGATCATGAGTCTTTAACCTTGACCAGGTCCAGGTTTTAATGAACCCACTTCTGGACTGATTCTAATTCCAGACCAGATCGCTCTGCCGGACTTTAACGCCGGGGCCATGGAGAACTGGGGTCTGATCACCTACAGAGAGACGGCGCTGCTCTACGACGAGAGATTTTCATCCAACTCCAACAAGGAGAGGATCGCGACCATCATCGCTCACGAACTGGCCCACATGGTCTGAATTCTAACAGCAGAGAAATTCACTTGGGATGTCCGATATGAACTTTTTATCGATATCCGATATGCTTATATTGTCAAAACACTAAATTTCCGATTCCGATCTTGACCAATACTAATATATATGCAGCTGTTTGGGTTAAAGACAGACACAATAATTCACTCTCACTTCAAAACAATTTTTAGGTCACATTATTTGGTGAAACCCAGGTATTGTGTTTTCATTATCACAGGAAAAAAACGAAATTGATTCTTACAGAGATATCGGTTAACCGTTATTATCGGACATCCCTAAACTTCACCTTCAAAATCAGATCATTCCAACTCCTAACGTCAACACATCTGGGACATGTGAAAGAGTCAACTGGGATGGACGATTAGAGATTAGGATTAGAGAATACAATCAGAAATTAGGACCAGGATTACAGATTAAGGTTACTGATGAAGACCAGAAAACAAGATTAGATTAGACGAGAGATTTTGAGATAAGGATTATATGAATGAATTGTAGATTAGGATTAGAGATAAGGACTGCAGATTGGAATTATTGTTTCAAATGTGAGATTAAGATTAGAGATATTGATTCAGAATTCTTAATAGAAATATATCTATGTGTGTATAGATAGATGTGGACAAGAGAACAGCGACATAGCTACGACGTAACGTTCTCTGTGTCTCTGTCGTGTGAAGTGGTTTGGAAACCTGGTGACCCTGAGGTGGTGGAACGACCTTTGGCTGAATGAAGGTTTTGCGTCTTACGTGGAATACCTGGGAGGAGACAACGCCGAACCGGACTGGGGCGTGGTAAGAGCTGTTCTCTGATTGGCCGTACTCTGGAGATGGCGGTGACTGGTTTGATGACGTGGTCTGAATCTTCTCCTGACAGAAAGACTTGATCGTCCTCAGTGACGTCCACAGAGTGTTCGCCGTGGACGCGCTGGCCTCGTCTCACCCTCTGTCCTCTAAGGAAGAAGACATTCAGAAACCAGAACAGATCAGCGAGTTGTTTGATGCTATCTCATACAGCAAGGTGGCGCCACTCTCTCATATATACGTATATACATACATATACATACACACATGTATAAAAATATAAAAAACAAAATATATAATATATATACATGTATATACATATAAAATATATTTAGAAAATATATATTTTATATGTATATATAAATATATATTGAGCTGCTATATCCATAACCCTTTGTCGATGACATCCTCATTTACTTGGTTATAACAGACTCCATTTTACATTTGATTGAACATTAAAATATAGTTTTCATTTTTTTCTCTCTATTTTAATTTAAATATTTGTCATATTTCTTTTGTCCACAGGGGGCGTCTGTTCTGAGAATGCTGTCAGATTTTCTGACTGAAGAAATCTTCACCATGGGACTCAGGGTGAGAACCAGGTTCAGATCCTGCACTAAAAACACATACTGTACAAATAGCACTTGGTACTGTTCCCAGTTCCTGCAGTCAGAACTGTTACCGAGTTCATTTGAGTCGTTTTTACGTTTTTGGACAGTAAAACACACACAGTTCCAGGAACCATCAGAAGTTCCTGCTTTCAGATGTTCACTGGAATCTGGTACTGACCCTGACAGATTAAAGAACTTGTCTTTCTTCCATGTTTTTTCAGACCTACCTGAAGGAGTTTGCCTTTGGGAACGCCGTCTACACAGACCTGTGGAGACATCTGCAGATGGTTGGTGCTCCTCTACAGAAGATCCCAGTCTGATGATCCATGTCTGAAGGCCAATGTCTGAACATCTCATGGTACTGTTTGTGCTTTTCCTTGCACAGGCAGTGAATCAGACTGGAACTGTTCTGCCTGACACTCTGGAGAACATCATGAACACCTGGGTTCTGCAGATGGGTTTTCCTGTGGTCACCATTAACACCACCACCGGTGAAGTCCGTCAGCAACACTTCCTCCTGGACCCAGACTCCAACGTCACCACCCCGTCCGACTATAAGTAAGAATGTGGACTTTCTGGTTAAACAGGGAACTCGTTCAGTTCTACAGGACCAGTCCAGTCCAGATCCATTATGGACCGGAGAGGATATGTCAAAGTGTTGATAATAATCCCAGGAATTCCAGGATAATAATCCAAACTGTCATTCTCTTATAGTCCCATGTTGTCTCCTGTTCTGTTAGACCTCAGCTAGCTTCCATTGAATCCTAAAAACTTTGGCGCTTAATCTGTACTTTAACATTTTTCACAGTTATGAATGGATCGTTCCAATGAAGTGGCAGAAGAAGGAAGCTGTGCAGCCAACGTTTTGGTTGACGAAGAAATCAAGTAAAGTAATCTGATTTTTTCTGAAGAGATTGACTTTTGGTAGAAAATTAGAAAAGTCCGCAGAGAAAATGAGCAAGTCGGTCAATTCAGCTGCTGGTCCACTGCTGCCTCTTGTGGTCAGTTTGTCTCCGTGCAGTAAATCGTCGTTGAGACTTTCAGTTGAGAAGATGATTTGAACTCCATGAATATGAATGAAGATTAATTGAGAAACCTATTGTACATTTTTCTCTTTTCCACAGATAGCACTGAAATAATGAAGGTGACTGGATCTGACTGGGTTCTGGCCAACATTAATGTGACGGGCTACTACAGGGTCAACTATGACGACGGTAACTGGGACCGACTGCTCAATCAGCTAGCAACAGATCACAGGGTAAGAGCTGCTGGTCGGGTTCAGCTCCACCTTGGTAACTTCTCTGAAATGTGACATGATCGTCGTTCTTTTCCTTCAAGATTATTCCAGTCATCAACAGAGCTCAGCTGGTGGACGACGCCTTCAACCTGGCCAGGTACGTCCGGACACGTGGTCCAACCTTGGCTTCTCCTCATGTAGAAGAAAAACATTGGCTGAAACTAGAGTTCTTGGACTGAAGTTAAGAAAACAGCAGATTCAGATTTCTAACTACTTTCCTAAAACCTGAGCAGTCAGTCCGGTCCAGTCTGGTCCGGTCCAGTCTGGTCCAGTCCAGTCTGGTCTGGTCCAGTCTGGTCTACAGTCACAGGATCGAAACCCATCGTCTCCCAGTTTACCAGGAAAACTCGCTAACCATTAATCAGGGAAGTATCACCACAGATGGAGAACTGATAGTGTTTTTTATCCATATTCAAGTTGTATTGTCGCTAAGAGGATTTTATGACCCAAACACCAAAGTCCACAGAACACAGAACAATCAGCTCATAAAAACAAAGTTCTTTACAGGAATGTGTTCAGATCTTTATCTCACCGTCAGAGTTTAACAGCACGCTAAAAAATCGCTCTGCCATTCGACCAAACTAACTCCACTGCTGCCCCCTTTGGTCTGTTTGTGTTAGTGGAACTGGAAGAGAACGGAGGCAGTGGTAGACTCAGACTCCAACACCAACTCGGACTCAGACTTGGACTCGGACTTGGACTACTGTTCTTGGCAGCAGAAATCACTGCTTTTTCTATGGACTTCTGAATGGGAAAGTGACTGCAGGTGTTTGTTTTGTTTTTTGTTTTTTTATGACTATCCACAGAGCAAAGATCATCCCAACGGTCTGGGCCCTCAAAACCACCACGTACCTGAACAAGGAGCTGGAGTACATGCCCTGGGCATCTGCCCTCAACAACCTAGACTTCTTCTCACTCATGTTTGACCGCTCCGAGGTCTATGGACCCATGCAGGTCTGGACTTAGCGGTAGCCTAAAGAAACTGAAACGACAGGTCTACTGTAAACATGACTCTCCTGACCTTTGAACTCTGTGGTTTCAGGACTACCTGAGGAAACAGGTCACACCACTGTTCTATCACTTCAAGAATATAACGGGGAACTGGACCAATGTTCCAAAAGGACACATGGACCAGTAAGTCCAGAACCAGGAGTCTGGTCTAAGATGATCCTGCAGGACTGCAGAGTCTGAACCCAGACATTAGACCAGAAGGTTCCAGATTCTGAACTCCTGAAGGACATGTGACCCCAGTGCCTCCTCCAACCATCTCTGTGCACCTCCTGTTTCCTCTTTCTCCCTCTCCTCTCACCTTCTCACCTCTCTGCTCCTCCTCTCCCAGGTACAACCAGGTGAATGCCATCAGTCTCTCATGTAAAACTGGTCTTGAAGAATGTCAGGATCTGGTCAAGTCCTGGTTCCAGCAGTGGATGACCACCGGCAATAACTCGTGAGTCAATTTGACATCACTTCCTGTCTGGACAGGACTTTTTATTTTTTTATCATTAAGATTTTTCCACAATAAAAATCTGTTTGCATTTCCAGCATACACCCAAATCTGCGCTCTACCGTCTACTGCAACGCCATTGCAGCAGGTGGAGCTAAAGAGTGGGAGTTTGCCTGGTTAGAGTTTAAGAACTCAACCATTGCCAGCGAAGCAGAGAAACTGCGATCTGCTCTGAGTTGCACCAAACAGCCTTGGCTACTGAACAGGTTAGCGACACTTACTAGCGCACACATTCTGCGTTAATATGTTAGCGAACCGCAACATTACAAATCCGACTTTTTCTAACGTCCACCCTCAGGTACCTGGAGTACACTCTGGACCCAAACAGTATCCGAAAACAGGACGCCACCTCCACCATCGTCTATATCGCCAACAACGTGGTGGGTCAACCTCTGGCCTGGGACTTTGTGAGAGACCGTTGGTACTACATTTTCACAGAGTAAGTCCGGTTTAATGATGTCACTTCCTGACGTCAGTTAAAATTAGATTTTATTCCCACCTTTGAAACTGATGTTAAAAATATTACAGCTATTGTCTAACAAAGATTAAACTATTCAGGTGTCAATGGGTTTTTGTTGGCCCTGGTGGTGAACTTGTATATTGCACCTACCAAATGATGAACACTGTCCCAGTGTTTCCTGAACAAATCCTGTAAATATTGTGAATTTACATTTACAAATTTTAAATATATTTAAATGAATTAATGCTAAAAACATTACTAATGATTAATGTATTTAAAATTTTTATCTAATACTTTGAATTAAAGTATTAGTTTGGGTTTTCCATTCTACTCTGTCTGAGCACAAAGTTTATGTAAGGTTTTTCATTTGCTGGAGGTTCAAAAAATACTTTTGTTGTGGCAAAAAAAGGGCATTGAACCTTGATGTTCAATACCCCCCCCCTCCTCCCTCTGCTCCTGATTGAGATTTAACACCGTGTCATAAAGAGACAGATTTATGAACTCTGCTGACACGTCGTTAAACTTAACAAGTTCTGCTTCATCAATTCAAGTCAATAAAAAAACAGATTTACAGCCGTGTTACCGTCAGACCCAACTTTTACAGACTGTTTACACTGGACGTTATAAATATTAACCATGATCTTTGTGACTAAGAGGCCGAGATCATGAGAAAAGGTTTTACAGCTGTCAAAATCAACTCTGACCCAGATGTATTTAAAGATGAATGCGAAGAAGGTGGCGCCATCTGTCAGTAAAAAAAACCCTGCTCTGGTTTCTACCCTCACAGATACGGTGGAGGCTCCTTCTCCTTCTCCAACCTCATCAACGGCATCACCAAACGCTTCTCCACTGAGTTTGAGCTCAAAGAGGTCAGAGGATTTCTCCTTTATCTTTACAGCTCTGATTTATCATCAACCAGTTTCTCTACTGTTAGATTATGGTCTTAGATTATAATGTTATAATCTATTGTTCAACAAAAAATCAATCAAGGGGCGGGGCTTCAGAAAAGGTGGGATAAACTAGATATTTTAGTCTGGAAGACTCGCTTCATCTAAACACTTCCCACACCAAACCTCATAGAAAAAATCAGTGATTTTAGCTCATGGAGACACAGCAGCTGCCGATTGCCTCCTGCCTCCATCACTGAGTTCAACTTTGTGCATATTCACCTCAGTGATACAAACTGACCACAAGAGGCAGCAGTGGACCAACAACTACTGTGTCCCTGAGAGCTAAAATCACTGATTTTTTTTTAAGGAATTTGGTGGTGCTAATACTTTAGTTCATTCCATCAGACATAGAAGTGAACGTTTAGATTTTTACTGTTCTTCTTCTGTGGTTCCAGCTGAGGCAGTTCAAAGAGGATAACTCAGATGAGGGTTTCGGTTCCGGAACTCTAGCCGTGGATCAGTCCATTGAAAGAACCATTGCTAACATGAAGTGGATCGCAGAGAATGAGGAGAATGTTCTGGAGTGGTTCAGGGCTGAAACTAAGGCGTGAAGAAACTGTGAACCAGACCTATATTTATGTGATTTTTTAAAATACTGACCCCTGCTGGAGCAAGAGAAGAAAGAGCGAATAGTCGTAGATGGATTTTTTTATAAAAGATGGAAGGATAGCAGGGGAATGATGCCTTTTGTTATTGTTTTTTTACTTTTCTAAATCAAGGTTTGAATTGTAATAACGTCATTCACTGAGGCTGTGATTGTGATAAAAAGTCAGTGTCAGGTTATTGATTATGGTCTTTTAAAAACCATTTGTTTATAAACACAAAGAATTGATAAGAATAATAATTTATAATGAAAATGAAGTATATTTTTTAAAATGTTATGTCTTGTATTTATCACAAACACCAGATTCTATTCTTGTAAATCCAAGTAATTATTGTTGTTATTATTATTAAATTTTAAAGTTGAGTTTGTCAAAGATTTTGCTGCTTCTTATTGATCCGTTTATTTTATTAATTCTTGTTGTTTTTGAAGTGTGGCCGTTTGAGTCGCTGTCATTATGTCATTAAGGGACTATTCTGTGAGCGCCCCCTGCTTGTTGAATAGGCTAAAACTAGGCTAAAACACCCAAAAGATCAAAAGTTTAGAGTACAAAAATAACCACCGTCTCCCACACTAAATCTCATAGAGAAAATCTGTGATTTTAGCTCAGCAGACGTTGATCGACTGCTGCTTCCAGCACTCAGTTCAAATGTGTGATTTGGTAATGTACCTTAGTGACACAAACTGACCACTGGAGGCAGTAGTGGACCAGCAGCTCCTGTTAGCTGGGGAAAAATAAACAGAGAATAACACTGTAATATAATGAGAAAAAAAAGCAGTAGCACCACTAGCAGTAGTACTAGCAGTAGTACTAGCAGTAGTACTAGCAGTAGTAACAGTAGTCCTGTCCAGTTCCCGGACCATCTCAAACAAAGACCTTACTGTTTGTACGACAGATAACAGATTCACCATCACGTGTCTGACAACAGTGACCTGCGAACTTCACTATCAGCTGTTATCAACACACATGAGTTACTGCTGTGGACAACTATTACGTATGTGTGTGTGTGTGTGTGTGCGCACGCACGCTGTCAAGGTTGAAAGTGTAGCTAAAGCTCACACACCGACCCGTCTCCTCTCAGTCCTCGCTCTGATCAACATGAGCTCAGGGAAACGTTGCCTAATAAGTAAATTCTGTGGCGTGCTAATTGTTCTGGCCATGGTTTCTGTGGTGACCATCGTCACGTTGTGGACTATTGCCCTGACAGGAGGTGAAGGTGACGATGGAGTTGACATCACAGCTCCTTGGGACAGGTAATTAAAGACAGACCAGAGTCCAAGGAGAAAGTGAGTGATTTTAGTTCACAGGGACACAGCGGCTGCTGGTGCACTGCTGCCCCATGTGGGCAGTTTGTTTGTTTGTGTGTGAGTTACCTTTGACCAAATGACAAATGACACATATGAACTCAGCGATGGAGGCAGCAGTGGATCAACGTCTGCTCTGTCTCTGTGAGCTAAAATTTCTGGGGTTTTTTCTATGAGGTTTTGAATTGGAAAGTTAGTGGTTCAAAATCACAGTTCATTTATAAAATATACATCAGTATTTGTACGTATATATAACGATTACGGTTTTGTGTGTTAGGTTTCGTCTTCCATTGTCGTTAGTTCCGCATGGCTATGACATCACACTGTGGCCTCGTCTGAGCCCTGACCCAGGCAGCGCCCTCTACTTGTTTACAGGTAAGACCAGCACATTCCAGAAGCGATCAATAGATCACAAGTCACATGATATTTGTGTTTCCCAGATTGTGTTTTCCCAGATTAATAATCTGTGTGTGTGTGTGTGTGTGACCAGGGAGGTCAAGTGTGGAGTTTGAGTGTGTGACAGAAACAGACCTGATCCTGATTCACTCCAACAAACTCAACTACAGTGAGGAGCGGAGTCACATGATCACTGCTGCAGGTACACACACACACACACACACACAGTACCACACACTGTTGGTTCCTCCACTCATTCTGAGGTTTAAAAGTTCTAAAAAACAAAACACGACTCCACCTTAAGTCCCATCACAACTCTTCAGTTCAACTTTCTCACTGTTTTCTCATGTCTTCTGCGTTCTGTCCAGGTGGTGGTGCTGCGCCTGGTATAAAGTCCTGGTGGCTCTACTCTAAGACTCAGTACCTGGTCATTGAACTGGAGGGTAAACTGAGAAAAGGACATCGGTACCAGCTCCACTCTGAGTTCTCTGGAGAACTGGCTGACGACCTCGCTGGTTTTTACAGGAGTGAATATGTCGAGGGCGGAGTCAGGAAGTAAGGCTCCTCCCCCTCTCCTCTGTGCCTGGCTGCTCTGATTCCCTGGAGTTTAAGTTCAAACTAGCTGGTTAACTCTAACTCTGACTCTGACTCTCCGTCAGGATTGTCGCCACCTCTCAGATGCACCCCACCCACGCCAGGAAAACCTTCCCGTGTTTCGACGAGCCGGCGATGAAAGCTGTTTTTAACATCACCGTCCTTCACCCTCCTGGAACCGTGGCTCTGTCCAACGGCGAGGAGACGGGTCAGTGAAGGCAGCACGGACAAAAATGGGACTCAAACAGTCACCAAAAAACATTCGACAAAATTTAACAATTGAACAAATGATTTTCTGATCTAATCTGATCTGATCTGTTGTTTTTTTAAATCTAACTTTCAGACATTGTAAACCGCACAATCAATGGAGAAACTGTGACACAGACAAAGTTTGAACAAACCAAAGTAATGTCAACATACCTGTTGGCCATCATTGTCTGTGACTTTGCTAACATCAGCGCCACCCAGGGGCACACACTGGTAAAACACAGACAAATATATCGACTATTTTTTTTAAATTTCTATTCTGACAGAATGGTGAAATCTGAGGTTTTGTTTTTATGCCTTCAGATTCGAATCTGGGCTCGAAGGACAGCCATCCAACTGGGTCAAGGAGACTACGCCCTCCGGGTGACCGGGCCGGTACTGCAGTTCTTTCAGTCCTACTACAACATCTCATATCCACTCAGTAAATCAGGTCGGTCACGTCTGAATTCATCTGATCTGAGAATGTCACAAAGTAAAGATAATTGAACCCACCACTTTTTGTCAAACACACACACACACACACACACACTGTTGGTCCACAGATCAAATCGCTCTGCCCGACTTCTACTTCGGTGCCATGGAGAACTGGGGTTTGGTGACGTACAGAGAAGCGAACCTTCTCTACGACCCGCTGACGTCGTCGTCGGGGAACAAAGAGACCACAGCGACCATCATCGCTCACGAACTCGCTCACATGGTTGGTGTTCTGATTGTTTCACTGTCCACAACGACTCATCATCATGTCACTAATCAGAGCTCGTGAGCTCCCTCACCTGGTTACATTATTCTATACTTGAAGGTAGATGGTCCTACTGATAGTACAGATTTAACTCACTAACAGATGATGTTTGATTGATTGATCGTTTAACTACCCAACTCGACTGTAGTTAACCAGGGTACAGACTCTAACCCAGTCCTGGATCTGCTCTGACCCGGTCATGTTTTGCCCAGTGGTTTGGTAACCTGGTGACTCTGCGCTGGTGGAACGAGGTTTGGTTGAACGAGGGTTTCGCCACCTACGTGTCGTACCTGGGAGCAGACCACGCTGAGCCAACGTGGAACGTGGTGAGAATCCGATGCTACGGAAAAACCGGCACACAGGGAAAACAAATTGGTACTAACCGTGTTTCCTGTTTCCGACAGAAAGACCTGATCGTTCTGGAAGACGTCCACAGATCGTTTGCAATCGATGCCCTGACGTCGTCTCACCCTCTGTCCTCCAAGGAAGATGACATCGTCCTCCCCGAGCAAATTATGCAGCAGTTTGATGCTATCTCTTACAGCAAGGTACACCCTTGTCCACCTGGGGGCAGCATATGTTGAAACACGTCAGTACTGAATGACAATGATTTATCCTTTACCAAAAGTCCAAAGAGGAAATCAGTGATTTTAGCTCCCAGAGACACAGACGGTTGTTGGTTTGAACCTCAGTCAGATGAACTGTCTCTGTTTTCCAGGGTGCAGCCGTTCTGAGGATGTTGTCGGACTTTCTCTCCGAATCAGTTTTTGTTCAAGGACTGAGTGTAAGGTTACAATGATTAAGTGACTGATACTAACCTGACGTTTGTCTTTAACAAGTCTTTGTCCCTGTGTTCTGGTGTTTCAGACTTATCTGAGTCACTTTGCCGAAAGTAACACGGAAGGAACCGATCTGTGGAACCACCTGGAAATGGTATGAAAAAGAAGAAGATGTTTTAGAATCCTGACTTCATTTCCTATTTATTGTTTGCAATCTGTCCTGAAGTAAAGTATTTTGTTGTTGTTGCTAAAACTTTTAGATTTAATTTAGCCTTCATGCCTGCTTTAGCTCATTTGAATATATTATGGCTAACTGTTAGCACAATAATCTGTGTTGGTGAAACATTTGTGTAGACAATTGTTTGAATGTTTATTTCTCAATCATCACAAAAATCTCTGATGTTTCTGTCAACAGGCGGTGAAAGCCAACAACATGTCACTTCCTCTTCCTGTTGATGACATCATGAAGCCCTGGGTCCTGCAGATGGGCTTCCCTGTGGTTACCATAGATACCAGCACAGGAAACGTGTCACAGATGTACTTCCTGCTGGATCCAGAGTCCAACGTCACAGTCCAGTCTCCATACAAGTACAGGACAGAGTTCTACTAGCATTTAGCCACTAGGGGGCAGTCCAGGTGCATCTTAACATTAGAACCTTTTTTTTCCTTAATTTGTGATTATTGTTTTTGCTCCTCCTCGTCCTGATGCCCCTCCCACTTCAGGTACGAGTGGCTGATTCCTGTCAGATGGATGAAGTCAGGTGACGTTAAGAGCGACATCTGGTGGCTGCTGAAGAAAAATGGTGTGTGTTAACTGAGGTTTATTGCTGTTGGGATGATACTGTCCTCCGTGAGCTACTGCTAAATTAGCTAAAAGTTTAGCACTAAAAATATATTTCATGTACTTGTACAAACAAGTACATGAAGTACAAACAAAAAAAATAGTGAAAAATGATGATGTTATGACCATGAGTTCCTGTTCGTCAGTTGTGAACCTGGAGATGAGGAGTGGTGGATTGTGGGTACTGGCAAACGTTAACGTGACTGGATATTTCCGTGTAAACTACGACCTGGGAAACTGGGAGAGACTGCTGAGCCAGCTTCACTCCCAGCATAAGGTGAAAAGTTTGGTTTTTATTGTTTACGTCTTGATAAAACACTCAGTGTTTTGTTTATTTAAACGCTATAATTACGTGATAAATGACGCTGTGTCTTAAAAACCTGCAGGTGATTCCAGTGTTGAACCGAGCTCAGTTGATTGACGACGCTTTCAATCTGGCCAGGTGCGAATTCTCTAACCCTCCACAACATGTTTTTTTTTTCAACACCGTAAAATATATAATATATTTATATAATATCATATTGGTCACTGTTATGTCAAGAAAAGTAAACAAAGGACCGGGTGAACTGTAGCAAGCTAGCCTGACATGATTCAACGTTAGCTAATTAACGGCTGTAACAACAAGGAGCGATATGTTTGAAAAAAGCTAACATTTCGCTAAAAGTAAAGCTAAAAGTTTACGTCGTAGCTTTATCTTGAAGTTTATTAAGAAATGAAGGTTAGTTAATATCTATTTAAATTCTAGCTAAAACAATTTAAATGTAGACAAAGTCAAAAGTTTTATAAATATAATTGTTGCAAACTTGACAAAAGGAAACTCTCTTCAGAAAGTAGCCAAAGCTATGAACAGCAAAAACAGCAATTATTATTAATAATTAATAATTAATTATTTTGATCAAACTTGGTGTTTACCTGAGTTTTCCTTGTTTTTATTTATCGTAGGGCTGAGATGATCTCCACCAGCCTGGCTCTCAGGACCACCGTCTACCTGCAGGGGGAGACAGAGTACATTCCCTGGCAGTCGGCTCTAAATAACCTGTACTATTATTACCTGATGTTGGACCGCACAGAAGTGTATCAACCAATGCAGGTACAACAACAACAACAACAACCATGACGACAACCCGCAAAGGGAGCAAAAAAAGAAAGGCTAGCTTAGTTAAAGCTTAGCAAAAGAAACTGTGGAAAGCAGTTGAAGTTGCCTAAATGTTCCTTTAAAACAGTCTTAGGTTAGACAAAGCTAATGAAAGTTTGAAGAACAAAATAGTTAGCCAATAGCTACAAGTACAGTCAAATATAGAAAAAAATGTAGATTAAAAACTCACCAGTGATTGTCCAGCAGGGGTGCTGTAGGCACATAATTAGACAGGTGATAAAATGTGGTGCAGATAAACATGTCGCTACAGGCAATCGTTTAGTCAAGTGTGTTTGATTGTTCCAGAACTACATGAAGAAGCTGGTGACTCCACTTTTCTTCTACTTTGAGAAGATGACGTCAAACTGGACCGAGGTTCCTGAGACACTTACTGACCAGTGATGCAGGTAGAACCTGGAACTGATGTGGAACTGATGTGAACCAGAGTCAGAAATCATCTGAGATAAAACTCCTAGTTCACTGTACTTCACTGAGGCTGTAGAAGTGGTTTAACTCCTGATTCTGGTCCAGTGTGAACGCGGCCGCAGAGAAACAGTTCATTTTTGTCCATTTTTTGTTTGGCATCTGATGCCGTGTGTGTTTGTGTTTTTCTGTTTTTTAAGGTACAACCAGGTGAACGCTCTGCAGGTGGCCTGTAGGAGTGCTGTGTCCGAGTGTCAGCAGCTGACCACCACCTGGTTCAACCAGTGGATGGAGAATCCTCACAGTAATCCGTGAGTGGGCAGTAATCCAGATTACACACCCGTTCACACTGGACTCAAACTGAAGTGACTCCAGATTCACTGCTGTGAATTTGATTCATGTAACTTCAGATCTAACTCGTAATCTGGATTATAATCTCACCTGTTTCCTCTCAGGATTGGACCTAATCTACGGACGGTGGTGTACTGCAGTGTGGTGGAGGGCGGGGGTGACACGGAGTGGGACTACGTCTGGTCACAGTTTAAAAACGCCACGTTGGCGAGCGAAGCAGCAAAACTGATGTCAGCGTTGGCCTGCTCCGCCCACCCACACCTGCTGCAGAGGTACGTATCCCTCCGCCGTCATGGATCACGTGTTGGGGTGGGGGGGGTGGGCGGAGCCTGCGTGTCGTTGACGTGACGATGTGTTTGGTTCCAGACTGCTCTCCTACACTTTAGATCCTGAGAGGATCCGTAAACAGGACGCGTCGTCCGTCATCACGTCTGTGGCTAAAAACAGAGCGGGACAGAGTTTGGCCTGGAACTTTGTCAGAGAGAACTGGAACTATATGTTCACACAGTGAGTGTTGACCTGTTCAGACCCGTTCAGACTTGGTGAGCACAGACTCAGATGTCGTCTCCTCAGATACGGCGTCGGCTCCTTCTCCTTCTCCTCCATCATCACCGGCGTCACCAGGAGGTTTTCTACTGAGGCAGAACTTCAACAGGTGAGGCTCTGTCACCGATCGAACACCCGATCCACACGTCAGTCCGTCAATCGGTCGTTCTGAACTGTTTTCCCATCATCCTTTTTGGCAGCTGAAGGACTTCATCCAAGAGCACAGTCACATCGGCTTTGGCTCCGCCTCCCTGGCCGTGGAGCAGGCGCTGGAGACGACCATCGCCAACATCAAGTGGCTGGAGACGAACAAGAACGAGGTTCTGGAGTGGTTCAGCAACCAGACTGGTCCCTTGTCCACCGTTAGTCCCAATCCAGTGTGAGTCCTGGTCTGTCATGAATTCACTGTGAGATTTTAGTCAGGTTTTAGCTAACGTAGCTATCTTAGCTCAGTAGATAAAAACAGAATTAAAAAAAAAAATTACATTTAGAAAAACCAAATTATAAACATTGATTATTTGTAGGGATGTCCGATATTATCAGCCCGATATTAGCATAATCATGTAATATTTGTAAGAATCGTTATTGGTTTTTTCCTCCGATAATGAAAACCAGAAAACAATGATTGGGTTTCGCCAAATCATGTCTGACCTAGAAATAGTTTTGAGGAAAATTGCTGTATATGAAAGCCACTAGATGGCAGCATTGCAGCTCGTTTTTATTAATCTATTTTAATAATCAGGGGATTGTATGTAGAATGCTGGTGCCAGCAACTCGTACAGTGGTTTGAACAGATAAATAAATAAATATTACCAGGCCTATATTGGTATCGGAATCAGAAATTAAGTGTTTGGACAATATCAGCATATCGGCAAAACGTAACATCGGACATCCCTAATTATTATGTTTAGCTTAAGACTTTCTTTATGTTTACCTTTTATACCGATGATGATGTTGAACATGTTCATTTCTAAATGAAGATCAACAAAAATTTGAATGCGTTTTTTTAATGATAGCCACTGAACAGCAAAATCAGAACAAACTTTTTGTTCAGTTTTGTCAAAGACACAAAAACAAACCAATTTTTTAACTTTTTTAAAAAGTTAACAAAAATTTACTAACCAAAAAATTTAACACGAGTTTTAATAAACGTTGATACCTCATTTCCACAGAACTTTCCTGCATGAATATGTCGATGAATTCTTCCCCCTAGTGTTCCCGGAGCCAAAGTACATTTCTTTTCAAATGAGAGGGAAAACAAAAAAAAAATTTTTACATTTTTAATACAAACACATCAAGATAAAAATTAAGGAACAAACAGGACTCAAAGAAACGTGAATGTAGAACAGAGAACATTAACCTAAACTGTTAACTTGACGTTCATGCACTAAAATACAGCAGTTCTAAGTTCTACTAATATTATCTATTATTTTTTTTTATCAAATTAATGAATTTCCTGTGGAAACGAGGTGTCGTTAATAAACAAACACCAGGAAATAACGTTGTTGAACGAATGGTGACGGACCTGAGGCGGTGATGCTAATGTGCCTCAGTTTGTTAGTGTGATCCAGCAAAGCCTTAAATAAACCGTGGTAGTAAACCAAAACAAAAATCATGCTCCACCTACTGGCAGTCACTAGAATTGCAGTTGTAATTTGTTATATTCAGCTGTTTGTTTTTCCTGTCGTTGAACTTCCTGTGTAATTTTCAATCGTTTTTGTACAAATGGAGCATTTCCTTGACCTGTTAGCACATGCTAAACCAAGTGAGAACACCAATGAAACTGCATCTCAATGAGCAAATAAAATCACGTTAACATAATGCTAACAATACAACTAGGAGCTAGTTCTTATTTTTCTTTTCTGTACGTTGCTCCTCACAGAACTCTTTAAACACTGTCTGTTCAAAAAAAATGTTTTTCAATTTAGTATTTTATTCTTAATTTGAAATGTATGTAGCTCACTGCATCCAAATGTCAAACTGGGAAATGGGCCACGTCCCTGAAAAGACCACAAATTAAATTAGCATTAAAAAAAAAGACCCAGTTCCTGTCATGTCTTTTTTTACCTAGCCACCAAGCTGTCCGTCTACTTTCAGACAAGTTTCTGCTGAAACTCCATCAGACCCCAGAGTGAACGGTCAACAGCCGTGGACTGACCCACGTGTGCAGGAGACGTCATCGTGGATCAGGTCACGGTCAGTGTTTGTGTTTCAGTCTGAAAGTCGTTCTCCCGCCTTCATCAATCACTTTGACAACAAACATCCAGGGCCACTTTCTGGACCCCCCCCCCTCCCCAAAAAGCACAGACCTCAGGGGGACAGAAGGCCACTGAAGCCAGGTTTCCTGTCACCGCCCCACATCTGGGGCGGTGACAACTGTCCGAGCGTCAGGGCGTGTTATCAGGAGAGCTAGCTTCAGTGGGCGTCCCTCCCCCAGAGGTTTAAACTTCTGGGGGTGAATCCCGTAGAGCAGGGGTGCCCAAACTGTTCCACGAAGGGCCGCTGCGGCTGCAGGTTTCTGTTCCAACCAAGCAGTAGCACACCTGAGTTGACAGGTT
>NC_024312.1:5055827-5061102 GCF_000523025.1 Cynoglossus semilaevis | reverse complement strand
TGGTTCCCCCCCTCCCCCACGAGGCTTCTTCAGTTCAGCCTCTTGGATGAGAGGTGAAACATCTTCAAGAAACCACTCTCTCCAGTTGACCTCCATGTCACTATCTTTGGATACGATGACTGAGAACCTACACAGACAGTGTGAACGTAGCTTTGGTTTCTGTTTCCTGAAAGATTAAAAAAAATGTCTGATTGAAATGAAGGAACTTCCTGTCGTCAGTGACGAGCAGCAAAAATTACATCAACAGGTGACTTCGTGTTGTTTACGTCATAATTCTACGAAAATAAATGCCAGAGTCTTTAGTCGATGACACTCAGCATCCACACCCTCGACCCCCCCGCTCCTGCAACGAGCTGAAAAATAATAAAATGGTGAATATGAAAAAATAATTTGTCGACTAATTTTCTGTATCTTACAGAACTGAATAAAGTCAGTTTTCACTCAACGTCCTCCGATCGTTAAAGTGCGATCTTTTCCAGGTGGCGTCACGGTCGTCACTGCAGGATTTTCTCCCGTGTGTCCGGAAGCTTCAGCGCTAACAGGCCGCCACCTGTCAAGGCGGTGAAGGAGAGGAGGACGGGGACAGCTTTGGTCACGCCCACGAAGCTGGAGAAGATGGAGCTGCCGAGGATGGCGGCCAGTTTACACAGAGCGTTCAACACGCCGAACGCCGTCGCCCTGAGAAACAGGAAGTCACAGGTTAGCTTAGGCTAAGTAGCATTAGCCTGAGTTGTTTATTTACAAGAGTTCAAAAAGTAGATCATTGTACTGTACAGTACCAGGAACGTTTACTTTCTGCTCAGAAGAAGACTGCTGACTCAGTTATCCACCATCAAGTCCTCGTACTCTTGGGACCGTTTAGTTCCATTGAAACCAGAAACTCTGGGAATGTGATGGAACTATTTTTTTTAAATTTCTACTGGACTTTCACCACAGTGAAAACCCTGAAAGAGGTTCCTTGACAATGGTTCCTGGCACTCAGTAGAGTTTGGTACTGTACAGTAAAGAGACACGGCTAAACACGTACCTTTTCGAGGCAGGATAGAGTTCCACCGTCACCACCTCGATACCGTTCCAAGCTGCTGCGCTGATGCCACAGAACAGACACTGCAGAACGATGATTGCTGATTGGCTGAAGCTGAGGAACAGGAAGAAGCTACAGCCTGCTGAAATCAGCATGGCGCCCCCTGCAGGGATCAAATGTCAGTCACAGTAACAGTGAGTCCAGAAAGTTCTGTCAGTCCAGGACCAGGTCTGGTTCTGGACCGACTAAACATTCAGACCGAAGGAAGAACTAAGAACTTCGTACCGATTATCCTGACTCTGCCGAGCTTTTCCATGAAGAGCGCTGAGATGATGTTTCCTGGAAGAACAGCCAGACTTCCCAGGAAACTGACCAGGTAGATGAGAACGTCGTTCTCCTCGCTGCTGTCCAGGTGGCAGCCATGTTTGTTGTGCTCCCAGCTGCTGTTCTCCGTCCTGCAGTTGATGAGCCGAGGACCCCACAGGTCTGCAACCAACCAGCAGCAAACATGACTCAGCAGATGTCACAAATTCACCAAACATGACTCAGCAGCAAATGCGACGTCCAGATTAACAGGACGCATCAGAGGTTGTAAAACAGGGGGAGCCCGGACCTCTTACGTGACGTTTTTGCGGCCACAGTGGTCAGTGATTGGTCCAGGTTTGTTCTGTGAACTGACCTGTGTTGTAGAAGAGGGTGGAGCGAATGGTACAGTTTTCAAAGACGGTGTCTATGGAACTGATGTCCTCAAAGAGACAGTCTTCAAACAGAGAGTCTTCAAACTTCACCGACTTCATCTCTATGCCGACGAACCTGCAGACAGACCACAGACCACTCAGGCTAACGTTAGTCCAGGTCTGAAGTGTGTGTGTGTGTGTGTGTGTGTGTGTGTGAGACTCACTTGTCGTTGACGTACTCTCCTTCTCTGTGGATCTGATTTTCCAGCGTGAAGTTGAAGTGAAAGTTTTCCACTCGTTCTCTATAAAAAACCTGAAACATAAACCAAAGCAGCCATTAAAATAAAAATGAAATAAATTAGGAGATAATATATAAAATGTAATCTTCAGGTCAAACCATAACGACCAGGTGACCTGGTGACCTGTACCATGTGTCTGAGCTCACCTTCACCTTGGACTGGTATTCTTCGTACTGAAGATGTTTGATCATGTCAGGAAACCACACAGACAGCCCATAGTAACTGCACACACACACACACACACACAGTATCAAGTCCATTTGTACACATTGTATTTTTACAGTCTTATTTTTCTAATGACAGAATGACTTTCTTTTCTTCTTTTTACCACTGGGGGGCGCCACAGCACCCTCACCTGCCACAGATTCTAAATTTCTCATCAACCAAATCATCGTCAACAGAACGTGTTCTGACAGAATTTGACAATTATAAAACATTTTTATGATAAAAAATAAGATTCCATTTTCCGCTTGGACGTTGACGTGGGTTTACGTTCTTACCTGAAGGCCATGGAGAACCAGATGACGGCCATGAAGAGAGTGGAGAGTCGGAGTTCCACAGAGAACAGAGAGACCACGTTCTTCAGCACCTGAGACCAAACACACACACACACACACTATTAAAGTCACACACAGAGGGGCGGGGCTAGTCTACAGAGGGGCGGGGCTTGTGTGGGTGCGGCCCTCACCAGTCTGCAGAGCGTCACAGAGCGGACGGCCCAGCGTTGAACGGCTGTTCCCGTAGAACTCTGGATCTCGATTAACTCGTCCTCTGCGGTTTTCGGAGCTTTGATGTGAGTCACCTTCAGAAACACGGACAAAGACGGACGTTGTGTCTAAGAACAGTCACGATCTTCGCTAACAGATGCAGTAGCTAGCGGCCCGAGAAGAATCAAGATGCCTTTTTTTGTCACACGTAAAAGTACAAGTACGTGAGCAAGACAGCGCCACAGAGTGTCGAGTGGAAAAATGGAGCTGTGTTGAACAACTACAACTACAGTACCAGTGCTGACCAACAGGGGGTGGTATGTATACTCACAGTAAAGACCTTCTCTGGTTGACCTTTAGCCCTCCAGTTGGTGTCGTGGACCTGCTTCAGTATCATCCAGGCCTCGTCGTGTTTGGCAGTCTACACACACACACACACACACACACACTTACTGTTAGCTTTTTACATCTACCTGAGCTAAATGTGAAGATGCTACTTATATTTATTCCCAACACTGAGTGTCATTATACATCTTACCTCCAGGAGGAAGCGAGGACTTTCGGGCATGAAGGTAAGTCCGATCAGAGACGTGACGGCAGGAAGAGCAGCAACCAGGATGAAGACCCTCCAACTGTGGAACTGGATCTCAGATCCCATACTGAAGCCCCAGCCTGGGTCCACACGTGTTGACGTGTTATCATCAGCATATTGTTTGACTTAGAGTCCAGACAAAAGTCAACCTCCTGAAGAGTTCTTACCGTATCTGGGAATGATGCCCCAGGCTGTGAAGGAGGCGTAGATGCCGCCGATCATCCAGAACATACACAGCCACGACAGATGTTCTCCTCGTTTGTCCATCTGAAGGAACTCCGAAAAGTACGTGTACACGATCGGTACCGTGCCACCGATCCTGAGAACAAGAAGCAGGAACAGTTGTTTTTTTCAGTTTCCATTTTGGAAGTGAAGAAACAAATGTAAGGTTTTATTTGCGTTCTTTACCCGATTCCCGAGAGCAGCCTGAAGAACAGGAAGAAGCCGTAGCTCTGAGCAAACGAGGACAGAAAGGCGAAGACGCAGTTAAAGGCTAACGCCACTATCAAGCAGCGACGGCGGCCGACTTTATCAGCGAGCCCCCCCCACAGGAAGGCTCCCAGCATCATACTGAGGAACACGGTCAGACCTGCGGGGACAAAGAAGAACCAAGTCTCTTGAGAACGCATTCTTCCAAACCAGCTCCACCTACTGGTCACATCTGATTATTAATCACAGTGAAGCCCCCACTGGTCATTTCCACAGCAAAGTGGGCGTGGCCTGAGGCCTGGTCAATAGCCTGGGACAGAGTGAGTCATTTTGACTTTTGATAGCCTGGGACAGAGTGAGTCATTTTGTTGACTTTTTTCTATTTAATTATTTTTGTTGCTAATGTTTGTTGCTAATCTACGATCTCTCATTAATTGATTTGACATCCTAATCTGTCTCCTAATCTAAAGTGACCAATAGCAGAATCTAACAGTTCAACTGAAGACTCCAGACGCTGAGTCACTGTGACTGAAATGCACTTGTGCTGAGTCATGATTGTGCTTCTCCGGCCTTAACCTGACGTGACCTGAGGCGGTGTCAGGCCCTGCCAACGCTACACTGCAGTGGACAGATGGAGGCGCCGCAGGGGGAGGAGTTAAATACAATTGAATGCACTCTCTCTCTCTCTCTCTCTCACACACACACGCACGTGCACGCAGACTTGAAGTGTGACACAGGTAATGACGTTGGTCCAATATGAAACTTAATCTCCATCAATGAGCTGCTGAATTATGACAAGGTCAAAACCTGGAGCTGAGACCAGAGTGAGATCTGCTGAGTCACCAACACAGGAGGAAAGAAAACAGGAAGTAGAGAAGCAGGAAGGAAGAACAAACAGGAAGAGAAGAAGAAATACTCGCACGTGTCTGATGACAACTCAAAAAATGTGTGTGTGTGTGTGTGTGTGTTTGTGACTGACTCACTGTTGTCCATTAGTTAATTAGACTCTGGATTGATGTCGGAAATTGCTGACTCAGCATTCTAATTTATTCTCTGTCACTTTTTCCTCAACGTTTGCAAAAGCTGCAGCTAACATAGCTAAACGTTGTAAAAGCCAAGAAGATAATTAACTGTGACAACAGCCGGAGACACAACGAGAAAATCACGTCGTGCCAAAAGACATTGAATAATGACGGCCAAACAAGAGGCTAGTTAACAGTTAGCCAAAATATACAGACAATTAGCTACAAACGACCAAAATCTCTAACGATGAGCAAAATACTCCAAAAAAGACTGAAACTGATCAAGGCGGAAATCAAGAAGTTAGTTCAAATGGAACCAAAGGTTAGCACAAAAGGGATCAACAGTTTAAATAAAACCTGAAGGTTAGCCATGGAAAGCTAAAGGCTAACAGCACACAAACATCACTAAAGCTAATGTCATCAGCTTCACGTCCTCTTACCCAGCATGCCTTTCTCTGCATTAGACAGACACAGGTCCTTCTCAGCTGACGGCAGAGCGAAAGCCACCACGAAACACTCCACGCT
>NC_024312.1:5050957-5055799 GCF_000523025.1 Cynoglossus semilaevis | reverse complement strand
CGTCCACTGGAACTTTCCGTGTCCACAGTCCTCCATGATGTCCTCATACTGCTCCCACAATTCCTCCTGCTCTGAGAGTGCAGCGCCACGGCTGCTGGGTCCTGATTTAGCTCTGCATACAACAGAGAGAAAAAGAACAACCAAGCTAACCTTTAGCTGTTAGCCAAGAGCTATATTTTACTCAAACTTATTCAGAGCTCAGTGTAGTGGCTAATTATGACATTCATCTTTGTTTTTAGCCAACAAATAGCTAACGTTTTAGCTAATGTTTAGCCGTGTTTGGCTTCATTTTGAACTGTGACTTGTTAAGACTTGTGGGTAAAGTCGACCTGGCCGCTCTCTGCGACGCCTTTATCTCGTCAGGATGTGGAATCCCCTGGTATTCTCCTTCGTACATCTGGTCTTCTTCATCGTGTCCTTCCGTCACATCACTCGCAGCATCCTCTTCCTGTGTTTGGTCGTCTCCTTGGTAACTGTATCCCTCATGGCCGCCCCCCTCTCCATACGTTCCATAGCCATCACTAGGTTGTTGCTGGTACACATTGTTCTGGTACATGTTGGCCATGGTAGATAAAGGGCTAGCTGGTTTTTCTAGTAAATTATGATTTTTTTTGTTTGCTTGTTTAACTGGACTGATTGGCTAAGAGATAAATGACCTTTTACGTTAGCATGATTAGAACAAGCCCATTAGCCAGAAATTAGCATTACTAGCATCAACTATGACAATAATTTATGGAAATGCCAATTTGTTGAGTTGCTTAAAACATGTCGTTATGGTTTTAGTTTAGTCGAAGATCAGTCCGGGGTCTAGAAGTTTCTAATCTGTAATAAGAGAGAGAGAAGAAGAAAAAGGTGTTGTTGTTGTTGATCTGCAGCCAGGATTATATAATCTGACTTGATCTGCAGCCAGGATTATATAATCTGACCTGGGATTTAATCAGGATTAAAAAAAAATTCACAAACAAAAAGTCACAAGACATCATCACGGCCAATAAACACAAATGTTAATCAAATAAAATATTAATCAAAAATTAAGCCAAACGGGACAGAAGCGAGAAGCCGACACTGTGGCCAACATGCCACCAGGCGGCGCTCGTCCAGCCAATGTAGGGCAGCCCCCGTGGCGACGCTCCCACAGGCAGCTGCAACTCAACACCCGGTGTGGAGGGCTCCCCAAGAGGAGAGGAAAACACTGGACAACTATAATGTTGTATGACAATACCACCAGTAGGGGGCAGTACAGTGCGCATAAAATAAAGGGCACAGCTAAATATAACAATAACATCCAAAAGGAAACTCTGGTCAAGAGTGAAACAGCTGAGCAATAACACTCAAACGGCTCAGTGATGTGGACTGACACCTACAGGGGGCGCCGTCAGAACGTACATGGTCATTTCAACGTCCAGTGTTTGCAGAGGAACAGATGCTCAGACAAGGAAGAGGCTGAAGAGCAGAAATAAATTATTCACCAGCGTCAGTTCTACAGCAGGAAGTAGGCTGGTGCACAGACACGTGCACACGGCCGAGGGCGTGCACGTACACACACACACACACACACACACAGTTAGAGCAGCAGTGTCTGCAGTGTTACAGCTGCTGCATTCAAAGAACCACAACATCTATTCTTCACATTTACAACAAGAGGAAAAACACAGGGGGGGGGGTTTATTTTCTCAGTCAAATGTCAAAGGTTTCATTTTTGAAAAAAATAATTTAACGGAGGGCTTCATCAAAATTGACACTGAGGATGCTGCTGCTGCTGCTGCTGCTGCAGGGGTTGACCGTGTAGCTAAATAAGTCTGTGTCATATTTAGGCTTTGTCTGAGTGTTAGCGCCCCCCTGGGATGAGGCACAGAAGGTACAACATTAACAAGGCAAAAAAAAACAACTGACGACAGAAACTTAACATCTGTTCACATCGTTATCTCACTGTCAAACAGACGTCAGCGACGCAAAACGTCCGGCTGTGAATCACTCACTCTGCCACACCAAACCTCACAGAGAAAATCAGTGATTTTAGTTCTGACCAAAGTCCATACAGAAAATCAGTGATTTTAGTTCAGAGAGACACAGCAGCTGCTGATCCTCTGCTGCCTCCTGTGGTCAGTTTGTGTCACTGATGTCAATCTGAACAAAAGACCTCAAAGAGTGAAGTCACAGAAAAACACATTTGAAGTGAGTGATGGAGCAGCAGTGGATTAACAACTGCTGAGACTGTGAGCTAAAATCACTGGTTTTCTCTATGAGGTTTGGTCTGTGTGAGAGAGAGTGAGTGGTTCTGTAATCCTGATCACGGCTTTGAACGACGAAAACACAAAAAGATTTGTAACATGAGAAGTGGTTTGGTGGGTGTGTGTGTGTGGGGGTGTGTGTGTGTGTGCTCTGTAACCTGTCACTGTGTGTTCAGCTGCTGAAGTGTTGACTCAGCTCAGAGTTGATGAAACAACAGTTTAAACCAAACTTTTAGCAGATATTAATAAAAAAACCAAACAAATATTATTGTTGAGAACATCATCTCCACTGAACCCTCGGTCCGACTCCGACTTCAACTCTGTTCCTGTCTCTCGTGACGACTCGGTACCAAACAGTGACTCAGTTCAGAGAGTTAGTTTTTCTTACCTGCAGCTGAAGGTTCTGACCGTTCTGGAGGTTCTGGAGGAGCTTCATCCAAAAACTGACTGATGGAGAACAGCATCAACACTGAGGGATTAAAGGCGGAGGAAGGGGAGGAGGAGGAGGAGGAGGCTGCTGCCCCGCCCGCTGCATCACCCCTCCTCCCCTCCTCCTCCCTTCTCTCTCAGCACTGACACAGTGGTCGAGCCGAGTCTCTGCTGCAGAACAGGAAGATCCCACAGATCTGAGAGGAGGAGGAGGAGGAGAGAGAGGAGCAGATGGAGAGAGAGAGGGAGGGAGGGCAGCGGGGGGGAGGATGGATGGATGATGGATGGATGAAAGAAGAGTGATGTGAGAACAGATGCAGTGACTTTAATGTTTTTACACCATCGTAAAAAGGAGTAAAAAAATAAAAAATAAAATAAAATAATTTAATAGAAGTGAATTGGAGTGGGTTTACATTATTAATAATAACAATATTCACTACTGACATTTGATAAATGTGAGTGTATTGAACTTGTTAAGTGTAACAAGTGACCACAGGGGGCAGCAGTGGACTTCCGTTTCCTGTTTGATATATGAGGCTTTGAGTTTTTCTGCTTGGATCAGCACTTTGGTCTTCGGCCCTTGAAGACTGGACCAGACCCAGATGGTTCGGGACCAGACCCAGATGGTTCGGGACCAGACCCAGATGGTTCGGGACCAGACCCAGATGGTTCGGGACCAGACCCAGATGGTTCGGGACCAGACCCAGATGGTTCGGGACCAGACCCAGATGGTTCGGGACCAGACCCAGATGGTTCGGGACCAGACCCAGATGGTTCGGGACCAGACCCAGATGGTTCGGGACCAGACCCAGATGGTTCGGGACCAGACCCAGATGGTTCGGGACCAGACCCAGATGGTTCGGGACCAGACCCAGATGGTTCGGGACCAGACCCAGATGGTTCGGGACCAGACCCAGATGGTTCGGGACCAGACCCAGATGGTTCGGGACCAGACCCAGATGGTTCGGGACCAGACCCAGATGGTTCGGGACCAGACCCAGATGGTTCGGGACCAGACCCAGATGGTTCGGGACCAGACCCAGATGGTTCGGGACCAGACCCAGATGGTTCGGGACCAGACCCAGATGGTTCGGGACCAGACCCAGATGGTTCGGGACCAGACCCAGATGGTTCGGGACCAGACCCAGATGGTTCGGGACCAGACCCAGATGGTTCGGGACCAGACCCAGATGGTTCGGGACCAGACCCAGATGGTTCGGGACCAGACCCAGATGGTTCGGGACCAGACCCAGATGGTTCGGGACCAGACCCAGATGGTTCGGGACCAGACCCAGATGGTTCGGGACCAGACCCAGATGGTTCGGGACCAGACCCAGATGGTTCGGGACCAGACCCAGATGGTTCGGGACCAGACCCAGATGGTTCGGGACCAGACCCAGATGGTTCGGGACCAGACCCAGATGGTTCGGGACCAGACCCAGATGGTTCGGGACCAGACCCAGATGGTTCGGGACCAGACCCAGATGGTTCGGGACCAGACCCAGATGGTTCGGGACCAGACCCAGATGGTTCGGGACCAGACCCAGATGGTTCGGGACCAGACCCAGATGGTTCGGGACCAGACCCAGATGGTTCGGGACCAGACCCAGATGGTTCGGGACCAGACCCAGATGGTTCGGGACCAGACCCAGATGGTTCGGGACCAGACCCAGATGGTTCGGGACCAGACCCAGATGGTTCGGGACCAGACCCAGATGGTTCGGGACCAGACCCAGATGGTTCGGGACCAGACCCAGATGGTTCGGGACCAGACCCAGATGGTTCGGGACCAGACCCAGATGGTTCGGGACCAGACCCAGATGGTTCGGGACCAGACCCAGATGGTTCGGGACCAGACCCAGATGGTTCTGACAGATTTGGCCGAGTGTCCCATTTTTAATGTAATGAAATCATTTAATTCTGAGCAGATGGTTCGCAAAACCTGACTCTTAAAAAAACCTGAAATTAATTAAAATGACTCTGGCTTTAAACCTAGACTGCAGAGCTCCCCCTGTTGACCGTCTGCCATATCATGACTCACCGATACAAAAAATGTAAAAAAAAAAGTAAAAAAAAAAAACTTTAAGAGTTATGTTGCTTCACTGTTGTCACAGTTATTCAACTGTGGGAAATGTTGAACTATTTTCTCTGTTTTTGGCTACCTTTAACCATCGCACTCTTT
>NC_024312.1:5046227-5050945 GCF_000523025.1 Cynoglossus semilaevis | reverse complement strand
TTTGGTCACATATAGCATTGTGGTTTAGGTTTGTCTAATCTTTTTTTCTGTCAGATTGACAAATTCCAAAGTAAAATATGAAATATCATATAATATTTCTCTGCTGTTTGAACTGAAGTTAAAGTAAAAAAAACTGAGCGTTTGTTGAATTTCTCTTTAGAATCTAACAAACATCAGTCTGTGGTTCAGTCTGAGCTGCTGGTCTGGTCTGCAGTAAAAACCAGGTCAGCATACACACACATGCGCAATCACGTGGGCACACAAACACACACTCTCTCTCTCTCTCTCTCTTCGACACAGACACATTAACGACTCCACAGACGGGAAATCAACAAAAAAACCTAATATTTGTTGCCAACTCAGTTTATATTTTTATGTTTTAATTTCTAAAACTTTTTTATTTCCTGAAAACACTGCTTCAAATTTAGCTACGAAATCCAAAAGTAGGAGGAAAACCAAGCGACGTCACTGACCTGTTGAGAAATGATTTCCTGCTGGATTGTCTTTGAGAATGTTTCCAGCAGAGGTCGCCCTCCTTTACTGCTTTACCGGCGCCTGCGCAAAAAAAAGAAATCGCGTTATTTTGAGAACATCCTATTAATCAGTGAATATGTTCATATGTATGATAGAAATACAAACGCTGCCCTCTGTTGGTCAAATATGGTAAGCGCCATACTATACACAATAATGTAGAGATCTAAGATTTCGTTTTAAAATAATTATAATCATTAAAATAAAGAGTCTAAAATGAGAAGATACTGTATTATAAAAATAACAAAATTTTAGGCTCAGTTTGGAATCGGGTTGATGCGTGGGACAATTAAACAAAGGCCAAAAAAGCAGGAATTAGTTTGAATATAAAGAAAAACTATCCAAAATAAGCACTAAAATAGCGAAAACAAATAGTTTAAAATTAGAAACAAAACACCAAATAAATGAAAAACAACAAATGGCACCAATAAAGGTAATTTTTTTAAAAAGCCAAAAAAACTGAGAAATGTTTTATAATATATAATAACTTTCCCAAAATATTATTCCTAAACCACTGGTTTATGTTTTAACCAACCAATCAGTGTGTGTGGACAGTTACGGCAGTAAAATGTTTTGGTCAAAGTACATACTGAAGTTGACGTTCGGTGCTGTTTCTTAAGACCCCGTTTCTCCGATCCAATGTCGCCCTCTTGTGGAAGCATTGTAGTAGCACAGGTTCTGGTGTCAGCGCTTCAGTACCTGAATTTGGGTGAAGATCGTTCGTGGCTCACCTAAAATGACCAGAAAACAACTAAAATTCTGATTATTAACATGCTATTATGCTAAGCTATCTCGGCATAGCTTAATGATAGTCGAATCTTCAGCTAAATAAATATTAACACAAGATTAATATAAATAAATTGCCAAAAAGGTACATTTGAGGCAACAACAGCTAACAGTTAGCCAAATTGATCTGTTAATTCTGTAAATTTTAAACAGACTCTTTTTTAGTTCTGACATCAGTTCTTTATTTTTTGTTACTTCAGTTCACAGACAGCGACAGGTCACATTTAGTAATATATATATTAAATATAATAAAATTCATGACAACGTAGCAGACCCCGCCCACTTCTGCAAAATAAAATTATTGCTGTTACAAATCTGTCATGTTAGTACGAAGAAGCAGAAACAGGAAACAGCATCGTTCACACCAGGAAAAGGAAAGAACTAAACAGTGACATCGTCAAAGTGTTCGGGTCACATGACCTGCTGCTAGCTCATAGAACACGCCCACTTTTCTACAAATCGCCACTGAACATCACAACGTTGTTGTCCTTTTTCTCATAGAAGGAAAAGTTGTTTTCTTTACAGGTTAAAGGTCAAAGGTTTACAATAATCACAGCACATTAGTAGAGCGCCCCCCTCGGGATAATCACATGTAAGTAGGAGAGTTCCAACATCGTCATCACACGTTAAAACATCAACAATGGCTCGAGTTGTTTTATCTCTGATTTTCCTTTGTTTCTGATTCATCTGAGAGTTAGCATCCATGCTAACCTGTGCTTTCCTAAATGTTTTTGTTCATTTCCAACTGTTTTTGGCTCCACTTTCCCAGTGAAAAATACATTTAAGAAACCCACTTGTTCCTTATCACCTCCCCTTAACTCCTTACAGATCGTCACAAGTTTTCAAACCTCCAACCCCTCCAGAGTGTTAGTACTAATCGAATGTAGCGAATCCCACTTCTTTAGTTGTTTTTTTTTTACCCCACTGCCCCGTCACGCCGTCAGAATCTCTCTCTTAGTTACAGTACGACCTTGTTTGCTGGCGCCCCCTGCTGTAAGAAGGAAACATTTCTAATTATTTTTCAGAAAAGTGAATTTTGTTGTTAGCCCTTTAGGTGGCGTCAGGGTTTGCCTGAGTGGGGTGGGGCACCTGGTGAATTTTTTTTTCTACATTCTGAGCTTGGTGCCCAAATGGCTCCAAAAAAGCCCCGCCCCCTACAGGCCACCTCATTGGAGCACACACCTCCGCTTTTGGAAACCTCATCACCGTCTGGTGAGAAGAAATATTTTATTTTCTTGACTGGGAGACAGAACTTTTGTCGGTGAAATGGTGAACCAGACAGAGCCAGTGTGACTGTGGCTACGCTAATGAAGCTGCTAACTAATAAACCGCTGAAGCTAAAGCTACACACACTGATGACAACAGAGACTCGGAGATGAATTCTGAGAACCTTTAACTCTGGGCTTGTACATCTTTGGCTTGTTATCGGTTCTATACTCAGCTAGCGTTTATGCTAACGTTTTCCCACCAAGACAAGTAGACTGTAATCAAAGGTTTCGGACGATTCCTCTGTATTTACTGTAACCCACAAAAACAGAGGATCCTGAGGAGTCCTCGTCAGGGACCTTGTCAAGGTTCTGCCTCAGTTCCTCTGGTCCAGTGATTGTCCTATTTGAGACCATGAAGAACCAGCTGTGGGTCAGAACCACATCTGTACTTTTAAAAATGAGTTAATTTCATTCTGAACGATTGTCAACAGCTTCTTCAATCATCAGATGTTTACGTTGTCGTGATGTTTGTGGTTAAACGGGTCTCGGTCGACGGTCTCAGATTATCCAGATTAACTGGGATTAGCAGATTATTACCGTTTACGTTACGTTTCACTACAGACTCCGGAATGTTGTACGGAAACGTTTACAGCCACACAACAAGACACCGTGTGACATCATCAACACTAGTGTGATGTCACACCTGACCGGGCGGGGTGAGACTCTGTTCTATGTCTGGATTTTTTTTATCAGATTTGAAGTTTTAAATATCAGACGTTTAAAGATTGTCAGTTTGCTCAAAATATATATTTCTTCAATCAAAAAACAGATTCTGTTTAAACAAATAAGGATCAGTTCTTAAAAGAACTTTCTGGAACTTCAGACTGACTCATCATTGTAAAGGTAAACAGCACCATCTAGCGTTTATGAAAAGAATAAAAATGTTTGGAAGACAGGAGGACTGTGACAGTACCAGGAACTATGTATGTTTTCAAAACAGGGACCAGGAACTTAATGGAAGTATCGAATCTATTGGAGGCCAAACAGTTCCTGTTCCAGAGGTAGGACTATCAGGGAATGCAGGACCAATGAGGGAAGAGCTCAGTGCCAACAGTTTCCTGATTGGTACTGTCTGTACAGAACTGTTTTTATAGAACTGCCGTTTGTGAGTACCAGCGTCGAACTAAAACAGTGCGTCAGTATCCTACAGCTCCTAGTATCCAAAACAGTGCGTCAGTATCCTACAGCTCAAACTCATGTTCTCACATACGCTGATGACACCACAACGTTTGTAAGAACACCAACAACTTTGTGTAAATACTACACAAGCTGTACTGTACCTGTACAGTACAGGTGAAATGTACTACACTGTGGACACGCCCCTCAGCCCCTTCCTCATCCTCCTGCTGGCCAAAAGGAGGAGAAATGTATTATCTTCTAAACAGACATTCAAACGCACCAACGCCTCGGCTGAGTCACAAAATACAGAACTGTTTTTTTAACACTTTTACAGTGTTGTTGCTTTCTGCACTCAGAGAATACGACCCAATCATGGGACTGAAGGGAACAAACACTTTGACCTGTTGGCGTTCAGTAACAAAACTGCCCAAATCTCATGGAAACTCCTGAAAAAACTGAAGTCAGCCGATATGCAGACGACACCATGAACTCAAAAGTTCGTCACTCAGCAGCTTTGACAAGCTAACACTTCTCTTCTCGCACTCACAGGTAAACTCGACTATGATTGGCTGCTTGTCTGTCACAACCCTGACCCCGCGCCCCCACCCTCCAGCTAGCCTCCAGCCCAGCAACAACAGAGAGAGAGATTCTGACTCATCCACAACATTTCAGCTCAGAAAACACTGACGTTTTTTTTCTCTCGCACTTTCACTTCATTTGTTTCTCACACTGTGGGGTGAGGACTGTGTTTCTGATTGATTTTTTTTGGAGGGGGGTGTTAAAGGGACGCAGGCAAAGAATGAGGAGACAAAGATCGCAAATACAAGAAAGACACAAAAACAGTGGCCGAAGGTTTAAGTGTTTGGCAGCGAGGGTGGAGGGGTAGTTTCTTCTTAACTGCCACAACATGGGGTACTTTACAGTGAGGAACGAAGAAACAGCAGAGACAGAGAGAGAACCTTTGTCACCTCCTCCCCTCTCCCCCCCCCCCCCCCCCTCCCCCCCCCCTCCCCC
>NC_024312.1:5041717-5046207 GCF_000523025.1 Cynoglossus semilaevis | reverse complement strand
GTGGACGCCGCCGCCCCCCTCGGTGCGGTCAGAGTGGGTGCAGGCCCGGGAACGGTTGCCCTCCACTGAGCCGCCGCTGGTCAGCGAGGCAGTCCTGGAGCGAGCCAGGCGGGTCATGCTGGCAGAGGGCACTGAGGGGGGAGGAAGTGGAGAAGAGAGGAAGTTAAAGATAAAGAGTTGATGGAGTTTAAAGGATGAATGAAGGAGGAGTCGAGAAGGAGCCGAGGTCAGGTGATGTCAGGGAGGTGGGAGGAGTTCATGCTCATGTAAAGAAGGAAAGAAAGGTTCTGATCTGCTGCGGAGATGCTGCCCCCTGTGGCTGGGCTGATGAAGGACGACCCAACATGACTGAAGGGACACGTAGACGGATTCAGACCAAGTGTCATCGGACATGGACGAGACCCTCACAGTCCCTCACCCTCAGGCCAACCAATCACCTTTCACCATGAAGATGCTAATGCTAATGTGGTGACCTCCCTGTGCTCACAGGCTGGGTTCGTTCATAGCTTCACTGAAGGCCATGCAGAGAGCAGTCGAGGAGATGCGATGGGAGAGTAATGAGGGGGAGGAGGGGGAGTAAAGGCAGCTGTGGTATTTTTCCTTTGGAGGAAAAATTATTCCGGACAAACTCAACACAGAAAACTCGGATGAACAAATGTAAGATTCTCACGACAAGCCCCGAAAAGTCGAGTTTAACAAGCAGAAAACCAACATCCACCAAAACAAAGGGAACAAAATCATCAAACAGGGCAGGGGTCAGAGGTCAGAGGTCAAAGTACCTGGACCGCCACTCAACCTCCGGTCCTTCACATTAGCAACTGAGGACAGGGTGAGGAGACAGAGGGAGAGTTATCACCACAACAGTACTGCAGTAATACTGTAGTACACACAGACAGGGTGAGGAGACAGAGGGAGAGTTACCATCACAACAGTACTGCAGTAATACTGTACTACACACTCAGGTTACTTACTGTAGCCCATTCCCTGCAGGAAATACTTGAAGGCTTCTGTCAGTTTTCCAGGCTGAGAAAAAAAGATCAACAAAATTAATTTTACAATTTTCAAAGTAAATAATTACAAGTAAAAATATCTTAGATACTGCGACGTTCGACTGAAAACTTTATTCAATCTGAGACACCGACTGAGAACTTTATTCAATCTGAGACACAAATCTGAGATTTTGAGAAAATCAGGTGTAGAAATCTTTACAAAACTTGTTCATTGATTTGTTTTCATGTCAGACAACAATAACAGTGGTTGACAGTTGAAGTTTAGGTTAACATGAACTCAAACTTTGACCTGAGTCTGAGCTCAGTTTCATTTTGAAGTGTTACCTGTGTCAGCTGAGGAAGTCCACCAGAGTCAGCCATCTGCCACCAGAGAACAGAGTTGCACCATCAACACACTCTGTACTTAATATTTCAACATTATCGTAACAACAACAACAACAAATCATCTGCCACCTGCTGGTGGGAGTAGGAACAGCACTTACCTTCAAGAAGGTGGTGTTGGTGGGGTCCAGTTTGGAGTTACACTCCACCTTCAAGACAAACACAGAAAATCAGCACATGTTGGGCTCCCTGTCAGGCTGAGGCCAGTGATTTAAAAGGCAGTGAAATCAGTCAGAGCTTCAGACTCACCACTCCTTCCTCTGCAGGAGCGTTGTCTCCGACAACCAGCAGCACAGGACACCTGCAGGAAAAACACTGGGTCATAACCAGCGAGCGTTGTCTCCGACAACCAGCAGCACGGGACACCTGCAGGAAAAACATCCTCCAGGTCAAAGGTCACTAAAATAACACATTAGAACTTGTTGATGGAGCAGCGGCTCCTGGGTCTCTGAGCTAAAATCACTGATTTGCTCTATGGACTTTGCGTTGGACACTGAGTCATTAAGTTTCCTGTAGGTATAAAGTCTGATCATAAAATAAAAACGTGAACAGTGACGGTTTTAAAGATGAGGTGTGCGGGCCAGATGGTGTTCACACTTACTTCAGAGTTTTGGCGTTTAGTGCTCCTTGACGGTTCATGTCCAGGTCCCGACGACTGACAAACAGAGACGTAAGGAAGGTTAATGATGAGGTCACTCTGTGTGTGTGTGTGTGTGTGTGTGTGGTTTCATGTACCTGTTGTACATGTTCCAGAACAGCTGCAGGTTGAACAGGTTGATGGTGTTGTTGATCTGTTGTCGGTAACTCTGCACCAGCTCTGTGGTCACTCTGTGTGTGTCCTGCGCACACGCACACACACACGCACACGCACACACACACAGGCAGAGTATATTTTACGGTAACATACGTATATATATATTTTATACACAGCCGAAGGTGAGGGCGTACCTGACTGAAGAGGTGAGGCAGCACGGTGTCGGGCAGCGTGCTGGTCAGTCCTGACAGCTGCAGGTGAAAAACATCTTCATTTCAGTGACAGGTTCCATCAGCAGAGAAGAAACCACAGAAGCAGAAACAACACACACACACACACACACACACACCTTAGCTGCAGCCCAGTCGATCCAGCCTTTACCGTTGGGGTCGATGTTGAGCAGAACCAGACCTTCCACCAGTTCAGGGGAGATCAGCTGAAAACAGGAGGATCAAAGTAAACCTCGTTTCTTTCATAAAAGTGTTTCTATTTTTTAGTTTTCATCCAGAACATAAAGATCAGAGTCCGACTCACAGCAAACTTGGCCAGAACATAGGCTCCAGCTCCGACTCCAATCCCAACGATGCTCTTAAATCTGAGGAGATCAGAGGAGATCCACGATCACATGGAGGGAAGATGTGAAGGGACAAAAATGTTTTTAAAAATAAATAAATATATGGACTTTGGTCTGAGCTAAAATCACTGGTTTTCTCTCTGGAAAAATGCTTTGTATAATGTGTAAAAAACAGGTGTGAAAAAGTGATAATGGTGTGAATACAGCGTGAAACTGACCCAAAGTGCTGAACCACAGTGGACAACATGGCCGCCAACTGGTCCATGGTCGGAAACTGGTACCTGAGGGGAAACAGGGGTCACATGACTTTATCCTCCGTGTGTCTGCGTATGCAGATGTGCACGTGTGTGTGCGTGCATGTGCCCTCGTACCCTTGCGGCAGTTGGCTGGCTCCGCCCTGTTGTCCAGGGGCGTCCACGTGGCAGACCACGAAGTGTTTGGTGATTTCCTGCATGTCCTCGTTGTTGAAGAAGGGATTGAAGCAGAGTTTGTCTGAAGAAGAACAGGAACAGGAAGTGAGGGCATGGAGGAGCAGACCACACTTCAACACGTTAGCTACTGATGTCACAGCTAGCACCTGTTAGCTAGCTGCAGGCCACGCCCACTGTATAAATGACAGCTAGTGTGAATGTTCTGTTTTAACACCTAATAAACTCTGGTGACCTCAGTGACTAGACTGGTAACTCTCTGCTGCCACCTAGGGGTAGCTAAGAATCATGTGGTTTGTTTTTTTACTTTTGTGCCGTTGTATTTTCTTAGCTAAGAATCATGTGGTTTGTTTTTTTTCTTTTGTGCCGTTGTATTTTCTTCCTTTCTCACCCTTCCTCCATCATGAATTGGCCTTAATGAGTGAAACCACACCTTAACTCATTAACTTAACTAATTGAATTAATTCAACTGATATTAAACGACATTTTACTTCACATTCATTCAAATCTAAAGTTTCCCGTTGAAGTGTTGATTCTCCTCCTCCACCAATCAGAGCACTGCTGCAGTGCTGCATGCTCCGCCCCCCCTCTGCAGGACAACAGTGTTGTTCTGACCTACATTAAACATACACACACACACACACCATCACACACTGTTGTCCTGATTTCTATTTCTGTCTCTACATCATTTATTTTCCCATATTCACTCCTCCTCGACCATCACCTCCTCCTCGACCATCACACACACACACACACACACACACACACACACACACTCACGGTTCAGTCCCACATCATGGTAGGTCAGGATCGCTGGTTTGTTTCCTTTCGGCGCTCCTCGGATCATCACATGGAGCATCCCATGAGGAGTCTCCACATCATGGTCCTGTAGACACACACACACACACACACCGTTATCACCCAGAGCTTCGTACACACACACAATGACCCAGTGACCTTCAGTCATCCAGGAACAGGAAACACATCACAGAAAAATCAGATGAATGTCAGTGATGACTTTTATCTCAAACATCTGTGTTTTACACACACACACACACACACACACACACAGTGTGTCAGTGGGACAATCACTTTAGTTCATTAATTAGCAGCGGTGTTAATGAGGTGTTTGGTCCATGAATGTTTCTTTTGATGAATATTAAAAATATTTTTTTTAAATAAAAACAACAACAAAAAAAATCAATATTTTTTTCCTCTGATGAATCAAAATCTGATCAATTAATGTTTCTACACCATCAAAGTTGACTGAATAAAAACAGGTGACTGTCAGTCTGAACCGAACCAGTCCTGGACTAACCAGTCCTGGACTAACAGTCCTGGAC
>NC_024312.1:5028590-5041663 GCF_000523025.1 Cynoglossus semilaevis | reverse complement strand
AACCAGTCCTGGACTAGTGTCTCCTGGACCTGTAGACGGACCAGTTCAGACCGGTTCAGTCTGTTCTGTAAGAACAACGAGGGACAAACACTCACCCCGTCCCAGCACTCAGGCATGGTTCACTGAGGAGGAAGGAGCTGAAGACGATGAAGGAGAGGAGGAGGAGGAGGAGGATGAGGAGGAGGTGCAGTCAGACCTCTCGCTTCAGAGTGAAGGACTAGGACTGCTGCTGCTGCTGCTGCTGCTGCTGCGGTCTCTCTCCTCACTCTGAGATGATGAGGCTCCTGACTCTTCCTCCTCCTCCTCCTCCTTTTTATCGCTATCACAGATGGGGCGGGGCCAGCTGCACATAAGCTCCTGATTGGACATCTCTCTCTCTCTCTCTCTCACCCCCCTGCTCTGATGTGTTTTCTCCATCTTCTCTGTTTGTTGTGATGCAGCTTCACTCAGCATCATGACCCACTTCCCAGCCTAACACTGTGTCACCCACTCACTCCCCCACACCAAACCTCATAGAGAAAATCGATGATTTAGGCTCTCGCAGTCAGAGTGAGTGAAAGTAGTGAAATGAAGGAGAGTCAGGATCAGACCTCAGAAGATGAGCGACTGATGAAGATGTTTTTTAATCTTTGAAGGGGCGGGGGGGGGGGGGGACTGAAGGTGTTTTTGGGGGTGTACGGCTCTAGCACACACACAGGGCCTCTTACCTTCCAGTCTCCGACAGGCAGCAGCTGTTCACACGTCTCCTGCTAAAACACAAACACAGGACAGTCACAAAAAGAACATTACCAGGATGACCAGCAGGTGGTGCTGATGAAGGATGAAGAGGTTAAGGATTAAACATGGTGAAGAGAAAGAGAGAGAGAGAGAGAGGGAGACAAAGGCTGCTGGGAAAAAATAAAAGCACACACTCTGCTGTAGAATGAATCAGTGAAGTGAAGAATCTTCTAGAAGCTTCTCCACAGAGAATCATGGAAAAATACATGGATATTAATCACACTTATTCTAACAAAGTTATTGAAGGCTAACCAGGTTAACCTGTGAAATCTACACCAAAAAGAAATATAAAGATAGAATAAAAGTTTAAACGTTTTAAATAAGTATTAAATATTTATTATTATTATTAATAAATATTTAAAAGTATTTAATTCCACAACAGCAAGTGCTGTGAACATTTCAGGCTGGATCAGGATGTCAATGGTGGTGTGAGCAGCAGGTGGCGCTGTTTCCCTGCCGCTATCGCTGATGATGGTGGTGATGTGGATAAAGAGACACAGTCAGACAGTGAAGGAGGACGAGTGACGTCATTCATGCGAACCACAGAGAGCCCACTTATCAACACACACACACAGACACACAAACATATATATATATATATATAGACAATGGTATATTTACTACTCTGTCTATATACATATATATGTGTGATACATTGATAAAAACAGTCGTCAGTAGAGGAGAAACGTCAGGATCTGAACGACTGTTGGGATTAATGATAAAGAACAATAATAATAAAAATAATAAAAAGTGGAAGATTTTCTCTCTCAGTTACCGGGATGGTTCCTCCGGTGCGACGGCGCGTCTGGCGGAGCCAGTGCCGCGCCATGACATGCCAGCGGTGGGCGGGGCGACTGGGGGAAGAGGGGGGAGGTTGGTTAGAAGGGGCAGGACTGGAGGGTTGGGGCTGTGGATCCTCGGACACCCCGTCTGCCTTATCCTGCTGTGATGTCAAAAAAGAGCAAGACGACGAGCAATCAGAAGAGACCCCAAAAACAAACAAACATACAAAAGAAAACTAAAATTTAAACGGAAGCAGGAAAAAAGTAAAAAATGTTTTTACTTCATTTTGAGGAACATTTAATGACAAATCACTGCTTTAAAAAGAATGAGGCCAGTACTCCAGCCCAGTAGGTGGCAGTAATGCATCTAAATTTATTTCGCTAGTCAGAAAAAGAACATGGTACATCAACAAGAATGTTTGGTGAAGGAAGGCGTGACATTGGTTCAATTTGGATTCAGCAGCAGGTACTGGTACTGGTCCGCGGACCAGGAGTTGGGGACCCTTAATCTATATAGTCTTCTATTTTCAACCGGCCCTTCAAGCAGAACTGTACTACCTATGTGGCCCCTGGTGAAAACGAGTTTGAGACCCCTGCCTTAAACTGACCTGAAACCTAGACAGGAAGTGAGGTGAACTCACCATGTCTGAATCTGCTCCTCTTTGTTCAGGCAGCAGTGGCTTCTCCTCCGTGAACTGCTGCTCCTTAATCCCCGCCATGACGTTCAAAAACCTGGAATCACAACAACAACATCACACACGTCAGTCGGTCGGTCAGTCATAAGGTCAGAGCACGAAAGGAAAGTGGAAAGTGTTTATATATATATACATATATATATAGACACATAAATGCATACATTTACATATATATTTACATACACATATATGCATACGTGTGTGTGTGTGGATGAATGACAGTTCAGAATGAAAACAAAGACTACCCCTCTCTTCTTCTTCTATATTTTCTCTGTACAAATCTGCTCAGATCCTGTTGTTGCCATGACAACACAGCTCTGTCTCATGGAGCCTGGTTCACCTTCACTGTACTGTTCCACTCTCTGACTGCACTAGAGTACAATATATTGTGAAAACACACAGACAAATACATGTCAGAGCTCATTTCCACCATGGTTTGGTCTGTGGAAACCTCGTCGTCACTTTTGTGCAACAGTTGTTGTTTTTCATTTTTAAGGTGTGACAGAGATGGACGTTCAATCATCTGACGGTGTTTTAACAGCAGCACGCTGTCATTGATGCTCTGCTCACACAGCTCACCATTTCACACGTCACTCTCTCCTTCAGCCTTTTGCAATCTGCTCTCTCTCTCCCCCACACCAAACCTCATGGAGAAAAACGATGATTTAAACACACAAACCAAACCTTATGTGGAAGAGAGCGTGGATTCCAAACCTCTTGTTGGAAAAGTCTGTCACTGGGATAAAGACTTCAGTGACGTCACCGTCTTCAGCTGACACAGATTTTAGAGGTGGAGTCTTTAATTAAGTGGCTAAAATTCCCAGTTGTTTCACCGAAGAGTTGAATGGATGTAACACAGTACTTTTTAAATGTAATAAATGAACTAGTCCTGGTTTCTTGACAGTGATAGTTCCAGTCTGATGCTCCTTTTTCTGGATAAATTGTTTTTATGGTGCATTTCTAAAACAAATACCAACGACAAACACCAGTAACAACACAATATAATGATAGTAAACAACTGTCCAGTCTAATGTTCCTGTCATGTAGTTCTTTTGTTTGCTGGAGTCAGTACAGTACCACAGCAGTATTGGCTGCGATAACAGTCAGTATTTTAAGTAGCTGCGGGGCAGCAAAGACGAACTTCCTGTCCGAACACAAATCGATGACACAGTCATGTGGAAGAGGAATAAAACAGACAGGAATCAATGCCTGGAAAGTGTGACAAAACTCAGAGAGACCAAAGGTCATCAGAGAGTCCAAAGGTCATCAGAGACCCAGAGACAAAACCAAAACAGTTCCAAAGAACTGTGGATGAGGTTCCAGGAACATTGGAACCAATTTCTAAAAAATAAATGATGCAAAGTTCCAGTGTCTCTTCATGTTCCCACTGGGTTGAAAGTCCAGTAAAGATCCTACCAATCAGTTCATCTGTTGTATGAAAACAGTTCCAACATGTCCTGAAACCAGAAAAGAAAAACCAGGTTCTGACTTCAGTTCAAAGGAAAGCAGGACTGGACTGAAGTAGAACCAAGACCGTCGTTCAGGACCAAGATATTTGGGGAACGAGACCAAGAAAAGACCAGAAACCGAAACCATCTGCTAACACGGCTAACATACCAAGAACCAAAAAACATGAAATGGTTCGTAGGATTATTTTGACATCTACTGCTTTAGCTTCAAGTCCAAGACCAGGGTCACCAGGATTATAAGAAACGGTGATAAGGAAAAAAAATTCCCTCCTGAAGTCCTGTTTTATCTTCTATTTCCCTCTTAATATGATCTTCACTTTCAAACTGAAGAAGAGATGTTCACCAAGGGAACTCCACTTGAACCTGATGGCCCCGCCCACTCCCTCTAGCGTGTACCATCAACAGTTACCCATCATACACCTCCACACATGCTACTGGTTTGTTTGGCTGACGTTGAATGGCACAGTCAGAGGATTATGTCCAGCAGCTGAATCAAATCAGAGAAGAACTCAGAGCCAACCTGGTACAAAGGCTGTGATTGGACAGAAGGACCACATACGGGGGCCACAGGTTATGGCGCCAGCGATGGCAGACGGCGCCACAGAAGTACTCTGTCAGGACTGGACAGGTTTCTCTGGACTCCTTCCTGCTCCCACAGCTGACCCAGATGTCCAGGAGGAGGCGCTCAGCAGAGCGGAGTGACCGTTGTTCGAAGGTTTTCTGACAAAATCCACACCAGTATCATTAGATCAAAAATATCAGCTGTTAGCTCAGAGCGGTTAACGCTAACAACGACACATCAACCACTGTTACAACTGTAAACAACAGTCAGACGTTAGAGAGTGACACTTTAGAAACGCTAAATCAAAATAACAGCTAATAACGCTAGCAGCAAAAACAGCCAATTTTGAGGATGGTTTTCTTTGTCAGCTGCCCCTAGACCAGAGGTTTGACACCACCAGGTGATGAGTCATTGTAAACACTGACTGTGATTGTTTCAGATTTTATTATATTTTCAAGTTCTTGGTGAAGTGGACTTGATTTAAGTCACTTTTTTTTACCTCAACAGGTGATTTTTCATGACAACAACAGTCCAGCAGATGGAGCCCAACGCCCTGAATTACATTTAGCCCTGTCAACCAGTTAAACTCTTGCTAGCTCAGTGATCACAGCCTCCTGGTCTCAGGGGTTGGCGTCAACAGCAGCAACAGTGGCAGCAGCAACAGTAGCAGCAGCAGTGGCAGCAGCAGCAGTGTTCAATCAGTTTTATGAAGTCATAACTCTGTCACCCTCTCACCCTCAGACGATGATGAACCGACTCTGGGCTTCATTCACTAATGAACTGTTGATTTAATCAAAAAGCTTAAAAGCTTCTGTTGCCTCAGTTTCCTGAGCCTCTAGTTTTGACGACACTTCTCACACTCCTGTACTGTACTACACCACAAACCCATCGGTACCAGGAACCATTTTTAAGAAACTATAGTCCAAGGTCCTTCTTTTTGTTCCCTTTAAAACACCATGAATCAGTTCCTCCATGGCTCGCACATGGCCTCAACAGAACCAAACAGTACCAAAAGTACCTGGACTCCCAGGTCAGTGTGAGTACTTTCCAAAAGTCATTTTCTGATCAGCGTCCATCATTCACAGACAACAGTTCTATAAAACCACCCCCACACTGTGCCTGTACTCAGGAACCCTTTGAAAAACAGTCCTGGTACTAATGTAGGTCTTGCAGTAAAAACTCCCAGGTCATTCAGTCGACCTGTGTGAGCTGCAGTGTCATCTGACAGAACAGAAGATTAACGTTAGCATTAGCTTTAGCCAGATCCTCTGTGTCTGTGTTTAATCACCACTTCAGCCATGAACTGTGTTGTCATTAAACAAAAAAACAAAAACAAAAACATGACTCGGCTCAAAAAATGTTGGTGTCGTGGTTTGATGTCTGGCCTGCACTGGTTTTATGTTAGCATCACTTCAGGCCTGTCTGTTAGCACCAGTGTGGGGACGTGTCCTCTCAGATCCATCATCAGCTCAAAGGTCCAGGAAGGACAACCATGAAGCTGCTGTTAGCGCCACCGGGAGGACGTTAAAGAAACGATGACTCGAGGAAAACTGCTGAGATTATTAATAATATGATACCATAAATTTACATGCCACCCAAGGTTTAGAAAGAGAAGGCTACCCCCTGGTGGCCAGTAAATGAATCAACATCTCTCCATTACATTCTCAAAAACGAATTATAGACACCAGGAACAATAACAGAACCAATCAGTACTGGTATAATCATCAATGCTGGGATCAAAATGCTAAAGAAAACCCAGTGTAGTGCCCCCTGCTTGTGAGTAAAGGAATGCAGCATCTCCTCCCACTTCAGTCACACACCCAACTCAGAACCGATCATAGACCAGAATCAATTAGATTATACATCAGTTTTGGTACTCATAATCAGTATAGTAGGGACAACACCATACACTGCCCCCTACTGGTGGGTAAAGACAGTGGCAGCACATTTTTGAATATAGATGGTGATAACAACAATTACTGAGCAGCGTTGGTACTGATAATTAGTACTAGGGTAAAAATCAGAATCAACAGCCTGTCTACTGCCCCCCGCTGGTCTGACTCAGACGATCTTAATCCTCCTGTTCTTTTGCCGATGGCGTTTGAGGACGTGATTCCGACCACGCTCACGTCCTCAGACAGAAGCAGCAGATGAAGATGAAGATGAGGGGTGAGGATGAGGATGAGGAGTGTGAGGGGGGTGAGGGTGGTACTGTACCTGTGGAATGGATCAGAGCTCCCTCAGTCTGGTTCTGGTTCCTGACCTGGATTTGGGTTGGGTCTCAGGGTGTACGTGTGTGTGTGTGTGTGTATGTGTGTGTCAGTGTCAGTCAGACGGTTAAATGCTGGACAAAGCTGAGCGAGAGAGAGAGAGTATGTTCTAGACACAAAGCTGAGCGGGGGAGAGAGGGAGAGGGAGACAGGAAGTAGGAGGGTAGAGAGAGAGAGAGAGAGTGAGCGAGCGATACAGACAGACAAAGAGAGGGAGAGGGCGGGGCATCAGTCTCGCTCGCCCTTCATCTCACTCCCCTTCATGACGATAAACAGAGAACACGGGGCTTCAGCGATGATGCAGCACCGAGGGTGTGTGTGTGTGTGTGTGTGTGTGGGTGTGTTTGTCTACACACCCACACACACACAATATAGAGTGGTTCATTCTTTAAAACACACACACACACACGAGCAAAATTTAAATTCATCAAAACAGGTGCAGGTCATGTGACTATGACACACCATCACAACCCCCCCCTCCCCCCCTCCCACACACAAACACAGACAAACAGACACATAAAATACAGGAGATAGGATCCTACCAGCTTAGGTCCAGGTCCAGGTCCAGGTCCAGGTCCAGGTCCATTGCAGGTACAGATTCAAATGCTGGATTCATGTTCAGTTTCCCGCTCTCTGTCAGGGTCTAGTTCAGGTCCTGGTTCAGATTCAGGTCCAGGTTTCTGGTTCACCCATGGTCACATGTTCAGATGATTGATTCCAGTCCAGGTTCAAGTCCTGGTCCAGGTCTTGCTCCTCCTAGTGGTGGGACCTATTTACCATGTGTGACATCACTGTAGCCTCACCCACTGCTAATGTTTTGCATGACTTTTAGCTTTCTGCAACAAGTAACATTCAGCCCCACCTAGTGTTTTTTTTGGCCAAGTTTTTGTTTAAGAACGTATTTCTATTATTTTAGTAAATATTTTTCTACCTTTGAATTTGAATTACAAATATTTAGCTATGGGTTAGCATCAGGGCATTAGCATTATCTGTCTCTGTATCTATCTCTGGCTAATTTATCCTGTCACAATGTTAAGTTATTGTTTGTTTTATTTATAGAATAACTCTGGCAAAGACCTTTTCAACCTACACAAAAATCAGTGACATTATTTGATTTGAATGCATGGCTAACAGTAACAGTAACTGTTTGTCCTCCTGTAAGGACAGCTCTGCTCCTCTTTTAGTCTATTTTTGGGGCCAACATTTTTATCTTTTAGCTGACTTTTCACAAACTGTTCGCTAATTATGTTACAGAACATTTAAAGGAGCAGAACCTCAAACAACAGCGCACAGTTTTAGGGCATGTTATCTGCTGCTGCCACTGCTGCTGCTGCTCCACTGTCACATATAAACACCATCACATCACCGACTATTTTCTGCTGCTGCTCCACCTGCTTCGCTCTAAGCTCAGGGCTTTCATCGGTTCTGGTTCTGTAGTGACAGCACAGAGGAGGGAGGGGCATTAGTGGGCAGGGGGGGGGGCAGACACCCCCAGGACTCCCATCTCTCATACCACCCCCACTCTCCACCACACACACACTGAACAGTCCATTGTCTTAGGCTCATCCTGACAAATACTGTAAGCATCATGTTTAGAAAATGACACCATGGAAACTTCCCATGATGCATTGCCATCTATATTTACATGAAATTAATGAAGAGGTTTTGTTACAGAGCTGAGTTAAACAGCTCCCTCAGCACTGGTGGTTCAAATGAAACACTGCACTCTCTCACACCAAAGTCCATAGAGAAAATTAGTGATTTTAGCTCAGACCAAAGTATAAAGAGAAAACTGTATTTCCAGGCAGATGAACTAATGTATAAATGGCAGTTCACTCTACTTGTCCCTTGCCTCCTGGTGGCCATACTCTGATTCTGACCACAGCCAAACGACAGAGTGGGTGCAGGCATTCTGACGTGCCAGACACTACAGCTGCCTCTGGTTTCTGTCTGTGTAAGGAGCCACTGAAGGTTGGAATGTTAAGCAAACTGTTTATGTCACGGTAGAACACTGGCCTGGTGTGAATCTGTACATCATGTACTGTACGTCTGTCTGAGTGACTAAGATCATTTCTATTTTCATTTCATCAAAAATGTTAATTTGATTTTTTGTTACATTGATATAATGAAACTAAAAAACTTTTTTTTACACCGAGTATAATCGGAATTTAGTTACCTTGGTCTGACATGTCTGCGGAATTTGACACCAACTTTAAAGTATCTCACTGTAAACCCCGACTCTCCCAACACCAGAGTCCATAGAGAAAATCGGACATTTTAGTTTAGTTATTCCCTTGGGTGCAGAGTGTTAACATGTTCACAGCTCAGTGACAACAGGATCAATAGACAGCGGTCGATGTTTTCATCAGCTGTGACCTGCTGTGAACACGCACACATGCAAAATGTTTAATCACAGGTCCAGCTGTTAAATGAGCAGGATTAATCAATCATGTAATCATCATCATAATCTCAATTAATCATGATTAATTGTGATTATCATGATTAATGAACACTGATTTGACAAAACAAAACTGTTTTACTGTATCTTGCTGGAACAGACAGACCAACATCAGCAGGTAGAGGTCAGTGTTTCTCATCTGTTTTTTAATTTTGACTAATCCAAATGATAGAATATAAAACATAACTGAAAATGTATCTTCTCTGGATGACAGAACACTGACATGGACACTGCTGCTGAAGCTGAAATGTCCTACATGGACAAAGACGTAGACCTGGTCTGAGCTACGGTGGCCCAGCTGGACATTTTTCACTCACATTTGGATTAGGTTCAAACTACAGATTTTCCTAAAGCATTAAATTTCAAAGTTGCTGCAGACTTTTGTTTGGACAGAATACACAGTAGAAGAGTCTGCACTATGTATTTTATTAATATTTCAAGAATCCGAATCATTAAAAAAATGCTGTGTTGGGATCAACCTCTCCGCTCCTGTCTGTGACTGAATCATGTGTTTGAAAAAACCCTGTTACCGTGAATCCAGGAGAGGGAAGAAGCAGGAAACACACCTGTGGGGGGAGGCAGGTGAGGACAGGTGAGGTGTCAGCTCTGGACATCCATCATCTTTCTCTTGCGGTAGTTGAGGACCAGACTGGAGGCGGTCAGCTGAGCAGCCTGACCTTTCTCCCAGCTCTGGAATCCATTCAGTCCACTTTGTCCTGATTTAAAAAGACGTTTTTCCAGACTGTCCAGCCGCTCCACCAGAGCCGACGTGTCCTCGTTGTAGGCGTTCTGAGAGGAGTCCATGGTCCGTCGGAAGCGACCGATGAAAGTCTGGAGAAATGAGACCAGAGAATAAGATTCTGCACATGCTCCTCTGGTTCATTTTGTTTTTTTTCAGTTTCCAGTGTAAAAGTCACAAACAAAAACAATAATCCAAAACACAAATTACGTGTACAACAGGAGGTTGACTCTGACACACGTTCCCCATCCTCTGGTTTATTATCAGCTTTTTAAACCACATTGAACCAAAGTGAGCAGCAGTCTCTTTAATAAAAGTTTGACGTCAACCACAAAGGTTAAAATAAATTAAAATAAAATAAATTACGCAGCAACATTTTTAACAAGAATTCTCCCGTCACTTCTTTAATATCATGTGAACCAAATCTTTACTGGCTGTGCCCTCTGCTGGACAAATGTGGAAGAACAGCAGTGATGATGGAGCAGAGTAACTTAGGTACCTTGTGTTTAATGTCCAACTGCTAAAAACGAAGTGATGTTTGAAACAAAAAGAAAACAAAACATCACTTCCTGTCCAGAGGTTATTCACTGTACAGGTTTTTACATCGTAGTTTCATCATAAATAATGGAGGAGAAACAGTAGAAGCAGCTTCGTCTGTTGAACTGCAAAGACAATGTTTCAGACACTGTTGTTGTTTTTCCCTCTGCTCACCTGCAGCAGCGCCTGAGCGATGTCAGGATTCTCCGGGCTGTCGAAGTGAAGCAGCTGAGAGCCCAGACCATAATAGTATGGACCCATCTTGTGCAGGTCTACCACGTTGGGGTCTGCGGTGAACACGGTCCTCCAGCCTTCTCTGTAGACCTTGGGCATCTCCACGGACAGAACCCTCCTCTTCCTCTCATATAGTCCCTTGGACAGCCACAGGGGGAGCTCCATTTTTGTACCCTGACACGAAGGAAGTAAAAACAGGCCGCAAAAAAAAAGAGCCAGGATCAGCAGTGAGGAAATAACAAATCCACCAGGATTAAAAAAAAAAACAAGTTAAGGTTCGGTTCAATAGAAAGATCATAAGAGGAAATAAAACAAACAAAAACAGATACGGACATCAGTGGATATAACATATATTAATAATGACGATATTAATGTTAAATAAAAGTAGGGTTTTTGAAACCAGAGGACAATGTGATCTAGCTGTGAAAACTCACATTGTTGAGTCTTAATTAAATATTATTTACACATAATCTGTGTTATAGCTGCTACAGCATCACGTACATGTTTAAATACAACTTAATTTAGTTGTTTTTCTATTGAATTATCACGTGGTTTAGAATTATAAATACATATTTTGAACTCTCTTGAACTAAACAATGTGTGTGTGTGTGTTATTGGATAACTCTCACATTTAAAGCTCAAAGCGGGGAAATGTATTACGTTCAGACTTAGGGTTCGTAAATGTGACGATTTTTATGTTACATACGTTTTATCAAAACTCGAATACTTTGACTAAACCCGTGCGTTACAATAATATCATACAAATTACGTCGAAACATGTCCACCTGGAACTCCAGACGGTGACATTGAAGATAAAAACACGGCATTAACTGCCGTTTATGTATAGACCTCCGTGATGTCCTGCGAGTCACTGGACTTGTCCAGGAATCCAAGCCGAGGGAAGGTGCACTCTGTCCGAACTGGAAGTCTCTCATGAGTCAGTAAAATGTCGTCGAGCGACAGGAAGTTTTCCTCTACTCCAACTCCAGGCTGAACCGGGAAATACGACTGGGATTCCATGTTAGATGTTAAAAACTAGAGAAAGCCTTTTTTTTAAATCACGGTAAACAAACCAAACTAGTCCCAACGCTTCTTTCTATTATTTCCGGGTTGGTGTTTGGCGCCAAAAACGTCAGCCAATCAGAGAGCATTGACGTCAACAGTGATGTAACAGACCTGGTTAATCCAGCCCATCAAATCCAACAGAAAACAATTCACTTCACAGTTCATACTGGGTTAATTTCTTGACGATTTTTAGTTTTGTGTCTTACTTAAAAGTAAAAAGCTTGCGTTTATTAACCTTCGTGCCACCAATTGGCTTCCAAAATGTATTGAAACCCCGGAATACGCATCATTTTGCATTAAGATTCTCCAGCACAAACTACATTCTAACTGTAGTACATACATTAGTTAAAATCAACCTGTAGATTTATCTATCTAATTATATATCTAAATATTTATTTATTTATATATCTGTCTGTCCCGGTGATAGATAGATCGATCTCTCTGCTATCGTCAGAGTAAAATGTCGCGACTGCACTTATGTGTTGAGCCACAAGAGGTCAGAATGTTACCATTTAAAATGTAACGTTTTTATTTTCATCATGAGACTATTTAGCAGCTGGTTTCCTCCACCTACATCGTTTTCGGAGAGTGAGGGGTTTTAAAACGTCAGTCCCCTGTCGATAGACAGGCCTTGCTTTGCAGTAATGCTAAGTCTGTTAGCTAGCTAATAACCGTGAACTTATTTGTCAGTAGAAGACAATTTTAGCGTGTCTGCGGAAAATAGGTAAATTGTGGAATTTGTGTGGCCTTACTAGACAATTTTAGCGTGTCTGCGGAAAATTGTGGAATTTGTGTGGCCTTACCTACAGTAGGTAGATGGTTCTGGGATTGACATTTTTTATGTTCTAAGCAGAATACTGAGAAAAGAGTCAGAAATCAGACAATAAAAAGTCATTTTGTTGTTATGTTCCCACTGTGGGACCAATGGTCGACTTCTTATGTTAATACACGTACATTTCTTAGCTGTTCGCTGGTACAATCACCAACTACGATGAACTAATAAAAGAGAGACTGTTAAATATTAAAGTCAGACTCTGTCAACTGGCACAATTTTATTCCACCATTTGTTTACAGTAGCTTCTGGTAAATGCAGTTTGTATGATTTTGTTTTATTTTTTTTGTTTTGTTTTGTTTTTTTAAATCAACGCCTTCTTCAGATCAGACACTCCACACCATTCATTATCAACAAACACATTCAAATAATTAAATTAATGAATTAATAAATAAAGCCCTGTCCTGCGGCTCCTCGGTGACTCTGTGGAAGTCCAACGCTCATTAATGTTAAAGGAACTGTTCAGGTTTTTAAAGTGTGGTTAAATGAGGTACTGACTCGTGAGCGCCCCCTTCTGCTGACTCTCAGTAAAAATATGCTGCAGCAGAGAACACACCCTCTAACATCTAAGACGTTTGACTCTAATCATGGAGGCAGCAGTGTGAACTGCAGCTCCAGGTTTCTCAGACCTAAAATCGCTGATTTTCTCTATG
>NC_024312.1:4938063-5023538 GCF_000523025.1 Cynoglossus semilaevis | reverse complement strand
CTGTCACAGACACAAATGTAATCAATGAGTGAAAAATGGCGGCGCGACAGGAGTTCGGATCTGAGCAGGAATCACTGCTGCTGTCAGCCGTTGTTCGGTGCTCGTTCCCCGTGCGACAGGTCGAAGAGAAGCCGCCGCTGCTGATGCTGATGCTGCTGCTGATGCTGAGTGCGCAAACTCAGAGGAGGCGACAAACAGCTGCTTTATCATCATCACCACTGATTATTATTTAATTATTATTATTATTATTATGACTTTTTATTGTTATAGAGATGAAATCATTATGACTTTTTGTAAACGTGTCGTCAGTTTTGTTTTATGGCCATTAAAAAGAAATTAACTCAGCTGTGTTGCAGGTTGTGCGGTTGCCGGGTCAATTCCCAGACGTCAACACCAAGACCTTTGTATACACACCTGCTCCAGGGCTTTTAGGGAGAATATGATTGCCCCTGACGTCAGGTCACACAGCTGAGTGCAACAGAGTTCACTCCAGAGATACAGTACCAGTGACCTACAGCAGAGGTCACTAATAACAATCAGACGTCCTTTTTTAAAAATCTGTATTCAAGTCACACATTTTATATGTGATTACAGCAGGTAGCCAGGTGACGTCACACAGGAAAACACAAAAAGGTTTAAAAAAACGTCAAATCAACTGCGAGTTTACGACCCCTGGTGGCCACGGAGGTACTGCAGTGACTTTAGTAGTCCGTTTTTAAAGCCAAAAATATACGCAGTCAAAGGATGACAGGTGCAATTCTATGGCTAAAAGCTAATAATAATTAAATATAACAGTCACAAACAGAAGAGTGGAACAGTGAGAGGAGGTGAAACTCAGACTGGTTGTTTTCATGGCTCTCACTTTGTAAGAAATTATAAAATGTATTTCTGATCAAATCCTGAGAAAAACCTCTGTGTAATTTCACATTGATTAAATATGTTCTGACATTAAAATCAAATGTAAATTTAACAGCAATATTATAAATACTTATTTTAATTTATTTTTAAAGTCAAAGTAATTTGTCGACTTTTAAAGTCAGTTTCATCAGCTCAACACCTTTTTCTATTCTGTTTCCAGCTGCAGAACCTTCCCAGGATTCATCAGGTTACCAGGGTCCAAAGTCTTCTTCAGACCCTGCATCAACCGCATGGCTACAGGCCCCACCTCCTCGCACAACAGCGCCCTCTTCCCTAAACCTACGCCGTGTTCCCCAGTGCATGTGCCGTCCAGGGCCAGCGCTCGTCTGCAGAAAAACACAGTTTTAGAAACTGATTTAAACAGTTATGGCTGGACAGGCAGGCAAAGCTGGCCCTTCTGTGAGCGCCCCCTAAGGGCACCGAAGAGACTACTGAAAATGGGCATCAAGAAAAAAAAATGAAGCACTGAACAACTGAAAATGGGCATCAAGAAAAAAAAAATGAAGCGCCTGTTGAACTTATGTCCACTGAACGTCACGGTTTCTTCAGAATCTTACTCTCTCCCACACCAAACCTCATAGAGAAAATCAGTGATTTTAGCTCAGAGACACAGCAGCTGTTGATCCACTGCTGCCTCCGTCACTCGTGTTATTCCGTGACTTTACTGTAAAAAAAACCTTTTGATCGGATTTACCCTAGTGACACTGACTGACCACAGGAGGCAGCAGTGGACCAGCTGCTCTAAACAAAATTGGATTTTTAGGTAAGTTAGGTACCTGGCCAGTCTGTCAGTGAACAGATGGAGGCGCTGCAGCTCCTCTGTGTCGTTGGGGTCGACCACTAACAGGCAGTGAAAGTTACCGTCACCCACGTGACCAGCGATGGGACCTGAGGTGAAACGCAAGATGATCTGAGTAGAAGATTTTTTTTAGTACGTGTGGCTTTATTGTCATGACAAAATTAAAGTCTGAGCGAAGAAATACCTGTTAGCCTGTTCTCAATCAGGTCCTCCTTTGTCTCAACAATGATTTGAGGCAATCGAGACACAGGGACGCACACGTCTGTGGAGTAAGCCTGAAAACACATACGGCAGCAGAGTGAGCATCCTAGAGACACGTTACAGCATCTGTGAAAAATAGATCCAGTAGGTGGCAGTAATGTGTGTAAAGTAACTCAAATGTTCCAGTCCAAAGAGGAAGTGACACTTGTTGGCGAGAGACGGAAAAAGTTCTGACCCAGTTTACAGGACCACGTTCAAATTAAACACTCCACCAGTAACAGGGCATAGCACCACCTACAGGCCAGGGAGTGAAGCTACATCTGCTGCTAAAAAAGTACAAAATACCATAAAACTTTTCAGTGTCAGAACTCCCACCACCAGGTTCTGGTCCCACCTTACAGCCCGGTCTCAGAGCCTGGGCCGCGTACCAGGCGTCATGACGAGCTTTCCACAGTCGCTCCCTGCTCTGGGTGTCCTGAGCCCATTGGAAGTCAGAACCTCGGTTACTCTGAGTGATTTCCTCTGTGGAAACAAGAAAATGCACGAGAAAGATTTGACATCAACTGATGGAAACGTTCTTCTAATGTCAAAGGTCATGTGGATCAGATGACCTAATCCACGGACGTCACCTGCTGTGTGGACCTGCTCCTCCAGACCCTGCTGTGAACCATGAAACTCCAGGAAGAGAGTGGGTGAGACAGGGTAAGACAGACCACTGAAGCGGTTACATGCCTCCATCATGACATCATCAAGAAACTCTGAAACACACACACACAGTTCACGCAGTGTTTACAGCGTCAGTAAAAGTCCTTATGTCTTCCGTCCTCACCGATGCGGGCGATGGGGACTCCAGCCTGCAGGATCTGGACGGTACTGTCCACGGCGTCCTGGACGGAGGAGAAGGAGCAGACGGCAGAGACCACGGCCTCTGGGAGTCCATACAGACGCAGCGTTGTCTTGGTGATGACGCCCAGCGTTCCCTCTGAACCCACGAACAGGTTGGTCAGGTTGTATCCTGCTGCTGTTTTCCTGAAGAAGATAGAAGGGTTCAGGTCCAGTCCTCGTCCAGGTCCCTGTCTGCAGGGTTCAATTCCAAACAGTCTGTGGGTTCTGAGTCAGTCCTTAGTCAGTCTGGAGGCAAAACTGACAATTCAGTCCTGCACCACCACGTCAGGTCACAGGTAAGCTTATAGACGTTAACCTGGGACGGCGCCCTCTTCCTGCCGTGTGCAGAATGCTGCCATCGGCTAGAACCACCTCCAGGTTCAGGACGTTCTCCCTCATGGTTCCATATCTCACTGCGTTGGTGCCTGAGGCGCTGGTGGCAGCCATCCCACACAAAGATGCATCAGCACCAGGATCTGAGGGGGAACCAGAGGAACCCATTCATCCACAACAACGCCACCTGCTGGACACTCAGTTCCCAACTAGTACTTTTTTTACCTTGAAAAAATTAGTAGAGTGAGGAGAGAGGAGAGAAGAGAAAAGAGAGGAGAAAAGAGGAGAGAGAAGAGGGGGGAGAGGAGAGAGGAGAGAAGAGAAAAGAGAGGAGAAAAGAGGAGAGAGAAGAGGGGGGAGAGGAGAGAGGAGGGAGGAGGGGGGAGGGAGGAGAGAGGAGGGAGGAGGGAGGAGGGAGGAGGTGTGGACTCACCCACAGGAAACCACAGGCCTGTGTCTCTGAGGTAGGAGTTCAGACCCTTACGGGTCACACCAGGTTCCACCGTCACATCAAAGTCCTCCTGGTGGAGATCCACAACCTGCTCCATGTTCCTTAGACTGAAGCACACGCCCCCCTAGTGGCAGACCCAGGACACAGGTCCAGAGGTTGAACAACAGCAGACCTGACCCTGATCTGCACCATCTTCCTCCCTCTTTACCTTTACTGCGCTGACCCCTCCCTCCAGGCCCGTCCCGGTGCCGAAGGGGATGATGGGAAGGTGGTGACTGTGGCAGAGCTTGGCCAGAGCGCTGACCTCCTCCACGCTGCGGGGGAACACCACCACGTCTGGAGGACGACACCTAGAGGACGGCAGAAGTCACACATAGGGATATGTTTTAGATCAGGGGTGGACAACCAGTTTTTACTGTGTTACTACAAAGAGCCACATGATATACTAACTTTGAAAAAATAAAATAAAATTCCTGTAATACTAACTTTGAAAAAATAAAATAAAACTTCCTGTATACTGTACATCTTTTCATCTGTGCAGATTAGGTTTTCCCTCCGTAATATGACGCCAACACTCATCATCATGAGATTGACATAGTGTAAAAAAACAAAAAACATAATGTTTGACCTGAAAGTAAAAGCCGCATGAAACCGGGCAAAGAGCCGCCTGTGGCTCCCGAGCCACAGGTTGGCCACGCCCGTTTTAGATGGACATCAGATAGAACAGAAATGAATAGAATAGACTGGATTTTTCTGGTCCTGTGAGCAGAAACCAGTAGTTCAGTTAGATCTGGTTCCAGGTCTGACTCTGGCTCAGGGTCTGGATCCAGATCTGGACTTGAACCAGGCTGACCTGATGAATCTTGACCTTTGGCTCTGTCAGTTTCCTGACCTACGTGTTTTTGGTGGAGAACCCTCCGACTCTCCTGGTTCTGGATCGTCTGTGTCAGAACACTGACCTGTGAACGGATTCGTCTTTACCATGTTGTTCTCTGACAGCCTGACCCAGAGAGACGCCGTCTTCACCACAGATGGTCCTGAAGGCAGAGAGGACGCTGTCCTGATGTACACTCTGGAGACACACACACACATCAAACTATAGACTTGCATTAAAGATACTGTATACGGTCAAAGTCGACATCAAGCAGTAAAATCAAATTGCATTCTTAGTTTACAGCATCATAAAAACAGTCGTGGTAACCATGCCAACCACACCAAAGTCCATACAGAAAACCATCGATTTCTCTGTGAACTGAAATCACTGATGTTCTCGACTTCAATTAAAAAATATTATTTTAATGTATTATTCCAAACACGGCCAGGATTTAGCTTCGCTCTGTGAATTATTATTTAAATAGAAAAGAGTTTATGTCATGTTTTTTCACCAGAATTAAGACATCAACGTCCGAGTTTTAACATTAGTCCAAATATATTTTTAAATAAAAGTTTAATCGCGAAATTCTAAGAATAAGTTTTGTGGCTCAGAGAAACCTTTGCTCGCAGTTGACGGCTAAAGGTTAAACGATGCTAACAGCTCCTGCTAACACTTAAATAAACACTTATGTTTTGAACTCACGGTGCTGTAGCGACAGTGCGTCAGTTTAAAGCAGTTTCTATACAACAGCCGTTTCATCGTCACACCGAGTTTCACCGTCATCTCTGCTACAACAACTTCAAACTCCACAGGCAGCTGTCGACTCCTGCTCTGCGCATGTGCGGCCGCGCAGCTACTTCCTGTTTGGGTCTCGGTGCTGCCTTCAGGTACCAACCTCAACTCGTATTTTATATTGAAAACAAAAAGTAAAAACATGTGAGACCTGAACCTTATTTTCGAACCTGAAATAAAACTTTATTGTTTTTTAAATTACTCAGATAACTACATTTAAATTATGTTTAGAATAATTTGACTTGAATAAGAATCAAGTTCACAACAAAACCACAAAGGCTTCCATCATTGAAATAATTATTTAGAAGTTTTAGGATTTTTTTAGAATAACTTAATATTTAATGTTTTCCCTAAAACAGAATTCTGATCCAGTCTACGTCATTGCACCGAAGAAAAAAAATGAAAAGAGCAAAAATAATTTGCCAAAAAATCCAAAAGTGACAGAGGTTTGTCTTTTTTAAATCCGCCTTGCTTTGACCTTTGACCTTCCTCTGCACCAGTTTACTTATAGGGACAAAATCTAAAGTCAGTTTGTTCAGCCCAACGTGCTCTGTCCTCTCTGATTGGACTAAACAGAAGGTCAATAATCCAGTGAGTCCGGACCATTAGTGGAGACTAACTCACTGAAGAACCCTATAGATGATCCAGAGTCAGAGAGGCTTTGAACCTTCACCACAAATGGTTGGTTTAACTCTTGAACATGTTGTGTTGTGACATCCTGATTGGATCAACGGTGTTCTGTTAGCACAGCTCTGACAAACGTTGAAGGTAAGAACTGCAGAAGTCCAGCTGGACATTCTTTAATTATTTTTACGCTGGATTTAGACCTACTGTCTAATCCTGACTAACGTCTGTTGCTGTTGCTAAATGTCTGCTTTTCAATAACTTATAGCTCTTTCTGGTTTTGTGTTTTGGCTAATTGAGCTAAATGGCTAAGTCTGTAAGCTAACCTGGGCTAGCTGGAAGCTACTTTTGTGTCACTTCAGCTTGTAAGACTAAAGACTACTGCTTGTCTTTGAGTTTTTTTACTTTTTACCTGCTTGTCTTTGAGTTTTTTTACTTTTACTTTTTTAAGTTTTTTCTTGCTCCAGTTGTGTGTGAGACACAGGACCCTGGTTGGACACGTCGTCCTCAGGTTCTGACAAAGTTTTTATCACAACAGTCTTTGGTTTTGAAGGTCAAACTCAAATTAAGGTAAATTGTTTTTTTGTTTTTTGTCCATGGCTCAGTTCTGACCACAGGCCACAGGTTTGAACACCTTCTTTGTCTCACAGGTGAGATGTCTCCTCATGTTGGTCCACTGCTGCTGCTGCTGTTCTTCTGTATGTTCGGGGCGTCCCACAGCTGCCTGGAGGACCGGGCCTCAGCTTACAGGTTCACCGGCGCCGTCTGTCGCCTCACCTACCCTGCTGCGGTGGTCTGTAAGTGGAACTGGAACGCTGCGTTTTGGTGTTTGGTGTTAGCAGGTCCACAAGTGGTGACCAGTTGAACTGGTAAAGGTCATCAAAGGTCGAGTTGTTTATACAGAAACTGAGATTTCTGTTTGTTTTCTTTCCTTTCTTAGTGTGGGCTTTTCATGTTTATCTGATCCAATCACTGTCCAACCCCCACCGTGAACAAAGCCACCCAGTTCTGTCCCATTGATTCCCATTGAAGCTGAGCTTCAACAGGGTTTAATACACTCCAGGTCTACAGGAAGAAACTGGGATCAACATCTGGTTCTGGATGAACTAGTCCTAGAGTTGATCAGGTTCTAGTTACCTTTAGTTACCTAGTCACAGACAGGTCAATAAGACTGACAGATTTGACCTTTGACCTCAGGACAGACGGGGTAATGTGGGTGAGGCTTGTGTCTGTCACATGTTAAGTGGGCGGGGCTTCAATTGTGTTTTTGCAGTAAATGAGAAAACCACCAAAGTCATCGAGGCGGCGTTTCAACACGCACGCTACCCAAACATGAAAGGAGAGAAATCACTGGCGTTTATCGGAAAACTGACGTATGGACTGGAAAAGTGAGGAAACATACACACACACACAGTGTAATCAAACACAGCTACACACACGTGTGTGTAATGATGTCACCTCTCTCCACCCTTCAGTCTGGAGATCCATAACCTGACCATCGGTCGCAGCTCGTTCGCCCTGCGAGCAGGCGTCGGCATCGACATGGAGATCAGCAACGTGTCTGCATTTTTCAAAGGGACGCTGCAGTACGGCTACGGCAGCTGGCTGTGAGTCACATGACCTGTGGTTTCATTCATATGTATATATATATATATAAGTATTAAGCTAGCTTAGCATTAGCATGAATAAACTAGCAGTTTCCTTTGACAACAAGTATTTTAACCCTTATTTCTTATTCTGTTATTTTCTTTGTTCGTATTCCAGCATCGATGTCGAAAATTCACTGGACTTCGAGGTCGAGTCTCAGATCGATCTGGGAATTAACCCCAAACTCTGTGAGTCTTATTCCAACTTCCTTTCCTGGAAACATGAAGCGAGCTGTGGGCTTAAACTTGTCATTGTGGCGTGGTCCTTACCTGTGTCCGATCTTCTCTGTCAGACTGCGGTCACGGAAAAGTTGCGGCTGACACGTCTGACTGTTACCTTAACTTTCACAAGCTCCGCCTCCACCTGCAGGGCGACAGAGAGTAAGTAGTCAGGTTAGGGAGTTCACTGTCTTATCTTTTAGTTAAATGTTAACTACTAACTACCAGGGATGTCCGATATCAACTTTTTGACAATATCCGATATGCCGATATTGTCCAAACATTAATTTCTGATTCTGATACGAACCGATACCCATATAGCAGGGCAGTGTTGGCCTGGTGGTTAAGGAAGGTAAGTGCAGCCTGCTCATTAAAGCACTTAATGTTAAAGCAGTGTTTCTCAATTATTCTCTGCCGTGCCCCCTCTGGGGGACAGAAGTTCCTAGTACTAACTACTTAACTACTTAGCCATTTTCCACCAAATCACGTGAAAACAGACGGTAACATTTCCCTCCTTTCCCATTGGTCCTTGTGTTCAGACCAAACTGGCTGAAGAAGCTCTTCACCGACATCATCACCTTCACTGTCAAACTACTGGTCAAAAGCCAGGTGAGGGCGCCCTGGAGTCTAAACTCTCTCTGGACTCAGACCTGGTCCAAACTGAGACCAAACTCTCTAACAGTTAACCAACACTGTAACCAATGACAAGTGTCTGGGTTTGAATCCCTGCAGATTTGTAAGGAGATCAACAAGCTGGCAAATATCCTGGCTGACTTCATACAAGACACCGCAGGTGAGTCAGGGGGAGAGGGGGGAGGGTCAGTGAGTAAAAAGGGTAAGAGAGTGAGTGAGACAATCATTAGGGGGTGGGTGAGTGAGCGAGGGGGTAAGTCAGGGCCAGTCTGCTCAGCATAAATCGTGGTCATACAGTAGTCTGTCCATCAGGGGGCGCTAAAGTTTACTAACTTGAGTTTCCTGTCTGTACAACAGAGCTGATACATTTTCATTAACTTCTGTTCATAAGCGGGTGTTAACAGCAGGTGGCGCTGACTAAAAAATATATATGTGACGTCATCATCAGAGATGACAGTGTATGTGTGTGTGTGTTCCAGAGCAGTTCTTAGGTGACGGAGACATCAGTATGGACATCGGTGTCACTGCTGCTCCCGTCATCACCGCCAACTACGTGGAATCTTACCACAAGGTGAACTTTGTCTCCCCCTGCTGACGGGGACTGATCTCAGCAGATATCAGAGTGTCCTTGTCCTTGTCTCTGTCCTCTGTTCCAGGGACTGACTCAGTACCAGAACAGCTCCGCTCTCATCACGGACTCTGTCTTTCATCCCAGTCAGCTGACTGAAGACCGGATGTTGTACTTCTGGCTCTCAGGTCACTTTATGTTTTCACCTTTAACCCTGCTTCAGACAACAGTCACGTGATCTGTTGGTCCAACTTGGTCCTGGTTGAACACCAGCTGTGTTTGTGTTTGGAACCAGACCAGGTCTTTAACCCCATGGTCGCTGCCGCTCACGAAGACGGACGCTTTCAGCTCAACATCTCTGCAGCGGAGCTCAGGGTGAGTCGTCCTGTAGAGGGCGCTCTCTCTGTAGAAAACCTATCCTTTTTTTGAGCAAACATGTTTTTTTTTCAGGAACTTTTTAACACCAGTCTCTCCAGTCGAACACCAGGGGTCATCAGAGAGGTAAGAAACTGTATTTCAAATGTGTTTTCTTGTTTCTGTGAATATCTCAGTATGTATGTGTTTATATTTGTGAATACATTTGCGAGTATAACGGTGTATGTGTGTGTATTTCTCAGTGTTTCTCTGAGTCTCCACAGCTCTCAGTGTGGAGTTCTTCTCTTCCGTTCCTCAACACTTCTTCCTCAGGAACCAGAGTGTGGGCGGAGGTTTCTGGTCAACTGACCTGTGATCGGGATCAAATGACCCCAGTGCTCTTTTTTCAGGCGGTAATTTCCTGTGTTGCAACTATGTATTTTTATGTCAATAAAAAAACTATAACAACTTCAAACCAAGTTGACAAAAATATAATAACAATATTTTAATTAAACCATAATTATTAATTAATCCTTTAAAGTTTACCCCCCCCCCACACCCCGCCTTCTACTGTTAAAACTGCAGTGATTTGTTTTGGGGTTTTTTTACACGCAGCACACGAGCACAGATGTCCGAGCCTCCTACTCTGATAAGAAACTTTTCCTGCATGGAATTCCAACAGAGTAAAAATTTAGTTTTCATTTTTGTTGCATTTTTTCATCATATTTTCTGTAGGTAGAATTCACGTCAATTTGTCATTGACGTGATGTTTTTCTCCTGCAGGATTTTTGTGACTGGAGCTGATCTGCCGTCAACCAACAACACAGTAAAAACATATACATCACATACATTATTATTATTATTATATGTTGTTTACTTTCTTGTGTATTAATAATGAAAAATGTAATTATTTGATCTTGATTCGAGTAGAAAGCTAAATTAATGGGTAAAAATATGAAGACATAAAATATTAAAAGGTATTTCAATTATTCACAGTTACATTTAATACTTTGATGACCTGTGTTATTAGATCAATAAAGAGGAAGTGGAGTTTATCAGGGAAGCTGTCGAAAAGATCGGGATTCCAAAAGTTTTGTCTGGTGAGTTCTAAATAAATAATTCAATAAATGAAGGACTATGGTCTTTATCTGACATATAAACAGAAAACGGAATTCTGAAAACAACTCAATCTTCTACTGAGCTAAAATCAGCGTTTTTCTGTATGGACTTTGGTCTGAGCTAAAATCAGTGATTTTCTCTTCCCGTTTTCGATTGTTTTGCAGTTCTGGAGCAGGAAGTGACCAGACTTCTGGACAAACAGGGAGCCAATCTATTTGACATCATTAACCCTGAAGTTATTCCTCGTGACGTGAGTCGGAGCTAATGTTTAAATACAGGCCACAAGTTAACCAAATAATAGCTAATAGTTAGCCCAGAAACAGCTGATTTTTTCTGACCGTGGTCTGAAGCTGCTTCTCTTCTCTCCAGGGTTTCGTGCTGATTCAGATGGACTTTGGTTTCCCTCACCACCTCCTGGTCCAGTTCCTGAAGAGGACGCTGCAGTAAAGGAAAAGACGACACACTGACCAAAGACTTTTTAGAAGCTGTCATATTTTAATAAAACAATATATTCAGTCATATTTTTTTCAGACAAGACATCATAGTATTTCTGTTTATTGGGCGAAGCTGTCCGCGGTTATGTCTAATTAATTTGTCAATGAATAACTGTCCAAAAACAGCTAAGAAAGAACCCCACCGTTAGCCACAATGTGAACGACGAGCCATCAAGTGGGCGGAGCTTGTAAACACAAGGAAGTGACAAAACAGGAAGTACATTGGACCGTTAAACTAGAGCGAGACAAAGTACGGAATTAGAACATTATTAGAAAGAACGGGGTTAGAGTCAGTCACGAGTGACTTCCGGTCTTCATTTCCGGTAAACATATGTTTTAAGCCACAAGGAACAAAGAGAAGTCACAGTGTGAAATTTAACATTAAGTGTCGCCAGAGTGTAACAAATGATTTTATAGTTGGGTTGATTAGTTTGAACTCAACATATGGACCGGAGGCCACCAACCTTTCTGAAGCCGAGAGCTGCTTCAAGGACACTTAGTAATTACGAAGAGCTACTTGTTTAATAGACTTCCTGAACAATGTAAGAATAGCGAGTTCTGGGACATACAACAGCAGACACTCTTCTTACCATCGTCACTGCACCCATTTGAATATCATTGCAAGTGTAACTGATTCAAAAAGCACAGTAACAGTACAATTCTTTTTAAAGAATCGTTTACCAGTAAATCATTAGATTGTGTTGACGGATAAGTGAGAGTCAGAACCAGGACTAAGACCCAGATAGACCTATGGTTTTATTACATGTTTAAAACCTTAAGACAGGACAAACATGGCTGCTCTTTATTTTTTGATTTATTTATTTATTGTGGACCAAGCAGAGAAAGTTCTTTCCATTTAAACATTTTCATACAGTTACAATGAAAAAAAATCTGCTTCAGTTAAAAGATTAAAATATAACCAGTAACGACTTTATAACAAAGTCGTTTTAGAAACGTTTAATTAAAAAAATGAAAATAAAATTACATTTTACCTAAAACCAATGAAAATATACAAAGAAAACCACATTTTATGAAAAATATACCCACAGTCTAAAGTTAAGTACTTTTTAAACTTATATTCTACTATTTGAGTTTTTTTTTCATGTCAAACGTTTTTGTTTTCCTTCTGTTCAAAGTGCATCAGACAACAAGGACTCCTCTCTATGTACGTTCACTGATCCCATTGTAAGTTGAAGTTAGCATGTGCTAATGCTAACATCCCATCAGTCATTAAGACTGAATCTTAAAGTGTTAACCAGAAAATTACACCTCGCAACAGAGGCCACAGCACTTCACCCCCTCTACCTACATCCACGCCCCCTTCTGGTTGACAATTTAAAAAAACAAAAACGTTGTATGGGAAATAGCAAACCCAAACGAGCGAGTCGTGTTAGTGTGTGTGTAATACAGACTTACATTTCTACAGGATTGTCACAGTTGAGCGGCTAAGCTACCAAATGTTGCTAGCATTAGCATCATTCACATTTTCTAGCATACTGTGTATGTTACTTGTAACAGCCAATCAGAGCACAGCCCAGTTCAATTATTCACCACTTCCTGTTGTCAACAGTAGCGCTGTGGAGGACAAGAAGTAATAATACTCGATTCAGCAACTTCAAACAACTAAAAAGTTGTCAGTCTGACATTAGATGGTGCAAAAGTCAGAAAATACACAAAAAATACATACAAATAAGATAATTTTTCCCACAGTCTTGAATTTCTACACTATTTTTTTTAGGTAGAATTAAACTGTTACCCAAAAATCACTGCAAAAAAAGTAGATGTCGCTGAAGTAAACAGTGACATTTTCTAACCGCTCTGTGGAAACGGTTTTATCAAAGGAGTGATGGCTCGTTCTCTGTTCGACATACAGCACCACTCAATGGCATGAGGTGGTCACTGCAACAACAGGAATGTCAACGTCCGACTGTCGTTCACAGGTGTTAAAGTTCCACAGACGGATGTTAGTTTGGTTCCTGAAAACCATGGGCATTTCTGAGACATTGGAATGTTTGCAACGACACCACTCTTTGAGGGAGATGGAAAACAAACGTGTTTTTTTCACATTCAGGGTCAGAAACGACCAACTGGGTTTCAAACTAGAGATCGAAAAGTTAATATTTTTGTAGACATTTCACAATGTTGTCCACATCTAACCAGCAAGTGCAGCACATTCAAAAGTTCTGGAGTTCAACAACAGGTCACAAAATACTGTCTAAAGGTGATCACATGACCTGTCGTTGCTTTGAAGCAGTCACAAAGGACAGAGTCTTAGTTTGAGTCACAGTCATCAGTACAAGTTCAACATGGAGGAGGTCTAGTTCACCCCCGGCTCGGTTGAAAAGGTGCCAATTAGTAACGTGATAAGGAACTCACGTCAGACGACTGAGGTGAGACAGTAGAGTTCAGAATCAGACAAAAGTAAACTTTAAACCAGGTCAACAACACTGTGACTCTGAATGGACAGAGGGAGACTCTGATGAAGAACAACATCCTCTGTAATGGCCAACGCAGTCTAACTGTACCATAGAAAAAGTCAGTGATTTTAGCTCAGGCCAAAGTCCATAGAAAAAAAAAAATCAGCGGCTGGCAGTTTTTGTTCTGAACTGAAATCTCTGATTATTTCTAAGGACTTTGATGTGGAGAGTGAATGGTTGACTAAGTCTGGTTTCCTGATGTTAACATCTGTCTATGCTGGTTTTCTGTTTTTGTTTGTTTGCATACATAACAAATTTAAGCCCCACAAATTCTGCAAAACTGCAATCAAACCTCTAGGTGTCACCAACACCGCAATGTATTGGTAGAGTCACATCTAAAAAGATCCTCAAATACAGTAAAAAGCAAAATAAAAACATGCTGCTGACCACCAGAATTACATCAACCCTGTGTGAGTTGTAGTGGTCCCATCAGCCAGCAGAGGGCTTACTGTTTAACCCGATGGTAAATCTTTTCTTCCAATGCAAACGGTTTGATTCAGGTATCTATATGTCACAGCATGAGCTTTGAGCTGTAAATGATTATGGGGCGGTGAATTTAAAGAGTCAAGCCCTAAAAAGCACCAACAGGAGGCAGCATCAAGTCTACGCTGAGCTGCGAGTGTGGAGTTAGGGGCGGAGCTCATCGTCAGACCTTTGTCTTAACATGCTGGATCCAATCCCCTCTCTCTCTCTCTCTCTCTCTCTCTCTCTCTCTCTCTGTTACTTCGCCCAGATCTTCTTCTGCTGGAAGTAGGCGTCGAATCGAGCAAGCGCGTAGTCCTGTCGAAAACACGGAAAAATGTACGATATTTTTACAACTGATTAGCAACTGATTATTCAATTCTTATATAAATGTTAATGATCTTGTTGTTTAAATATGACATTGGAAAGAATAACATTTTTATAACGTTTAAATTGAATAGCATTTATTTTCAACACTATCATCTATTATTAAAATGTTTATCTTTTTATAAAATACTTATTAATAATTGAATAAATTGAGTTTAATTAAAGAGTTTAACGTTTATTTAAAAAAACTGACTTGTCAATAAAGTTGTCTTATAATAAAATTATTAAAACAGTAGCAGATGTAAGAAGATTTTAAAGTTTGTCAAACATTTATTTTATATATTTTCTGCAAAGTCAGTTCCAGCAGATGTGAACTGACCTGTCGGTCTGACCTGTCTAACCTGTCGATCTGACCTGTCGGTCTGACCTGTCGGTCTGACCTGTCGGTCTGACCTGTCGGTCTGACCTGTCGGTCTGACCTGCTGACTCAGTAAACATTGACAGAAATGAAGAATCTAAACTTTAAATATTCACTCACGAGGTATCCAAACTGTATGGTGGAGAGTCGAGCCTGGATGATGGACCACAAACCCCAGAAGAAGTGGGACGCCAGGGAGAACCTGTGGACACACACACACACACACACACACACACATTATTAAATGAGCCTTGTAGCCTTTAGGGCTGTTTTTATGAAACACACAGGAACATTAGGTTCCTGGCTGGAAGGGGAGGAGCCTGAACGTAGCTTCCTGATTGGTGGAGATCTTTCTGCATTTTCTTTACATCTGCATCTACAGAAAACATGTTCCGAGTAGAAACTAGACTAGACTAGACTAGACTAAACTAGAACTGTTTCAACAGAACTATTGTCTGTGAACTGTGTTCCCAAGAAACCCACAGACCGATGGAACCACAAGGAAGTTCTGGTACCGTTGGTACTGTTTGTTTCTGTACACTGGGACTAAGAATCGCTGGTGACCATTTCTGGCTGGGACCATGTGATGATTTCAGGGGTCAGTGAAGGCAGCCTCACTGTTGCTGGTACTATGTCTGAGGACTCACCTGTTCACCTCCTGGTACATGTCCTCCTTCAGCCTCCTCTGCTCCTCCTCACTCAGATCATCAAAGCCACAGTGAGACTCACGCAGGTAGTGTTCAATGAAGTGGAGCTGTGGAGAGAGGAGCCGCAGGTTAGACACAGTCAACACACACCTAGCAAACACACGCACATACACGCACGCAATCACCTGCTGAGCCTTTGACGGATAAGCCTGTGTGTTGACACTGAAGTAAGGGAACTCGTCACAGTCGTAGTCGTACATCCACTCACAGAAGTGGTTTCCAATGTCGAAGCCTCTGTGAGAAGACGAGAAATAAAGAAATCAACAAAAATGTGACGATACAGACACTTTGTTATTACATAGAAGAATATATATAGGTTTAATATTATTATGCATTAATACATCACATTAATAATAATAATAATGCAAAAGCTCTGCCAAAGATTCTCCAGCTGCAGTACCACTGCTGACCAGGGGGGGTCAGTGCTGACACATCCATTCTTTCAACTCTCCTTTCTCTGCGTCAGTGAAAACATTCCCTCTCTGGTCCGAGAGGATTCTGCATTAGTGGTCAACCTCCTGCACTCATAACATTTTAGGGTGTGGTCCGTTTGTCAGATGGGTGCAACGGCGTTCACTCTTTTTTTCTTTACAAATGGGTGGTTGCTTAGTTGGTTGCCATATCAGAACAGAAGTTTTTTTGGTCAAAACATTACACACATTACACATTTTCAGAATGTGGGCGCGGCCCACAAACAATTTTTTTTTTTCATAGTTATTTTAGACTTGGACCGTTTGTTGATGTGATTGTGAGTTCTGGAGCTGAACTCTTGGACACGATGCACATGTTCGATTCCCACGCTGCTGTTATCAGCAGCTGGGAAAACAAACCCAACTCCAACACTCTGCTTGTTCTGATTCGCTCCACAGGACACATCCCCTCCTGGGAGGAGGATTTTAGAATATACACACACATGCACATCCAGAATGTTTGTGTGTGTGTGTGTGTGTGTCCTGAGGTTCGTGTGTTTGTTCTACATCAGGGAGACCTGAAGGGGCCGCAGTTCATACGGTTTTCAATGTTGAAGCAATAAAAGTGTGGATGTGTATATGTGTGTGCCCCCTCAACATCTCTCTCTCCTGATTGGTCAACCTCATAGCTTTGTTACATAAGGGCTGCAGTGATCTACTGAAATATGCAGAGGGGGAGATCAGGCTGCCTCACACCAGAGTGAAGAGAGAGGGGGGGGGGTGAAGGGAAGGTGGGGTGAGAAAAGGAGAAGCGGAGTACAAGAGAGAGAAAAAAAAAAACGAAGGAAGGAATACTTTAACTGGTAGTTTTTTTTTTTTTGTTTTTTTTTTGCAGTTTCACCTGTAGTACCTGTGACTCACCTGTAATTGTAGCTGCTGTACTCAAAGTCGATGAGCATCAGCTTCTGTCTGTCCTCCGTGTTCTGAGCGTTCAGCAGCAGGATGTTCCCTGAAGGCAGCACAGGAAAAAAAAAACAATCAGTTTATTTTAGGAACATTAATGGGCGGGGCCTGTGAGGGTTTCACATAACTGACCTTCCTGACAGTCGTTGTGACAGAAGACGACAGGAGAAGGGGTGGAGTCGAGCAGAGACCTGGAGAGAGAAGAAAACACCTGTTCACAGACTGATGATGTGATGTGAGACTCGTTGACGCTGTGATAAAATCGTGGAGATCACTGTGGATCAGAACGAGTGTGAGAAAAAAAAAAAAAAAACACTCGTTCTGATCCACTGTAGTTTCCAACACATGCATGTGTTTAACTCTGTGGTCGACAAGGAAAACAGATGTTCTGTACAGTGGGTTATATAACATTGGTATGCATGTGTGTGTGTGTCACGTGTCAGTGTGTGAGAGAACATACTTCAGTACATCCATTTCCTGTGGTAAGTTGTAGCTGAGCAGGCGGTTGTAACGACAGCGATGTGATTCTCTGGTGAAGTCGAGGTTCATCACCTGGTCCATGTACCTGGTGAAAATACAACAAATGATCACATCCAGTTAGACATCACTCTGAGTTAAGGAACTATCACACCAAACCTCAGAGAGAAATCACACCAGTCTTTAAAAGTCTTTATTAAGATTGTGTGGGAGGAAATACCCCAAGATGTCACTGATTCAAGATGATTTCAAACATACTGATTGGCTCTTTGGTTCCTTCATTAATAAGATAAAGAACCATAAATTCATGGGTTTCTTTTCACAGAAACAGGATCAATCAATTTAATTTAATTTTATGGTCTGTATTGTCATTGTACCACGAGGATACAACAAAACTGAGCCTCTGCTTTTAACCCATCACCAAGGGGAGCAGTGGGCAGCTTTTAAGTACCCGGGGAGTGTGAGCACTGTGAGGATATTTACTAAAAATGATTTGTTGAATCAAGGGTTAAACTGAGTGTTGTTTCATCTGGTCGTCGTCTCTGTTTACAGCACAGATCCAGGTCACTGTCCTACCCTCTGTGGGACAGAGGGTAGGACAGTGAGTCATGTCACTACAGTGTTCTCACAGAAGGAGAGGAAAAGTACAGTGGACTTTGGTCAGTGACCCACACCGTACGACACGTAAACTCGGAAGAATTCCCACCAAAAGTTTGTCAAGATAAGACGGTGGAATTATCATCAGTGTTGATAAGAACACAGGTCCAATGTGTCATGGAAGAAAACTGGTGTTCTTCAAACCAAATAAATCCCACCAGTCTATAAACCAGGTCCACGAGACCGCCAAGTTCAAAGTTCACATGCCTTTGAACCAGAGTTGCCAACAAGGCAACGGTTTTGGCAGGAATCTTGGACAAAGGTAAGACACGTCTGCAGAGGCCACGGTTGAGTTCTGTTCTCCACAAAGGGAGGAGCGACCGCTGCACCACCACGTCGTGTGTCCTGAAGCCGTGAAAATGTTGGATGTATATGGCATATGACGTAACGTGATGTCGACTGAGCCTCTGGGAAGTGGGTCACATGGTTTCCTATGTGCGGATGTTTTTGTTTGTACTAAAGTTATTTATGACACGGTCAGTTTGCAGTAACGTTAATGATTGACAGCTGTCAAGACACTCTGACTTTAGTCTGTGTCCCAGGGTGTTCATCTACACAGTAAAATATTTACTTCAGGATTTCCCAGAATTCCCAGGAGGACTGTCACAACTCACTTGTCCATGGTTCCAAACAGCCACTTGGGTTCCTTGTTGAAGGGCATCCTCATGGCGTGGAACTTGGCCATCTTCTCCGCCACCTCGGCTGAGATGGGGGGGTGACTCAACTCACTGGTGTCCAGTTTACGACTCTGTGGAAACAGAACACGACGTTGACGCAGTTGACTACAGACACTGTACAGCAAGTATATCCCAGAATCCTTCACTGCCCGATCCACAGAACAATTTCACACGATAACCCTAGTACAGAACCTCCCATTTAACCTTTGACCTCTGGTGGTCAGCAGCCTTGAGACTCTGTAGTATGTGGGTTGCATCCCACTGACTGGGGTTGTGGAGCCCTGCTGTAGAAGAACAGTTTGATCATGTGACTCACTCTGTACAAGAGGGAGTACAAGTACACAGGTACTCACAGGAATGTACTGCTCCAGTCGACCCTGAGGGAAAATACCGTAGAGTTTTGGACCCAGTTCCCTCTCAGCCAGGATGGCAAACATCACACTCTCCAGAATCATGGCCTCCGTGCCCTGGAACGACACCACACACGATTGATGACCCAATGAAATATATTGATCACTGACAGATGACGAGAACAGATAGTGACGACATTTTGGGAGTTAAAAAGTCAAAAGCAGCAGGTGACAGCAGGACACCCAGGGTTCTGATGACCCCAGGCTGTGGGCGAACCACGGGTTAAATGTGGAACCATCATGGGCTGTACTGAATGTGAATGACCTTCAGAGACGTTGCTGTGGCGACCGGGCTGGATCCAAACACCGGGGTTCTGGCTGTGGTCCAGGGAATGTGTTTGGTGCTGTGGGTCCAGCAGGAGAACAGTCCAGAGGGAACAGTACTGTCCAGTTCATGGGACAGAGATTCTGCAGAGGTGACGGTTCTCTGTGAGAACTCTAACACCAGTCTCTGCAACAGAACCTTCAAGTAGCTGCAGATCCTCCAGGTCAGGTCTGCTGAACATCACTCAGTCATTTACTTCTACTCTTCAGGTGAGGGATGAGTGGTCTACTCTTTTTAATTTACTCACAGTAGATTTACTCACTGTGAAGCTTGGACCTATTTAGTTGAACACAACACTGATGTACTCACAGGAATTGAATACTTGAATACTTATAATGAGATCTTTTTTAACGACTCTGAGTCTCTGTTCTTTTTAGTTTTTATAGCAGATTGCTGCCACCTTTGCGAGAGTATTTAATAGTCCTGCATCTCACTGTCACGCAGACAGGTTAGGAGGCGCTGCACTACGTTAGATAATCCCTCCTGGCGGTGGATCTGACCCAGCACTGAGAGGATAAGTAAGTAAGTGGGTTAAAGCGTCTGCTTCATGCCACACCTGTTCTATCAGGTCAAGGCCAGACTGAGTGTCTGAGCCGCACTGAGGACAGAGGCCGCCCTCACACTCAGAATAACTCCAGTCAACGTCAGCTGTTAGAGGGGATGTGAGGGTAAGACCTGCTGTTCATTGACATTTTTGACAGGAAGTCTGTGGGTCTTGCCAACGGCAGGAAGTGCACAGTGGTTGGCAGACATGTCACAATTCTCCCCAGTCTGAAGAACCGGCCGCACGTTGACACAAAAACATGCTAACCTGTCACAAAACGCCACAAACCAAAAAAAAAAAAACAACGTTAACTGTCCGTAGACAATATCTGTGATTTTAGCTGCTGGTCCATTGCTGCCCCCTGTGGTCAGGTTGTGTCTCACACAAACTGAGTCCGGTAGAAGCGCACTTTAATCGGAAGGACTTTCATCTCTTCTCTAATATTAACTGTTACTTTGTTCATGGCTAACACACACCAGCACCAACATATTTAGCCTGAGCGTACCACTGACCTGGGTCTGGTTTTCTTTGTTGGACTGTGTGGAATCTCCTTTGTTACAGGACATCTGTGGACAGAAGAAGGGAGAAGTTTGTGTGAACACGTGCGAAGGCCACGGCGGGCGATGACACCAGCAGGCGACTAAAGCCTCTGCAGTACAGACAGCACAGTATGAGTTCAGAGACCAGACTCCGTGAGTTCTGTTCAACATCACAGTCAGAAGAGAGGAAACAGAAGAACAGGATTCTCACCATGTAAACGTCCAATCAAAGAGCTCGCTTCTGAAACCAGTGTCACCCCAAAAGTCCTGTTTTTGGAACCATAGTCACATGTTTTGCCTTCTCTTCTTCGCAAATATTGATAAAAATGTTTTTGTAACTGTACTGTATTGTTTTATGCGACAGCTAGGTGGCACTAGAGTTGCAGTTGTATGATTCTAACCTTAGGTTTGAGTTTAGTTTATGAGAAGTTTTAGTATTGTTTTAGTATTAGAAACATTTTATTTACATCGGTAGGTGTTTTGTTATTTTTTTTTATCATTAGAGTGTTTACATCGGTAGGTGTTTTGTTATTTTCTTCCCACCTTTTCTTCCCAGCATGCCCCTTTTCACATTCCTCCATTCCCCAGAAACACAGGCATCAGCTTGTTCAGTCTTTACTGCTGACTTCCTGACTGTGTTCAGGTTGTGATGAAGCAGCAGCTGCTGCAGCCATCGTCGTGCTGAAGGACACGGCGTTCTGTGGTCTCTGGGACATCGTGAGCCATAACAGCTAACAGCTCGTACGCTCGTTAGCAATAAGCCGGAGTTTAGTTAATTCTCTATGAAAATCTTTTAAAGCTGATGCAGGAACCAAAAGAACCTTTAATAATAAATAACACTTTTTTGAATTTTCTTCGAGGTTCTTTCTCCATCTGTCATTCACCAGAGGAACAAAGAATATGTGCTGCTCACAGCATCAGCATCAGTGTCATAAGGGGCAGATTAGAAACTGCAGATATTTAAGGAATGAACAAACATCTTTTCTTCCTCTTCCTTGTTGTTAAACCCTGCTGTTATCCTGTTTTGGATGACTCAGCTGTTATCTTTAAAACACTGTCAGCAACTGGTCATCATGAGGCTGTGAGCTGTGGACGCCAACGCCACGTCATCTCAGGAGATAACGGAAGCAGAGAAACAAAGAGAACAGCCTTTCAGGACCAGTTCAGCATTGACATCCGTCTGTAGATAATGCATTTATGCTCGTTAGGATTGTTGAAAATGTTGACAGATTACATCACAGCAGATCTGGTGATTTTTGGCAGAGGTCTAAGGTAAAACACCAGGCCATAATTAACAGGCAGGACTAAAAGATAGAGTTTAAAGAGCTAAAATGTGAGACAAGACAGTGAAGTTAGTTGGTTAAGAGTTGCTTTGCAGTTAAGTTAGCTTAGGTTTTAGGTAAAATGTAGTCGAAAGCAAATATTTTATTTAGAGGTTAACCTAAAGACAAACCAGCTATTAGTTCAATGGAGTTAGCTGAGGTTCTAAATCAATGTTAGCCTAACGACTAGTAAGGGTTTAGATCAGAGTTAGCCTAGATGTAGCGGTTATTTAACTAAAGATAACATAAAGCATAAAACATCTGATGTTAAAGCTAAAATTAGGCCAAATGGTGTCTTAAAGACAGCTAAGGTTTTTGCTAAATGTAAAAAAATAGCAGTTGAGGGTTTAGTTAAGGGTTAGCTTATATCTAGATTTATGATAAAAGTTAGCAGACAGAGGTTATACCTTTAAGTTGTTGGAAGGTGTGAGCTTAAATTTAGCCTAAAAAGAGGTGAGGTTATGCTACATGTTAGGCTAAAGCTAAAGTTAGCTAAAAGACCTTAAATGTCCGTCTGACTCGGAGTTACTCTAATATTTTCAACACTCGTTTTATATGATGTTTCAGTCAGGTACGGTTTATGCTAATAAACTTTCTACCTGCGCCAATGGACCTTACACAAACCCCACCCCCTGGTGGGCGTCGGCTTCTGTGATTAAGAAACTCTGTGTGTTAACGTCTTTGAGGCTTCAGAGATCTCATACTGTACCGTGGTTTTGGGTGGCTTCACCTGGCAACTAGCAAGCCCAAGGCATGCTCCTTTGGGAAGCCTACGGCAAAGAACACACGCATGTACAGCCATGGGGGTACATCAGCATGTACCTAACACGCTAACACATAAGCTTGAAGGCTAACACATGCACAAATTAAACACACACCTAGAACTTTCCTTTGACCCAAATTACTTTTGATTAAACATCCTGCTGTTCCTTTGTGGAGCAACATTAAAAGTAAAACAAAATAAACCTAATAAATGTAGAGCAGTTTAAAAGTGACAGTTTGAGATATTTTGTAGTGTGGTTTCATGAGATGTTAAAAAATGAATGTGTATGCAGCTGATAGTGCTTTGTGAGCGCCCCCTCAGATAAAAATCATTGATTTTCTCCATGGACTTTGGTGTGAATGTTCAACAGTGAGATAAAGCAGTAAATGTACTGAATAATCTAAACAACTCGTTAGATGCATCTGGTCTGGTCCTACCATTAGAACAATGTAGATATTCTCGGCTAGTGTATTGTCAGCTTTCTGGTCCACCTACTGGCAAGTCTTTACCTGGCTCTAGGTTTCAGTACAGAGGGCGTCACAGAGCACTACAAATATTCCATGTTGACATAAGTAACAAAACCATCCTTCAAACAGGTTGGACTGCCCCTTTAACGTTACCCATTGTTTCTACTTTTTACTAATGGAACATATCGTTTCATCGTCAAGGTGGCGAAGATGAGACTAAGACCTTATTTTTAATTTATATTTTTTTAAATTCTGTCTTAGCTTAATTTTTCAAAGTCACGTGAGTGAGATGGGGCTCCCACCTGTAAGATGGCGCCGTAGAGACGGAGCAGGACACTCCGAGGCTCCTCACCGTCGCTGTCCACGCTGTCAGAGAGGCTGCACAGGAAGAGCTTGTTGCTCAGACCCCCCCTACAGGACCCGCAGAGAAGTTGTAATGTCATTACTTTACATAGGAAAATGAGCCACACCCATTGACAATAATGGTATTTAACAGAATGCGAGAACAAAACACACACCACCATACAGTCATATTGACTCATTTCCTAGTCTTAGTGGACATTTGCTTCGTGATAAGAATGGAATGTTATCACGGGACTATTTTGTTAAAAGGGGGTGGAGCCCCAAAGTGGACTGGTGATGATGAGCTAGCTCCTGTAATTTTGTATATAAACCAGACCACTACGGTTAAAACAGTAATAATTGTACATAATTAACTGGAGAGAAGCCAAACTATTAGCTTCTCTGTGTTTTTACGTTATTTTCTTAAGGTTTTGTTGACATTCACGGTGGCAGGACGAGTAACGGTCTGAGGTGTCTGAAGACACAGTGGCAGGACGAGTAACGGTCTGAGGTGGAAGAGTTCGTGTCTGAAGACACTAATAAGAAACACCTGCTTATCTATATATATTTAAAAAATAAGTTTAAAACATTTGTCTCACAAATCCAGGCATTTCTTCTCGAATCCTGGCCGTTTTGCTCACGGACGTGGTTACGGAGAAGGTTGACATTATTTGACTACAAATCAACAACTGGAACATCGCGTACCTGATGACACTGATGCAGAACTCTTCCTCCTCCAGATTCTTCCAAGCTCCGTGCAGGAACTCACGACACCACAGGAACGCCCTCTGGCGGGTTTCGAGGTCCAACTGTGCGTCCTTACACTGCTGCTCCTCCAGGACGTCGGGCTGAACCTGTAGAGCGTTCTCAGTCACCAGCAGCCCCAGAGACATGGACGGAGAGGAGGAAACCCCGTTGATAAATTTGGTTTTCATGTTTTGTGGTTTTTTAGTTAACGCGGATGAAAATCTTTATTTCCTTTTATAACCCTAGATAAACGGAATCACTGTCCTCTGACTTTAGTTTTCTGTCGATTTTTTTTTTCTTTCGTGCGTAGCTAAAACCGTTGTAGACCAATAACACTGATGGAAACTTCCGCTGCAGCAGCTTCAATGACGAATGAAGATGGTCTGAGCCCCGCGCCTATTTACAAGGAGTGGGTGTGTCCACTAGAGGCAGAGGGGAGGGAGTGGTCACATGACACAACCGTACTCCCATTGGCTGTTTCACGTCATCCCGGTGCTCAGGGCGATGTAAACCGAGGCTCTTTACTGTACCGTCGGACAAAAAAAGACTGTTACAAAATGAACCGGTTTGCTGGGTAACTTTCTTTAAGACTATTTTTTTTTACTATTGTATAAGCTCTGTTACAAATGACTTGGTCATTTTTAACTTCATTTTAAATGTTTTCATTAATCCATGGCTGAACTCTCCATAGATATTAATCTTAATATGACAAAGCAATGGATTCAAGTATTGCACTGTGACACAGACATTTACAACACCGGCTGACTGTCACCGGATGGAGATAGATGATCCAGTATTTTTCCGCAGTATCCTATTGTCTGTTACCAGGCAACTATTTCTGCTTCCTTACATCGCCCTCTGCTGGTAAGAAAAAATGACAACGACATAATCAGATATATTCTACAAAATCTGATTATTTAAGAAATGTGAGTCAACCTGGTTTCGTACATGATTTTCGTGACATAAAATACCATTCAATAGTTAAATGACATCAAAGTGAAAAGCAAATTGTCGGTGTAATAGTAAAACAAGGGATGGCGTGCTTGGAAAAGCGAATCATTATAATTTTCGAAAAGTAGGCATATCGTATACAGCAATAAAAACCTAAAAAAAACACAAAGCCAGCAACAATATTCAAACGGCCTACAGCTACAAAAACCTGAAAACTATAGTTTTGCCTGCACCCTGAAGGGTGCGCTTCATCTCATGTTCCCTACTCTCGACCTGAACTTTAAACAATACACTGTTTACTGATTTTCTTGATTTTATTTTTGAATTTAATAAACTAATTATATTGGTTGTAAACAATGTTCTGTATAATACAAAAATGTTATTTTCAAAAGCGTGTCTTCAAACGCTAACTCCGCCCGCCGGCACAACGCCGGTATTTGAACGTGCGACACACGAGCGCTGTTTGATGACATCATCATTGCGTAGCCTCAAGAAAACAACAACAGAGTTCAGCTGGTCCAGTGCTAGGTTCGACCGGCCCATTTAGTTACCTAGCTACGGCTGGTGTCCGCGGTTTTTATGCCTTATTTTAAACTTATTTGAGTTCCATTATAGTTTGTGACGTAAACTTTCATCTTCAACAAAAAATTAAAACGTAGCCACGAGTTTTAGTGGGTGAGTTTAGGAAACGGAGTCTTCTGTCGTCTGCCTGTTAGATGCTAAGAGCTTAGCTATTTAACCGAGTATCTTATCGACCAAAAGGTAAAATTGACTTTTTTAATAACTTGTCATTATAAATAAAACATATTTTTTTATAAAGCTGCTCAAGAATTCCCATCGATTGCAATGTAACAGAAAGTATTATAAACTATTATTATAAACTATTATAAACTAAACTATTTTCAGTGCCAGCTCATTATACAAACAGATTAAAGTATCATGTTACTGCTGCCTCGTGTGGTCAGTATGCGTCACTGGATTAAATTATGAAACTTTGACCACCAAAGTCACTAACAAGTAAAAATAAAGTACTGTGCACCATAGAGGTAAACCGTTTCCTGAGACAGTATGAACTGGATATTATGTGTGAATTAGAAATGTTTCCAATTAGAAAGAAATTAGAAATTAGAGTCTTTGTCCAAATATATAAAAAGGTTTTTTTTGAGTTCGTAACAGTCCTTACATAAATACATTGTAAATCTAACTTTCATTTTAAATCAGATTCATTTGAAATCCTGTCCTATGAAATCAAACATTTATTACCACTGACTGTGTTTGTTTCTCTTCAACAGCTTTATTTATTTATTTACTTTGTCTGAAATTAAAGGTCTAGGACATTTATGGGAACCTTACCCATAATAATCACCATCATTGCTCGCTGTCATGCCTCCAAGAAAAAGGCCGCTAGTCCCTGTGAGGAGCCGTCGCAAAGTGGCAGACGACGTCTTTCCCTTCAACCTGCTGCCAGTGGAGTGTCAGCTGCATGTCCTGTCCTTTCTGAATGAAGTGGACAAATGCAGCTGTGCTCTGGTCTGTCTGAGCTGGAGCTGCCTGGTGCGCTCCTGGAAACTGTGGCGAGTGGCAGACTACTCTCGCCGGGGTGTCTTTCACCTTGGCCAGGAGGGGTTGCTGGTGTCCAACCGAGAGTTTGAGCGCTGGAAGGCCTGGGTTCACCACTACACGCACCACCTTATTTCTCGGCGAGCCAGTCTGCTGACCCTGAAGGCCAGCTTTGACCTGGGTGACCGCAGGAACAAGTGGGCAGAGCTGCTGAGCGGCCTGCTGGACAATGTTCACTGCAGAGACCTGGGTCACCTGGACCTCAACTGGACCTTCACACTCCTGGAGCCCCTAGACTTAAGGGTCCATTCTAGCTCTCACCAGGACAGCATCACCAAGATGGACCAGGTAATATAATCTGCTAATTGTTACGTTAAGTCAGCCAGAACTTATACTGTATTTAGAATAGAGCTGGACGTCAAAGATTAAAGAAAGATCAAATATTGTTCTACTCTGGAGTTAAAATTAGGGATGTCTGATAATCTCAGTCGGCCGATATTATCGGCCTGATATTAGAATAATTTTGTTGCATCTGTAAGAATCATTATCGGTTTTTCCTCCCATAATGAAAACCTGATAACCCAATGATTGGGTTTCACCAAATGATGTGTGCCCTACAAATTGTTAGTGACTTAGTGACTAGGTGGCACTTACCTTCCTCAACCACCAGGCCACCACTGCCCTGCTGGTGTCGGTGTCGGTTGATACTGGAATTGGAAATTGGTAAATATGGGTATATTAGATATCTGCAAAATGGTAATATCGGACATCCTTAGTTTAAATCCAATAATTATAGTTTTATTTTCCGTACTTCAAAAGAAATCAGGTTATTTGAAAGGTTCTTTTTCCACCTCTTTGTGATGTCACCGGTCAGGTGACTAGTTTCCAGGAGCTGCTGGCCAAACTGACCCAGACTTGTCCTCGGATTTCAAAGATGCGTCTCCATTTCGATTGGTCGGACGTTTCAGTGTCGCTGCTCTTAAACTTCCAGCAGCTGCGGGTCCTGGAGCTGAAATATTTCTGGGTGTTCAAAGGTGTGACGCCGTCCACGCTGCAGACTGTCACTAAGTCCCTGCCAAACCTGCGCTCCCTCACACTGCACATCCTGGTGCCACTCAGGAACCTCGGAATCTCCTACACCCTGGAGTCGGAGTCGCTGGAATTCCTGGATGTGTCACCGAGCCGGGGTCTGGTCTTCAACCGACTGAAGCTGCCGGCACTCCGGGAGCTGCGGGCAAAAAAGATCGTCCGAGGAATCACGCTGGACCGTAGGACACGACTAAGAATCCAGCACCGCTGGCCGTGTCTCTACAACGTGCTGAGGGAGGGGACCCCAAAGTTACAGGCCCTCAACAACGAGAGGCTGCTCCCCACCTGGAAGGCAGAGCCGTACCGCGAGCTGTCGGCCATCTTGGAACAGTCATGTTACTGTGTACAGCACCTGGACAGCTGGTTGTGGTAGACATGGACAGCTTGTGGATTTGTGTTTTGGCTTTGAGAGGTGCTGACACATTCCAAAATTGACCACAGGAGGCAGCAGTGAATCAGCAGCTCATTTGCTCATTTGGTGACCTCAAATCCAGGGTCATTTTTTTTGTATGTGGGGTCCAAAACTACAGGTTTTAGTCGAAAAAGCCTTAACGCTTCCTGTAGCAGAAAGGGGGCGCTCACGGCACAGTCAATTCGGGGTATTAGTACCTCATTCGACCAAAACATCCATTCTGGACCAAACCATTCTTTTTTTCATAATTTTAAAGTTTTAATCTTTAGTTTTAATCACTAACAGCGTTTTAACGACAAGTGAATAATCGCAAAAAACTTTTTCTTTTAAAAGTTAAACATATACCTTGTTTGGACAGTTGAGTCTGATTTCCACAGTGAACCTTATTGGCTGAGGCTACTGCTACAGACCAACCAATAACCTCAATCAGTCTGGGACAGAGAGTCTTCTCAAAACCATTTACACCAACGTCTTTAATAATAGATGATGTCATCAGACTTGAGGACAGAGGTCAATGGGGTCATGGTAAACAAAACCAAAGAGCCATTTTTTACTTTACACATTTGTTATTTATGAAAAAACTTTTTGTGTTTTGCTTCCTCCACCTGGTCACTGGTGGGTCTGATGGTCATGTGACCTCATCACAGCTCAGTATCATCTTCCTGAAAACACTGGAGTGAACTGAGGTTTAAGTAAAGACTGTGGACAAGTGTAAATAGTCTGTAAATGGTTCGAACACTTTATAAAAACAGTTTTCAACAAAGCAGCCGCTCGTTCTCTGTCGTTCTGATTTCAATCTGCAGTCTTTTATGTGGCAAATTTCTTCTGTCTCACTGGTGCAGGCAGCTGAGACATGATATCCAGCAGGGGGCGCTCCACCACCACCAAAGACTGGTCCTCTAATAAATCGAAACACAGGATGTTCTGTGGAGGAGAACATCAGGATCATACACCAAACTATTCAGAGTGTTCTGGTATTCCATGTTTGGCCTGTAAGTGGTGCTAAGTACACATCTGAAGCCCTCTCATGATTCACATATACTGGTGCAATGTTTTATAGAACCTTTCACCATGAAATAAGATAAGATGAAATAATAACAGAAAAAGAAAAAAAATTCTGGACATAGATAATTTAAATTTAGCCAGTTAGCACTTTTTAGCTTTGTGCTACCAAGAAGTGAATTAGCAGGGTGTTAGCAGTGAATATACTAGCATGAACCGTATTAGCGGTATTATCTCTGGCTGCACTTGTCAGTACGTATTCAGATAGTTCCATAGTGGTGCAATGCTAGTCTATAGGATTGTAATGTATGTAGAAAGCTAACCACGCTAACAATTATCTCGCTTCTTTTTTGGTTTTAAAAGCAGACCTGATTCTTGTGAGTACTGCCCCCTACTGGTTCTATTTTCCACCAGCAAATATAGTTTTATAGTTCACAGAACCAAAGATTTGAAGGCACCGTGGGTGAATTTGTCAGAGTATCTGATACTACAGTTTTAGATACAAACTATTACTAGTACCTGAAAGTTCTTGCAGATCTTGAAGGCGTGGCTGTGTCTCATCCTCTCAGACTCAGGGAGACTCCTCAGCATCATCTGGTTGAAGAGCACTGACTTTTCATCAGGGAGGGGCTGCAGATATCTCGCTTCGAGGTGAAGGAGGAGGTGAAGGAGGAGGAGGAAGACTTTCACATCTTTAATAATGTTTCTTAACCTAAGGCTCAGCACGTCGGGGTTGGTGCACGTGCCGTGTACGTACCAGTGTCTGGTCAATGATGCAGAACATGTAGGTGTCGTGCAGGAGGATGTGGGCGGGGTTTGTGGGATTGAAGGTGATGTGAGTGACAGGTGTGTCTCTCTTCAGCCACAAAGGGTGAAGACCTCGTCGGTGCAGAGCTCGACTCCACTCTGTGTACGAGCGCTGCTGCACCGAGAACTCACTCAGCTGGACACACACACACACGGACACACACAGACACACGGGCACAGAATAATCACTGTTAGGAATTCTTATTTTTCTATAATTTTGCAGATGTACAGATTTATATAAAGCATCAACATGAGGAGCAGAGAGGAGTGTGTGTGTGTGTGCTCCACCTGCTGGTCAGCATGAGTCATCAGCAGGTTGTTGTAGACTGGATGAAAGGCCATGGCTGTGGGACAGGAAGAGTAGACTGGAACTGTACAGTGGAGCTGCAGAGGGGGGGCAGGTGGGAGGGGGGTATGAGGTTAAAACCAAATCAAAGTGTCCTCGACTGTGATTGGCTCAGAGACATCTGCGGGTGAAGACTGACCTTCATGGTTTTGAGGTCATAGACGGTGACCTCACAGTCTGTGTTAGCTGCAGCTAACCAGTGACCGTCCTGACTGACACAGAGCAGGTGGAGCGGCTGCCTGGACCCTGGAACACACACACACACACACACACACACACACTTTAGTTAATGTGTTTTTACGATGCGTTTCAACGTCAACTGTTGGTTCTAAACCTCTGGCTCTCTCAGACCAAACCTCACAGAGACTCAGCTGCTGCTGCTCCATCACTCAGTTCAAGGTGTTATTTTGTGACTCCACTGTTTGACATCCTTTGATCAGGTTGACCTCAGTGACACAACATAACCACAGGAGGCAGTAGTGGATCAACATCTCCTGTGTCTCTATGGGCTGAAATAACCCGTGTTCTCTCTGGACGTTGGTGTGAAGGAGGGCGAGGGACGGAGGGAGGGAGTGAGAGAGAGTGTGTGTGTGTGTGTGAACTGACCTGACTTTGGTCTCAGTGTGTGAATGTGTTTACACTCAGACTGACTGAGAGAAAAGACATGAACTGAAGAACGAGCGCCAGCAGCGAACAGTCTGGAGGAGTCCGCTGAGAAACACAGCTGATGGGCCCAGCAAAGGATTCTGGGAAGTTTGGACACCTGGGAGGAAAAGTAAGAGAAATAAACCAACAGTTCATTTTCGACGGTGAAAGTTCCCATCGGTGAAAGTTCCTGTTCCGACCATCGGTACCTTGGTGAGACTGACGGTGTTGTTACTGAGCTGGACTCTGTAGAGTCTGACGCTGCAGATGGTGGAGAACACCAACCAACCTCCACACGATGACAAGGCACTGCTGCAGATGTGATCGTCTCCCTGCAGGGGGCAGCACACACTCACCTTTAGATATAACTATTAACATCAAGTGGCAACAGATCAGAGGTGGAGAACCTCAGGTCCACACACCACGATGGAGATGGTTACCATGACGACAACAATTTTAAAAAAGTCATAGATTTATTTGTTAACATTCACAGACAGACTGACAGACTGACAGACTGACCGACTGACAGACTGACCTTCTTCTTCAGGTGAATCAGTTTCTCTGGTTTCTTCTTCACTGGTAAACTCTCACCAGGTTTCCCTGTCAAACACACACACGATGGATTATTACATTACATTACATTTAGCAGACACTTGTATCCAAAGCGACTTAACAGTTTGAGGACCAATCAAGCTACAGTGAAACCAGCAGGTCATAGAGTGAGAAGAGGTTCATGTCATGTTCATGGGTTTGTTAGGATAGATGTTCTTTGAAGAGAAAAGTTTTCAAGTGCTTCTTAAAAAAATGTATGAGAGTGTTTTTCTGTGTCCTCACCCTGTCCTTCACTCTCCCCCAACCTCCACAGCTCTAAATGATCAGTGAACTGGAACAAGAGGAGACCTGCTCTGTGAGCACAGTCCACCAGAGGCTTCTGTACAGAGAGAGTAAGAATGTTTAATGTGACCAGACTGAAACCCTTTTCATTCAATAACATCAGAAATGAACTCACGTGAGGGAAAAGGATTTTCCTCATCGACGATTCCTGTGTGTTCTTCTCCACTTTGTCCAGGAGAGGTCGCACCACCAGCTGAGTGTCCATACCTGAACACAGGAGATCGTGGTCACAATCATCACCATCATCAGTGGGGGTGGGGGTGGGGAGGGGGGACGACTAACCTCCAGAGACCACAGCAGTGTCTGTGTGGATCAGCGCCCTCACGTCATGCGAGTGGTTCTTAAAGGTCCTGGTTCTGACCCACTCCTTCTCCTGCTGTCCCATGGTGGAGGGCAGGAACTGGAACTGGACCACGGTTCCCTCGGAGGTTCCGGCTATCACACTGCTCTCATCCTGGGCCCAGAGTCAAAGCTTTAACATCCCAACATCTCACGACCTGCTGGTGTTCGTCCTGAAGCGCTCACCTGAGACACGGCCAGAGCCAGAACATCCCATTTGGTGACCAGGTGAGTCCTGATCAGAGTTCCCGTCGCTCCGTCCCAGATCTGGACCTTCCCCGCCGAGTCCCCACTGATGACGGTTCTGTCAGAGAGGAAGAGGACGCTCCACACCACCACCTCTCGGTTTCTACACGTTCCCACTCCTCTGTCCACCAGCAGCCTGTGTGTGGCACAGCCTGGGAGAACAAACGGTAAATGTCAAAGGTCAAGATGGGCCAAATCTGACCCCATACTTACATGTGACCCGTATCTCTTTTTTTATTTTATAAACAGATCAGACCTAGGTCACATGACCTTTTGCTGAAGTCTGATTTTCAAAAGTGTGATAGACGTGACCCCTACTACCCCAAAGTCTAACAGCACCCTCCTCTGGTGCACATGTGTCACTTCAGTGATGAATCTTGTGGTCAAACCTGAACACAACATTCTCTGACATTCTGCTGAAGGTCCGCTCACCTGTCTGGACGTCGAAGATTCTGATCATGTCCATGGTTCCAGCGGCGAGCTGAGCTCCAGACGGATGCCAGGACAGAGACAGGATACGGCCTGTGACATCACATGTGAACACGTCAACATCACCACTGACCAACACTGTGTAACATGGACTGTGTCCAGACAGATTTAAGCACTTTCAAGGTCTGGGACTTTCAAGGACGTTTCTGCTCCTCACAGCCGTCTCTATGTTGGTGCTCAAGTCTTATGGACTAATTAACTCCCCGGCCCCCAGCTTTTCTTCTAAATTTAATCGTTTAAACCCTTCTTTAAAGTTTCAAGCCTGCAGGGGGCGATGTTTGATTAAAACAAACAAACCTTTCTGTCTCTCCAGGCTCCTCTGAAGCTGAATCTTCTCCTCCTGGACTTCAAAAATCTTCACTGTCCCATTCTCACAGCCCGCCTGAGAAACACACACACCAAACACACACACTCCTTCAGAAATGTTGGGTGGTGCAGTGATGCTGCAGACGGAGAAGAAAGGGTTTGAACCTACAGCCAGCATGGTGCCCTGTCGGTTGCAGCCGATGGTCCACACTGGTCCACCAAACGTCTCCACACTGGACCTGGGCTTCAGGTTTTCCAGGTCGTACTCTGTGATCTCACCGTTCAAACCAGCAGCAAAGAGCCGATGGTGAAGCCAACACAGTGTCTCTGCAGCTCTGCTGTCTTTACCTGGAATCACCTGCAGCAGAAAAACCCAATTAAAATAAAAACAGAACATCGTCACAAAATCAGGAGATTTTTATTTACTTTTGATTTGGAAAACAAAGATTTAAAAAATGTAATTTTCTTTTTTTATAGGGATGTCTTTTAATATTAGCAAATGTAGTCATTATAATAAAAAAGATTCTTCCAAAGTACGCTGCTTTGAAAAGTACAGAGTTAAAAACAGCAGACCTTGGAGATCTGGATTCACTCACCTTTTCCTGGAAGTAGTTGTCGCTGAAGTTGAAGATCTCCACCGCTCCGTCTGTCCGAGCCACAGCCATTCGCTCTGAGTCTTTGTTAAACGCCAGAGCTCGGATCGCACTGGGCAAGTACTCGAAGAAGCGAACGCGATGGACCTTAAACTCACCCATTTCTACCTGTGGACAGAAGACAATGACAATCTTATTCAGACATATGTGTATGCATACACCCAAGTGTATACTATATATTTATGTGCAAACACAAACACGCATAAAAGAAGGGAGATCAGCCAGGTGACAGAAAGGCACCTATGAAATAACATTTATTATTATTATTATTAAAAATGCATTCCACCAATCAGCTGTCTCTCATTAATGACTTTAAGAAAGTGTGGAACGCACTTCCTGGTACACAATTTAAAAACAAATACCTGTTAAATATCATGCTGTTATCATTATCATTATTCTCCTCTGTCAAAGACAGAGGAGAATAATTTGGAGAGAAAGATCTAGACAAAAAAAGAAAACACCAAACGTAGTAGATGCACTATTATGTACTCTTTAAATGAAACTGACTGCGTTCGATGCTTACTTTAGGTTAAAATATGAACAAAAGTCAGAGTTATGACTAAGACTATTTTATTTGAAAATGATCAGTGTCACCGTCACACATTAGTAAATAACCGTAAAACGTTTATGACATGTCTCTATCTCTCTTTTAAACGTGTCCTAGTTTATTGATAAGTTCTAGTCAAAATTCCAGTCAAACAGACGGTAAACCTCAGGTCAGGAGATAAAAGCGGTTTTTCTCCACAAACAAAAAGACAAGGTGTTTAAAGTTGACGCTTCTTTCGATTCGAACACTTTAAGGTAAAAATGACAAAAACACCGACCTTCTCTTGGTGTCACCGAGCTGTTCTGTTTTCCACGTTTTGAAATCCACACGCAGTGAAAACATCAGCGGCCACGTTGGTGAACCTTTACCCGGAAGTGGTACTCATACCATGAGTTCAGTGGTGTATGAACACTGCCACCTACTGGCTCTTTTCACGCAGAAAAAACAACCTTTTAATCTAAATTGGATCACGTACTGTATGTATTTGAATGATACAAAACAATAAATAATAAGTTAATAAATTATGATAAATAGTAAATATTAACGTGCCGAACGCCTTTAAACCAAACCGGAAAGACGTCACCACAAATCCGGCACACGCGGGAAACTTCAGTGACGTTTAAGTGGAGCGGAAGTAAACACGTTATTTTTCTTCGAGGGTTATTTTTTCTTTTTTCACTCAGATTATATCATAAATGTGTTGTTTTTAAAATCGTTAACGTGAATGCTGATGTTGACGTAACGTAAACTTTTCATACTGCCGTGAACAGGTGACAGAAGATGGTCCAGATCGTTATACGGTAGGAAACAACAGATTTAACAGAGTTAAAGTGTCGCAGTATTTAATGATACACATTCGTATGTCTGCGGTTTTTTAAATAAATGTTTAGTATATTGTTGATTTTTATTTTTCTCTCTTTATCTCTTTAAACGTTGTTTTGTTTACTCGCTGTGGTCTTATATCGACGATGGTTTACATTTAAACGACTACGACGGCAGGTCGTGTGTCGTGTGTTTTCATAAAAACAGACAAATATTATAATATTATTATATATAATATAATAATTAAATATTCAGTGTAAACATTATTGATTTGACAAACGTGTACGATGTTTTCTGTTTTTACTACTTTTATACTTCGTGCATTAGTCGATTCTAGCAACAGAGGGCGCTCTCAGCTCAATCCGTACTAAATGATATCCGTACCTCATTGTTCCCTCACTTCTCAAACCCATCTCTCATTATATGTGGTCGCGTTCATTTTGTGCAGGGGCAGTCCGGACGGGTGCAGTCCCCCAGAGTGGCTGTTGGTGGAGCTACAGGGAGAGATGATCTCCAGACACAACTCTGGTCTGGCAGGAAACGTGATGGGAGATCTGCTCTACACCAAGGAGGTAAAAGAAAGGAGAACACACACACTGAGTCACTGTCACCGGCTTTTATTAAAAAGACTTTTGGTGTAAACAAAGTATTTAAAACCCAGATAAACAACAACAATCCCCAGTAACTATAGTTCAGACCTGATCAAACGCACAGATTTTTCTAGGTTCACTTTTTTTTTAATTAATTTTAAACAAATTCATATAACTTTGCCAGAGACTGAACTTCACTTTTCCCTCCACCAGGGTGTGCCAGTGCTCATTGTTGGACATCACATTCTTTACGGCAAGCAGGTAAAACTGGAGAAGCACTTTGCAGTTCTCACAAAGAGCTCCAAGTCTGAAGGTAGCCATGGCGACTGTGACATCACGACAGATGATAAGGACGGACCGGTGCCGATGGAAACAGAGGAGCCAGGCTCCGTCGCCAAGTGCTACACCGTGACCGCGCTCATCAAACGAAAGTTGATCTTTAAGACTCGACCCAAACCCATCATTACCAACGTCCCCAAGAAAGTCTAGGAGGAGAGACGGGGAGGACTTTTTTTTTTTTAACTGTATAGTCATTAATAAAAAAATATTTTATTGATTATTTCACTGTTTGAAATCCCTTGTTCATGTTTATGTCAGTGACACAAACTGACCACAGAAGGCAGCAGTGGACCAGCAGCTTTATTTAAACCAGTTTATTAAACAATTTTCCTACTTTTGTATTTTATGAATTTAAAGTAGAAACCTTCAAATGAACTTCTGAAATTTAAATGATCTTTTGGTTGTTTTTAAAACGATTCTTGACCGATTTGTTCAGGTTTTGTTGACGTTAGCATTAGATGTGACAGCAGATCCAGTCAGAAGAGTTTAAAGGACTAATCCTGACATTTCAACATATAAGAATTTAACACAAATTTTGACAATTTCAAAAAGTGAAAGTAGAAACATTGGAAAAGGTTTACTTTTTAAAAAATATCTTGGGGTTTCGGATGTTATCGGATACAGATATTAGCATAAATATGTAATATCTGTAAGAATCATTATGGATGTTTCCTCCAATAATGAAAACTCCATAACACAATGCCTGGGTTTCACCAAATGATGTGTGACCTAAAATAGTTTTGGAGAAGAACAGCTGTATATGAAAGTGATAGTCACTAGTCACCATTTTAAAAATGACTTAACTTCCCCGCTATATGAGAATCGGTTGATATTGAAATTGGAAGTTATCGGCATATTGGATATCGTCAAAATGTTAATATTGGACATCACTTAAAATACCTTAAAACATTTTTTTAAAGTTATTCTTGAAGCTCACAGTTATTAATGAAGATTTCACAACCTGAGGTAAGTTTAGTCCTAAATATAAATAACACACGACCTCATGCTGTGGCTGCGCTGTTTTTTTTTTCTTCAAACGTGTTTCCAGAATTTTCCCAGAGTGTGTTTGTCAGCGGGCGTCGCCCACGATGAGGGGAAAAAAACACCCAGAAGTAAAAAGCCGTCACCTCAGAGTCTGAGTGAAAGAAGAGATTCATTCAGATGCTGAGTTCACACACACACACACACACACACACTCTCTCTCTCTCTTTGAGTGCACGTGTTTTCAGAGTCGTACCTAGAAGCACGTCGTTAGAGTGAAAACTCCAGTCATCATCAAACAGCCACTCGTCTGTTTCCACTGCTGTGGACTGAGCTCCACTGACGGCAGTGACATAATGAAGCTTTTCACAGTTCCTCTCACACATCAAACACGTTCACACACATCAACGGCATCGTAAAGGCCGACATCGCAGCTGACAAATAAATAAATCTGTCTACTTTCACTTATTTATAAATAATTTGAACCACTTAGTCAAACACTCGTCTAATAAAACCAACATCAATTTAAATCTGTGGTGTTTGAAACGTTGCTTCACAACTTTAAACTGCAGATACTGCCACACCAAACCTCAGCGAAAAAATCAGTGATTTTAGCTCAGACCAAAGTCCATAGAGAGAATCAAAATCCCTGATTTCCTCTATGGACTTTGGTGCAGCAGAGTGAGTTGTTTATTTAATTAACTCTTCTGTAACGACATGAACAAATATGAAGACAATTGCTGTTCCCGAGGTCAAATGACTGTAGATCTGTCTTTCTTCCATTGTCCACTGCAATGCTAAGTTCTTGAAAGTATTTCTGTGTAAATGTATTTGAATTACCAGAATTACATCCATGATGAGGAAGTGGAAGTTTAATGTGGAAAAAGTCATTTATTTTTAAAAACTCAACGACATTCACCGATGGACCAGTGAATGAGAGGATTGTGTCAGAATGCATTTTAATGGCCGATTAAAATTCCTAAATCTGGGAGCAGAAATATCACAGGAAGTGAGGTCACATATGGTTGTCCCTGCTCGACCCCCAGGAGACGCCACTTTAATGTTTTTACTCAGATTTTGCTGTAAATGACTTGACTTCATGAATAAGATGCTAACAGTTAGCGCCTCACTTGACTTACTTTACACAGGAGACCATTTGGAGTAAATTAATTTTTAAACTTTTCAATAATTATGAACTTTAGACTCATTTATGCAATAATAAAACAGTTTGAAACAGCAGTGGCATTAGCAGTGAGGCTAACGGACTAGCCTCATGCTGGTTGGCCTGATGCTAACGAGACCCAATGGGAATGTGACTAACTGAAAAGTCAAGTTGAAGGACAAACGTCTTACACAGGAGACCATTTTGAGTAAATTAATTTTTAAACTTTTCAATAATTATGAACTTTAGACTCATTTATGCAATAATAAAACAGTTTGAAACAGCAGTGGCATTAGCAGTGAGGCTAACGGACTAGCCTCATGCTGGTTGGCCTGATGCTAACGAGACCCAATGGGAATGTGACTGAAGTAAAAGTCAAGTTGAAGGACAAACGTCACAGAATCCACTTCAGTTCCAGTTTTTACTGTTTTTGGTGAAATAAACAGTTCTGAGTAAAAAAGTCAAAGAGCAGAAAAACAAAACCATGTTTGGCAACGTCACCGTTTAAAAATGAAACATTTTTTCAGCCTCTGCTGACGTCACAGCTGCCCAACACAAACACAGTCACATGACTCGTCATCAGCACCAGGAACATGGCACGGACCAGGAAGAGGAGGAGGAAGAGGAGGAGGAGAGGAGAGGAGCTGGTGACCAAGTGGTGCCACCTACAGGAAGTTCAGATTGTCAGAGAGTTTGTAGCTGCTTCACCAAACCACGAACCAAACACAATGAAAAAGCTGAGGCTCGTGCTCCTCATGGAGGACAAGCAGGCCCGTGAATGAGGTCACATCCAGGAAGTGGGAGGTCAAACCACAGGAAGTTGTGGCGTCACTGCTGAGCTGATGGGTTTGATAGAGGAGAAACACAGCCTCAACTGCTATTACTGAGCTGACCTCTAGGGGCAGATTAGGACCGACAGAATCGTCTTAAGTCTGTGACACAGGTGACGCTGATTTTAGACCCATATGAAATCGGTTCTCTGTTCCTTTAAGATACAGTTTTTTTTATTATCTGTGTGAGCCAATCAGAGCGGTGCAGTGTCTACATCATCAGTGAGCGAACAGCGACACAACCAAAGACGTTTGTCTCAGCAGCTCCACAGAGGACACAACCAGAAAATGACCCACTGTCAGTAATACAGTTCTCCGTCCAATCAGCATGCAGAAGACCAGCTTCCACACCCGCCCACTGCTCCACCGACTCACACTGAAGACCAGAATCAACATGTTAGAAAATCTACCCACTGCTGCCCCACTGCTGCCCCACTGCTGCCCCCCACTGCAGCTGAGCTTCAACAGGTTTCAAGTAAATGAAAGAAAAAAAAAAAAAGATTCATTTTACTCTGATTCAGTTTTTTTTTTCACTTTTACAAAATTCTTCATCGTTGACTTTAACTCTTCACTGAAGCAAAAGCTGCGTTTTTTTAAAGCTAAAACTAAGCGACACCGTCGGGTTTGTTCACCTGTTTGTCGTGTTTATAAACAGAAATGTCTAATTTGTCTGTTTGAACAATGACCCGCCCACTGCCTCTGATTGGCTAGAACTTGTTGCTATCGTCGGTTGAAAAGTGAGTCTCCCGAGGCATTATGGGAAATATATTGTTCTTCAACTTTGTCGTTTCTTCACAGTTAAACCCAGTTGAGCGGGGGTTTGGGTTAGCTAAGCGTTAGCATTAGCACAGGCTCAGATTCAGAAGTAGTTTTTTAATAAACAAAAGAAAACAAATGTTTGAGGTGGGGGAGGGCGGGGGGGGGGCACAGTGAACCAATTCAATGGTTTGTTTACATTTTTCATTGATGATGTGATTTCAGTTCAGAAACAGGAAGTGGAAAAATAGTTCTAGAGGATGTTGTTGTCTGAAGTTTAACGAAGCACCGACTCTTGAACATCTATGAAAATAATCTCATCATCATCGGTTCCTTATTGCAGAGAAAATGTCGCCACAGAAGTCACCACACGACTGACGCTGTGTTCTCAGTACTGGGAACAATTAGTACCAGGAACCATTTTTTTTTAGTTATAGTTCCTGGAGTGAAAGTAAAAATAATAAAAAAAAGTTCCAGTGTTGGAACTAAATGTCATGCAAAAAGTCACAGCGTTGTTCCTGTGGTGGAAAGTCACATTCTCTAGTTTCAATCAGTTCTTGGTCCCTGTTGTAGAACACACACTAGTTCCTGGTACTAATTTCTGCACATACATGGTGCCTTCAAGTGACTGTTACTGATATGAGTTCCAGCAGTGAAACAGAGCATCAGTATTAGTACCTCATGTTCTTCTTGGCATGTCACCGTTCCAGACGTCGGAACTGTTTTAAAACTTGGTTCCAGTCTTTGTGATTTGGATTCCAAATATGAAGCACCGTTGAAAAATGATATGAGTGAAGAGCTGCACCTCTACTGTCGTCTCCGAGTCCCGAGTCCCGAGTCTCTGGTCCACACTTTCTTTAGCACCGGCCACGAGGACCTAACAGTTCCGGGTCCCCAGTTTGTTGATCCAGTTCTGGACAGGAGTTCACCAGGACCTACCCAGAGGTCTACGCCTCGGCGTAGGGCAGGTGGAACTGTTCCTCCCTCTTGTTGCAGCGTTTGGCCACGATGGCGAGGTAAAGAACCAGGAGAACCAGCCAGTAGCAGGCGTACAGCGTCGTTCCTGCGATCAGCAGCGCCTTCTCCGTCTCACTGAACGGTTCCTGGGTTTCACAGTACACAGTGTAGGCCACGCCCCCCAACAGCACCAGCGCCCACACGGTGACCGGCACGGCACCGATCAGGTTGACCACGATCTTCCTCCGACCGGACGTCCCCCAGCCGGCCTTGTTGATGGTCAGCAGGGCAAAGATTTTGGCAGGAAGTAGGCTGGACATGTAGACCAGAGAGTAGAGCGACATGAAGATCATGACCAGGCTGCCGCGCAGGAAGCAGGCGTAGGTGGCCTTCACCATCCCCACCAGCTGCACCGTCAACAGGAAGAGCAGGATGTTCCACAGCCGGCCGCGGTAGAACAGATGGATGACGGTGGCCACCAGAAAAAACGGGAAGAACCCGGTGACCACCGACTCGTAGGTCATCCACAGGCTGTGCTTGTGGAACCAGAGGGCGTTGTAGAGCCACTCGCGGAAGTACGACTTGCTCCAACGGGTCTGCTGGTTCAGCCAGCGCAGGTACTGCGTCGGCGTCTCGGTCTGGCACTGGGAGCGCGCCGTGAACTTGGTCTTGAAGCCGTAGCTGAGGACGCGGTTGGTGAGGTGACGGTCGTCCCCGAAGCTGCACTTAGAGCCGAGGAAGGTCTGGTGGTACCAGGGCTCCAGGAAGCGCTGGAGCAGGGAGTTGCGGTACATCCCTAGTGGACCGCTGATGCACTGCACACAGCCGAAGTAGGACTGGCAGGCTCGCTCCACGTTGAAGGCCATCCAGTAACGAACGCTGCTGAGGAAGGAGATCCACGAGTCGTATTTGTTGAGGATCTGCGAAAACAAAAAATATCAAACGTTCATGTCAGATCTGTTCTCCAGAACCAGGATCTTCCTTTGACCTGTAAAGACTAGCCGATAATATCGGCCAACTGATATTAGCAAGGTCCGATAACGTCGGCCAACTGATATTAGCAAATATTAAGTAATGAAAACCCCAAAATGTAATGCCTGGGTTTCGCCAAATGATGTGTGAAAAAAAAATAGTTATAAATAGTTAAAAATAGTGGAAAAACGACTGTACATGCATGTTGTAATGCACTAGATGGCAGCATTGCAGCTCATTTTATTAATCTATTTTAATAATCAGGGGATTGTATGTAGAATGCTGGTGCCAGGAACTCGTGGTTTGAACAGATAAATAAATAAATATTTCCAGGCCTATATCAAAATCGGTTGATATCGAAATCAGATGTTAGGTGTTTGGACAATATCGGCAAAATGTCAATATCAGATGTCAGTCTAGTAAAAATCCTTTGAGTCTAGTTCAAAGTTCAGTGTTGGTGATCTAGTTAACCAGTGTTTAATAACAGTTGACTTTGACTGGACGTCACCTGAACGTCTCCCCCGACTCCCCCCACCGTGGTGTCCTCCTCCAGGATCTTCAGCATCTCTATAGTACAGGCTGGATCCAGGACTGTGTCTGAGTCACACACCTGGAACACACACACACACACACACACACACACACAGACTGTGTCACGACCCTGAGGTCAGCTCGGTTTACATGACCTTTGACCTTCACATAAAGAGCCGTGGAGGTCGAGCACCAGCTGGTCATGAGGAACCGTGTGACCTTCTGTCAGTGTGGCGTGTTGATGACCCCACTGGTCCAGTGGACCGCGGTCTTCTCACCTGGACGTAGTCCACACTGTCTCCCAGGGCCTTGAAGGCGGTGTACATCACTTCTCTTTTCCCGCCCCACTCCTGCATGACGCAGGAGTACCGACAGCTCCTGACCAGACGGGACACTCGTGCCGCCTCCTCCATGTGCACCGTGCTCCTGCCACCGCCGCGGACTCCACCCCCCCCACACCCGTCGCTGTGGTAGTTTCCCTTCCACACCAGACTCCTGGCCTGGTCGGCTCCGCCCATCACCTCCTGGAAAATGTCCATCATGTAGCGGTCCTCGGCCCGGTTCCCATCCACCACCAGCACCACCTTCAGGCCGGGGAAGGAGATGCGACGGATACTGCGCAGGCACTTCCTCAGGTAGTCGGGGTCCTCCTGGTAGGCGGCGATGCAGAGAGCGACGGAGCGGCGCAGGTGCTGCGGCCGAGCCGGGCTCCGCATCCGCCGGTGCTCCAGGAACGCAAAGAGACTCTGGAGGAAGAGGTGGAGGGACAGGAAGGCGCCGTAGAGTCCGAAGGACAGGTGGTGCTGCTCCGTGTGGATGAACTGATAACCTGAGAAAAAAAAAAAAAAAGGAAGGATGAGAACCAAGAGGAGGACTTGACCTCGAACCACAGACAGGAAGTCAATAAAGAGGAAGCAACGAAGTTCATGGACGGAGAGCTCTGATCCACAGTTGGTCACCTGGACGTGTGTGTGTGTGTGTGTGTGTGTGTGTGGAGTCAGGGATTCACCTGTGACGTAAGCCAAAAGGATGGTGAAGAGAACCACCGCTGCAAAGAGGGTGGTCACCACAATGTTCAACACATTCCTGCAGCGGGAGGGCATCTGGAGGAGAAGGAGAAGCAGAACATCTGTAAACACCTTCTCTGTGGATCGTGTCATGAAACACCAATGTGTTAAAAGAAGAAACCTGGACGTCTGTCCTCCTCTCCTCCCATCAGCCCCTGGACCCTCCCCCCTCTTCCTCCAGACTCCAATGGATTTAAATAAAGGTGATTCTGTGGTTTTTGGCTGCAGCTCAGCAGCAGCGGAGCAGAGGAAACAACTGTCTCCATTCATTCAGAAAAACCAGCTCCTGACCTGAGCTGAGCTGAGCTGCTGCCTGGACCAGGGTCTGGGCACCGGGGGGGGGGGGGTGTAACAGCTGATTAGCAGGAGCCTGTGATTACCAGGTGACAGTCTGAGGACTGAAGGTCCGAGGACCCTCTGGTTCTCAGGGGTCGTCGCACAACAATCATCCTGATAATTAAAGGTCGGTCCCTTAGAACAAATGACACCGTGGCTGAAAAGTCACAGCTGCTCCAGGACCAGCTGTGGTCCAGGTCTACCTCCAGATCCACATCCTGGTCCTGGTACAGGAGCAGGAACATCAAGTCCTTCATCAGGTTCCAGGTGTCACTGTTCCAGTGGGAAAAGAACGTGGGAGAGTTCAGAGAGAAGGAGCTGAAGGGTGACGTAGGGGGAGGGGAGGAGGGAGAGGAGGAGGGAGGGAGGGGTGGAGGGAGGGAGGAAGGCGGGGGGGCTTTCACAAATGGATGAATCGAGGAGAGACCAGTTGTGACAAACACCAGTAGAATCAGAGCAGGTCTTAGTGGAACAGGGTTCAGAACCAGGTCCACAAACCCCCCCCCAGGTTGACACCAGACATAAACCAAGACCAGGACAGAGGTTGGACCAGGACAGAGGTTGGACCAGGACAGAGGTTGGACCTGTCAGGGTTATGGTTCCTTAAAGACTAAGATCGAACCTGGTCCTGGTCCAAACGTCTGACTGTAGAACACGATAATAAAAACATTTACCTTCGTGACCCAGTGGACCCTCCGTGTCCTTCTTCCAGCTCTCAGTCAGCCCTCTGCTCCTCCCCCCTCCTCCCTGCTCCTCCTCCTCTGGCCCGTCCTGGTCCTGGTCCTGGTCCTGCTCAGCACAGCCTTCTCCTTGTTCCTCCCTCCGTCTCACACTCACATCTTTATTCCCGCTCCTCTGGCTCAGCTCAGGAGAACCACATTTCCAGAAATGAGGCTGAGAGCGCCTCGTCCTGCTCCTCCTCCTACGGACCAGCCTCCACCCCTCCCTGCTCCTCCTCCTCCTGGTCCTCTGTCCCCACCCTCAGTCCTCCAGGACTGTCCCAGGGCATGAATCCTCCTCTGCCTCCACCTGTGCTCCGCACCAGCTTCACATCTGCAGATTCCCGGCAGAGAGGAGGAGCAGCAGGAGCAGCAGGAGCAGCATGTGGTCTAGTCTCCTCCCACTCCACCTCAACATGCCGCTGATAAAAGGACTGGAGGAGGAGGAGGAGGTCATTCAGTGATGCCACTTCTCCTCCTTTGTCCCCTCTGCAGCGACGCCTCCTCAGGTTCCCCTGCTGCTCCGCTCCGCTCCTGCTGCCTCCTGCAGTACGGCGCTCCCTGTAAATCTGTCACACTGAGCGTCTCCTCCTCACCTCTTCTCTTCTTCCTCACTTCACCTCCCTGTCTCACTGCAATGCAGCCGGCAGTTTCTTGAACAAGCCTGGAGACTGTTGGAGCGCAGCTCCCCCTTTTCACCACTCCTCCTCCTCCTCCTCCCCCTCCCCTCGCCTGCCTCAAAGCATCCTTTATGGCCTTATTTACCTTCCCTCCCTCCTCTCCTCTCCTCCCTCTCTCTCTCTCCTGCTCTGTGGTTCAGCTGCTGACGCTCCTGCTCCACAGAACGATCACCGGGAATCAATAGTTAATGAAAGACTTTTCATTCTCTTCAACCGTCCGTCAGCTGCAGGTCCACAGTTTCTGAAGATTCTCTTCATTTGTCAGAGTCAGACTTTAACAAGTGGAAACTCAAGTTACTAAAACGCTGGCTCTCCAACACCAGAGCTCATAGAACACACGGCAGCTGCTGATCCACCGTCACAAATGTGTTATTTTTAAATGTGTTATTTTTAAATGTGTTTTCAACATTCTTTTGTTCAGATTTACCTCAGTGACATAAACTGACCACAGGGGGCAGCAGATGACCAGCAGCTGTGTCTGTGAGTTAAAATGACACGTTTTGTCTATGGACTTTGGTTTGGAAAGTCCATAAATTCAATCTCAATGACCTCTGACCTTTTTCAGTCAACATGGCCTGACAAGAGGCGCGCTTAATAAAACATGTAAAAGGTGGCGCTCTCTCCCCCTAATTGGAACACTGACCACACGAGGCAGCAGTGGACCAGCGGCTGCTGAGATCATGCAGGCCACACACACACACACACACACATCTCCTCCACTGATGCTGCTGTGACTGAGAGCGCCTCCTCCTGGTTGTTCTCTTTAGCAGATAGAAATAACTTCACTGTTGAATAGTAAAAAGGTATAGACAGACAGGAAGACAGACAGGAAGACAGACAGGAAGACAGGAAGTGGAATAATAGACAGACAGGAAGACAGACAGGAAGTGGAATGTTGACGTTGAGGGCGCCGTACATTTGTGCGAGTTCACCACCGGAGGGCACTAAATTCCAAAGACTGGTCATTTTAATGTACTCACAGAGTCATAATAAAAACAGAGATCATTTGAGTTTCATCCACACTCAGTACCAAACGGTTCCTGTTCTTTAAAACCGACTGTGGTTCTAAAAGTCCAAACCGTGGCTGTGGACCAGAGTCAAGGCAGGACCACGATCTTCTTCTCCAGCTTCTGTTGTGGGAAGATGAAGCTCCTCATGACATCATCCAGCTCCTCCAGAGCCAGCTGGGCGTGAAGAACCGCCACCTGGTCCGGGTCGCAGGCCAGGGTCCACTTCAGGGCCCGGTACAGGTCCAGAAGAACATCTGAGAGAACCTGAACGGAGACAGAGAGGACAGTGTTCTGTTAGAGTCAGGGGACAACAGCTGTTTACTAATGACAGGACCTGGACCTGGACCTGGACCTGGGTCCTGGACGAGGACGAGGACCTGGACCTGAGTCCTGGACCGACCTTGTAGCAGAGGTCATGTCCATGTGAGAGAGTGAAGACTGTTGGACTGAGCCAGGAATGGGCAAACTAAGGTTCGGGGCCCGGATGCGGCCCGTTCAGCTTTCTAATCCGGCCCACCAAACGTTTCCAGTTTATATCATTTATTTATACAGTTCGCTCTTTATACTTTGCGGGTTTTCCCTTTTTCACAGTGGGTCTCTGAACGCAACTACCTCGATAGGAGATCTGTATTATTATTAAACTTCTGCCTTTTCCCTGCAATATCCACATTCCCCCAATAGATGGCGTAGAAAATAAAAGTATTTTATCCTTTATACATGACTTCTACATGTCATTTATCTCAGTTCACATGAACGCTCCTGACCCCGCCCCCCCCGACGTTCAATTTTAGGACAATCGTTTCCCGCTCCCGAGTCAAAACATTCTCTGACACCAGCTCACAGCCACTGGACCGGGACCAGGACTCGAGTGAGTGTGTGTGTGTGTGTGAGTGTGTGTGTGTGTGTGTGTGTACCTCTGTGGTTCTGTGGCTCAGTCCTCTCAGCAGCAGAGTGATGACATGAACGGCAGCTCTCCTCACCTCTGACTCCTTCTCTGTCTTTATCAGGGAGACCAGACACACACTGACCTGAACACACACACACACACACACACACACACACACACAGGTAGGTTACCGTGGACTGTAGGACCAGGACCAGTTGGACACCTCTGGACTCTGGTCCTCACTCACCTCCTGAACCAGTGGACCCAGAGAATAGTCCAGTCTCTGACACAGCTCACCCAGGTTGGACAGACTGCTGGCCCGGACACCGGGGTCCACGTCCCTGGTCCCCTGCAGGAAGACACGCACCAGAGGACGGCCGAGGTAAGACGCCAGGTCACCTGAAGGACGGACAGACTGGTCAGCTGTCGGTCAGGATTTAATGACCAGGTTGACTGACTGAGGACGTCAATGACAGAGGGGACATGAGAGCAGTACACACACACACACACACACACACACACACACACACACACACAGTTTTAATATTCAGTTCAGTTTTCAGTGTCAGACTCTGTTACATCAGACGACACAAAACACTGAGACCAGGAGACAACCAGCTGACTGTAGTAGGAGCTCAGAGTGTGTGTGTCAGAGTGTGTGTGTGTGAGACAGAGTGTGTGTGTGTGAGAGACAGAGTGTGTGTGTGTGTGTGCAGTTGTGGAAATTACAGCTGGATTTATTTGGAAATCCCAGAAACAAAAGACACACAGAAAGAGAGTTTGTTGAAGGATAATTATTTCCACCCCAGTGCTGTAGATGTAGCGCCTCCTTGTGTCCAAAACCTGCAGTTGCCTGGAAATGATATCTCAGTGAGCTGGAGACACAATCCAGGTGTGTACATCTAACTGTCGGTCAGACTTTTCTCATCTCTGGACTTTGGTCTGAGCCGACCGACGTCAACATCCGGTAAAAATCGTAACAAACTCGGAGTTCAACTGTTGGTCCTCGTCCCGCTCCTGTGAACAAACTCCCTGTGTTGCGTCTCTTCTTCCTCTGTGAGTCTCTCAGTGTCCAGTCAGACCAAACAGCTGAAGTCATTTAGTCCAGCAGGCCGGACCATTCAACAAGAACAAGACTCTTTCAGGTTCTAGAACACAGGCTCTGTGCTGTGGCCGTGGCTGCAGGCGTTGTGTTCAAGGTCACTCTGAGGATGGGAGTTTCTCCTCTCACACTGTCACAGTGTCTGCAGCTCACAGGACGACACAGGTCGGACCCAGAAGAACCGCAACTCATTGGTCCTGGCACCAGGCCGACCCCGAGGTTCTCTTCAGGCAAGGGCAAACTATGGCCCAGGGCCCGGATGTGGCCCACATGGATATTTTTTTTGGTCCAGATTATGTTATTAATTTACGTTTCATGAATGCTTTTAGCAGACGCGTGTCCACGCCTGATCTAGAACATGTTCCTCACCCATTGCCCTGCTCGCCCTCATCAGGACCTCGCCCACTTTAAGGCGCGTCTCCAGCGAGTGCTCCTGGTTGGACGAGGGGTGGGAGGGTCCGTGTTTGAAGTCCCTCAGGAGCTGATCCAGAATCTTCTCCGGGAAGACGTCGGCCAACGAGACCAGACCTGGACACGCAGGTGAGCGGATCACAATTAGAGCGGCAGGTTTAATCTGATCTGATTCTACTCTGACCTTTGACCCCGACACAGTGACGGTACCTTGAATGGCTGACAGGTAGACGAAGGAGTCCTGGTGCTGCAGGTTCTCCAAGAAGACCTGCAGGAGACAAAGACAGAGAACGTCAAGCTCAGTGATTGGCCAATCAGAACATCAGAACAATGTTCAAAAGGAATATTCCACCAGAGCCCAGCCCAGCTGAGGGGGGGGGGAGGGGGGGGGGGGCAGACTGTGGAGGTGTTCTACAAAACTAAACCAGTCCAGTTTTTACTGCTGATGGTTGGTAAAAGAACAGTTCCTGGAACCGAACGTTCCTGTGACGGTACCGATGCTACAGTGTCAAATCTGTTCAAGAGAAACCAGGAACCAATGGAACCACAGGCACAGGGAACTTTACTGCACTGTGTGTATGGGGGGGGGGGCGCACACACACACACACACAGACACACACACAGTGATGAGAGGGAATACTGGATGAGCTGTCGTCCCCTCATCTAATATTCCACACTAACAAGTCCCTGGAGGAGACGTGGGTCCTTGAGGTAAACCCCCCCCATCCATGAAGAATGTGTGAGACACACACACACACACACACGCACAAACACACCCACCCCCACACACACATTTTTCAGCTGTGTTTTTAGCTTCTTCAGGCTAAATCTGGCACAGTCTTAGTCTAATGAATATTTCAGCAGCGTCGACGACTCAGACGACTCACCATCAGAACTTTTTCCTGGTCCTTGATGGTATCGGGGTTCTTCTTTTGGACCATCTTGGTCAGAACCCTCAGGGCCAGGGCTCTGGTTGGTACGTCTGGGTCACACGCCTCCAACAGCCAATCAGAAAAGGGCTTGTTGGAGGGAGGTGGCGTGCTGGTGTTAGCTGGTGTCCTGGTGGCAGCTGGTCCTGGTCCAGGTCCTGGTCCTGGTCCTGGTTCTTCTTGTCTGGTCCTGGTCCTTCTGCTGAGAGGGTCTGCAGGACATGTTCTGGTCTCAGGTTCTACCTTCTGCTTCTTCACTCTGTCGGTTCTGTTCCCGCAGAGTTCAGTAGAAGCAGGACCAGTGATGTTCTCAGGCCTGAAGGCTCCACGCGTCGCAATGACGGCTCTGAGGTTGGACGCCAGCTCCTGGATGACATCATCAGGATGGTTCTGGGACAGGGTCTCCAGTGGGGGGAGGAGTCTGGACATGGAGGAGAACTCCTCTGGGCTGAGCTGAGGTGGGACAGAAACACCAGGGTCAGAACTTAGTCCATGTTTCAGGATCTGGCTGGTCTCGGGTCAAAGAGGTCAAAGAGGTCAAAGATGTTGACACCTGAGGTCCAGACAGCAAGGTGGCCACCAGTCCGATCCCCATACTCAGGGTCTGGCTCTCAACTGGGTTCTCCAGGTCAGAGTCCTGGTCCAGAGACACACACGCTCTCTGGAACAGGGACACAATAAAGTCCACCACCTGGGGGCGCAAGAACAAACAGACAGGTTTAGGTTCTCATGTACCAAAGATGTTCAGTGTTGATCTGTAGATATCTGCTGAAACTGTATGGAGAAAAACCAGTGCAGTTTGAACCCCCCCCCCCACGTGCGTCTGGTGGGAGATCTCATCATATTCAAAGGACACAGAGAACGTCGTCCCCACACAGGAACGACCTAGTTTTCTTTCAGGACGTTGTAGTTGTGGTGCAGAGCTACATCACTGATGACTCACTTTCTTATTTTAGATCATTTGACTCTCAGAGTTGTCTTAACGTCTACAGTCTCCGTCTCCACGCCGACAGCGGACATGGACTCACCTGTGTCGCCTTCCTCAGAAGCACACTGTGCTGCACAGACTCCACCATTACTGCCAGAACCTGCAGCAGCGCCACCTTCTGGCCCTTCCTCTGGACCGGGCCCAGCACCTGCTGCTCCACCTGCAGGAGCGTCATGGAGGACAGGTCCAGCTCCTGCTCCTCCTCTGTGTCCTCACCGTCTGCCGTCGTCCAGCTGGTCAGCTCCTGAGGACGTAGAGTGAGGTCAAGTCCGTCAGACCTGTGTCCAAGTTCAGGCACGGAGACTAAAAACACAACATCGCCACCTACCTGCAGCAGGAGCAGGAAGAAATCTCCAGGAAGGTCAGAGTCTTTGAGCTCAGACAGGAGAGCCATCAGACACTCCAACCTCCACTGCTCCTCAGAGATGTCCTGATAGAGAGCATCGTCCTCACTGGGGAGGAAGGGGGGGTGGGAGGGAGGGAGGGAGAGAGACACCAAGGTCAGATGGAAGGGTTTTAATCCAGTATCAAAATATAAACAGTGTCAGAGTGAAAGGAAACTTCACTGTGATCAGACCAATAAACAACAGTAATAAAAAAAGTTCATATCACTCATAAATAATAAAATAAAATAATAATAAAAAAATAGGAATGTCCGATATTATCGGTCAGACAATGTTAGCATAATTATGTAACATCTGTAAGAACCGTTATCGGTTTTTCCTCCGATAGTAAAAACCCGATAACGCAATTCCTGGGTTTCGCCAAATGATTTTTGCACTAAAAGTTTGGGGGAAAAACGGGTTAGGGTTAGGGTGGAGGACAGATAGGTGAGGGTCAGGATCAGGGCGTCGTCACCTGACTCTGTCCCTGGTGCTGAACCTGGCTCCTCCGTCGCTGCCGGGGGTGAAGTGGAAGTGGGCGTCGGCCTCCGACCTCGGACCCCCCAGACCCGAGAGCTGCCTCAGAGCTGACAGAGCTGCAGCCTCATCACAGTGGCTCAGGTACCACAGCAGAGTGTCCTGACAGGGGGCGCTGTGGAGCACAAACACACAGAGCCAGGATAAAGAAAAAGACTCTTCGTGGGCGGGTTCTGAGGACCAGCGGAGAAGTTCACCGTAGGTGAGACACGTTCTGTCTGCTGAAACAGAAGAGCGTGAAGACGACTGGCAGGACGTCCTCCAGAGCCGAGAGCAGAGCAGCCGAAGAACCGTCCCCAACCACCCAGATCTGACGGAGACAAGAACCAAAAGAAACCAGAGGAGAGAAAAACCGGTTTTATATTTCTTAGCCTTCTGAGATTAGGAAGAAACAGAGAAAAACCGGTTTTATATTTCTTAGACTCCCCTGGTACCGTCCCCTGGTACCGTGTCCTCACCTTGAACACGTCCTCCACGCAGCGGGTCAGCTCCCACTCCTCCACAGCAGCACCTCCATCTGGAAGAAGAAAGGACTGCGTGATCAGAAGGTGAGAACGTCAGTGTGGGTTCTGCAGTGGAACCTCAGAACATCAGGGTTCTACTGACCGATCATGGTTCTGCAGCGGTGGAGAGGTTCTAACAGAGGAGCGAGCAGGTGCTGCTGGGCAAAGGTGCTCTTCTCTTCCACCATGAACAGCACCGCCCTGGTGGCCACACGTTGAAACTGCTGTGCTGTGAGCTTGTCTTTGAAATGCAGCAGGTCCAGGATCTGAGGTGAGAAGAACCAGAAGTGAGTCTCCGACACCAGAGGTCATGTGACCTGGTCATGTGACCTGGTCAGGTCTCCACTGGAGCAGAAGGTTAAATACATGTTAAGATGATTGTGTGTGTGTGTGTGTGTTTGTGTGTGTGTACCTGAGGACACACGTGTCTGTAGTATTCCTCTGCTGAAGCAGACTGTTGAGGACAGGTCACCAGGATTCTAGCCACACTGTCACACTTCCTCCAGTCTGAGTCGCCACCTGCAGGACAGAACAGGAACTACAGATAAATCTGAGCACAGAAAAATATATTTAAAGAACTCTGTAGAGTGAGAACATGAAGGAGGGAACAACTAGACTGAACCGTGATTCCCTCAGAACCAGACTGACTGTTACAGCTCGGACAGAGTACTGACCCGTCCCTCCTTCTAGAATGGCCCGGACCACAGCTTGGACACCACTGGGCTGCACCAGTCTCTCAGAGAGCAGTCGACCGCACAGACGTCTGAGCCACGCAGGAGCTGATCCCAGAGCAGCTGATCCTAGAGCAGCCGATCCCAGAGCAGCCGATCCGTTGCTGCCAGAACTCTGAGAGGAAGAGACCTGTTTTAGCAGTGATGTCACTGAGCAGCAGGAACCGATTTACTGGTACTGAACTTCACATGAGCTAAAATGACTGCTTATGGTGGTATTTGCGATTGAGAAGAATCAGTGAGCCACAGGTCTACTGCTGCCCCCTGTGGTCAGTTTGTGTCACAGTGGAATCACACCAGAACATAGAGACAGATCAACACGTGCAGAATCTCTGTGAGCTAAAATCACTGGTTTTTTCTTTGAGGCTTGGTGTGGGAGTCTGGACTGATCACTGGTCAGTACCTGAACCAGTCAGTACCAGTGGACCTGTTCACACCTGTCTGGCTCCGCCCTGCAGGATCAGCAGCTCCTTGATGACGATTGGTTGATGGACTCGTCCCAGCAGGTTTCTGAGGGCGTCCTGACAGGATTTCCTGTCCTCTGGACTCAGATCCTGCACAGGAGGTGAATGGAGAAGAAACTTTTTCTGTTTTTGTGTGCTGCTACAGATACTGAACACTGATGCCTGTCTGTGCTGTTGTTGTTGTTACCTTTTGTTCCTGCCGTTGCTGCTGCTCTGGGTTCCGTCCCCGCGGTCGGTATCCAAGCTGACACAGCGCCGCCATCAGGTCGCCCAGATGCTGTGTAAAAATGGTGGTGGCCAGTGACGACAGCTGCGACACCTGCAGCAGGACGCTGGTGGTGGTGTGGAGACGCTGCTCCGCCGCCCGTGACGCTGATCCACCACGGATCAGTTTCTCAACCATGGCTCCGAAGGCCGACCTGCTCCGGAGAGACACGCCCACACCAGGAGACAGGTAGGGACAAAGTCCCAGAGAGACAACAAACTGCAGCGCAGCTCCCAGCGTCCTCTGCTGCGCCACACTCAGAACATCAGGAGGTAAAGGAGGAGCAGCCGCCGCTCTGCCGTTGTTGCTAACAGCAGGCGTTTGTTCAAAGCGCTCCAGTTCAGCGGTGAGATGTCGAGCCAGGACCAGCAGCAGCAGGAGACACTCCTGGACAAAACACCAGGTGGTGTCTTCTTCTTCTTCTCCTCCTTCTTTTGTTGTTGGACTCAGAAACCACGCTGCTCCTTCCATTATTTCCTCTCTCCACTTTCGCACCTCCTCAAGGCCGGGGTCGCTCTGCAGCTGCTGCAGGAGAGCAGCTCTGTTGGAGCGCAGCGCCACCAGGAGAGCATCTTGTGGAGATGCAGAGTCACAAACTGACACCTCTGTGGAGATGATCAAACAGTTAAACAGACTCACACTCCCACACCAAAGTCCACAGAGAAAATCAGTGATTTTAGCTGACAGACACAGGAGCTCCTGGTGCAGAGGGGGGTCATTATTTAGTGATTACAGTAACACTAACTGACCACTAGAGAGAGCAGTAGACATATTATGATCTATTAACTTATCCTAATTACTGTTACTGTAGAGTTACTGTTACACTATGTAGCCGGTTTATGTTTCCAACGTATTGTTTTGTCACATTTCAAGATTTGGCAAAATCGAGTCAAACATACAAGCGATAAAGTATATTTAACTGTGTTTAATGTAATTTACACCAGTGACGGTAACTGTGTCAGGAAGTTGGAATGTCAGGTCAGAGAATCCTGAAATACTGTCTGTAGAGAAGGACTCTCACTGTCCAACCGTCCACTCACCGCTCACTGGTCTGGTCAGAGTTTTCAGAGCTGTGACGACAGCGGAAGTCATGTCTCCATCACACAAACAGCAAATGTCACGGAGCCGCAATGAATGGAATACGAACGAGTTCTTTTATAAAAACCCACAAGAAACAGGAGAAACAAACGACATCAGGTCGCAGCTCCACAGTGTTTGGGCTTCACGTGATAACACGGCGCAGGAAATATACGTCATCACGCAGCACTTGGCCGGGCTGACGCCACGGGAGACGTCACAGTTACTTTATGGATGAGAGATATTCACAGCACGTCACAGTTACTTTATGGATGAGAGAAATTCACAGCAAAGTCAAATAATTTATTTTTATTAAGTACTCTTGTGAGTAGAAATAATAATAAAAAATTCGTTAAATTTTATTTATTTTTATTTTTTTATCACAGCCAACGTTATGTTCCTATTTTAGCAAATGTAGCAGTTTTCGTTTAACTAACTCTAACTAGACTTTCAGTAATCTCTTCGCTAACTATTTTAGCTAACCTGCTAACTCTACCTTCGTGTTGACATCTTTCTTTGACAGTTCAAAACAAAACCAAACAGATTTTCTTTATCTTTGCGTTTATTGGTTTCGCTTCAAAGAAGCTGAACATCGACGTCTTCGTCAGACTCTTCATCATCGTCATTATCAAAGTCCCACTGGGACAAAACATCTACGACATAAATAAAACAATATATTTAAATGTTTCTACGTCCATTGATGAACCTTTAAACCGTTAAGATGCTGCCGCATCGTCATCACGTACAACAATAAATATCTTCATATTTAAATACATTAACACATATATCAAAATGAACAGCGGTACAAAACTATAAAACTCTTCACAGAGAAGTGCATGCTGTGGTTTTATGGCAGCAAAAAAAAAATCTATAGGAAAAACAACCAAAATGCTCCGGTTACTGCTACAACAATTTAGAAACAAAAGTAAAAAGGTTTGAATTCAACTCTTGGCTACAAGTCCGCCCTGAAACAGGAGTAAAAACAAACAAACAAACTGGATTAAAATGTCAACGTCGCCATAAAGATAAGAAAATTTAAAAAAAATAATAAATTACAGGGATTTTTTAGAAAAAAGTCAATAAATATATAAGAAAATAAAAAAGAATTTTTTTATACAAAGACCAAAAAATATAATAAACCTCAGTAGACAAAATATTGTCTAATAATATAAATTACTTTCTAGTTTAAAAAATATTTTCATCACTGTTTTGTTTGTTTGTGTTTCGCCTGTGTGTGAAGTGGGCGGGGTTTAAAGTACGAGTCAAAGTTTTCATTGAGAACATATTTCACCTGAATAAATTATCTAAATAAATAAATAAATACATGTCTATTAAATAACGATTACATTTAGGTGTAGTGTTTGTCCAAAACCTGCAGATGTCAGTAAATCCAGGTGTAGTTCGCTTGAGTGACTTTGGGAGGGGTCGTTGCTTCTTATTTAGGTTTGTGTCCCTCTAGCGACTGTATGAACCTGCAGGTGTCAGTGTTGCTCAGATCGCGTTGAAATCAGGTGTACTGAGGGAAGCTCCCAGCAGGTGTCAGTGTTTCGTCTTAGACCTCTTTGCTCCTTGATTTTAGACAAACGCAGCCCACGGCTACGTCCAGGGTCACGGGTGTGAGATGGTACTTCGATCCGCCGTTGCACAGCTCCCTCTTCAGGAAGAGACGGCTCTGCATCAGCGGTATACTGACATAGTTATCACTCTCCACCGGGAGGTGCCCTTCTTCCATTAGGATACAGCCGGTGCACAGACACTTCGCCTCTGCATATGATGATGGGTAATGGTCGACCATGGTTTTGATTCTGTAAAACAAGAAAATGTCAAAAATATGTCATTTTTTAAAAAGTGTTAGTCGGGACTTTGGTCTGAGCTAAAATCACTGATTTTCTCTATGGACTTTGGTGTGGGTTCACAGACTTTAGTTTCCTGCCTGGAATTTCTGCTCTAGGATTTGAACCCGATGAACCAGTTTTTCACCACAAATGAAAAAATTCCCAATAAATTTCAGAAACTCTGGCGTCTTTGTACTTACACGTATGTCCAGGGAGACACCGATCTCATGCTGATTTTAAGATTCTGCTGTTGCTGGTACAAATGCAAAGGGCAGGTGAAGGAGGTGGTGGAGTCGGAGGCTACAGCGCCTCTTGCTGGTAGGTTGTGGGACTGAAGGTAGTAGGTGCTGAGCTTCTTCTCGGCAGCTTCACTCAGCTCTTCTTCGCTGTAGCATCGTTGCCGCTTTGAGCTCCAGGCTGGAGCAGCGTGGAGGCTCAGGAGGAGGACGGCCGTGATGATGGAGACCTGTGGAAGGAGACACAGAGGAGCCAAGTTAGCCTCCTTCACCTGAGCTCTCAGCGGGACACCCTTCAGCGGGACACCCTTCAGCCTCTTCTTCTGCATCTTCTCCTACTCCTAAACTTTTTTTCTCCCCTCTATTTTCACCTGTTTCCCTGCTCTCCTCAGAGATTCACCTGTGTCCACCTGGACTCCCCTTTCTCCTCCCCCCTCCTGTCAGCCCAAACTAAGTGCTCTCCTCCTCATCCTCTCCTCAGTGGTCCTCCATCAGGACCCCTCTCCTCCTCAGTGTTCACTCACCAGTGTCATGTCCATGTTGTCTCTTCTCTGTGACTGTTGCTGCTCTGACTGTGTGTCTGACTGTTGCTGCTCTGACTGTGTCTGACTGTCGCTCCTCTCCTCCTTTTATGAAGGTCACCTGGGAAAAACCAGAAGCTGCTGCAGGAGGAGGAAACAATGCTCTTTCTCCCTGAGTGTGTGTGTGTGTGTGTGTGTGTGTGTGTGTGTGCTAATTACGTGCTGTCAGTGGAATGCAGCACACTTACACACATACACACACACACATACCTGTCACACGTTTTGCGTGGATTTCAAATCTTCAATTTTTACACAATTTAAATGTTTACACAAATAGAAAAAAGTTTCATTCCAAACATTTTTTATGAAAGTCATCTTTCAACATGAGATTTTATTAATGTAAACAAACTTCTGTGAAATAAAAATCTTTGTTTTGATTTTATGAAATGAAAAACAAATTGTTTCCTTTTCCTCCCTTGTAATACATTTATTTATTTTCTGTTCCTACTGAAATTCCTCCGCTGCTGCGATGACATCATCACTGATTGTTTATGTTTAAAAGTGAGTGAAGAGAAAGTGAATGATGTTGTTAGAGACCGGAGCTGTGTGATGATGTAATGATGGGATGTCATTGTTCTCTGTGGTGGCACACACACACACACATACACACACACGCGCACACACACAATTACAGTCAATTAAAATTCCTCACAAGACAACAAAGACGATGAAATGTTAATCTTTAAGCGTAAACATTAGCCAAAAGGTTAACGGCAACCAGAGAAGACTGTGACAGCATTAGATGTGTAAGAGTAGTCGTAACATTAAATAATGTGGTAGCTAAAAGTTAGCTAAGAAAAAAAAACTAGTTACCCAAGAACCAGAACAGCTAACAGATACCTTAAACAACGGCTAAAGGTTAGCAAACTCAGATCACACCTGAGTTACACTAAAAAAAACACGTTTATCCAAGAAGATAGCTAAAGGTTAGCACATGAGCCAGCTAAACTAAGCTGTACTGATTAAGTAGCAGTGATGTCATCATAGTATTCTCCGAAATAATGGGTGTGAACAAAAAAAAAAAAAAAACCACAAGTGAGTGGACTTGGCCTGTTTTATCAAAATAGTTTATTTGGTCACAGAGGAAACTTCGTGTCGTCAAACGTCCCGTTCCAGATCAAACTCAAAGAGTGACACAAATAAAAGCTTCATCACAGGAGCAGAGAAAAAAAAGCTGCAGATTTATTAAAAAAAAAAGAAAAGAAAAATCCACAACACTACAATTCAGACGACCTTTAAAAGAATCTCAAAAGTTTTGTACAAGTTTCTCTGCTGTTCATGATCGGCTCCTCCGCTCCAGGGTCTAAGGAACGGAGGCGAGGAGTCGGAGGTCACGGTGACAAGTGACGGCTAACATTTTATTGGCTGAGAGGACGATGGGCGGGGCTTGGAGAAGAAAATTGAATCAGATCAGAGTGAGAACAGAGCGTGGCAGGTCTCATGGATTTTGTCACTCAGTTCCTGAGACGTCGACAAACACTTCCTTCTGTCCCCCCTCACAGATGAGGTCAATCTGAGGGGCGGGGTTGACACCGTGGCACAAAGAAGTCGACAAACGAGCAGAAGGTTGACTTTTTATTTCTGTGGCAGAATGAACCAAAGATTTTTGTTCTTTTTTTTTTTTCTACACGTCCACTGACAGGAGAAGGCTCCGCCCCCTTGACGTGCCTCTCGCTGCGTCGGCTGGTCAGGCGCTAAAACAGGCCAACGCCACCGCTTTTTGTTTACTTTGCAGGAATCTTAGCTCGTTTGCGAGCGATGGCGTCCTCCACCGCCTTCAGCTGCTTCAGAAGCTCCTCCCGCCGTGAAAGTGTGTTGCTCGGTTTGGAGGCGGAGCCTGAGCCTGCTGATGGCGCTGAGCTGGGGGCAGTGGGTTTAGCTGAGTGCGAGGGTGGAGCCGCCATCTTCCCAGAGGATTTAGGGGGCGGAGACAAAGGACGTTTCCTGAGGAAAATGAAGAAAAGTTAGCATCACAATGACAACAGTCCTGGTAAATACCAGAGCTAACGTTAGCTACAACAGTTCTGGTACAGACACCAGAGCTAACGTTAGCTACAACATTAGCTGATCCTGTCGTCAAACAAAACTTATTTTAACAGAAATATCTTTACTGTCTTATGGGCCATCTAAAAGGAGTTCACGGGCTGAATCTGGCCCACGGACCACGGGTTTGAAACATGCAGTGGAAGGATTGGTGACAGGTTTAAATCACAGCTCTTCCTCTTTGACAGAAAGACTGAAGACAGAATGTGGAAAAAAAAGATGACGACTTTCCTTCTTCCTGTTTGCATCACTGTCCGGAGCCTGAGCCGACACATTCGGCTTGTTGTGAAAACCCTGATGACATCACTGATGACCTAACAATTTCCACCGAGAGTCCGACGTGGCTGATGATTGTGAAACAAACTTCACTGCCCTGAGTGGAAAAGGTAACGAGTAAACAAAGACATGCACAGACCTGTCCAGGTGGGGGGGCAGCGGTCTTGGCCCTTGACCTCTGGGCCGCTCCATTCGAGGAGAAAGCGGGGGTCGACCAAGTAACCTTTTGTCACGACCTGGAAATCAAAAAAAAAAAAACAGAGGGAGAGTTGAAACTGTCTGGAAAGTTTTGGACATCCGTGTTAAGGCCACGGGTTTGTTCACCGAACTGTAAACACAACACATGGTTTTTTTGGAAATATTCTGACTTCCACTTCAGCTCATTTATGACCGTGTGGTGTTTACAGACAGTCTGAACTTCCAGCTCCGACACAACAGGAAGTCGCTCCTCCACAGGTTGTAAACGCGAGCAAACAGTGTCAGGTCTGGAATAACAGCCGTGAATTAGCGATGAGCACAAACCTCTGGTTCCTGTTACATTATTCTAATGGCTACAATACCAGAGTCCATAGAGAAAATCAGTGATTTTAGCTCAGACCAAAGTCCATAGAGAAAATCAGTGATTTTAGCTCAGACCAAAGTCCATAGAGAAAATCAGTGATTTTAGCTCAGACCAAAGTCCATAGAGAAAATCAGTGATTTTAGCTCAGACCAAAGTCCATAGAGAAAATCAGTGATTTTAGCTCAGACCAAAGTCCATAGAGAAAATCAGTGATTTTAGTTCAGACCAAAGTCCATAGAGAAAATCAGTGATTTTAGTTCAGACCAAAGTCCATAGAGAAAATCAGTGATTTTAGCTCAGACCAAAGTCCATAGAGAAAATCAGTGATTTTAGCTCAGACCAAAGTCCATAGAGAAAATCAGTGATTTTAGATCACAGAGACGCATGTGCCTCTGGTCCACTGTTTTTTTATGCAGACTTTGTTCATTGGAGAACTTTTAAAAATTCACAAAAACGTCAAACGACAACCAACAACTGGAGAGCTGCTCAGAGGCGATGTGGATTTCCATTGGCTGCTGGTGCCACAAGGGTGGCTGTGCTGACTAGAGGCGGAGAAGTGGCCATGATTGCGTTTACTCTTACCTCTGTCTGGAGACATGGCCATTCTCTTGCTGAGAGGAGAAGGTGGTCTGTCTTTGTCTGACGGCAGGTACCTCTTCCTGTTGCCCTTTTCCGCCTGCTGCTGCATGAAAAGACGTCACCAAGGTTAGCAAAAGGTCCAGTTTTACCAGACAATCGATAAAAATATTCCCACACAAACGGGAGAACACCAAACCTGGAGAAACACACGTGTTCTGTTGAAGCTAACAAACCTTGTTGAGGAGGGTGAGTTTAATGTCTTTATGGGAACCTGAGCCGCCATAGTTCCCAGGGGGACCCATGTTTCCTGGAGGAGGATGGCCCGGGTGGCCACCCCTGTTTCCAGGTCCAGATCGAGACATGGTGTTGCCTCCTCTTGGGGGTGCACCGAACGAGTCGACCCTCCTTCGATCATCGCGGAAAGGCTCATCCTTCTTTGGAGGTCTCTCTGTGATATAAATGAAAATTCATCAGTGACCTGCAAAATCTTTGCCAAAGCCCATTCATACAGACAACGTGAGAGTCTTAGATAAATTCATGTAATTCTAAAAAATGTTTGATTTGTAGAAAAAAAAACAAAAAACGATTAGAATCTTAATAGAATAACAACATTGTTAAACAGAAGAGTGAAATTAGTGCGAACAGAAACAGCAGCTACTGTGTCACCAATTTTCTCTTTGGTCTGAGCTAAAATCATTGATTTTCTCTATGGACTTTGGTCTGAGCTAAAATCACTGATTTTCTCTATGGACTTTGGTCTAGAGCTAAAATCACTGATTTTCTCTATGGACTTTGGTCTGAGCTAAAATCACTGATTTTCTCTATGGACTTTGGTCTGTGAGACAGTGATAGCTCTGAAGGTTGTTAACCGCGGGACTATTTTCTGCTGCTCACCTCTGTTCTTGTCTCGTCCATGCGGCAACTGCTCTCTTACATTTCCTCGCTCTCTACGGGTATGATTAGGCGTGGGCGAACGGGAGCTGGCCGATGAGACTGGGCTGGCAAGGTCGGCGTACATGTCATCTGAGTCGGCGCTCCGCACCGAGCTGCTGTTGGACGATGCCGACGAGACAGAAGACACGCTGCTGACACTCAACGATCTGCAGGGAGTGAAAGGAGTCAATGTTCTCTTTGAGTCAGTGTTTTACATTTTCATTTTTTCATTTCATTCATTGCACGCTTCTCACTCTACCTGGATTTTCTGGATCCGGAGCGCGAGTGAGAAAGAGAGTTGGATGATGATCTGGACCTGGACCTGGAACTGGAGCCGGTGAAGCTGCTGGCACTTCCACTGATGCTACCGCTCACCGTTCGTCTGCAGAGACGGAGCGCGAGTGAGAAAGAGAGTTGGATGATGATCTGGACCTGGACCTGGAACTGGAGCCGGTGAAGCTGCTGGCACTTCCACTGATGCTACCGCTCACCGTTCGTCTGCAGAGACAGATTTTAGCTCAGACCAAACTCCATAGAGAAAATCAGTGATTTTAGCTCAGACCAAAGTCCATAGAGAAAATCAGTGATTTTAGCTCAGACCAAAGTCCATAGAGAAAATCAGTGATTTTAGCTCAGACCAAAGTCCATAGAGAAAATCAGTGATTTTAGCTCAGACCAAAGTCCATAGAGAAAATCACAGGAGGCAGCAGTGGACTGGCAGTGCTTGTGTTGTGGGATGACAAATCACTAAATTTCTCTATTGACTTTGGTGTTCATTGAGATGAAGATGTGAACAAAAGGAACAAGTTGTCCTGTAAATTCTTATGACAATTACATTATGGGCAGTGGTGGCCTGGTGGTTAAGGAAGTGTACTTGGGTCCGGGACGTTTCAGGTTCGAGTCCACCAGCTGCCCAGTTACCACTGAGGTGCTCTGAGCATGGCACCGTCCCCACTCACTGCTCCCCGGGCGTATACGCCCCCTGGTGCCTCTGGTGATGGTTTAAAAGCAGAGGTCACATTTTATTGTGTGCAGTGTCAAAATGAGATAAAAATATTCACGTTCACGTTGACACCTCGAGGTCGATGTTCGGCTGCTGACATCATCAGAATTAGTTTGTCACTTTGACTCTGTGTCAACTCCTGTCCGTGCAGCTGCAGTAGTTTCATCATCTCATCAGTTTTGTCAAAAAGTCATGAACCACGACACAACTTCCACCATCAACAACATAATAGGACGGCCCTACAGCAGTCCTGTGGTCGGACAATGAAGAGCTGAAGACAAATGTCCAACATTTGGAGTTCATCTTTTTTCAACAATTTCACTGCAGTCCTGCCTGTTTCCTTCATTTGGACAGAAAAACGTCATTTTTTACCAAGTTAAAACTGTTGCCTCTTTTTCACATTTTCAGCTTTTTGGCGAACTGAACGTATGTTCTTCTTATGTTCCTACTTATTAGCTACCTTTTAGTTATTTCTTCTAAGTTGAGAAGATCGATACAGTGGAAAAGCAGACGTCAAACGCCTCCCTTTTTATACAAATAGTTGAACAAAGTTTTTAGCTTTCACTAGCAGTTGGCCAGCCACAGTGAAGTGAACGTCGTCCAATCAGGACTCCTCAACAACCGTACGCACCAATGAAATGTCCTTTCCTATTTATAGCTTTATTCTTTATTCAGATGCGTTGATTTGTTTTGTTAGCTCTTATTCTTCTTCTTTTTATTGGTTTCTTGTATGAACCTGTTCACGAAACACGGTTGAACAAGTTTGAATCAACAATCCCCCAGGCTCCAGGAACCGAGTCCTCCATTTGACGTTGATTCCTATGGTGAAGAAAACTGACTCAGTTTTCAAACTGTTCGGATCAAGAACGGACTTCAAGTTCCAAAACCCAGGTTCCACTCTATAATAAATACACGACAGTCCATTGACCTGCGCTGGAAACGCCTCCGCAGGGTTTCCAGCGGTACTGCTTCATTTCATGGGCACGCAGCAAATTAGGGACGAAGGAAAACACAGAGGACGACTCTTTATGAGAACGTAGCTTCAAGTGTAGCGTGGACTACACCGTAGCCGTCAATCACGGGACGTCAGACACTTATGCAACAACACTGAGGTATCAGACAAACCGGTTCTGCAAGGACAGTTTCCACGAGAACGACGAACCTGAAGCTGGCGCTGCCCACATGCCAACCCACACACACACACACACACACACACACACACACACACACACACACAGTGTCATTGTTACCATCTGTTACACTCTGCCCTTTGCCTCTCCTCACGCTACACTGTACACACACACACACGCAAACACCAAAACAACACAAGTGCAGCATTATTGACTATCATTTTTCTGCCCACTTCCTCACCCACACGATGACTCTGGGGTCATTCCCCAAAAGTACCAGACAACACTGTACCGCTCACACGCACACACACACTCCCACACAAACATTCAAATTCTTTCGGTGATCCCAGTCAGTAACCAAAGCGGGACATTTGAACACCTACGGACACACACCTGAACCGGACAGGACTGACGACAGGCGCGGTACAGCTCGGCCCAGAATCTGAAGTCAGTGAAACTATTTCAACGACTACAAAAAAAAACCAAAACAAAACTAAAACATTTAAGAACTGATGAAGTCAAGGGAAAATCTAGCCAAAGACTAAAATGTCCAAAAGGTCGGTCAACAATGAAGCGACTACAGCCGCTGCCGAAACTGATTTGTTTTCCAATGTTCCGTGCAGGTTGATAAAAGGGTGAAAGTGTTAAACAGGAACACAATCCACTCTCGTTTCCTGATTCCTGTCAAATGAAATTCCTTCCAGACATGGCACAAAAAAAAACCTCGTCCCGCGTCGCTCTCACCTGCGGGGTGGATGCTGCTGTCGTTCTTTCTGTCGTCCTTCCCGTGGGTTGGGAGCCTTTCCTGCTTCTCTCTGTGGGGGCGCTCTTCCTGCAACACCACTGCTAGCCCCGCCGCCTGCTCCTCCTCCGCCCTCCCGTGGATTGGTGGGGGGCTTGCCTCCCTCAGGTGGGGGTTTAGCCGTTTTGTTTGATGGTCCAGTAGGTGGCGCAGGACTGGGAGGTTTCTTTGTGGGAGGCTTGTCACGGCGAGGGGGCGGAGCCATGTTCGGCTTAGACGGCATCCTGGGGGGTAAAAAAGGAACTTTTGATTATTGTGATTTAAAGGTCAAGTCTGCATTTTTTCTGTTTTTCTAGTATTTTTTAGTTTGCTGGAAGAGAGTTCCCCCCTTTGGTCTGTAGGGGGCGCTGAGTACATTTTTGAAAGCCTCGTTCCCTTATTCAGCAGGGAGTTACTGGGAATTAGAAATGAACAATTAAAGTCAGTTCGCAGCAGGCTAGCACATTAGCGTGTTAGCGCCTTGCTACTGTTTTGGTCTTTTGCGATCAGCTCTGACTCTGTTGAGTTAGATTACTGCCACCTAGTGGGTCTATTTTTTACACTAAATAATGCATCAACTCGAGGATGTTCTGATGACAACGTCAACAGACAGAAAGAGAAGAAAATTCCGGGAAGGGAATAATTTGAGCAGTTTGTCAGAGTTGGCAGGTCCTGAGGCTTTAAACTAATTTTATGGTCGAAAATTTAAAAAAGGTTTGAACAACACATGTCGTTTCTCACCCTTTAGTTGGTGCAGGTGAAAGGTCAGGTTTATTCTTTGTTGTCCTTAGTGCTGCCGGACTTGGGGAGGGAGACGAGGAGAAGGAGCGAGACCTGAAGAACAGAAGGAGCAGCAACTGAAGGTTGTTACTGTGATTTTAGCTCAGGCCTGTATTTCCTGTCTCCCTTTGGGCTAAAGCTACAGAGTTTCTCTCTGAACTTTACTGTGGTGGACCAAATGGTTTACAAACAGCCGAGGTCGGATTTGTTTTAAGTGAGTCTTTCACTTTCGCTGCTGAATTCTCCTGATTTGATCTGATCACCTGGAGCGGCTGCCGCTGAAGGAGCTGTGCTGTGAGGAGTGGCTGGAGTAGGAGCTGAACGAGGAGGACCGGCTGCGAGAGCGAGAAGAACCAGAGCCGGTGTAGGACGAAGAACGGGACGAAGATCTGCAACACACAAACAGAGGGACAAATGTGTTTTTGTGTCATTTGGTCGATACAAAGATGAGGTGGAAATCCAAGTAGACGGATTACATCCCCAAACCCTTCATCCCTCACTGTGACCAGAACACTGGTCTGGTCACATTGGTTTAACATGGACGTTTAATGACTGTTCACTGTAAACCGTGTGATCCAAAGGACTTGGACCGTCACGGTTGCCGATCGATGATGTCACAGTTTAAAAGCTAATTAAAGCTCATTAGGCGACGGTTCCTGAAAGTGATGCCCGTCAGAGAACAGAAACGTCATCACCAGCAGAACCGCCTCCTCTTTAATGTTGCTTAATCGTCACTTCTGTCAAACACAGGTCGGCTGCGTTTGACCTATGGAACTGGTCAGACCAGCAGAACCAACGGAACTGGAACCTTGACGTCTGGTTGAAGTCTCAGAGTGAGAATAATAATAATAAAAGTTTAATCAAAAAGATGACGCAAGAAGTGACGTTGGAGCTCCACACCCAACATTGTTGTCATTGTTTTACTAACCACTTACCAATCGACCTACATGTAGACGATGACCTACATGTCTCCACCTGAACCTGGATCCAGACTTGGGTCTACACGTGACAACAGCTACAGACCCGGCTGCAGATCTGGACCTTGTCTTAAGTGTAGACCTGTGTGAGGACCCCCCCCGTCCCCCTCAGACACCGGTCTGATCCGGTCCACAGCAGCACTCCTGTGTCGATCCACTCGTCTCTCTGTTCAATTTGCCCCATTAAAAATAACTAAAAACCAATTAATTTTTTCCAGCTCTCCAGATATATACTATTAATTAATAACATTAACCCCCGCATGTAAACATCAAAAACATAGATGTAAACAAATATATTGATAAAATAAAATAAAAATTAAGAAAACATTTTATATTATTCTTATAAAAATGGGTAAAATAACCCAGAGAGAGAGAGAGACAGTGAGCGAGACAGCGCCACAGTGTGTCTCGATGTTTCCTCGTATCAGGAGGAAAATCTTACAACAGTCGCAGAGTGGTAACGTGGTGGTATTTCGGGAGGCTCGTGTCTAGGGAGCGTCCAGCGTACCTGGAGGAGTTGGACACAGAAACCGACGATCCAGAAGGTCTGTGTCTTCTGCGGCCTCGCGGCGGTGAACCGAGACCGGGACGTCTCCTGGGGGACTTGGACCGACGCCACGGATCCTTCCACTCGTCCGGTCTCCGCATTAAAGGAAGAACTTCTTTCTTTGTGGGCGGTTCCATCGGCCTGCTGAGAAGATGGAGAACCGTGTTCACGGTGAACTCACTCAACGGTTTCCTCTGCTCGCCTCATTCAACGCTGAGCAGCTTTCAAGGCTAACCTTTAGTGTTGTTCTGTTTTAGTTTTATGCTCAAACGTTTTAGGCCTCGTTTACTTGACCAAAGATGAGGCTCAGCCCCCTCCCTCTGTTGGCTTGCACAATTATCAGCCTTCATTACTTTTCTCCTTCAGTCGTCCAGTTATTTATCCATTTTTTAAATTTTTTATATGCCTCTACAACGAGACAGACAGATAACTTCAGCTACAGTGAGATTCTTTTTGACTGTTTGTTCGACTTCATGTTTAATGTTCAAATGTTTTTTTGATAACGGTTCAGTTTTGGTTTCCTACGATCATGAAAACGAGACAATCAAGATTATTGTGCCAATCATGTGATGTCACTGCAGCAGGACACCCTACAGCAACCCCCCCCCCCCCCACACACACACACACCCCTGCAACAAACAGTACTTTCCATTTTGTTTTGAGAGAGAGCGAGGAAGAGGAAGTTGAATTTATTCTAATCATTCTGTCTCTGTTTGTTGGGAGTATGTTGCCACATCGTTTTTCTATCTATTTTTATTTATTATTTTACTCAGATATCGTAGCGGAGCAGTGAAATGATTGTTTTCATGACAAAACGGTTTATTGTTGTTGTTGTTGTTGACGGCAGCTCACGCTGAGACCGACCGACGGCTCGGAGCAGAACAGCCGTCATAACGTGCACTACACCGTGGGGCGTTCAAGGCACCCAGGAAAATGGGTGCCGCCCCCAACACGTTACAATATTATTTATATTTTTTCACTTTGTTTTGGTTTCTGTTACTTTAACGTTCAATAAAGGTTAAAAGTTCAACAAAAGCAAGTTCTCAAATCAAAGAATAATCGTGATTTCAGTTAGAATCAAAATAACCGTGATTCTGATTTGTTCCTGAACCAAACAGCCCTCCTGGTTCAGCATTTATTTTTTGTTTTAGCTCTGACCAAATTCTCTTTGTGTAAATTGTATGTTTGTTTTTTTTCACTGAGGTTCAAACATGGCTGACATGCATCGGTTTAGTAGCAGATGTTGCAGAGTTTACTCATTAACTCGTGACAAAAACTGGTTAACGCAGTTAATAATCAGTGCTGTGCTTAGTGAAGCACAGATGGTCAGAGGAGCGCCACGGCCATTCTGACACTCTCCTGTAACGGATTGATTACAGTCCAGGGTGAAGTGATGACATCACAGATGTGCACTAAAATGTGGAAAATGATTTACAACGACGACATTTCCCATCAGAGCGGGCGGGGGTTTTCCCCCGCAGAGGGGCAGATGTTTGTTTTTGAGGGGAAAAAAGGCGATGCAATGTTTGTTGGAGGAAATGAAAGGATGACAGTGGATATTCCCGGTGTGAATGGAAGATTCTTTGAGACAACAGGAAGAGGAGGCGTAAGAGGGCCGCTAGGATCCATCAGTGCCTGGTGAAGGCATTTAGAGGAGGAGGTTTGGAGGTTTGATTACACGAGGCTGACGGTGAACAATGTGCTGCGTTCACTGATCAAAGCTGATATCAGGAGACACAAAGGCCAACGTGGCTGGGAACCGGGTCGTCCAGTTGGAATTCCTCTTTACAGTGAATGAATAAAAGACACAAAGACACACACACACACACACACACACACACAATGCTACAAAGGCCTGAAAAGTCCACATCCAGCAGTCAAACAGAACATTCCACAGGTGTGACACAAAGGCAGTGTGTGGACGCAGGCTAAAAATAAACACACAACACTGGCTGCAGCTATTTTTAGCTGCTTTCTCTGAGCTAAAATTAGCTCTTAATTAATGATCCAGTCGAGTGCTTCCTGTAATTACACTCTGCAAACAGAGAGGAGATAATGAGACGTCCAGACCGGGGCACCATATCAAAGCTGTCAGTAATTGATTTGTGGAAAAATCTGCCACTGTACATCAACTGGGAAAAGCTGGAAACTAGGACTGTGTGCTGGCAAGAATCTGGAGATACCATACGTATCACGATACCATACGTATCACGATACCATACGTATCACGATACGATCTAATGCAACACTGTAGTCACGATGATATAATGAGTTTTGTTTTTACCAATCTACCATACGTATCACGATACCATACGTATCACGATTGTTCCATCTGAACATCAGTTACTAAGACTGGACCAGAGGGATCTACATTTGGAATCACTAGAGAAGAAAGAAAAGAACAAGAAAATGAACCAACACCAGGAATATTGGACTGGGAGTTGGTGAGAAAATAATCAATAACTGATGACTGAGGAGACTGATACGGGATCAGGAAATGGAATATTGCATACATTTTCTTACACCTCTAGTGGAAAGGGTGTCCCGCTTCAAATTCTTGGACACACACATATATATACGTATATATCTGAGACCAACACACACCACGACTCTCCTCACCAAGGAACAAAAGCGTCAGTACTTCCTGAGAACACCGAGGAAGAAGAACGTCCTTCTACCACTGCTCCACAGAGAGACCTGACAGAACATCACAAACCACTAGCGCCACCTGCCTTGGATGACACCTGAAGGAACCTTTACTAACCTGCACAGCATCTGTTTGAACTCAATCAAAACAGACTCAACACCAGTTTATTTCCCAAACCAAACTGACCTTTGACCTTAAAGCACAGCCCTTCACTCACGTACCTCCAGCCCGTCACAGGGCTGTGTGTAGTAGAACTGATCGACTCCGTAGGCTGGACAGATGTTTGTTGTGACGTGTGTCGAATGATGGATTTTCTACTGATCATCTGTTTATTATACATATATTTTCCTGTGGAGTTTGGCCACGTTGGCTGTGTGCTCTACCATGACGAGATAAAATGATCAAATCCAATTTAATTTGATCTAATCTAATGTAATCTAACAACGGGACACATAAATCAATTAGGCCCGGCACAGACCGCAGCAGGAGGTTGGCGGATGTTTGCAGCAGTGTGTGTGTGTGTGTGTGTGTGTGTGTGTGTTTTAATGAGTGTAATAACAGTGATTACGCCACACAACGTGAAGATGAAAATCAGCGTCACGGTTCACTGAGAGTGTTTGTCTGTTTAAGAACAAACATCAGCACTGAGGGGTGAGGACAGTTTTTCATCCGAGGCTTTAATCTTTACCTTCACCTCAACAACACAACATAACATCACTGTGCTCGTCTGTTAAAGACCTGCTCTGAACTAAAATCACTGATCTTCTCTATGGACCTTGGTATTAGAGAGGGAGCCCTTCACAAACCGTTTCTAATTCTAAAGTTAGTGAAGTGAACATGGACAAACACCTGAGGTCGACCAACGTGACACTGTGACAACGTTAGTGGTTTTTTTCCCCACACACACAGTTCGCCCTCTAACAGGTTAACCTGGAAGTTTCTTTAACGGTGTTTGTATTTTCCATGTATTTTTTTCAGCAAAGTTCAACCAGTTTTTCTGGTCTCTGAGATTAAATGTAGATCACAGGGAAATTTGCACATCCTCTTGGCCGATTTGTTCAAACAGGAAGGATTTCCACATGGCCCGCAGCAGGTAATATCACCTGTGCTTTCACGTCACTTGCAGCTGAAAACAATGCCGACAGGTGGGCGTGTGCCAGCTGTTTGTGTTTGGTGAATTGCACTAAAGAGAAACACGGCATGACCATAAAAAACCATCACACTGAACTGAAAAAAGTCCAGAATTTGAACGATGGAAATGTGTAGCAGCTGCAGAAGAAACAAAACAAAGTCACGTCAAACAGTGTGTCAACAAAAAGTCCTTCACTGACCTGAACAAAAGGTATAACACACACACACACACACACACACCAATCTATTGGCCTCCAACTCTCAGATGTATTAATAACAGAACTGTATCCTTTGACTGTATTACTAGGGTGTAACAAAATATCCATATCCATATCAAAGTCAACATCCTGTGTTCCAGTGTCAGTAACCTGACGTTAGGATGGAACAGCACTGAGTCTTTACTATGATGACACTACAGTTACATTGGGGAAAAAACAAACCAAAACAACATATGTCGTCCTGCTCGTAGAACCGCAGTATATTCCAGGCAGCGGCGGTTTGATGAGTTCGTAGTTTTGATGTCACATTATCTGCACAAAGTTATAGAAATAGCACTAAGACGTCAGCGTCTGTTTCAACAAGGCCTCAGTTTCACTGTCAATATCAAAACAACTCTCAGTTAAAGGAAGTTTCCATGCATTTCATAACAGAGGATCAGAAGGTGGAAGAAACAGATCCAGACTTGTCCTCAACACCATGGAGGACAAGAAAAGAGAAGTGGCATCATCTGAATCACTTTCAGGATGTCATCACCCGAGGTGGGGCACGATTACAAAGACACACACACACTCACCATTTTGCAATCCTAACACTCCAACTGCAAAAATACTTTTGATGAGTGAGAGAAACCTGGGGCGAGTCCCAGAGTGGCTGTTGATCATTTTAAATTTCACCTCCTCCTCAGAGAGGCCCACTGTGTTGCCTGAGGCCTGAGGTATTTGAATCATTTTTACTCCTTTATCTCTCACTGTCAGACAGAGTTCAACAACAAGGGAGTGACATTTGTAAACGTCTCTCCCCTCCTAGACCAAAGTCCATAGAGACAAACAGTGATTTGAGCTCTTGCACAGACACAGTAGGTGTTGATCCACTGCTGCCTCCACTCCTAACCTTAAATTAATTATTTGTCAAAGGCTGCAATCAAAGAAATGATTAAATGATTAGAAGCCATGTTGGCCACCTGTGAGGTGAGCGCATTCCTACGGCTCCGCTCTGCAGAGAGCTGGCACATGACCTGACACGGAGGAGGTCAGTGTCAGAAAAGTCTGGACTTACTTTGGTGGAAGGCCGAGAGGCGACCGAGGCTTCATCTTGTCCTCTTCCTTCTTGTCCCTGGTTTCTCGAGGAGGACGCATCCTGGGCCTGTCCTTGTCGTCTCTCTTTATCCGGTCCCTCTCCCACTCTTCTTTCCTCCTCATCCTCTCCTTCTCACGTTCTCTCTCCCTCTCTCGCTCCCGCTCTCTCTGCCGACGCTCTCTCTCTCGGTGATCTCTCTCTCTCTCCCTTTCGCGGTGACGATCCTGAGGCTCACGCTCGCGCTCCTGTCCACAAGGGAGCCGCAGGTTACATTTGAAAAACACTACTAGTCAATAATACTTTTGCCACTAGTACTCCATTTACCAGTCTGTGGACCCTGCTGCAGTACATGACACACAGTCAATGCAGTTACTATCTCAGCCCCCAGGGGGAGCTGAGATAGTAACCACTGCCATTAGCTAAAGGATGGGAAGTTGTCCAGTATGGAATCTTTACTATTTCCAAACAATATTTACTGTGTCTTAAACCTTTGTGACTAATGTCTTCAAATATTTCCATGACTGTTAGTCAGATGTTTACCACAACAAACTGAGGTTCTTCAACCACTCACTCTCCCACACCAAAGTCCACAGAGAAAATCAGTGATTTTAGTTCAGAGACACAGGAGCTGCTGGTCCTCTGCTGCCACCTGTGGCCAGATTGTGTCATTGAGGTCAATCTAAACAAGGGGGAATAAACAGTGCAGTGAAACTGAGAGATAGGGGGCAGCAGTGGATCCACAGCCGATGCCCTTCTCTTTGGGGACGGAGAGTGAATGTTTTATGGAAAAACCTGAAACTTGTGACTGAGACCAGAGACGTCTCCTGGAGGTGTTTACAGAGCGCAGAAACCCCACCAAGTGGAGGGAGGTACTCACGCCATAGTGATAGGGCAGTGGAGCTTCTGTGTACTGCACTCTGAAGTTTTCATACTGCCCGCCTCGCCACAGCGCCTCCATTTCATAGTCGTAGTAAGGATCATTGTAGGGGTCGCTGCAGGTGGAGAACAGGTGGGAGGATGAGAGAACAGAACAGAACAGAACCACACATCCGTCTTCTTCATCTTCCTCTTTCAGGTGAATGTAAAACTTGTATCAAAAAACTAAATCACAGAACCATTTCAGATTTAATTTCCCCTCAACATGCAACACCTGTCGCTAAAGTCACAGAAGAAGAAGAAGAAGAAGAAGAAGACACAACAGCTCCCGGCCCTTTACTAGCAAGCTGCTAATATGCACCACTGAAACGTCCCTGAATCCTTGGGTGTTGTCTAGCCCAACAGACAAAATGTTAATCAAATATTAATGTTTTTTTCCCACATTCGGCTAAATGTGTTCTTTATTCTATCAAAAAAGTTTTGACCCAGTTCACAGGATGGAATTCACACCAAAACAGTGAATGAGAAAAATGGAACAGGGCTTTGAAATGTGTGCTTAGCACCACCTACAGGCCAGGGGAAGAAGACAAACATGCCAAGTGTTTAAAAATACAAAATCCCATAATTGATAAATCTACAAGCGTCACCTTTGGTCAAAGACAATGGAGTGATTGATTACAGTAGTGAGAGTGTGGTCGGTCCGTACCTGTAGACTGGATCTCTGAAGTCCATTTCACTGAAAAACATGATGAACAGAGAGAAATGTTTCTTTTCCAACTTGTTGTTTTCCAACAATGTTTTTATAAATAACATTTACTTATTTATTTTGACTAATGTTCACTTCATGTTCATTGATCCATGAGATAAAGAATTGTCATTCCCCATTATTTTAGACAACCCTTTATGTAGTCAGTAACAATCTTTAGCTTTATGTTCAACTGCCCCGTGTGGCGGTGAGCGGCGGTGTCTCACTCTCTGATGATGCGGTAACTGCGTTCTCTGAAGAAGTCGTTCTCCTTGTCCAGTTCTCTCTCGTCTTCTCCGATGGTCACGTTGAAACGCTTCTCCTCGAAGTCGGGCTCCTGTTCTTTACGGATGGTCGCCTTCTTCAGCACCTGTGGAACATGTGACCCAACAGTTAACAACCAGCAGAGGGCGACATGTCAGCAAGTACTGATTCGTATAAGAGTTGTTATCTGTTACACAGTGAACAAATGACAATGATTGTATTAATTATATAATAATTATATATTATATAATAATAATATAATATGTAATAATAATTATAATGACATTAATTATAACAATAATGTAGAGTGAGTTAAATCCAGTCATTTCAGGCTCAATGAACAACTGCATTCACCTCTTTGGCATGCCGTAGACCGCGCTCCCATGCACTCTCCACAGGAGGCTCCACAGGAGGAGGGGGTGGAGGGAGCTCCTCCACTGCAGGTCCCGTCTACAACGTTGTAACAGAAATGGTTTAACGTCTGAGTTTATTGAACTTTTCTCTCTCTCTTTTTTTTTTTACCTGCTTCTGACATTAGTTCATGTTTTCATCAGTACTGGATAAATGTCGACACGTACCCAAGGACTGTTAGGTATGAGTGGATGGGGTCCTCCAGGGGGCGCTCCATTGGGTGGGAAAAGGTCTGGTTTTGTGATGAGTGAATAGTTGCCCTTGTCATTGACTCCTGGGTGAATGAACCGGCAGTTCATGCCCCAGGTACAATTTCCTGAAGGAAACACAACAATAAACAAAAATATTAAAATCTAAAATCACTGATTTTCTCTGTGGACTTCAATAAAAATAAAGCTAATGTGTGTATTTTTATAAAGACAGAGTAATGGATTCAACTAACACTATTAGCTAGAACATAGATTCAAAGTCAACAGTAATTGTAGTTACAGGTATCATTACTGTGAGTCTGACCAAACACACGAGGTGCAATGTCTCCCCCTGTTGGACAAAAAAAAGCCCTACACATAATAATAATAAAATAAAAACATGTTGGACTTTATTAATTGTTGTTGTTACTGAACTACTGCTCAGACTGTTGCCACGGCGACCCAGCCACGGATGAGTGGACGATGATGGATGGACGTTACTGGACTAAAAGCTGGATTTATTCTCTCTCTCTCTTTGACTCTCTTTGACTAAACTAAATAGTTGCCACTGCTGCAGAAATACAGTCTGAAGTAACGAGACCCAACCAAGAAACTGTTCTACTGCGCTCATGATCGGTTCTCTGTCGCCCACCTTTGATGAAGAACCTGCAGATGGGCCGAGGTCTGATCTTCCTGTCTGAGGGGTCTTTGACTTCACCCTCCTCCAGGTCATCGTCCTGATGGAAACACAAAGACAGAAGAATCAGAACCACAAGAACAGTGGGCCCCTGAACAGTACCACTTCTGGACTGGACTGGAGAACATGTGCTCCTCACTTACATCAATTTCTCCTTCATCAATTTCTCCGTCGTCCTCCTCCTTCTTCTTGTCTCGGTTCGTCCTCTCAGAACCTCGGGACTCCTCTGCTCGTTTAAACTCCTTGTTCTGAGGAGATGGAGGGAGGATGGGCTTCTTTTCTTTCTTTTTGCTGCTCTTGTCTTCACGCTCCTCCTCTTCCTCCTCTGCATCCTCCTCTTCTTCTTCCTCCTCATTCCCAGGCATGCTGGGCTCCTCCGGCACCTCCTCATCATAATCCAGTTCGTGTTCGTCGAGTTCACGGGAGACAGACGTAGGGTCTTCCTTCAGCTGCTTCACAGCAGCAGCTTGTCTCCTCCTCTGCTCCTCCTCAATTCTGACCCTCTCATCTTCCTCCTCCTCCTCTGGTTCGGCTGAGAACTTTTTTTTGTTCTTAGCGACTCCTACTTCTCGCTCTTCTTCATCAGTAAAGTTCTTGACCTGTTCTGGTTCAGAGTCTGGAGACTGTGGAGTATCGATGACCCTTTCCTCCTCCTGCTCATCGTCCTCCTCCTCCACACCGTCCAACTGGCCATCCTGAGGACAATCTTCATCTCCCTCCATCAGCACAAAGCTCTCCTCCTCTCGACCACTTCCTCCAGGTTCTTCATCGTCTGGATCAGAAACAAAGTCTGGCACCACCTCATCATCATCATCATCATCCTCCTCCTCCTCCTCCAACTCCTCCAGCCCCAGACCTCTCCCTAGTCTTCCTACCCCCTGCATTTCTCCTTCCTCCTCCTCCTCCTCCTCATCCTGGACAACCTCTCCATTTTCCTCCTCATCGATGACCCCACCCTCCTCCTCCTCAGATGAATCCAGCAGATCACAGTCCTCCTCCTCTGGAGACTGAGGAGACTGAGTGGGGCTCTCGGGAGAATCCATTCCAGAAAACTCTAGTAACAAAACAATAAAAATAAAATCAAACAATTATGAAAAAGATAATAAAATAAAATGTAAAAAAAAGTCAATAAATGAATAAAAATTTAAATAATGGAACGAATATAGAAGATTTTTTTCACTGTCACAGCCAATATATAGAAAAATATATAAATGTTTGTATATAATATGTGTATATATGTATACACACACACATTATTGATTTTGCAAAAGAAGTGACAACATTTCATGAAATGGTTCGTTACCCATAATCCTCCAGTAACACATTATCCAGTTCTAACTCGGAGCCTGACCTGTGACCACGATGACACACACATACCTGGGAAACACACTGCTGACATGGTGGAGGTGAAATTCTGGTAAAGATATATTTTTTAAATGTTCACTGCTCTTCAAATAAAAATGAACTAAAACAAACACATATTAATTAATGATGTCATTTAAATTGACAAAATATATTTATTGTAATATTTCTCTGGGGAGTTTATCTGTTAAGCTGTGGTTCAATAGGAGGGTCGTGGTCCAGTGTCATTCAAACCACATCAAAAGAATTAAATGAAATTAATATCATTTTAATTGGGAACATGTCATTAAACATAATCAGAGCTGAGCAGTTTCACATCAACATGGTGAAAAGACCATGTTTATGCCTGTCTAAGGCCTGAGTGATGATGATGATGATGTCACCATGAAAGATAACTTTAATGTCTGTGATGTTTTGTTACATCATGAAGAGCCTCTGGAGTGAGGAGAAGAAAGGGCTGCAGCAACAACTTCAATGCACTCTCTGGACCACAGTGACGATCAAAACTGATCGGATCTGGGCCCAGAACGGGACCGGTTTTTGAGGAGCCCAGACCAAGGAGGACGGAACTGTCTTCTGTGGTCACATGATCCATGTTAATGTTGGCCTTTTCTTTCCCTTTAGGGAGAAAAGAACCGTACGAGAGGATCGTCGTCATGAAGAGAAGAATCCGACCACAGAGAACCCACTGTTGACACTGACTGATGAGTCTTACTAAAAGTAACGGGACGTGACCCAGTGATGAACTGGACTCTGTCAGCACTTGAATCAAAGAGTTCCAACATAACAGTTCTCTGGACTATTGATTAGTGATGAAGTGCATATTTACACATTTTAATATCCAATTATAATTGTCATAATACTACAGATATTGCTTCAATATAACTCACAACGTTAAATCAGACGATTTTGTAAAGAAATTTTGTATTTTTATCCACCTCATAATTTATTTAAATAAATGTTAAATCAGGGCCAAAATAAGGAAAAATTTGTTTTTCACAACACGTTTTGAGCTCAGACGTCGACGAATTTGTCGTTTGCCGTTTTGTGCTGTAAACTGGAGACTGTGAAAAAGACACGATTAGTCAGATAATCCTAATCAATAACTACCACAGGGCGAATAAATGCTAATGAAGACTTTGGTTTTGAATTGAGTCACAGCGAGGTGGGCAACGTGGAGCGATGAAGGCTGTGATAGTTTGTTGTCAAGTTAATAAGTTATTTGACGAGTGTAGAAGGCCCCTAACTTAGCAGCGCGCAATGAGCCGGAGCTGACACGGAGCTGCAGCCGCTACACCGCCACCGGCCGGAGCCCCACCTCCCCGAGGCAACCACTACTTCTGACCCGTTGAGTTTGAGAGCAGACGCTACAAATAACCATAGAACTACAGCAATTGGCGCTTTCTATAACTCACCACACTCTCAGTGAATTAACAATGGCAGATGGTTTGCCGCTAACAGCTAAGCTAACAGAAGCGGCGGCGTTAGCTCTGATAGCTGCTAATAAGCTCACAGTTCGCTCACCTTTACCGAACCGGAGTCGTTGAAAGACGGGGGTACGTGGTCCAAGATCTCCCTCTCCACCTGCTGCTGCAATTCCCGCCTGTCTACTGTCACTCTTAGTGGTTTTAGTTCAGCCGCTGCGTTGGAGGTGGAGAAGAAAACAGCCCGCACAGCACAGCGACAGCGGCCATTACACAGACGTCATCCACAGGCGACGAGCTTGAGGAAAGGGGAGCTGCGGGTTAAAACTACAATTAAAATAATCAAAATAATTTTTGAATGATATAATGGCTTGAAAAATACTATGAAATAATGATGATCAAATGAAATTAACAAAACAAAATGTAATGGAGAAATACAAATAGTATATTAACAATAAGATAAAATACAACTTTTTAAACATTGGTTCACAAAACGAGTTTTAGGAAAATATTTTTAATGTTGTTTTTGTATACTATTAATTTAATTTTTGGTTCATTTGTTGCTTTTATAAGGGTCTGGAAAATAGAAACTTTTTTCGTTATCAATTTTAGCCAGCAGATAGCAGCAGTAATTCAGGTAGGAAGGTTATATGTAAGTGAGCGCGTGCGCGTGTGTGATGGAAGAGAGCGGGGGAAAAGATGAAACTCTTTTATATCCAGTCAGACTGTGGCTACAGGGTACATTTAATAAACCGGCTGCAATAATGTTGAAGCTCTCTGGGCAGTTGTACACTATTTAACCCAACTCACTTGACGCGAAATAAATTTAACGTAATTTTTATCATTCGTTTTCTAGCCTCAAATCTCTTGTTTTCCTACTGAAGCCTGGGGACTTTTCCCCCTGTAAATTAAAGACATTTGTCGTTGAAACCTCTGTCCTTAGAGACGCACTGAGAACGGCTGACTTTAAAAACCAACATTATCACTTCCTCCGACGCTTCTCCAAAATAAAACCACCAAAATGTTCAAAAGAGATACATTAGTAAAAAATGATAACACGTCATTCAGTTCAAATTTAAACGTATCATCAATCAGTTTATCTCTTTATCTCAGTATTAGTCCTACCACCAAAGTCCATTGACGAAATAGTGGAGTTTAGTTCACTGACACCCAACACTTGTAGATCCACTGATGTCTCCATTATTACATTTAAATGTTTTATTTTGTGACCTCATCGTTTAAAACTCTCTGTTCAGTTTACATCAGTGACACAAAATGACCACGGGAGGCAGCAGTGGGCCATCCGCTGCTCTGCCCCTCTGATCTAAAATCCCGGTTTCTGTGAACGCTGGTGTGGGTGAGAGTGTGTGCAACTATTAATTAAATTGAATAAATGTGACACTTTATTTTGAAGGCGAGCCTGCTGCTTCCTGTCTACACGCGTGCAAGTTTGCCAGAACTCAGTTAGTCTGAGGGGGATGCTGTGATGTTCACACTTGCAGACAACAGGTAAAGAGCTGCTGACACACACACACACACACGCATATAAACAGACTTCATCTGTGAACCCCAGATTATACAGGATTACTGAGGAAATTTTTTTTTTTTTAAAGCTGCAGGTAAATTGTTCTTTAAATCTCTTCTTAATTAAAGTAGTTCATCATCAGTGTGTGTGGTTCGTGTGTCATTTGCTGTCATCATGACGTCATTTCATGTCATCATTCCATCATTCATTCACCTGACACATAGATCTGCAGATTTGTTTTAAAATCAGGTCACAGGATGTGATTGATCTGTGCTGTGGTTGACTCCTGTGGCTCTGTCACCTCGAAACTTCCTGTTTCCATCATTTCACTGATTTTCCAAATTCTTTCACGTTGTTAATTTTAATTATTAAATCAAAATTACTGAACACAGCATTTATCAACAGTACCATCCTTGAGTGACAGGGGGCGCCAATGTGTCAATAATGTAAAATGGACAGAGTTCTTGGTTCGATGCCCCGGTTTCCCAATGAAATCCTTTGTTCAGATGTACCTCAGTGACACCGACCTGCCACAGGAGGCAGTAGTGGGCCAGCAGCTGCTGCTTTTTTTAGAACTCGTCACTGATGGCAACAATGTGAACATTTCTATTTGAACTGCAGAACAGACACAAGTCTTAATCTGAACACGGGTCCAGTGGAGACCAGAGATCAGGACCAGTCTGATCAACGACCAGAGACAGGAACGGGATTGGTTCACATGTCAATTAATTAGAGGGAGGACAGGAGCAATGATGTGTGTGTGAGTGTGAGTGTGTGTGTGAGTGAGTCTGTCTGTCTGTGTGCACTTGTGTCGTGTCCTTGTGTTGCTAACAATTAAATTGGTTTTCTGCAGAATGCGAGAGCTGAACATAAACCAGGAAAATCACTTCATCCTTCAATAACTTCAAAACTCTGTTTCAACATTTCTGCTGTTTGAGACATGACTTTAATCACAAAGTCTCCTGCTGCTGAGGAGTTCAGGAGGGAACTCAACACACAGGGTTTAGAAACAGTCACAAAAAAACATTTGAATTCTGTGATGGAGGTAAATGTGGATTAACAGCTGCCCTGGACTCTGCTCTGAGTTAGAATCACTGATGTTCTCACAGTGAGTGGAAATCACAGAACACAAAGGTTCTGTTTTCTCCTTTTGTTCCACCTTGGTGGTTCTGCTGCGTTGGTGCTTCTCCATCCAAACAGTATTAATCTTGTGATTCCAGCAGGAACTGAGGGAGTTCCGGAGAGATCCAGAGTTCTGCAGGTGCCTTTGACACTGACAGATGAACGTTCCTGCGTTCTGTTCCTGCGTTGTCTCATTATTTCACCTTCTGGTCCAGGAGACTTGTCTTTTTCCAGAGTCTGTTTTGAACTATCGTCTGCGAGCTAGCTGTATTATCTATTTCCGGGCTAACGTTTAGCTTGTTTTCTGTTCTAATCCTCTGACATTCTTAGTCCCGGTGATGGGCTGTGAACCTCCCCGACTCTGGTAAAACCTCAGAAGTTCTCAGCAGACATGACCCAGAACCTGAGCTCCAGACTGGACAAGCCCACTAACATGTCCCTGAGTCCAGTCCTGGACGTGTCCGAGTCCCTGGAGTACAAGACCGTGTCGGTGTTCCTGGTGCTGCTGGTGTGTGGCGTGGGGATCGTTGGCAACATCATGGTGGTCCTGGTGGTTCTGACGGCCCGCCACATGAGGACGCCCACCAACTGTTACCTGGTGAGCCTGGCTGTAGCCGACCTGACGGTGCTGGTGGCTGCCGGGCTGCCCAACGTGGCAGACAGTCTGACGGGGACCTGGGTGTTTGGCCACGCCGGGTGTCTGGGCATCACCTACTTTCAGTATCTGGGCATCAACGTGTCGTCCTGCTCCATCACCGCCTTCACCGTGGAGAGGTCAGGACCCAACAATGACTGTTTGTTAGCTTTTATATTCCTGCTAACGTTCAGCTACTCTTAAAGTTCTTTGGAAATTTCCATTTTTTATTTCTTTCATAGCATTATTTACAATTTTTTTAACTCATTGTCCCCAAAATGTAGCTATTTGTAGGCTAGCTTTTTACGAATTTGCGGCTAACAGTTTAGCCCCGATGAGCAGATTCTCCGATATCTAACTATTTATATTTAATGTTGAAATTCTGCTGCCTGTGATCTGGAACTGTTGTTCCACCCTTCGTACCCTGACCTCGTTCTCGTCTTCCTGTGCGCAGGTACATCGCCATCTGTCATCCAATGAGAGCTCAGACCATGTGTACTGTGTCCCGCGCCAAACGTATCATAGCCGGAGTTTGGATCGCCACCTGTGTCTACTGCATGCTCTGGTTCTTCCTGGTTGATATTCAGGTGGGATAATTAACTGACAAATATTTTAGCTGCCATCCCACTGCGATCCAGCAGGGGGAGACACCAGAGACAACCAGTATTAGCCACTAAAGGAAATAATATTGGGCAATCGTTGTTAACAATATTTGTGACGACACTCCTTTGTTTAGGTTTAAGTCTGTGACACAAACTGACCACTGGAGGCAGTAGTAAGAGCAGTGAGCTAAAATCACTGATTTCCTCAATGGACGTCTGCGTTGTTATCTGTTTTTCCCGTCCTTGGCTTGGTTTGACCGACAGTACAAGTAGCTGCAGGTCTGAGTGTCAGTATTTGTCGTAGAAGTACACGTTACTTTACAGTGTAGTTGTAACCAGTGTGTACTCTTCAGGTTGGTGACGATGGAAATGTTCAGTGTGGCTACAGAGTGAAGCGCGACCTCTACCTGCCCATCTACCTCACCGACTTCACCATCTTCTACGTGGTTCCACTGCTCCTCGCCATCGTGCTCTACGGCCTGATCGCACGAATACTCTACCTCAGGTACGGTCCTCGGAAACGTATTTTTTTGGATTAAAAGGCATCTGTGGTAATCTGTGGTAATCTGTGGTAATCTGTGGTAATCTGTGGTAATCTGTGGTAATCTGTGGTAATCTGTGGTAATCTGTGGTAATCTGTGGTAATCTGTGGTAATCTGTGGTAATCTGTGGTAATCTGTGGTAATCTGTGGTAATCTGTGGTAATCTGTGGTAATCTGTGGTAATCTGTGGTAATCTGTGGTAATCTGTGGTAATCTGTGGTAATCTGTGGTAATCTGTGGTAATCTGTGGTAATCTGTGGTAATCTGTGGTAATCTGTGGTAATCTGTGGTCGATCTTTATTTTCCTGCAGCCCGGTGACTAACCATTCGGACCACAGCGCCACCACTCTGCGGCGCAGCTGCAGGGAAACCTGCAACGTGGAAAAGGGAGGTCGGCAGGTTCGGCTCAAGTCGGCGCTGTCTTCCAGGAAACAGGTCAGTGACCTCACTTCCTGTCAGTCTGGGAACTGATCGTGTCTATAATTTATAACTGAACTATGTGGGTGGAGCTTACGGCGCTGCGTTCTTATTGGCAGAGAACCTACTGGATTTAAAAGAAGGCGTCACGGTCGGCAGAACAGTTTTATAGAAGTGAAGGAAAATGACTGGTTGCAAATTTAGCAATAAAAACTAAAAAGTAGCGCCACCTACTGTATGAGAGCTGAAAAAACTCTGAAGTTTTTTTACTAAATCACTGATGAAACTGAGCTCAGAGAAACACGGACCTTTTATTTTCCTCCCTGGAGCTGCAGTGGCCTCCTCCCACCTACCCCTCCTCCTCCTCCCACCTCCTCCCCCCACCTCCTCCTCCCACCTCCTCCTCCTGCGTTTCCATACTCCGGGGCTCGGCCTGATGTTTGGCGTCTCATTATCACAGATAATTACAGCAGCTCAGACTCCGCCTCCTCTCTGCTCAATTTCACGCTTTGTTGTGCACTGATTTCTTTTTTTAAATATTTACCTGCTGTCAGCGGCTTTATCTCTGACTCCGTCTGCTGGGGAGGAAGAGGAGGTGGAGGAGGAGGAGGAGTGTCTGAGGAAGATACTGTCTCTCCTACTGCTGCCAAGGAGGAGGAGAAGGAAGTGGAGGTGTTTCTGTGGCAATAAGAAATAAGAGCTGTGAGAAGGAGGAGATGGAGGAGAGAGGGGGGGAGGTGGTTCAGTGAAAGGTGATTTTTTTTACTGTTTTCCTTGAACCTGTTTGTCTCCAGGTGACGAAGATGCTGGCCATGGTGGTGGTCCTCTTCGCTCTGCTCTGGATGCCCTATCGCACCCTGGTACTGATCAACTCCTTCGTGTCCACGCCCTACCTGGACGCCTGGTTCCTGCTCTTCTGTCGGACCTGCATCTATGCCAACAGCGCCATCAACCCTGTCATCTACAACGCCATGTCGCAGAGGTTTCGTTTTGCATTCCGCAGCCTTTACCGCTGCCAGCCACCAGAGGGCATGCAGAGGACGCTGTCCTCCATCCAGACCAACATCGGTACCATCCGGGATCCCAGAACCTGCCAGGTTGTTGAAAGCAAAGAAAATGTTGACGCAGCAGAAGGAGGAGGAGGAGGAGGAAGAGGAGGAGGAAGAGGAGGAGGAGGAAGTAGTAGGAGTGTCCAGGAACAAACCACTGTGGATGACAAACAGGAAGTGGGCGGTCCTGATGATGTCAGCGCTGGTTCTGGTCTTTGTGAAACCTCACTAGACAGTAACAGTGATCTGGATCAGCCCCCCCCCCCTCCCCCCCCCCCCCCCACCAACACTTTAACAAACGTCCAACAAACAGTTAGTGGAAAACTGGAGACGATGTAAAACAAAAAAAGTTTGAAAAAAGTTGATTATTAAAATAGATTAATAAAATGAGCTGCAATGCTGCCATCTAGTGGCTTTCACTTTCATATACAACCGTTTTTCCCCAGAACTATCATTTGGCCAAACACAGGGAATGCGTTACTGGGTTTTCATTATTGGAGGAAAAACCAATAACAATCCTTACAGATATTTTGCGATAACATTGGTCGGCCGATATTATCGGACATCATTAGATTAAACTTTGATTAATAATTTGTTTGATTCCCTTCACGAAAAAACCCCAGCATTGATTGATTGGATTTATTTGTTAGTCGTTTCAGTTCTGAAATTGTTGTTCAAATATTTTCAGTCTGAATAATGAGAAGGGACAGTGTAAATACATTCATTTCTTTAATTTCATTTCATTTGAGTTCATTTGTGAACTCCTCAGTGGCCTGAGCTCATGGTTCACAAAGTGGAGAGTGGGGACCTATGAAAGGGCGCCACAGCCTGGCAAATGTTGGTATTTCTGTATTTGTGCCAAAGTGGTGACGTTGCACCGATCTGTAATGTTTTTGGAGTTGAAGTTCAATCCTCCCCCTCACTCACCCACTCCCTCACCTCCATCCTCTCCTCTCGCCTGACTCCTCCCTGAGCTCCGTCCCTGGCCGTGACAGTGAAGAGGCCTCTTCACCTCCTCTTCACCTCCTCTTCACCTCCTCTTTACCTCCTCTCTGTTTTCTCATGATAATCACGGACACATTTAAATTGTAAATCTGAGTCTGTTTGGAAAAACAAAAAGTTTGTCAGTGAATAAATACAAACGCTGCCGACACTCTCCACTGAGTCCGTCATTAACATAATCACACGTCCAACACAGGTTTTCTACTCGAGTGTCATCTATGAGGGGTGAAATTAAAGCTGGGGTAGGCAGGATCTCCATGGAAACGGATGATGCTCCAGACAGGAGTCTGTTTGGTCTTAAATAAATGTCACAGCTCTATGTTCTAATAACGCTGCCGACCAACGGACGGATTTCAAAATCACTGCTTTCTCTATGAGGTTTGGTCTGAGCTAAAATCTTTCTCCATGATTTGAATGCACTGGGGAAGGAGAGGAGCAGGAGTCAGGATCTGACCTCATCACCTCCTCTAATAACAACTTCCTGTCTTTCATTTCCTCTGACAAATATTTCTCCATGTCTGGACAGATGTGACAACGTCAGCTGGAGGACGGGAGAGAAGGAGAGAGACGGAGAGGGAGGGAGGGAGGTGGGGGGGCAGGAGTGGGAGAAAAAGGTAGAGGGAATGGGTGAGGGGGTGGGGGGGGGGGGGAGACATCAGCAGTGACACCAAACGGAATAAAATAAAACAGACAGAAGGAGAGGATTACCTGTGTGTGTGTCAGCGTGTGTGTGTGTGTGTGTCCGTCATCATGTCAAAGATGAACGTCTCCACTCTGACGTTGATGAAGTGACAGGAAGTGAAAAATAATCTCATCTGACGTTGAAGTTTTCCGGACCATCCACCAACTCTTCTGGTTTAGACCAGAGGTCAAAGGTCAGCCTGTGTGAGGTCACTCACCTCCTGGTCCACGGAGGTTCAGGTGAACTCCACAACAACCTCAACTGGTCCAGTCCTGAAGAACCCAGCCAGCCTGCTGGACCCCTCCTCCCTGACCTTTGACTGTTTTAGCTGACGTCTG
>NC_024312.1:4926584-4937968 GCF_000523025.1 Cynoglossus semilaevis | reverse complement strand
CCTCCTTCTCTTCCGCCCCCCCCTCTGCCTCCCCCTGCCCTGCCTCCCCCTCCTCTCCCTCCGTGACTGAGAGACCTTCGTTCATATGAATCTGTTCTGATCTCCATGATGGACGCTGGTTCATACTGTGTGTACTGTATATACTGTGTGTACTGTATATACTGTGTGTACTGTATATACTGTGTGTACTGTATATACTGTATATACTGTGTGTACTGTGTGTACTGTGTGTACTGTATATACTGTGTGTACTGTGTGGACTGTGTGTACTGTGTGTACTGTGTGTACTGTGTTCCCTCTGCTGCTGACATTTATGTTGGGATTCAAACCAACCCTGTTAATGACTGTGTGAGGTGCGTTCACTGACATGAGTTCAGTCTTTCATACATTCATGCATGAGTGACCTTTGACTGACACTTGTCTCTGCAGGACTCACCGTCCAATCATCTGTTCCGTGTCAGCTCACACCAGAAAACCTGGCTGTAAAACAAACCAGGAGTTAGAGAGAGAGAGAGAGAGAGTGAGGGAGAGACTGGACCAACAGCTGACCGTCCGTCTGGTCAGACGGTGACTCAGGTACACATGGTCATCCCTGACTCCCTCACCCGTCCACACGCCGTCTCCAGTTAGAGACATACAGCAGCTGATTTTCTCTGGTCAGAGACCGTCCCCTCACTGCTGCCCCCTGCTGACTGATGATGGGTTAAAAGCAGAGGTCACATTCTGTTGTGTGCAGTGTCAAAATGACAAGAAAAAATGACAAGAAGTTCGCTTTCCCTCCTTCCTTCCTCCCTTCATCCCTTTCTTCCTTCTTTCCTTCTTTCCTTCCTCCCTTCCTTCCTTCCTCCCTTCATCCCTTTCTTACTTCTTTCCTTCTTTCCTTCCTTCCTTCCTGCCTTCCTTCCTTCCTTCTCTCCTTCCTTCCTTCCTTCCCTCCTTCCCTCCTTCCTTCCTTCCTTCTGTCCTTCCTTCCTTCCTTTCTTCCTTCCTTCCTTCATCCCTTCCTTCCTTCTTTCCTTTCTTCCTTCCTTCCCTCCCTCCTTCCTTCCCTCCTGCCTTCCTTCTTTCCTTCCTCCCTTCCTTCCTTCTTTCCTTCCTTCTTTCCTTTCTTCCTTCCTTCCTTCATTCCTTCCTTCCTTCCTTCCTTTTCTCTCAAACATTAAAACATGAAGGACTGAAGTCCAGGTTTCAGGTGAAGTCTCTGAACGACGTCTCTGAATTCTACTTAACACACGCACACACACAGATACACACATACGCACAGTGAGTCAGTCACTGCCACCTGTCAGCTCTGACTCAGTGACGCCTCCTCATGGTCAACAGCAGGATAATGAGACCTTGTCCATGAACCTGGTTCTGGTTCCTGTGATCAGATGTTTGAAGAATCCTGAAGATGAAGATGATGAAGATGATGAAGATGGAAGTCAGTCTGACTGAGGATCAGAGAACATCATCATCATCATCGTTGTCGTCATGACGACGGTGTCTGTAGCTGATGTCAGTCTGAAGACGGTCAGAGATCAGTAAAGCTGAGATTTAAGAATGTTCTCTGATGTTCTTCCCGAACAAGAGTTAGTTAGACTGGTTAGTTAGACTGGTTAGTTAGTTAGACTGGTTAGTTAGAATGGTTAGTTAGACTGGTTAGTTAGTTAGACTGGTTAGTTAGAATGGTTAGTTAAAATATCAACTTTGATTGTTTTTGTGAAATTTTGTTCAAATAACAACATTATAATCTTCAAGTTTCTGGACCAGGAGGTTTAGATTAAAACAACACGGTTCTGCTGGAGAAGCTTCTGAACCTGAAGTTCCATCAATCATGGGAGGAAGGTGAGTCACATGACCAGAGGCTGGGAGGCAGTGTGGGGTGTGTGGGGGGTGAGATGGGGGCGGGGGTGGAGGCCTTCACACAGAGAAAGTGTGTTCCTTAGAAACAGGCTGAAGAACCCTCCAGGTTCTCTGGTGTTTATTTAAGGAAACAGCTGGTCATGTGACTGCAGCTGGAACCAAGATGACCACAGAAGTCCCACATGTTCCTGCTGCTGTGAAGGCAGGGGGCGCTGATGGACCACGATGGACGTGGTACCATGGAGATCCAGGCCATAGCAACCGCTCACCACAGAGTAGATCTACAGCCGTGGTTCAGGAACAAAAGAGCCCTGCTGTGAGAGAGGAGGGCACTTAATGTAGTGGAACCAGGGGTTGGACCACAGTCCAATTAAAGTTTATAAACCACTCACATCCAACAGCACACGGAAATGTAATCGGTGACCGGTACTGTATGGTGGTTAAAAAGGTCGCTGTGTTAAGAGAAGATCACTTTTTTTCTCCTTTTTTTGAAATGCTAGAAGATCACTTTTTTTCTCCTTTTTTTAAATGAAAATATGACTAAGACCATTAGTTTAAGTGGGTGAGGATAAGTGGGTGAGTGTGTGGTTTGCAGATACAGGTTAAGTGTAATCTGACCTCATGTTCCTCTTTACATCAGATTAGTGTCGTTCAGTCGAACAGAGAAGAGTCACACGATGATGATGTCACAAAATCAAGTCGAGTCGACCAGAAGCACAAACACAAACACAGTCTCACACACATGCCAACAAAATCATAGAACATCTCACACACATCCAATACACACACACACTCAGTTACAGCCCCCCCCCTTCCACCGCCTTTATTTTGACAATATTTTAAACCTTATCATCAAACTTTCGGCACTTTCCAGGACTTCAAGGACAGGTTTGAGTCACGATGTTTTACTCTTTGTCTGAGTCAAATGTTCGAGAACGAAAATCTCAGAAACTGAAGCTTCAAAAACATTTCCACACAGTTTGATGACTCAGACCGACTCTGAAAGAAGGTTCAGGAAAAAAGAAGGTGAATGAGGTAAAACGTCAGAGTGACGACAAAGAAACAACGCCACCTGGAGTCAAGGACCACGGAGAGAAACTTTAACGTTTCACACACACACACACACACACACTTGTCTTCAGTGTCTCAGAAGTTCTGTCTTTATTTCCCATGCATAGTTTGGACAGGAGTTCAGTGAAGGTAAAAAAAAAACAATAATAAAAACAAAAATAAAAATTTGACTCATTTTGATTTTTTTATCAGAGAAAAATGAACAAAAAAAGTCTGAAAATCAGAGAATTCTTCAATGATGAGGGTGAGGGTGGGGGGGTGTGGGCCGGCAGTCCAACATAAATATGAAAAAAACAAATTCACATTCTTTACAAACAGTGCAAATAAGAAATTATTTGGGGTTTTTTCTCAATCTGTGTTTCGTTCGTCAACTGTCCACCTGTCAATCATGTCTCCTCTCCGTCCCACTGACAGACGGAGATCAGGGATTACAATAAAGTTCCAGTTTGAGGGGAAAATACGAAAAAAAAGAAAAAGAATTGCTTATGAAAAAAAACAAAAACGATTGACAAACGACGACAACAACAATTGGACCAATGCTGGCTCCTGAAAACTGCCCCCACCAACAGATGTCACTGTCACACAGAGGCGTAAGCGTTATCAGTAAGTGATTTCATCGACAAGCGACCATGTGACAAACACTGAGGTTAGCTATGCTAACAATTGTTGCCTGACTACAGCGAAATAAAATAAAAAATTAGCACTTAATCCCAATCAAGGAATCACAGAAAAACGCATTAAATTTTAAGTCCACGTCAAATATTGAGGTTTTTTGTGAGTTGATTTTTGAAGCGATTAAATATCGTCTATTTTATTGCGAGGTCTAAATAATTGAAATTCTTATCTCGATGTTGACTAAAATACATTTTTCACTACATTTACTTGTAACAACCTTAAAAGGCTATGTATAACGTATGACGGGTCTATAGTGTTCCCTGCCCCCTGGTGGCCACTGTTGTAATTGCTAGGCAAGAACGCTTGACAACAAAAAAATTTGAGCTGTAAAATAAGCCAGAGAAACACAATAACTCAACAAGTAGCAAAAGTCGCAAAGTTGTCATTGGTAAAATAAAAATCAAAAACCATCCAGCGACAAAGATCGCTCAAGGACAGTACCATTTGGAAGTACTTTCCATGACGTTGCGAGAGCAAACGTAGCACACGGCCATATTTAAAGGGACCTGTGTTTCTGCATTATCACCACAGGGGGGCCGAAGAGGGCGGGGATTCTGCTTATTTGTTTGTTCCATTCTTGGGAAAAATATTCCAGTTGGACGTTGAACTAAAAAAAAAAAACGTTGCAGTTCGAACCGACACCGAACTGCACCTTTAAAAGCAGCATGGGAAAAAACTTAGCATAAACAAGTGTCACCGCAAGCTACAGGAAGTGGTTGTGACACGTGTGCTAACCTTTTCTGGACAAGGTTTTTTTAAACATGTGACTTGTGTTAAAATCCTGCATTGCCTTCATCGCCGGAGGAAAGTACAATCATTGTGCACGCAGTTAGCTAACGAGAGAACGCCGAGGAAACAAAGTTTCAATCCAAACCTGAAGAAAGGTAAGGAAGAAAGGTAAGTGTGTGTGTCTGTGTGTGTGTGTGTGTGTGTGTGTGTCAGCCCACGGTGATGGTAGTTCCCAATGATGTAACATAATTTTAACCAATCAGTTTAGTGTCATGAGATGGTGTTGAACCAGAGAGCACCCTGGGAAATCATCAGAATTTAAATTAAAAAACGTTAGAGCACGTTGACCTCAGGGGTCACGTGATCTGTGTCGGAAGACTACAAAGAATTCCAGTGCTGAAATGTAGATTTTTAAGGTGGCTATTGAAAAACTTTCATTTGGTTAATTCAAAATATTTGCGTTCACGCTGACAATTACTGCGTGACAAATGTGTCCACGTCGTTGATTTGTTCTGACGTCGAGGTGTCTTTGAGACATTTCACGAGAAAAAATTGATTGACACTTTTTGTGTTTTGTAATTTCTAACCACCAGGTGGCGCTGCATCATTTTCTACTCTCTTTGACAACACCATAGGAGGAAATGGATGAAATGGCGTGAAATAAAGACAACAGATAAAACAGAGTGATGCTAACAGCGAGGTTCAGTGTGGTCCACGTGAAAGGAAAATTTACGCTTCAAAACAAACGGCCTACGCCGCCACCTTCTGACAGTATGAAAAACAGACAAATAAAAAACAAACATGCTCCAACACTCGTAGGTAGTTTTCTGTTGACATGAAATCAGTGAGGACTAACGATAAATATTTCACATTTTTTACTTACAAGTCTCCCTAACGTTTTCAAAGTAAAATAGTACAAAAGAAAAAATCGTCCATTTTGAAATATTCTCCTTCAGTTATTAGTAACATGGCGAAAACATACGACTGTTTTCAGCTTCAGCTTCTATAGAGAGAAAAAAAGAGCCAGTGTTGAAACCAAAAGCATTATAGAATTATTTTTTACACATCATCACATCATCAGCGTAGCATCTGCACAGATGGTTAAAATTTAAAGAAAAAAAACTCAAAACAATTAACAGTAATCCCGGTCTTTCCGTATGACAAAAATGACGGAACGCGACCGTAGACTCATTAAAATGATAGTTTTTGAACAATCACTAACAAATAGCGCCCCCAACCGTCAGAATCTATGTACTATCTATGTTGTGTATCATCAACATCAGAGACATTTTATCATCTCATTACCCAACACACTGTGAAGCCTGGGATAAAGATGACAGGGGGCAGCAATGAGGCATAGTGTGAACTGCAAACTTTGACCCATAGGAGGCGCAACATCGGATCCAAAACATAAGGGTTCATAAGACCAGCTGCAGATCCTGCTTCAGGAAGCCCAGGCCCCGCCCTACGTCAAGTAACAGTCGCTCATTGTCATTGGCAGGTGTGCTAGCCATGGGTACGACGCTGCCGCACGAAGGGAACAACAACGGCAGTCGGTTCTCAGACCACAGGGAGGGGCACCCTCCAATCAGGAAGATTTAAAGGAAAGAGAGCGAGAGAGAGCCGACCGCGGAGCAGGAACAGAACGCCCTGGGCTCACTTGACGTGTTCGGCGCTGTGGGAGGAGCAGTAGTACTTCTTGTGTGCGATGAAGGTGGACAAGCTGCTGAATTTGATGTTGCACAGCCGGCAGAAGCGCGAGTTACCGTTCTGGATGGGTGAGATCACTGCTGTTTTAACGCCGACGACTGGGGCAGGGCTGGACACAGGGGCGGGGGCGGTCGTGGTGGCCTTCTCTGAGAAGTGGAACGACCCCACCGTCTGTCTTAGGACCTCAGGCACAGGTGACACCGGTGGAGCCCCGGAGGGTGAGATCGACAGAGGCGAGGTGGCGGATGGTGAATCACCTCCAGATGAGGGAGTGCTTTTGACCGTTGGAGAGACAGGAGAAGACGTCCTGCTCTTTAGCTGTCCGTTGACGTCCTCTCTGTGGACCTTTGGTCGGACCTGGATGTTTGGGCTTTGGGAAACGCTTGCAGATCCAGGACCAGTGTCTCTGGGACTAGGGCTGGACTGCAGCAGCGCCTCTGGTGGTTGTTGGACTGTTACCAGAAGACTGTGGACCATCTTGAAGTGCTCCATTAGGTCACATGTGATTGGCTTGTTGGGGCAGTATGGACACACCCTTATTAGAGAAGCGGTACCTGAAACTGTGACTCCGGTTCCTGGTGCTGGTGCCTGGGTGGTGCTAACAGCAGAGTTATGAGGAGGAGTAGCGACAGAGGACGATGAAGCTGAGGGTTGAGGACTGGATGACGAGCCCCCGGACTGGGTCACCCACTCGGCTTTGGACTCCACTGGACGCTCCGGCTGCGGTCTACTTTTGGGCGAGGTGGATGCGGAGCGCTTCAGCCTGTGCAGCTGCTCCAGAGTGTGGTGCTGGAGCGTGGTGGCCGGGCAGTAGTAGGTCTTGTGGGCCAGGTAGTTCTCGAGGCTGTTGAAACTTATGCTGCAGGCGGTGCATTTGTGATAGTCGGTGAGAGGCAGGGCGGGGATTTGAACGCTGCTATTGGCTCCCTGCCGTGGACCTTCTTGCAGACGGGGTCTCTTACTGAGGTCAATCGGACCGTCTCCTTCAGGGCTGGAGCTGCCATCTGCGCCGGAAGCGACTTCCTGCTTTACCACCATACCAAGAATGGAGGGTGACGGAGCCGAGGCGGCGGAGGCGGCAGTGGCGGCAGCGGCGGCGGCTGCAGCGTTAGCTAAGGCCTCAGTCCTGGCCATGTGGATCTCGTACATCTTCTTGCGCTTGCGTGTGCGTATAGGCTGGGGGTGGAAGGCTGCAGCGGTGGTGGCCTTGGCCAGGTGAATGGCTCTCTGGTTGGACGGGTCGTGGCGTGAAGCGCAGTAGAAACGTTTGTGGACTGTGTAGTTTTCATGACGGCTAAAACGGATGTTACAGGCCTCGCAGAAAGTTCTGTTCGGATCGTCCTCCAGGTCCTCAGCTGAACCACTGGCAGGACTCTGGCTGCCCTCACTGGCCCTTCCTCCTCCACCTGCTCCTCCCGTACTCGCACTGCCAATCTCTCCTTCTGAAGATGACAGAATGCCCTCCCTGCCCACGGGGGGTTCCGTCTTCACCTCCACCCCTCTCCTCAGTTCTCCATTGGCACAGTCAGAATCAGGTGGAGAAGCTGAAGCTGCTCTGCTCGCTGGTCCACCCTGAGGTGACACAGAGGGACCTTGCGTCACCATGGACGGTGCTAAAGGTGTGGCTGCATCCCTGGTCAGCCCTGGGACTGAAGCTGAGGCTGCACAGTCTCCCTGGTGCCTGCTGGAACAGTACAGGCGCTTGTGTGCGTAGAAGTTGTTGATGTTGTTGAAAGTGATGTCGCACTCGAAGCAGGTGGCTCCTTTGTGAGGAGGTGTGGCTACGGCCGTGGATGTCATGGGACCAGCGGGGAAGAAGGCAGGGCTGCTCGGAGGAACCGCCTGACCTTGTTTCAGGCGGCTGTGCACCATCTCCGACATCTTAGCCAGGATTTCTGAGGCCTGGGGCAAAATTGCTGCCTCAGGGTTGAACAAGTACTGAGGCAGGAACACGGCTCCTCCAGGAAGAACCGACTCCAATCCTCCCACATGAGCAGGGCTGGAACCAGGAGTTGGACTAGTTGGTTCGGCCTTCACGGTTGAGGTAGGACTCTTAGGAGACCCTGACCGCTGACTGGACAGGGTGCTGGTTTGTCCCTCCGTGGTTCCCCTCACCCCTGAGTCAGCAGCTTCTCCCTCTTCTCGGTCCTCCTTCATGTCCATCGGCTGCTCCTGCATCTCCGAGTCTGACTGTGGTTCCTCCTTAACCTTCACAGCTGTGATGGGGCCAGGACTGTACTCCCGGGGCGTGGCCGAGCTGCCGTTAGCCCCTGGACTGGACGACTCTGGCTGAGGGGTGCAGGCGACTGGCTCACGATCGTGCGGAGACGGTTGGAGCTGGGCAGCGTCAACTAAGGCGGGGGTCATTTGACGTGGGGTGGAGCTCCTTTCGGCAGGAACCCTGACCTCTAGGTGGGACCGTACGTGCTGCTGGAGCTGAGCTGGGGACTCACAGTTGTGACCACACACTTGACACTTGAGCACGACGCCAGAGTCCCCTGGACTGAGACCTGAAAAAGACAACCAGGAGTCATGAGTGAGGAACCTCCACTGAGGAGGTCTCTGTCCATTTGGACAAAGGTTCCACGGTACATCTGTCCTTCAGATCTGGGCTGAAGTCCAGTCAACTTACCAGTGGACAGGGGAAGTTTGGGAAGTCCTGGTCCAGGTGAGTAGACCTCACTGCGAGATCCTGGCTGGCAGACCATGTGACTGGTGACCAGGTGACTGTAGAGGATGTCCCTGGTGGTGGACACGAATCCACAGCCGTGACACAGGCCGTTCAGTGTGTCTGTGTGCACCTTCAGGTGGCGCTCACAGTTGGCTTTAGTGGTAAAGGCCGACAGACAAATGAGACAGACGAATGGACGTTCACCTGTCGGAGAGGCGGAGCTAGATTACCACATGACCAAATATAGGGCTAGAAAATGGTAGTATATGTGTTAATGCAAAAGGAGAACATTTTGACCACTAGGGGCCTGATTTCACATGTCTTGTCTAAGTCCTAGTATCAGAACCCTACAGGTCAGGATTGGTACTCCATGGTGTCACAACCTAAAGGTCTCTGCAGTCTTAGTTCTTGTCCCCCAACAGTCTGAGTTCTACCTCTACCAGGAACTCTTTAATTCCCTAGTTCTTTCTCTTTAAAAGGAACAGTTCTGGAGTTAGTTTTTCTTTTTACCCAGAATCCCACTGGGTTTAAATAAGATCTCACCACTGTGTGTCCTCATGTGGATCTCCAGGGAGCTGGCACTGGGGCAGCTCTTGTTGCACTGTGGGAAGGGGCAGAGGCGTTCGTTGGGGTAGGACTCTTTGGGTTTGTCCTGAGATGATGGCGGCGGTGAGGAGGAGGAGGCGGCGGCGGCGGCGGCGGCGGGCTGCTTCTGACGGCTGGCACAGTAATACATGAGGTGAGCCTGGAGGTTCCTCTCGCTGCGGAACCAGATCCCACAGTCCTTACAGGGGAAGATGTCCTCTGGAGACAGACAGGAAGTTCAGCAGTCAGTGGACCAGAAGAAGACTGAACAGAAACACCGCAGATGTCCACACCGTGACCCCCGGAGTAACAGCCAATCAGACGGTGTCATTATTTCATCCTCCATCCAACCATCTGTACATCCATTCTATTTTCATCCATCAGTCTCTCAGCTCGTCGTCTTTTCTTCCCTCCGTCCTTTCATCAACACACACACACTCACACACACTCACACACACATTCTGGTCGGTGTATCCAGGCAACAGTTCGTCTGCAGGAATTAAAGACTTTTTCATTTAAACTTAATGTAATTATTTCTTTAACAGTGTCTGTGAACAAACCATAACATTCACTTCATCTGCGCATGTGTCGAAGCTGCTGAAACTGAGCAGAAGTGGCTTCATGGAGGCACAGTGCCATCCAGTGGACAGAATTACAATTACAATTACAATTACACCATCCAGTGGACAGAATTACAATTACAGGGATTACAGTGGGGAAATAAAGGTGAGATTTAGAAAAAAGTCATTTCATATGAACTAAATTAATGACGTCAAACAAAATCATCGATGACATTATCATGACGTCAACAACACTGGTCATCTGAACAATATAAACCAACTTTTATCATCAACAGGTTCACTTCAGTAAAAGGTTTAAAGTGTTCAAAAACAAACGCTCACTGTTGACGACGGCGGTGGCTAAGATGGCGGCCATGCCCGCCTGCTGGGGGAGGAGCTGGATGTCAGAGTGCAGCGCCGCAGGGTACGAGACCGGCTCATCCTTCACCACCACCTCCAGGCCGAGAGGAGGAGAGGGACGGGGCTGGGACGGAGAGGAGGGGGCGGAACGAGCAGCAGGGGGGGCAGACGAGTGCAGGGACGCCAACAGCCCCTCCCCCGCTCCGAGCTCCTGGGTTAGTTTACAGAAGAGCTGCTCACCTGGAAACAAACGACGGGAAATGTCAGCCACTCCAGAGCGGACGATTGTTTTACACCGGTGAAAAAAAAGAAAGGAAACGAAAACTCCGTACCTCGGCTGTAGATGGTACAGTTGGCTGCCAAGAGGTCAGAGGTCAAAGGAAGTTGACTGATCCAACAGTCTGAATCCTTACACACTACAGCCAACCTGGAATTCTGCAGAGACACAAACACGGGTGTGAGTGAGACAACGTGAAGATGAGCCGAGGTCGGGTTCCAGAACTGGAACTGGACCAAAGTCCAGAGAAAAAAAAACAAAACAAAACATCGATATCAGTTCACAGGAGCTGCTGGTCCTCTGCTGCCTCCTGTGGTCAGTTAGTGTCACTTGAGTAAATCTAATCAAAGGATTTCAAACAAAACGTGACGTTAGAACTCAGTGACGGAGGCAGCGTTGAACCAACAACAAAGTTCTGCTCAGATTCACTCTGGAGTCTCGGCCATGTTTTATTGCTGAGGCACACACAGCGCCCTCACCTGGTGAGGACACGTCACACAGACCCAGTGTCTTGTTCACATAAAATCAGGAACATAAAAGACCACAAGTCAAACAGAGCACGTGATTTTGTTCTTGGCATCTGAACAGCGAGTGTACGACAGTAACAATGACAAGAAACACACTGTCCAGTGAGTGTGTGTGTGTGTGAGGGTGTGTGTGTGTGAGAGTGTGTGTGTGTGTGAGAGTGTGAGACTGGCAGCAGCAGCAGACGAAGGATTATTACAATCTCTGATGGAAATGAGGAAATGAAGGAAGAAGAGGAAGGAATAAAGAGGGGGGAGGTGTGGAGGGGGGGGGGGAGGGAGGGAGGGCGGGGGGGGGGGAGGGGGGGGGGGGGGGGGTGAGAGAGAAAAAAGGAGAGGAGAAAGAAGATCTGATGAGGTCGACAGGCTGTTATTCA
>NC_024312.1:4925346-4926467 GCF_000523025.1 Cynoglossus semilaevis | reverse complement strand
AGGGAATGAGAGGGGGGAGGGAGGGGGGGAGACAAAGAGAGTCTGGTCTCTGTCTATATCAGGCTCCAGGAGGATTTCCTCTGACACACACACACACACACACACAGCTCCAAAATGTGTGTTAGCACAAGGCGGACCAGAACCAGAACCAGAACCAGAACCAGGAATTTAAAAAAAGTTTTCCGTTGATTTATTCAAACTGGTTCTTTGTCAAATCACAGGAAAAGTCTCGTCAAAATAAAAGTCTTTTCACAGAAGAGCAGCTTCAAAATAAACAGTTCCATCAACAGTTCCACTGAAGGAACGGTTCCACCACCACAGCTGGTTCCGTTCTGATCCAAACGGATCCGTTTCACAGGATGTGAATAGTGACGTCATCAACGTGTCTTTATCTTCCATTAAACCCAGTCAAACTAATCGGCGGATCAATAAACATAAACTGTTCTGCTCTTCAGTCAAAACTAACTGAGCGCCGATACCACAGAGACTCCACCAGGCGGCAGTGTTTCCTCAGAGGATCTCCCGACCTATCCTCAGACCCTGAGTTCCTCCCGACGCCTAGGTCGAGGGGGTGACGCATCTATGAGGGGAGACAATAATCGCAAAAAAAACACCGACTTTATTTATTTATTTTATTTTTTATTGAAATGAAATATTCCAGGCCGGACGTGAGCGATGGTGGAACCGACTAATCAGTCCTGACTCATCAAATTCTCATTTCCCTCTCACTGCTTTTCTTTTGTGGCTTCACTCTGATGATTATTCCTCTGTCTTATCAGCTGTGCTGCCTTCACAGACAGTGGGAAAATTCACACCTCAGTCTGTGGGAGTGTGTGTGAGTGTGTGTGTGTGAGTGTGTGTGTTTGAGTCCAGAATTTCACCTGAGGTGGAAAAAAAAAAAGACTTTTTTTGGGCCAGAAAACGTTTTTTTCCCCCAGAGCTGTTCTATCTGAACCTCCTTTTATTTCAATCTGAAACAAACTGCCAACAAACACACACACACACACACACACACACACAGACTGGACAGATGATGTTCAGAGAACAACAGGTTTGTACTGTAGCAGAACTTTTCTGTTTGTTCAGGACGGTGTGTGTGTGTGTGTGTGTGTGTGTGTGTG
>NC_024312.1:4922912-4924535 GCF_000523025.1 Cynoglossus semilaevis | reverse complement strand
CACACCTCAGTCTGTGGGAGTGTGTGTGAGTGTGTGTGTGTGTGTGAGAGTCCAGAATTTCACCTGAGGGGGAAAAAAGAAAAAAAAAAGACTTTTTTTGGGCCAGAAAACGTTTTTTCCCCCAGAGCTGTTCTATCTGAACCTCCTTTTATTTCAATCTGAAACAAACTGCCAACAAACACACACACACACACACACACACACACAGACTGGACAGATGACGTTCAGAGAACAACAGGTTTGTACTGTAGCAGAACTTTTCTGTTTGTTCAGGACGGTGTGTGTGTGTGTGTGTGTGTGTGTGTGTGTGTCGGGGCAGTGCAGATCCTGTTTCATGGCGTTGATGTTCAGATACAACTGCTTTTGTTTTAATTTGTAACTGGAGACTGGAGCCGTCTGAGTCCTGATCACACACACACACACACACACAGATGTCATCTTCATCATCTTCATCATCATCAGTGGTTCCTGAGTGTGAACTGAAATCAGTCTGAGAATCATTTACATTCAACTTTTATCAGAAGAGGAGGAGGAGGAAGAGGAGGAGGAGGAGGCATTTTTGGGCTTGATAAGAGGAAGGGCGTTGCAGGCTGTGCTGGAGGTGGACTGACTGATGGGGGAGGAGGAAACGATGGAGGTGTTGGAGGAAGAGGAGGAGGAGGAGGAGGAGGTGGGTTAATATCAGAGCAAATAATTAGATTTGCTATCATGTGAGCGTCAGCAGCAGCAGCAGCATCAGCAGCAGTAACAGCATCAGCAGCAGTGACAGCAGCAGCAGCAGCCGCAGCAGCAGCAGCAGCAGTGACAGCAGCATCAGCACAAGTAACAGCAGCATCAGCAGCAGCAGCAGTGTCAGCAGCAGCAGCAGCATCAGCAGCAGCAGCAGCATCAGCAGTGTCAGCAGCAGCAGCAGCAACAGCAGCAGCAGCAGCCGCAGCAGCAGCAGCAGCGACAGTGTTGGTATCAGTCAGATTAAAGCCTGAGCTCAGGCTTTGTTAATATTCATGAGGAGACCAGGCTTAGACTCCAGGCCCACCTCTTCCTCCACCTCCTCCTCCTCCTCCACCCGTCTGACAGACAGGGAGGTGGACCCAGGTGTGAAAACCAAACGTTCTTCAGTTCTTGAACCTCACCATGTTTTACTTTAAAGGAACCTTTTATCTTCTCTCGACTTTGAACTACTGTTTACACTCCCTCGTCCTTCGTCTTCTGTGACTTTCATCGTGGTCTGAGTGAAGTCAACTCAGGGCAGATGTTCTCAGCTCCTCTTCTTCTGACCTCCTTCATTCTTTCCTCTCATCACCTCTCTCCCTCCTTCCTCTCCTTCTCCTCTTTCCCCACAGGAAGTGGTCGGTCCAGAAGGTTCTTCTCTGTCCTGAACAAAGAGGTGACTGTGTTTGAACCCTCCCAAAAAACAGAGGAGGACGGAGGAGGAGACCACAACCTGACACCTACACACACACACACACACACACACACACGTGCACGAGGGGCGAGTAATCCACTGAGATATCCGCTCATCTTCACCTCCTCTTCATCACTCTTTAAGTTGAAAAAACAAAAACTGTGGAGGTTTGCTGTGGAGGAGTGTTCTTTTCTGGGGGTAGGGGTGAGTGGGGGGGG
>NC_024312.1:4921463-4922429 GCF_000523025.1 Cynoglossus semilaevis | reverse complement strand
GGGGGTGAGGAGGGTGAGGGTGAGGGGTGATCACCTTCACCTGTCCTTCCTGCACTGAGTGACTGAGTGAAGAGGATGGCGGGTGAGGAGGTGAGGAGGTGAGGAGGAGTGGTCTCCCCCCTGAGAGCCGTGGGTGGCTCAGCTTATCGCTGCAGTTCTCCTGCACAGATTACGGCAGGATTAGTGCCGACGCTTGTTTCTAAAACATGATGAAGAGACGTCGGCGGCGCGATAACGCTTTGAACTTCACTACTGCTGCTTCCAGGAACCGAGCCTCCAGGCCTGACGGTTCCACGACAGAGGGAGGAAGATCGGAGGGAGGAGGTGAGGGAGGAGCGAGACGAGGGATGGCGGGTAAAACCCCCAACAGCAGGGGAATCAAAGTAAATTCCAGTTCATTCCAGGACTTTCCAGGACTTTCCAGGACATCCTTCACTGTGACGTCAGCAGGTCACAGTGAAGGCTGAGCGGCGCGGTGGATCAGTGGTCTGTTTGAATAGACCAGGGTTCAGTTCCTTCCATCAGAGAGCAGGGGGGAGGGCAGCCTCCTCACCCCATCCCTTCATGTCTCCCCTCACATCGTACCATCGTGTCTCACCCAGTCTCACCTCCCTCCCCTCTTCTGATCTCACCCCACTGTGTCTCGTCAAATCATTCGGTTTGGTTTAGACCACTGTGTCAAAGTGGGGACAGAGGAGGAGGAGACAGAGGAGACAGAGGAGGAGGAGGAAGAGGAGGAGGAGGAGACACGACCTCCTCTTTAATACAGGAAGGAGAACAGCCTTGAACCCCGCTGACCCTCGGGGGAGGAGGAGTGACAGGAGGAGAAACACAGGGGGAATGTGAGATTAGAGTCCACTATCTGTACAGATACTGGAGCTCTGTCTCCAGTCCACTGATGTGGGGGGGTGGGGGGGGGGGGGGGGGGGGGGGGGTGGGGAATAGGGACATTATACATTGGTCAGA
>NC_024312.1:4920137-4921020 GCF_000523025.1 Cynoglossus semilaevis | reverse complement strand
ACACACACACACACTGGGCTGATAATAAATGAAATCTTAGAAATAAGAGACTATCACACAGGAATCAATCAGAGGTTTGTTCTCCAGGAGGATGGCGCCAGGAGGAGAAGATAGGAGAGAAGGAGACGGGAGGGAGAGGAGAGGAGGAGAGACCAGGAAGGGAGGAAAGTTTGGAAAGGATTTTCACTGTGGATCAGAGGGGGGGGGCGATGTCACTTTGGTCCTGCAGATGAAAACCGTGGTGCAGAGAGGAGGTGTTCACGACTCTCCTACCTGCTCCTCCTGCTCCTCCTGCTCCTCCGTGCTGCTCCCTGATTGGACGGTTCCAGGATAAGGGCCCCATGTGGTTTCTGGGCGAAGCCGTCTGAGGGCCACCACCCTCCTGTTGACGTCGTCGTGGTCTCCATCAATCTGCAGCTCGTCTGAGGAAGAGGAGGTCAGAGGTCAGAGGTCAGAGGTCAGGGTCATCAACCACACTTTCACCTGTCAGAACCCTGAAAAATGAACCCAGGACCTGAAGTTTCCTCCAGAGTGAGATAAAAAAAACATATAAACTTCAAGGACACCTGATGGTGTTCCCTACTGCAGCAACACTGCCCCCTGTCTGTCAGGTTCTACTTCCTGGTGTAAAGATGCGTGGGTGTGAATATTCAGCAGTTCCAGTCAGAACCAGCCTGACGTCAGCCGTGAGAACAAACAGTGAGGACCAGTAAATACTTGGACCATCAATCAAAGGTCAACAAGGATCTGTGCCACTAGGGGGCACTGTCGCCCACTACTACTTCTGTCCTGATTTATTGTCCTTTTTCCCCCAAAGTCTTTCATTCAGGTCTATGGTCTAAACCTGAATCCAGATCCTCAGAATCTGGATTCATCTTTTTTC
>NC_024312.1:4918890-4919411 GCF_000523025.1 Cynoglossus semilaevis | reverse complement strand
CAGGGGGGTGAGAGGAAGGAGGAGGAGCAGGAAGAATCAAGGTGTGGTGGGAAGAAGGGGGGGAGACAAGTGTTTCAATAATGACTAAAAAAAAAAACGTTTGCGATGAAGAAGCAGAATCTTCCCAGGACTTTCCAGGGTGTCCCAGGACTTTCCAGGGTTTCCCAGGACTTTCCAGGCCTGCCTTGTGTTACAACATTACTCACAGTAGATATAACCTCCGAGTGTGTGTGGACGGAGCAGACCAGACACAGCGACACTGGTGTCACACGGAGCAGCTCAGCAGCAGCAGATACTTTGATAAAATGAGGAGGGGTATCATGGGTCGGGGGGGCAGGGGGCAAGTGAGGGGGTAAGTGGGGGGGGTAATTAACAGAGATTAACATGGTCAGAAATTACAGCTGGTCCTGCTGGGATTAAACCATCTGGAACAAGAGCACTGATGGTACCAGCAGCAGAAAACGAAAGGAGTCTACATGGGCAGCAGTCTACATGGGCAGCAGTCTCAGCAGTCTACATGG
>NC_024312.1:4917428-4918863 GCF_000523025.1 Cynoglossus semilaevis | reverse complement strand
CAGCAGTCTACATGGGCAGCAGTCTACATGGGCAGCAGTCTATTTTACCTAAAAAATTAATTAGTTAAACCTGACCTCCAGAGTCTAAAGTCCGGTCCTGGTTTGAGGGGTCTTATTTTTCTGCCCCTCTTATCTGTGCACTCCATCACTGTGCGATCTGCTGACGGCTCATTGGCCGATCAACAGTGGGCGGAGTCAAATCCACCTGACCCTCTGCTGACCCCTGTTATTACAGTGGGAACAGAGATAAAAAAAATGGCAGGAAGCAGCAAACTCAAACGGCAGTTCATTCACTGTCCTGCAGGGGGCGTGAATGGTAAACCAAAGGTCCTGCAGTAACTGTTGAATCAAAACAGAGATTCTGTAAATTAAACACACACACACTCACACTCACACACACACACACACACTGACTCTAATGGCTTCTTTAAACAGACCGTCGTTGATCTCAAACACGTTCAGACTCAGATATTGATTTTTTGACACCAAACAAGAGAAAATCTTTATCTCCGCTGCTGCTCCGACCTCCGGGCTAATGGTCCAGGCTGAACCGGACTGACTGACGGACTGACTGACTGACTGACTGACTGACTGACTGACTGACTGACTGACACCTCCCTCTCTCTCTCAGTCCAGCCAGTGCAGCTGAGCTTCAACAGGGTTTAAAACAGGAAGCTCTGAGGAGAACCTGGGATCAGACTGGGATCAACATCTGGTTCTGGATGAACCAGTCAGAGAGTTGACCAGGTTCTAGTCAATAACAGGTCGATAAGACTGGAAACATTCGACCTTTGACCTGAGAAGAAGAACATCCGTGGAAGAAAGACCAAGACAAGACACTTTCAGAATCCAGGACCAAGTCCTGATAAACTGAGACCTGGACAGAACCAGGAGGTTCAGTGGTGGACAACAGGACCAGAGACAGACCAGGAGCCAAGACTGAGTCAAGAACCACCGTTTGAGGAAGAACCAGTAGAAGGAGGAGGAGGAGGAGGAGGAGGAAGGAGGAGGAGGTGAAGTTCATCTCATCTTCACCTCCATCATCCTCTGAAAGAGAAAAATAATCATTTTTTTTTTCTTTCTCATTTTATCTTCCTCCACATATTTGTGAATTTGCATGTTTGCTTGTCGCTGCCTCCTGCTGCCGGATGTGTTTTCTGCAGATAAAAGTTCAGCGGAGCAGTTAAGAGAAATTAGTTGAGTAAACAGTGGTAAATGTCAGTGATAAAGTTCTGTTGGAGCTCATCTGATTAGCAGCAGCCACGCAGGTGTCTTATCTCCACAGAGCAACAGAGGGGAAAATGGAAATGATTGGTCTGCTCCTGAGCAGACGTCTGAGGCCAACCAGCCCCGCCCACCACCTCCACCGCCACCACCACCTCCACCTCCACCACCGCCGCCGTCCACCGGGGGCTGCCACCGTCCACTGGGCTCA
>NC_024312.1:4913194-4917368 GCF_000523025.1 Cynoglossus semilaevis | reverse complement strand
GCCCCCCCCCCCCCCCCCCCCCCCCCGCCGTCCCCCGGGGCCCGCCGCCGTCCACCGGGCTCACAGCCACCCTGACTGGGCTGTTCTGACGGAGGACAGCCTTTATTTCAGACCCTGACTGTGTGGAACTGTTTTTCAGCACCAGTGCAGTTCCTGCCTCTGCCACCGCTGCTGCTGCTGCTGCTGCTGCTGCTCTGAGTGAAACGTCCTGTATCATCAGCAGCCAGAAGGACTTGATAAATCAGAGACAAATTAATGATTGAATTAATTATAGGAGTCACATACAGTACAATTAATTTCTGTGGCTTCGCCTCAGTCTCTTTCGCCGTCTCTCCTCCGTCATCGTCATCATCTGTCTGTGTGTGTGTGTGTGTGTGTGTGTGTGTGAGAATGTCAAGGAATATTTTCTAATTAATTTATGTGGGATTATCAGGGAGAGTTTCTGGAAGGTCTTCACTTTCAATTTGTGACAGAAGAGGGACGTGTGTGTGTGTGTGTGTGTGTGTGTGTGTGTCTAACGTATCCACACCAGAGTCCATGGAGAAAATCAGTGATTTTAGCTCAGACCAAAGTCCATGGTCTACAGTGATTATCACAACAAACCATGTGTTCAGACCAATGTTAATGACAAAAAATGACCACAGGAGGCAGCAGTGGACCGACAGCTCCCGTTTCTCTGAGAGGTAAAACTTCAGATTTGTTCTAAGGACCTTGGTGTGGGACAGTGCTTCTCAGTTTTCAGATGAAAACCCTGACCCTAACAATCACTTTAAAATGAGCCGTTAACTGCTGACTTTCTGCGAACACCTAAAATGTGCTGTACTTGACCGACTGTGCTCGCAGACGAGTCGTCTCGTCAAAAGCTCCAGACGGCGTTGGACATCAGTGACTGATCAACTCTGTCAGGCCTCTGGAACAATTTTGGAAACGTCAACGCTAGGTCTTTCCCACAAAAACTGCTGCTGCTACAGGGACAGAAAGTGCAACGCAAACAAGTGATTGTTGTCTAATGAAGGAAGGAAACTGGTGAGAGGGAGATAGTGAGGAGGAGACACCAGGAGATAAGACAAGGACCAGGACCAGGACGTGGTATGACCAGAGAGGGGGAGCTCTAACCTAAGGACAAAACTTTAGGACAAATGAGTTCGGAGTTCCTTCACTGCTCTTATCTTATGCTCTCAACTGAACAGTACAATAATCTACTTTAATATTATATTATAAATTATATTAATACATTTTTAAACATCCAGCAAAGTTTTTTTTTTTCAATATTTAAATTTAAATCAATTTAATAGTTCTTCATATTAAAGTTGAAGTTGTTCTTGGTTTTCTGAATGTGGCCCTGGACCACAGGGGGCAGCAGAGGATTTGTTGATCCACTGCTGCCTGTTGATTCATTTTTACCGCAGTGACTTAAAGTGACCACAAGAGGCAGCAGTGGACCAGCAATGCTTCGTCTCTGGGCTTCACTACAATAAAACACTTTATAGGTAATTTACTTCATTTTGCACACGGCGTACATGCCCCCTGGTGGCACTTCGGTGGAACTGCAACTACATTCTTTGTGTGTTTCTTTCTGAACAAAACCAAACTGTGAAGAACCAAGCGGAGAACATTTCATTTACAGAAGAGTTGAACCACCTGTGATGTTCTCTGAGCAGCAAGATTAACCAGCGGTGCCTCTATCTCCCACATCTCCCCGTCTCTTAACCTCACCCACTGTTCCTCACCTCTAATTTCACTATCTGAAGAACTCCTGTGAAAATCTCTCAGCACTCCTCTCTGCTCCTCATTGATCCTGAAACACTGACGCCCTCTCTCACCTTTCATTAGTTATCTCACCGCTCACAACTCAATATTCTGCTCCTCCTTCCTCCTCCCTCCTTCCTCCTTCGTCGTCCTCCTTCACTTCTTCTCTTCTCTGAACACTGACTTTGACCCCTGACTCCTTAAAATGACAACTGGTACAAATGTGCTGGAACACATGCAGAAAATCAGAGATTTTAGCTCACGGCATCTGGTCCTCTACTGCCTCCTGTGGTCAGTCAGTGTCACTGAGGTAAATCTGAAGCACAGATTTCAAACAGTGAAGTCTTTCCTGCCCAAACACAGCCCCACTGCGACCAAACACAAACATTCAAATATGTATTTGCTCCGCTAACTCTCCCGGTACCAGCACTACGCCCCCTGCTGGGACTCGCCCCTCACGTTGAGAATGACTGCTCACTTACTGACTACTGATCTGTGAAAGACCCAGTGATGAACTGGAGACACCGACCTCATCCTGGCCCTGAGTGAGGAAACAGACGGGAGTCGAGGGCCAGCTGCAGAGTGACAGCTGGGATTAACGGCGACTCCTCATTTGCATATCAAGAAATTTAAAGCAGCGAGGGAGGGAGGAGAGGGAGGAGAGGGAGGGAGGGAGGATGAACCCTCCAGCTCACAAGGTCATTCAGAATAAGATCCTTTTTTTTCCCTTCTTCCATCCTCATCATTTATTTTGCATATCACTCAGCAGCAGCAGCAGCAGCAGCAGCAGCAGCAGCAGCAGCAGCAGTCATGGACAGGGTGAAGATTAAAAAAAGACGGCTTTAGAGAATCTTCTACATCCAGATAGAGACGAGCTGCCACCAACACAAAGACCAGGACACTGTCATCAGAACCACTGGACCAGGACCAGGAATTTGTTTCTTTATAATTAAATGGTTTAAAAAAAATAATAAAATCAGTGAAACAAATAACGGTTTGGAAATCCAATAATGAAAATCATTATTGGATTCATGTGAATTTAAAATTTGCTGCTTTGAGGATTTTTAAGATTTTTAACATCAGGAGTTTTTTTTTAACACCGTTCAAAGTAAGAAGAAAATGTAAAAAAATAAAAATAGCTAAAGAAATATATGGTTCACATACAGTACATATATGTATATGCATATATGCAAGGTCTATATATTTATATACATATATTTAGATATATACACAAAGAACATGCGTATATGTATATATGTAGGGTCTATAAATGTATATATATATACAGTATATTTATATATATACACACATAAAGAATATGCATATTGTATATATACAGCATATAGGGTATATATATTTATATACATATATTTAAATACATACATACATATATGTAGAGTATACATAAATATATGCATATACGTAGGGTCTATATATTTACATGCATACATTTGCATATATTGCATCTTTGCTCATTTTATTTTTTCAAATTATTTTTACTCTGTGCTTTTCACAATACTGTCCTCAGAGAGTATTACTGTAGTAGTTTTGGGAGTACGGGAAGGAGGAGGTGGAGAAGGAGGGCAGTTAGCGGTGATGGAGGGACCAGAGGAGGAGAGGGTGGATGGATAGAGTGAGGGTAGGGGAGGAAGGAGGATGTTTGACGATAAGAGAAAAAATTCACAGCGGTCAAAGTTTCCTTTTTGCCAATGGAGTTCCTGATAAAGAGCGAGTCTGTTCTGGAACTGATAGAGAGACTATCTCTGTCTGCACTCTCTCTCTGACAGTTAGTATTTAAGAGGAAGTGGGGAAAAAAAATGAACTGTATCAGAGCCAGAGGATCACCGGTGTAGTAGCATTAGCATTAGCATTAGCATAATCATCATCGTCAGCAGCAGAAGTAATTATTATTACTGCTGTAATTACTGTTAACCTGACGAGGCTGTGACAGCATCACAACACACACGTGCACAGAGCTTAAAGAAGAAGACACGGTGTGTGTGTGTGTGTGTGTGTGTGTGTGTGGAGCAGCTAATCTTCCAACATTGTTTTAAAGTCACTCACAGAAATAAACAGTAAACAAGTGTCGATAAGAAGAAAAAATAAATAATCAAATGATGTCCATTTACCCTTATCTCCTGTGTGTGTGTATATGAGTGTGTGTGTCTGTTCTTGTTCATAAGGGTGTGAGGACCAGTTTTCTGCACGTGCTCAGGAATTTTAAGGACATTTTTTTTAAGGCTGGGGTTAAAATAAAGGAACAACATTTGTTTTGTGTTGACTCCACAGTCAGCACTGACCAACCCACTGACCAACCCACTGACCAACCCACTGACCAACCAACACAGACATATATATATATATATATATATATATATATAAAAACATATATATATACATATATATATACATATACATATATACA
>NC_024312.1:4911701-4913144 GCF_000523025.1 Cynoglossus semilaevis | reverse complement strand
ATATATATACATAAGCAGTATATGCTGCTGTATATATATAAATATATATATAAACATATATATTCATATATACATATAAACAGTATATGCTGCTGTATATATATATAAATATATATATAAACATATATATACATTTATATATACATATATACACATATATATATACATAAGCAGTATATGCTGCTGTATATTTATATATTTATATATATACACACAGCAGCACTCCTGTGTGGATACACTTGTGTCTCGATCAAATTTTCCCCATTAAAAAAAACTAAAACTGTATATATTTATTATTTTTTAGTGTCAAATAGACGCCCCCCACAGGAGCACAGCAGAACAACGTCTGAAAATCAAAGCAGATGAGCTTTGACTCTGACTCTGATCGGTGACTCACCTGGTCCGGTCCACCGTGACGCTGTCACTGCCTCCTCTTTACGTCCCTCCTCTTCTTCCTCCCCACCACTCAGCATCAGACCTGGCTCCTCCTCCTCCTTTTCTCCTTCATTATCTTCATCAATGTTTAGACTTTCACTTCCATCATCTTCTTCTCCTCCACCTTCACCTCCTCCTCCTCCTCCTCCTCGTGAGTCCTGCAGCTCTGGAAACACAAACTAGCCGTTAGCTTCTATCTTCTAATCAGTGAAAAATCAAAGTGTCTTCAGGACTCACTGAAACACGAGGTCACGTGAGGTCACAGAGATCACGTGACCTTAAACTGGACCTGTACGTTCTCCAGACCACGGGGAACACGATGGAACAGAAAGTTTTCCAGTACGGACAGAGTGAAGACAATTCTGTACAGTAGGGGGCGATGTTCACCGTCCACCACATCAACCAACTACAATGGACTGGGTTTAATGTCAGATTAAAATTCTCATTTTTAAGAATTTGAATTTTCATTGTGACAGCCACCTCCTCCTCCTCCTCCTCCTCCTCCTCCTCCTCCTCAACAGAGACTGAGGTTTCTGAGTTCATCTAATCAGAGGTGATATTACTGCCATTGATCAGGCTGATAACTCCACTGATTAAACAGCTCTGTGTGTGTGTGTGTGTGTGTGTGTGTGTGTGTGTACCCAGACCTTTGCCTCTCCATCAGCAAATGAACTCTGGGTAAATTTGTCAGATTATTAGGTTCAGTCACAGGTTATCTGAGGTGAAGATCTGCTCTGTTACTCCTGCTTCTTCTTCCTCCTCCTCCTCCTCCTCATCATCATCATCATCAGCTTCACTAACTCTTCCTCCACCTCCTGCTTCACCTCCTCACCTCAGTCTCAACCAGTCTTCATCCTTTGATGAAGGAAAAGTTGCAGTAACCCATGTCAAAAGTTAGGAGGCGACATTGTGGGTGACTTTGTCCTGCAGCTGTGAAGTTTGTCTTTATCAGATTGATGGAGTCTGTCTCTGTGGAGGAGGAAGAGGAGGAGGAGGAAGAGGAGGAGG
>NC_024312.1:4909306-4909828 GCF_000523025.1 Cynoglossus semilaevis | reverse complement strand
GGAGGAGGAAGAGGAGGAGGAGGAAGAGGAGGAGGAGGAAGAGGAGGAGGCTGGCAGAGAAGTGTCCGTCTCCCCCTCCTGATACCTGTCTCCCCCGTCTCAGATGATATGGCTGATAATATTGATAATATTAAATGCAATAACTGTGTCTGCGGCGCCCCCTCCCTCTCTGCTGCCGCTGCTGCAGGATAAAATCAATGTGCCATTCACTGTGATTTATAGCTGAAAATAATGGCACTGTTTGGGCGCTGTATGTGTATGTGTGTGTGTGTGTGTGTGTGTGTGTGTGTACAGTAGAGGTTGAAAGGTAAATGTGATGTGAAGATGGATGTTGTCACTGTTAGCATGTGCACGTGCACGTGGACGTGGACGTTGATTTATTTGACGGAGCCGATCTCGTCTCTCAGCTGCCGCGTTAATAACGCCGGGGCGCGGCCTCCTCACGTGGTGGCGTTGCTGGCGTTTATGGCCGCTATCGATCGGCCGCTATCGCTGTTTATCTGAGTGGGAACGAAGTTAGAG
>NC_024312.1:4900781-4908662 GCF_000523025.1 Cynoglossus semilaevis | reverse complement strand
AGGGGGGGAGGAGGGGGAGGACCAGACCAAGACTTTTACAGACAGAGACCAGACTGGACCAAGACCAGAGTCAGAACTGGTACTGAGAGAGAGAGGGAGGGAGAGAGAGAGAGAGGGGTCATGCCCTCACTCACTCAACTCTCTGTGTGTGTGTGTGTGTGTGTGTGTGTGTCATGACCAAAAAGGGAACTGAGTTGTTTTTGTTGAGACGCTGCAACTGTAGAAAGATTCTGAGAAAAGAGAGAGAGGGAGAGAGAGAGAGAGAGAATCAGTGTGTTATGCATTAACACACTGATTCTCTGTTCAGGGCCACGGGTGAGGAGGGGGTGAGGAGGGGGTGAGGAGGGGGTGAGGGAGACAGACAGAGAACTCAGAGCTGTGTTTTTCTTGCTTAAGTTATCAGGGCGGTTATCGCCTGTGTGTGTGTGTGTGTGTGTGTGTGTGTGTGTGTGTGTCTTCCAGATGGTGGATAAGAGGACCGGCCTTTATTAGTCAGTTCAGTGATAAAGAGCTGTGGTATTGATCCAGGGGGAAGGAGCAGGTTTGTCAAACACGGCTGATTTACAGAGGAGTGATAATGGAGAGGGGGGGGGGGGAGGGGGACAGGTCCGGTCTCAGACCACATCTGTTGGTGGTGGTCTGACCTCAGACTGTCATCTGTTTCTTTTGGTTCGAGGGACAGAACAGAGGAAGAAGTTCTGAACCCGGTCCAGGACCAGGTCCAGGTCCAGGACCAGGACCAGGACCAGGACCCGGACCAGGACCTGTCTGCAGATTAACATTTCTGTCACTGCCTCATCTCTACTGTGTCGAAACAAATAAGAGAAAGACAATAATAAAAAAAAGACTTTTTGTTCCATCTGAATCCTCTTATCCACCTCTCACCCTCACCCTCACCCTCAGCCTCACCCTCACCCTCACCCTCACCCTCACCCTCACCCTCTCCACTGTGAGGTTCCCATCTTATTCTTTTGATTTATTCAAGATTCGACTCCCTCCTCGTGTGTGTGTGTGTGTGTGTGTTTTAATCTGAAGAAATTCCTGCTCTTGTGAAACTTCGGGGCTGCAGCTGATAAGCGTCTGCTGGTTGGCTCGCTCGCTTTGATAAACTCATGGAAATTCTGTCAGCTGCTAATCGAGACCAGATTAGAGATTAGCTGCTCTAGGTGGGCGTGTGTGTGTGTGTGTGTGTGTGTGTGTGTGTGTGAGGTGAGCAGTGGGTTATGTGTGTATTAGATTGGATAAGAAAAAGATGAGGAGTCAGACAGACTGCACACGTGAGCGCCTCCCTCTGTTTCCTTTCTAAACTGGTCTGAGGTCAGCTCTGTTCTTCATCTGACTCTGTCAACTGATAAAAAAACAACGGTTCATCACGATTATTCACTAACTTTTCATGGTGACGTCAATAAACCGATCAAAACAAAATATGAAAGTGTTCAGAAGGACCTGAGAGAGAACTTCAAAAATAACCTGGGAGGTTTTTGGGTTTTTTTTGTTTTGTTTTTTTTGTGGTGGCGGTAAGAAAATATCAAAACATTATTGAACAATTAAATTGTTAAAATCAAACTCAACATATGGTTGTGCCTAAAGTATCGCGATACATCGTATCATTGCCTCCGTATCGTGATACGTATCGTATCGACAGTTCTTACCAATATACAGCCCTAGTTATTTCCATAATAATCGGTGACGTCAACAAACTGTCCAGGATCATCGGTACCAGGGGACTCCAGTCAACCCGAGGTCAAAGGTTAAAACGGACCACGTGCTAATAAAACGGCAACAGTTCCTGAACGTCATCAACGTCGTTTACCTTCACTGTATGGTGGGGGGGGCGGACTAGAGCAGCTGTTGTCGCCCTCTATTGAACCGTCGGGGTCTGAGACTCCGCCCTCTTCCCCTGACAGGCTGTGGCTGTCCAGCGTGCTGTCCTCGCCACCATCCAGCTCTCCGAGGGCCCCTACAGGTGGAAAAGGGGAATGTTATTTTAGGAGGAAAAATAATGTTATAACTGTGTTCAAATTATTTAAGGTCCAGTTTATTGTAAAGATCTAGAGCAGCGATTCTTAACCATAGGGGCGCGGACCAAGCGTGGACCCGGGTGTCGGTACCGATGTCCAATCAGGACTGAAACAGTGCCTTCCTGAGATACATTTATAAATTTAACAACAAAAAAAAACTCTGATGGGCAGTTCGGTGCCTACAGCGGATCTTTGAAGAACACAGGAGTGGAACCACCGTGGGGCGCCGATGGAACGTTCTCCGACTGCGATCCACAGAGCTCACAGGTATCTGCTAATCCTGCCACTCCTGCTGTTGAGTGGAAACATGTCTCAGACCCAGGAGGACAAACTTTTAGGAGAGGAAAAAAAAATCCCACCTCAGGTCTAAACCAGAATTATCTCCTGATTCTTTTTTTTTCATTTTTTTATAATAAGTATTATTTTTTATAAGATAATTATTAATTTCCTTCCTTCCAGTCCAAACAGACCGGAGCAGGAACCGTTCTCCGTATCTGTCATTTTTCTGCCGTTTCTAAGTCAAGTGAAGTTATTTTTGTCCACGCTGCAGATTAGGCGCCGGCAGCCGAGAGCGTGCTTAAAACCAGATGACAGTTTGGTTGTAGAAGTGCGGCTGAGGGAGCGATTAGTACGGTCTGATCCGTATCATTGACACTTTTTTAATCCCTGCTGACCACAGTAATTATTCCACACCTTTCATCTGCCGCAGCCTGTGTGAAGATTAAATCCACTCACAATCACTCACTTCATGTGAATTTAATGTGATAATGGACTTTTTATAATTACTTCATTAATAAAAACCCCCTTCACTTTAATGGTGCATTAGCACACTGCTATATATGTGTTCCAATTCTATCACATTTCACAATCAAATGTCACTCTTTTCTTTGGCTCTGATTGAAATATTTCGTCTGATTGGTTCAAATCCGAGGGAAATCCATCACATTTCATTGGTTTTTAAGTCAAACAGTGATCACAGTAAAATCTGATGACGATGTTACGCTGATGATGATATTCTCTTAAACATGTTTTGACAAATTTAAATCTGTGGAAGGGATGGAAAAAAAAAACAGAAGAAGAAGAAATCAAAGAAGAGGAGGATGGACGTTTGTTCCGATGCGCCGGCGGTTGAACGTCAGATGCCGATGTTCTTCCTGGATTCATCGTCACTCAGATCGTAAATTAATTTTTCACCAGGTCTGGTTGAAACCACAGGGTGGTGGAGGGGGAAGTACGAGTGGGCTGGGGGGGGGGTGGATGCTGGTGGGATGATTGTTTCGCAGCTAAAGCCACGGCTGGGGGCGTATATATTTACACGGCGGGAACAAAAGGCCGTCTTTCAGCCACAACAATGGGCGTGAATAAAGAGGCTCGTCCACCAACGGCTGCGGCAATTTTTCTAATTCTGTTAATTTCACTGCTGCAGAAGCAATTAAAGGCCGAGAGAGAGATAATGGAGGGGGGGGGGGACACAATCGTCCCAGTGAGAAAGTCTTTCTGTCTTTGTAAATGAAACATCTTTAGGCTAATTTCCACTTCCTCGTCTGCACACTTCCTTCTAATTTCAGATAAAAATTCACACACACACACACACACACATCTGGACCTTCACGAAGAAGAAGAAGAAGAAGAAAAAAGATCGATGCTCCAGCAGTATTTTTAGAATTAGTTCTGATCTCATTTTTTTCCACTATCTGTCAGGACATTTTCATACAATTAATTTTCCTTTAATCATAATTGTACAAAAGAGACTTTTGGCTGTAAAATTCCAATTATATTCCCTGTTTAAAGTCAAAGTTTAAATTAGGATTTCTCTCCTTATTACTGCACCGCAGTTAACGAATCAATCTGCTCTCAGACGTCGGAAAGAAAAGAGAAAAAAACTTTTTTAAAGACTGAACTTTTTTATTTCTCTTCTCCTTCGTCTTCTCTTTTACTGGCCTCATTTTTTATCTGTGGAGTTGTTTAAAAAAAAACAAAACAGAAAAAACAAAATGTCACCTCCTGAACTTTTTAATTAGAGAAGCAAAAATGTGGATCTACCTGACACAGTTCCTAAATGAATTTGTTGTTGTCAAATTGTTATTTTAAAAATCAAATCAAAAGTCTTCTTCTCCATCCTGGTACTGATGTGAAGGGATCGTCGGGCCTGAGCCATGACAGTCCAGAACTTTCTGCTTCATTTCCTCCTTTTTCAAAGTTAATTGTGACTGTTTGATATCTGAACTGCTGTCATGAAATTGAGGAAAATTAAAAGTTCACATGTGGAGTTTAATCAGAGACCGAAGGACACTCAGCCGGGGAGGAACAAATCAACGGAACCACAGGAACTCTGCAATTAAAAGTTCACATGTGGAGTTTAATCTGAGACCGAAGGACAAACTCAGTTCCAGACGATACCACCTGTTCCTCACAGGTCAGAGCGTCAAATATTTCACACAAGTTCAGACAATTAACAGAAATGAAATTTTTTTTACCGATCATCGAGTCCAGATGTTCTTGTCTTACTTCATTAATTATATATGTTTTTGTCAGATTTACCTCGGTGACACAGGAGGCGCCGTTGGACCGGCAGCTTCTGTGTCCCAGAGCTTAAAATTCCTGATTATTTTCTACGCCCGGTAAATCTCTACGCCGATGATACCGTCATGTCTTAGTGAGTAGTTCAACGGACTTTCCTGCTTTTTAGCTCTCGTTTCTTTACGTGTGGTTGAGCCGTACACCCCCTCATTAGCCCGTCCAGCTTCACTGTCCTCAGATCAGCCGGTCCACCACAGCCCACAGAACCACAGCCGTAAACAGCAAAATAAATAAAATATAGATTTTCTACTCAGATCTAATCTATTGATTTTTTCTCTCCATTCCTCCACCAATCAGGAACCTCCGAGACGTATTGACCTGAAATCCAGCAGTGATGACGACGTGGAGAAAAAAGAAGCAGGAAAAATAAAATCTGCCCCATCACTGTTGCCCCCATCACTACTGCCCTTCGTGTTCTATGAGAAAAAAGAAGCAGGAAAAATAAAATTTGCCCCCATCATTACTGCCCCCATCATTACTGACCCCATCACTACTGCCCCATCCCTCGTGTTCTATTTGTGACTGTTAACAATCATTTGTTTAGATTTACCACAGTGACACAAACTGACCAAAGGAGGCAGCAGTGGACCAGCAGCAGCAGCAGTGTCACTGAGCTAAATGTGCAGTACATCACTACGCAGACGACACTACCGTATTTTTGTGAGTGGTTCACAATAACAGGATGATCTCATTTATCGTAAACACACACTGATCTACTTTGTATTGTTGCTATTTTCTCACTACAACCACATCACTTCCTGTTTTTTGGGCACAGTGAGATATTTTAACTTTAATTCTCATGTCAAAACTACAAACACAAATAAAGTTGACTCCATTATTAGTAGTATTTGTATAAATAATGAACCTGTAACAATAATAATAATATTAATAGTATTATTATTATTATTGTTGTTGTTGTTGTTATTACTACAGTACAGATTCAAGTACAACTTTGTTTGGAAGATATCCTAAGAATACCTACATTTCCAGGTCTGTGAACGCCTCACTGTGAAAAATTGTTGTTTTATTTCTCGCCTCCTTCCTTTCATCTCTTATTTCCCACCTTTTTCCTCTCACCTCCTCCCCCCCTCCTCCCCCCTTCCTGTCATTATCTCTGCTTCTTCATCCTCTCTTATCCTCCGCTCTGACACTGCTGACACCTCCAGCTTTTTTTCCCTCTGTTTCTGTGTCCGTCCTCTGACTGCAGCAGCAGCAGCAGCAGCAGCAGCCGGCGCCGGGGCGGTTTGCCCGCGGGCCCGTTAGGGGCACCAGCAGCAGCGGCGGCGGCGGTTATCGTCTCCTGCAGACTCTCTGTGCCGGTCTGATCTGTCTCCTCTTCATTAAGCAAATATGCCGACGTGGAAATGAAAACATAATAGCTATTTGATTTCCACAGAGATATTTTGCATATTGGTTCGGAGCTGATAGCGGAATTTCATCAAGTCATTTTTTTTCTCCTCCCCCTCCTCCCTCTCTCACCCCTCCTCCCCCCTCTCTAAAATCTGAATTACTGAGCTGCAGCTCTCAGCTACATTTCTCCACACTGCTGCAAAGACGGAGGGAAAATGTAAAGAAACGAAGATTTTCAAACTGGAACTCTTTCTCGATAACAGGCAGGAGAACTTCTCTGTACTCATGTAGTACTGCAATCACAGATAGTACGCGCTGGAATATTAACTTCTTAATGAACGCAGTCATTTCCAAGATAAACATTATGAAAAAATGAGGCGTGAGGACAGCAGCGCAGATAGGGGGCGATAGATTGATGCTGCAGAAAAAGATAAAGTTTTAAACAAATTCCATAGGTCCATCGCAGCGTAGACGGAGGGTGGATCTCTGGACACGATTTTTACAGGGCTGTAAGAAAATATTGATACAATAAAAATAAATAAAATTGTGTAAAAAGAAAAACCAATATATCGTCTTGACTAAAGTATCGCGGTACATTTCTATATATATCGTATCGTTGTTCCTGTACGGTGATACGACTCAGGTGTCAACACGCACTGCTAGAAACAGAACAGACCAGCTCTGACAGTCACACGCTGCAGCGCCCCCTGTCAGAAACACCAAACACAGTCACTGACTCCAACAACCGACAACGACACTGACAGAGAAACGGTACTAAACAGTAACAACAGTCAGTTACAACAACGACAACGACAACAACAGGCGGCGTCTGTGTTCCTACTGAGAACCAGAGGAACTTCACTGAGAACTGAAGATTCTGAGGAGGAACACTCAGTTTGGAGTCAGGATTAGAATAAGGAACAATGTGTTATGACTGTGTGTGTGTGTGTGTGTGTGTGTGTGTGTGTGAGTGTGTGTGTGTGTGTGTGTGTGTCAGCCTGATCTGAGCTCAGACTCTCCTCCATTGAAGGCAGGCAGACGAGAACAGCAGTGATGATAAGCTCTGCTGATAAAAGATAGAAAATAGAAGCAGATTTCAACTTTCCCAGTGAAACTCTCCGCCACGTGTACAAATGAAAAGAGAAAAAAGGAGGAGGAGGAGGAGGAGAAGGAGGTGAACCCCATAACTCCCAGGACCGTCGGTCCATCGGGCCTGGAAAACCTTGAAGGATCCTCCAGACCTGATGGTCTGTTTATAAAAAAGATTCAGTTTGTTCCCAACATCACATTGATACACACAAGGTCACAAGGTCAGGGAGGGTGTGAAGCTCACTCTTCATCATCACCATCATCATCATCATCATCATCATCATCATCATCACCAGTTCCTAAAATCATATCAGAGACTGTGTTTCTCTTCTCCTCCTCCTCCTCCCTGATACGAAACACCAGCCTTGACAGTTGGTGAGAATTCTTACACACACACACACACACACACACAGTAACAGTGTTGTAATCAGGTCATTGTCGACATGGTTGTGACTGTGAGATTTATTGATGGGATTCATTCACAAGGTCTGAAACTGCAGACACACACACACACACACACACACACACACACACGTCAGACCAACTTCTCCACCTGGTGACGGAGCAGCAGACACATGGTCCACTTCATCTGCAGCTGGTTAATAACCATGTGACGTGTCACCTGTGTGTGTGTGTGTGTGTGTGTGTGTGTGTGTGTGCTATCATGATTCTGATTACGATCCCAACCTTGAATAAAGTCAGGAGGCAGATTACAGATTACGATGGTATGTGGGCGGAAGGCGAGGGAGAGATCGGTTCCAGAACGTTCCTCCGTGGCTCGACCTCTGGCACAGAGACACGGAGCAGCTCTGGTTCTGCTCCCCTCAGCTCACTCACCCCT
>NC_024312.1:4894974-4900182 GCF_000523025.1 Cynoglossus semilaevis | reverse complement strand
CTCCTCGCTCTAACCCCCCCCCCCCCCCACCCTCTCACCCTCAGATCCTCCACCCTCCCCCTCTGTGAGTACTGTGTCCTCCTTCAGACCCTGGTCCACAGGACAGGAACCAAAACACAGCAGCAGCTGTTTGTGCTGGAGCCTCAGACTAAACATGAGCCGAGAACAGAAAACACACACACGAAAAAAAAACAAAAAAAAAAAACAGTCCTCACAAACGTTTGTGTTTTTTGGGACAAATAACTGAAATTTACGACGAGCTGAAGGTGAAATAAAGACATCGTCGGCGTAGAGGTTGTGCGGACGTTCTGACTCTTCCTTAAATGTTTACATTTGTTTCATCCATTGGGTGAGGACAAAAGGCCGAAGATGAAGATGAAGAGCAGCAGCTAAAGAAGAAGTGTGTGTGTGTGTGTGTGTGTGTGTGTGTGTTATCACTGCCTCCTGTCGCTGACTCTCAAAGAAAATAAAAAAAAATAGAAATCTGACAGAGGAGGCAGCAGAGGGATGGAGCGACACATTGATAGATACGGGGGGGGGGGTTAGATCACTCAGATCCAGACTCTGGACCAGGATGCTGAGACCAGAGGTCTGGTGGAGTCAAAGATCCAGGTGGGGGCGCTGAGCTGCGTGAAGTTCCACTCTGATTTAGATTCCAGTGGAATCAGGAACAGCACAGAGTGTTTTCCCTGATAAAGATCTGTCTAACACACACACACACACACACCCACACACACGTGCAGGAGAACCAAGAAAAGATGTGCTCACTCACATCCATCTGTATCTCTCCGCTCCAACAAAGTAACAACAGTAATACACACACACACACACACACACACACACAGAGCCAAACACAAAAAGTCACAACGGGATTTGTGATGGGAAAAATGTGCTCTCCTCAGATGATGGTCAGATAGAGAGAGAGAGAGAGAGAGAGAGAGAGGGAGAGAGAGAGAGAGAGAGACAAATGTCAGAGATGATAAATGGAAGAGAGACAAGATCACTGACACACACACACACACACACTGACACACACACTGACATCCCTTTTTTTATTCCATGCGATGGAATCAAACAACATCCCTGGTACTGAACCCAGTCCCTGGTACTGACCCCAGTCCCTGGTACTGACCCCAGTCCCTGGTACTGACCCCAGTCCCTGGTACTGACCCCAGTCCCTGGTACTGACCCCAGTCCCTGGTACTGACCCCAGTCCCTGGTACTGACCCCAGTCCCTGGTACTGACCCCAGTCCCTGGTACTGACCCCAGTCCCTGGTACTGACCCCAGTCCCTGGTACTGACCCCAGTCCCTGGTACTGACCCCAGTCCCTGGTACTGACCCCAGTCCCTGGTACTGACCCCAGTCCCTGGTACTGACCCCAGTCCCTGGTACTGACCCCAGTCCCTGGTACAGTGGACCAGTCTGATCTGTCTCCTGTGTTGATCCACTCGTTTCTCTGTTCCATTTTTCCCCATTAAAAATAACTTCAGGCCCCCCCCACATCAAAAACACAGATATAAACAGATATAATGATAATTATATAATATCAATAATTAAGAAAACATTTATAATATTGTTATAAAAAATGGGACTCCAGGGTGTCCACTGTCCACTGTCCACTGTCCACTGTCCACTGTCCTGTCAGTTGTTTCCAGTACTAGGCTCTGAGGCCTAACACAGAATATACCTTTGTGAGTGTGTGTGTGTGTGTGTGTGTGTGTGTCCCTCAGAGATAACTCTAATATCAGACTGCTGTAACTCCTGATCGTCTACTCAGGTCTGGCCCAGTGGACCCAGCTCTGGTACTCACTCTATCTCTAATTAGTAACCGTTCTTCCCAACACTGATAAGATAATCTGAGGCTGACCTCCCGCCCCCCCCCCATCAGATCACCATGGCGACCCAACACTCTCACCCGCCCCCTCCCTTCACCCAAAACCTCAGCCCCCCCCTCTTTGTTACATTTTTTGTCTAATCACAGGGTGCGTGTGTGTGTGTGAGGGGGCGTGGGGGGGGGAGGGCGGGGTGAGGGAGGGTGAGGGAGGGCTGGGTCATCGTCAAACAGTCCCTGTCTGAAAATAAAAAAAGTTTGTTTTGTGATGAATAACTGAAATTGAAGACAAGCTGAAGGTGAAATAAAGACATCGTCAGCGTAGAGGTTGTGCGGATGTTGTGACTCTCCCTTAAACGTCACCCGTTCTCTCTTTTCCTCACCCTCTCAGCATTTGTCCTTACATTCTCAGGGATCTGTGTGACTCTGATGAATAATGGATGACAGGTTCCAGTGTTACCGTCTCTCTCTTAAAAACACCACCTTGTGGTTTTAGAGTGACAGTGGTGTCGGCGCCCGCCGGCCCACAGCGGAACCTGAAATAGCAAGTACCAGTTAAACTGATATTGTCCAAGATAGTACTTGAAGTGAAGTGAAGTACCGATCAGAGTGGAGACCTGGTTCCCCCACTCCTCGTCAGCTGCTCGGTATCTGCCCTCATTTGGATACCAGGAAAATAGTGGACTGGTATGCAAACCAGGAACAGTTGACTGAAAGGTCAACATCGAAAAGCCGCACCAGTATCATTGGTCGGATACTTCAACTGATAGTGTCGGTGGTGGGGTGGTCACTTGGGCGGGTGCTGGGGGAGTGGGGGTGAGTACTTCCTCACTCTGAAGTACCTGGTACTTGTGATCACCGAGGGGCAGCTTCACCAAAAAGTTTAAGTTTTAAGATTGTGGAGGAACTGAAACAGCATGAACTGGGAAGTACCGACAGTACCAGGAACTATGGATGTTCCTACCACAGGACCAGGAGCCAAGTACGGTGCTTCATAACCATGTATAGGTCACATACTGTATTTACTGGTCCTTTTTTTTATGTAAAGCTAATCCTTAAAACTGGGTCAGAACTTTTCCACCAAGAAATAAGGAACCGATTACTGGTAGGTCACTGAATTGAAGAACCGTCATTAGCACGCTAGCATTTCAGCCTGTAGCGGTGCGTTAGCAACCAGAATCACCAACACGATGGCGCTCGACTCCTACTTAAAACTGTTTATACGTCAGTTTTTAACAAGGCTAGGCTAAGCTAACTTCGCTAACACAGTTAGCCTTTCCTCTTCTATGGTCTTTACCAGCAGATCTGGATCTTGTGAGTGCCATTACTGCCACCTACTGGCTCTATTTTCCACTGGCAAATATTTCATCTGGACAGCGTTCTGTTCCCTGTCGACAGCAAAGGAAGAAGAAGAACGTCCAGAGAGAGAGAGGGTAGAACGTAGAACCCTGGCTGAACCAGTACTTTCTGTCAGACTCCAAAAAAACACTGAGCAGAAAAACTGAGGTGGGCGTGGTGGTTGAGGGTGTATGGTGGGGGGGGTGGTGTGGGGGGGTGTGTGGGGGGGGGGGGTGATTTCTCAAAGGAATGTTCCAGCTGTGGAGGATTAAACCAATCAGATGATAGTCAGCGTTTCACAGATATTTTAGAGATAAGAGGTTTACTGGAAAAATGTGAGAAAAATTAAAACAACTGATCGTGACACACACACACACACACACACACACACAGCTCTGATCCTTTTCTTCATTTTCTTCTTTGTGTGAATTCAGCTAAAATACTTCTTAAGTACTTCATGTCAGTATCTGAGCCCCCCCCCCCATCATTCTTTTTAGACGTTCTTCTTCATCTCGACCCCTGAACGACGAGGCACCACTGCTGCTGATGCTGCTGCTGTCACTGCTGCTGCTGCTGTTACTGCTGCTGCTGCTGCTGCCGCTGCCTGTGGTGTTGATGGTGATGCTGAAACATTAGGGTTTCTCTGTGTTCATATTCCTGTAAAGCAAAGGCTCCTGCGGCTGCTGCGGCTGCTGTTACGGCTGTTACTGCTGTTACTGCTGCTGTTACTGCTGCTGCTGCTGCTGCTATCAGCTCATCTGACTGACAACGACACGGTCAATTATTGACAAATTATTCCTCCACAGACTGAGCAAAAGAAAAGAGGGACGAGGGCGGACAGAGAGTGGATAGCGCCCCCCCACTGGCCCGAGGAGACGAGCGTCTATCATCTATCAGATTCTATTAGGAGCAGTGGTGAACAAAGCTAACGCTGAGCAGCGACAGCATTAAAGAGCTAATAAGAACGCTCATGAACTTTGTCACCGTCACAATCGGTTCTTTTTTTTTACTTTTTTTTTTTAGTAAAACAGTGAAGAGTCACAGAGGAACCCAGAGGTTCTTGTTTGTACCATCCTGGCTGTGGAGAACCACACCAGCTAGAACCGAGTCGTCCCAGGGTTCCACTCAGAGCTGGGACTGTTTCAGTGTTCATTTCACTGGGTTCCAGGTACCGCTCTAGTCCAGACCTGAGGGTTAGGTACTTTTTATTTTTTTCTTTAGTGCAGGAACATTTTATTAGAGAAAAAAGCCAAACAAACAACAGCTGATCTCTGTGAAGACTCATTAGTTGACCTTTGACCTAATGCCTTATCTCTGACTCCTGTCTTATCAACTGCATCGTTATCAGAGGGACTTTAGGCTGAAACCGTCCAACAGATACACAGCAGATATCAACTTTACACACTGTCACCAGCAGGGGGAGCTCACCTTTTCTATGACTCCTACATCCTCCTTCCTCCTTTACAACATATGACGTGTGTTTAAACAGAACTGTTTTCTGTTCTTTGAAATACACTAATGTAAACAACTCCGTGTTGACCTTTGACCCTGAAGCCTAATGTCCCACTCCCGTCTTATCGGCTGCATCGTTATCAGACACCGTCCAACGCATCCAACCAGACAACGTCCACATCAACACACAGTAGAGGTTTCTAGACCTTCACTCACATTAGCACAGACTTTCACTAGCATTAGCGTCTGCTAACTTTTAGCTCCTCGTTATCGTTGACAAATAGTTACAATATTATAGCAATAAAAAAAGGTTAAAGGGAAATTCTGACCCAGGATCAGACCTGATGCTAAAACCACCTCATCATCCTCACACACACACACACACACACACACACACACACAGGGTGTAGTTTCTTAACATTCATCACGTCTGAACTCTGAAACTTTTATCAGCGGTGCAGAGCGGCGCCACAGCCCCGGCCCCGGCTTCTCTGCTCTCAGATAGGAACGATAACACACTGATAGATTACAGCAGATTGTTTTACTTCAGGGGACACTGCTGCTGCTGCTGCTGCTGCTGCTGCT
>NC_024312.1:4892880-4894954 GCF_000523025.1 Cynoglossus semilaevis | reverse complement strand
TGCTGCTGCTGCTGCTGCTACTGCTAACACACACACACACAGACAGAACCATTCACTGCTGACGGTACCTGAGGAGGAAGTGCAGAGACTTCCAGGTAGAGGAGACAGGAAGCCAGCAAAGGTCTAGTTTAGAGGGAGCCAAACCCACACACACACAGCCAAAACCAGCCCACTGGGGTGGTTCAATCTGGTCCGCTGGTTCATGATGTCAGGGCTGTTCTGGTCCGGCCCACTTCACATCTCATCGGGCAACAAGTCACAGAGTCGGGCCGGTCGTCGGTCCCCTGCTGCCTCCGTCGCTCCTGTCACTAACACTAACTGACCACAGGAGGCAGCGGTGGACCGGCGGTGAATGGTTCAGTCTGTGTGTGAACTGAACACCACTCGCTCTCTCACTGGACTTCAGTGTGGGACGCCCGGCGCAGCAGTAATTAGGATTCAGATGTAAATTGGGGTCAAGCTGCTGACCCCACCGTCTACGCCGCCGCTGACGAGACGCCAGCGATACACAGGACAATGTCACATGATGCCGATAGTTAGCACCTCTCTATTAGCAACGGACAGAGAAGTCAGCTTATCAGAGGTGTGTGTGTGTGTGTGTGTGTGTGTGTGTGTGTGTGAAGAGCGCGGCTCTTCCTCCAGCAGCAGACGGTGATCAGCTGAGCTCGGCTCAATAATCCGACTCTGTCGTTTGGTTCTCAGTCTTTTGTTGTTGGCATTTTGCTTCACAGAGATAAGAGGTGAAAAAACAAGAGAAGCTGAGAGAGTGAAAAAAGACGGAGAGATAACATTGATACGACTCCTACACAACACACTCACACTCTTATCAGGGCTTTTTATCACATAAACCAGACTTCTATTTTCTACTCTTTTTCACCTCCTCCTCCTCCTCCTCCTCCTCCTCCTCCTCCTCCTCCTCCCCGTCTAGTTCAGTGGAATAAAAACCAGAGCCAACGTTTAAACAGTCAAAGTCAGAGTCAAATGTTTCTGAAGTAGAGTGGAACCTTCAGACACCAGTCGAATCTGTTCCACGACAGCACTCGTATCTCCATCACATTTCCCCCATTAAAAATAACTAAAAAACAATGAGTTTGTTCCAACCACACAGAAATATTCTATGAATTACCGGTAATTTTATTAACCAACTCCATCTAAACATCAAGAAACATAGATATAAACAAATAGATTGATTATATAAAATAATAATAATTATGGAAATATTTTATGGGTAAAATAACCCAGAGAGGGCAGGAGAAGTACTATATACATAGATGGACTTTTTTTTTAAATTATTATTTATTTGATTTAAATAAACACTAAACGTTGGTGACTAACTCTGCAGCTGCTTTGGCATCAGAGCTTGCGGGTTCTCCCGTGTCGTACGACTGAATGGCTGCCAGCCCTGGGTTGAGCCACTGGTAACTAGATATTTCCTCGTATCACCAGGAAAATCTTGCGATAGTTACAGACTCGGAACATGGAACGCTGGTGTTTCAAGGTTCCACTGAAATAAAATCCTGGAACCTTGAAGTTCGATTTTAAACCAAAATCAACAATGAAGGGATGATGATGATGATGATGATGATCATCATCATCCTCATCATCATCACAGGTCAGTGTGATTCAGGAGGATGAACAGGGAGGAGTTCCTTCTGCTGATGAAGAGAGGAGGAGGAAAAGGACAGAAGTTCAGTTGGACCGACAGAGAGCTGGAGAGCTGGAGATAAGAGAGTGAGGAAGATAGAGCTGCTGCTGCTGAGTGTGTGTGTGTGTGTGTGTGTGTGTGTGTGTTGCAGTGGCAGCTGCAGCTTCTTAACCTTTGTAAACTCACAGCCACAGAGTTGAAAACGATAAAAACCACAGAGATGATCATCAGGACATGTATGAAAACATCCCCATCTCACACACACACACGCACACGCACACACACACACACACACACACACACGCACGCACACACACACTCGTCAGTCCTCTTCACAGTTCTAGAACAATCCAGGAGTTAACCTATCATTAACACGGGTTATTTCCACCACTGATGTTTAATAACCACCACACACTCTCCTCCTCCTCC
>NC_024312.1:4891396-4892783 GCF_000523025.1 Cynoglossus semilaevis | reverse complement strand
GCCTTCCCTACTTATCTGTCCTCCTCCAAAAAAATACTCCACGAGAGAGAGAGGAGAAATGAAAGGAGGGTTTTTCTCCTTTCTGAGGAGCCCCACCCTTTTTAGATAGATAGAGAGGAAAGGGGGAGGAGGGAGGGAGAGAAGGAGAAGAAAAGAAGAAAAAAAAACATAATTTATCTGCGTATTATCAAGAAAGGCAGACACTTTAATCAGTCAGCTATGAAGTCAGTATTTCCATCCTTATCTGTGGCAGGAGTGGAAATGGAGAGGAGATAGGGCTGTGGGAGCCCATCGGTGGGCAGGAATGATAATGGGGGAGGGAGGGGTGGGGCTGAGGCTATTGGACCGCTGTGTCAGCGCTATCTGCACCCATTATCGAGGGCCTTATCCAGGCTGCCATCAGCCTCGCTGTAATGGGGCCAGTTCAACTTTCCACATTATCATACGGCCAAGACCTGGTTAGTCCAGGAGAGGGGGCTGCACGGAGGCAGACGGGGGCTGGGGGGGAGTGAGGTGGGGGAGAGGGTGACAGAGAGGTGGAGGAAGGAGGGTGAGGGGGGGGGCAGAGATAAAGACAGCACTGAGCTAAAAGAAAAGAAGAAGAAGAACGAATCAAATATGATTGGATTACTGTAGAAAAAAGGAGTTGACTGACTGTTGACAGTCGCGCTGACTGTTGACAGTCGCGCTGACTGTTGACAGTCGTGCTGACTGTTGACAGTCGCACTGACTGTGATGTGACATCACATCCAGTCATTATCTAAAAAAATAAAAACAAAAACAAAAGCTAATTTCCCAGCCTGAGATCAATAAACTACATCTTCATCTAAACTCCATCAACAACAAAGACCGGTGGACAAGTAAGGGTACTACAGCTGTGGAGATGACAACAACTCAAACCGAAATCTGTCAGTGAAAAATTTAGCAGAGCAGTCAGAAAGTCAGACAAAAATGGATACATAATTAGATAAAATCATCAAAAAACAGTGAGGAACCTGTGAACGTGAGAAAGTGAAGTTAAAAAGATAAGAAAAAAAATAGTTTTTAAAAATGTTTTCAAAGTTGGTGTTGAAGTAGAAACTGAGAAAAATCAAACTGACACACACTGAGTGACAGCTCGTTATCACACAGACAGAAGTTCAGACTGGGTCACATGACTCATACTGTACAGACGACAGGTGGGGGGGTGGGGGGGTGTAGGGAGGGTTAGTGCTGATGAAACTGTCATATTTCACCGAGTTCAGACTGTGGTGAGTTTTACTACCCTCTGCTGTCAGACAGAGGAACAACAACTCATTTTTAAAATTTCTATTCACACATCATGAGTTTCTAATGTATTTATTTATTTCATGATGAGTCTGGATGACCTGCCTGACACCCCCCCTCA
>NC_024312.1:4889484-4891217 GCF_000523025.1 Cynoglossus semilaevis | reverse complement strand
GGGGGCAGAGGGGGGAACAGCTGCACTTCAAGGGTTCAAAGGTCACTGCTAATGAATGACAGAGAGTGTGTGTGTGTGTGTGTGTTGTTTGTTTAACACCCTGCTACACAGCTCAGCACAGTAGGAGCAAATGGTTCTTCTTATCACTGCCACTGTGGGAAGAGGAGGGGGGAGTGGGGGGGGTCTGTCATAACACACACACACACACACACTCATCACTCCCACTTCATCAGAGAAGGTTTGGGTCAGAGGTTCTGACCATGACTGGGGGGTGGCTGGTGTGAATGGACCAGCCCACATTCACACCCCTGGTCTAATTGGACCACAGCTTTAATCCTGTTAGGACTGTGACTGATGGTCCAGTCTGCTGCTGCCAACGCCGGCGTCAGCGTCATCAGCGTCGTCATCATCATCATCAGCAGCAGTGGCGGCGGTGGCTGGGCCGCGGCCTGCTGCTGCTGCTGCGGCCTGATAACAACTCTAATCAGACTGGACCATCTGTATCTGCGGAGGAGATCAGGCCCCCAGGCTTATCCTGCCGTCACATCCAGCTAAAAGCACAACAAAGACACACACACACACTCACTCAGGCACTAACATTAATCCTAAGACACACACACACACAGAGGAAAGGCCACCACCGCGGCTGAATGTGTGTGTTTATATATGTGGGCGTGGTCCTCGCATTGACATCATCAGCGTCTGTGGACGTTCACGACACAAAGTTCACACACAAATCTGTTGATTTTAGCCCTGAGTGGCTGCAGGTTCACTTCCTGTCTGGAGACACGCCCCTCTGTGACGGCGACTTTTATTTTGACGCGTCATTCAAATGTGATCAAACCACCAGCGTTCTAAATGTTAGCTAAATGTTAGCTGTTAGCTGTTAGAAAGATAGATGTACTTTATTGATCCCAGGCTGGGAAATTGAAGAATTTATAGTTTTGCCTGGTTTAGGTTAGCTGCTAGCTGTTAGCTGTTAGCTGCTAGCTGTTAGCTGTGCTTGAAAGGCATGTTAGCATGAGTTAGCGCAGGACAAACTGCTGCTGCTACAAATCAAAGTGTTTAATGATTTAAAAAAAAAAAAAAATTCTCCCCCAACAGGTCACATGATGTAATGTCAGACTGACCCCAGGTCAGTCTGACATTACATCATGTTTTGAAAAAACCTGTACTGCACCTTTAACTCCACGGCTCTCTTTGACATGACTCACAGTCATCAGACTGAACCATCTGAGATCACACCTCTGTGACTTCAAAGAAGGTTTTATTAGAAGTAAGAAGGATGTGGGAGGAAGGAGGAAGGAGGAGGAGGAGGAGGGGGTACCTTCCTCATCTGGCCTCGCAGACGTCCGACAGGTCATTCAGCTGTAGGTGACCCAGCATTGATCACTGTGACCTCTGAGCTGTGATGTCACACGCTCAGACCGACTGCGGTCCAATCAGCAGAGAGGATCTGTCGGTCTTATCAGAGTTGGATCAACAGAGCTGTTTCCTTATCAGCCTCAACATCTGAGAGCAGCAGCAGCAGTAACAGAAATGGTATGCGGCCGCAGATGTAATTACACTGTGCCCTCCATCCCCTTATCTCTGCCTATATCTGCTCCTCCTCCCCCCCCTCCCCCCCCCCCCCCCCCCCCCTCCCCCCCTCCCCTCCCCCCCTCCTCCTCCTCTCCCCCTCCTCTCCTCCTCCTCTCCTCCTCTCCTCCACTCCTCATCTCCTCCTCCTCTCC
>NC_024312.1:4842967-4887911 GCF_000523025.1 Cynoglossus semilaevis | reverse complement strand
AGCAGCAGCAGCAGCCTGTGCAGCAGCGGCGGGGCCTCCTGCCTTCCTGCCTGCCTCTTATCTCCACATCGTGGTCTTATCAGACTCCAACATCTCCAACCTTTGGGGAGGATGACGCACTGAAGAGAGACAAACAGCTGCTGCTGCAGGGGCCCCACCACCAGGCTGCGCTCTGGAGTCATCGTCACTGTCTCAAAACTTTTTCTCTACCGTTGTTAAGAACCTGAGCTGGAAAACTGATCACAGGAACGCAGTGGGCGGGGCCTGCAGTACACAGCCTCCTGATTGGTGCAGAGACACACACACACTCAGCAGGGCAGGAGAGAGGAACACAGAAGTCAGAATTAGTACCTGGAACTGGGAGAGTACTGGAACTGTGTGTGTTCTGACTCCAGCAAACAGTACCAGGAACCAGAAAAGTACCTGCTGATGGACAACTGTTAGGACTAGTACCAGGAACTGAGGGTTGATTCCTGGGTCGGGGTCACTCCCGGGGACTGCGGTCAGTTCTACTCACAGGAAACTGCGGTACTCGCAGAGGTTACAGCGCCATCTGGAGCAGCACCGGAACTGTTTAGGGTTCAGAAGTGTGTGTGTGTGTGTGTGTGTGTGTGTTGTATCAGTGTGATAATAAAAACATGACCTGACAACTGGGCGACCTGAATCTGTTCCATCAGGATCAGCAGAATAAACACACACACACACACACACACACACACACGTCCTTATCACTCTCACTCTGTCCTATCAAAATGTCGGCCAAATCACAGGAGAGTCACGGGGCTGCAGTTCCACTGGCCTCCACAGCAGCCCAGACCAGGAGCTCAGGGAGGCAACGGTGGAGCGGAGCGCTGATAAAGACGGCCATGCACACACCGACAAACACACACACACACACGTACACACACACACGTACACACAGACAGACTGAGGCCAAGTCCAGCCCAGGTTTATCAGCCTCAGCCTCTGAAGAACATCTCCAGACCACAGCTCTGGTTCAGCACAGGTGCATGCTGGGAGTTCACAGCTGATATAAAGGGTTTATACGGGAAAAGTGGACAACGTTCAGGGAGAGGACAAATGGGAGGGAGGGACAGAGGGGGACAAACGGTGAGAATATATATACATACTATATATATGTGTATATATACAAATCTATTACCATATATTAGCAATAATCAAAATGGTATATACACTGTATTAACAGTGTGTACTTAAATGCATCATATATGTACTGCATATTAATAAATATGCAGTATAGAACCAGCTGTATACACTCTGTAGAAATATATACATAATATATATATATGTGTATGTGTAGTAAATATAGTATATTTATTTTTAAGTCAATGTATTTAAATTCAACAGCATTATCATGGACCATAAAAACACAACAGTCTGCCCAAAAAAATTTAAGAAAAATGAAGTCTGTTTTTTTTTCCACACCAAAGTCCATGGAGAAAACCAGTGATTTTAGCTCAGAGACACAGCAGCCGCTGGTCAACGTTAAAATACTGCAGTCATTGAAAATATATCAAATGTAAACCATCAACAATAACTAATTCAACAGTTCAATAACTAGTGTCAAACATCCGGACTGACTGATGGAAGTCTAAAAAGTCAAATTGATGATCAGACCTTTCCTGCCGTCAACTCATGACTCAGCACTTTATCTCTCTAATCAACTCTAACAGAAACTTTCAGCTTTGTGTTGGCATCAAACCCTTCACATGTTGAACAAGCAGGAAGTCGTTGTCAGGCATGACGAGCAGAGCGAAGAGAGCAGTTGCTGAGATGCAGCATTGAGCTCAAGAGAAAGATGATAAAAAAAAACAAAACAAAAGAGCACCGATCCAATAGTGAGGCGTTATCAGCAGCAGAGATCAGCCGGGCTGGGCCCTATCTGACTCTGCATCTGTGGGAAAAGAGGAGTGAAAACCCAGAGGGAGGAGGGGGGAGGGTGCCTCAGACTGAAAACAAATAAGATCCAATTTTAATCTTTATCTGCCGTCACATCGGATCGCTGCCTTATCGCGGCTCACATCGGCTTTTTCAGAGAAACGCTGGCCTTTCCACAACAGAATTAAACAGGAAACGGCTGCGGCTGCTGCAGCGCGGGGGTTCAGACGGACAAAAGGAGTCGTCTCCAACACAAACAGAGAGAGAAATTAAACACTTGATTTATTTTCACACACACACACACACTCACACTCACTCACTCACAACCAGGAAGTGTTAATTATTAGAAAAACAAAAAGATAAATGAGTTGACGGCGAGGGGAAGAAGAAGCCGCCGAGTTATCGTGACCTCAGGTTCACTTCAGGCTGATTTTATCTGATGCTACGTTCAGGGTCCACGGTGTGTTTAAGGACACGCTCAGAGACAAGGTGTAGCTAAAAGCCATTTGTGGTCTCTCATTTTTAAATGTCTTCAAATGTAACAAAACACAGGAGTTAACAAATAAACAAAAACTACTGAAGTTCATTCAAATTAAAGATGATTTTACCGCCCTTTGTTTTGACCCAAATATCTAATCTAATAATCATACAGAAAAAAATCCCAAAAAAATCTCAAGTAAAAATGAACTTCGGAATAAATTAGCTACTAGCATGATGAAGTTTTACATCTGTCAATACCTTTAAAAATGTAGTCTTTTTTTAATTAATCAAACACACATTACTTAGACTCCAAAAGAAATGAAATGAAATCTCGTAATAAAACAAATAAAAATCACCCTTGCTAAGTAGCGACTAGCCTTTGTCGACAATTGATGAAAAATCATCAGTTTTGTTGGTAAAAAAGATGTAACGTTTCACTAAGTTGTCATGGTAATAAAACGACACCAACGTATTATATTATATTAAGTGTATAATCGTTACGTTGCCACAGCTTGGATCGCAGCAGGTTTTAAATATTGAAAAAGCTGTCCAAAAAACAACGCTAAAAATCAATTTGAAACAAAAAGTTGTCTTCAAATATAAAACAAACCTTGAAGAATTCTGAACTGACAGAGACAGAGCTAATGACAACAACGCGCTATCAACACCACAAAAACACCACACCACAAGTACGGTGTCATCAGCAAATGTTCCCATAGTTGTTACCCCGACAATAGGTCAACAAACACTCCCTCCTGTGGCTAAAACCGTTAAAGAAAACAAAACCGTAAATTGTATATTAAAAAAAAAAACCTGTGTTGTCCTACGTCACACTACAGTATCACTATATATATATATATATAAAAAAATAAAATAATAAAATATATAAATAAAATAAAATGCTACATTGTTGCAGTTACATTATTCAGCACCAGGAGTGTATGGTGGCGAACTTCACGGCATTTTGAAGTAAAAGTAACAGTTTCACACCACTTATTATTTTTTATTATTATTATTAGTGATGGTTAAATAAATAAAGAACTTTTTTTTTAAGAAGAGCATCACATGATACGGTTTTTTTACCGCGATCCTTGACATTATTATCATTTATCATCCCATCACTAACAGTTCCAACAGTGACAGCTAGAGTCAAGTGAAGCGCTATTGAACTTTGTGATTCACACACGAACACACACGCACAGTGACACATAACGGTAGGAACGATAACAGCTGGACCAGTAAAGTGACACATAACGGTAGGAACGATAACAACTGGACCAGTAAAAAAAAAATACCGTAAATTAGTATGGAACTTACGTTTAATCTGCCGGGGTTTGCTCTGCTTCCTCCGGGACATGACGGCTCTTCCCGTAGCCGGGAGACCGCTTTCCTTCTCGGACTCACGGACGGACGCAGCAGCGGGAACGTGGTCCTCCCCTTCCTTCTCCTCCTGCTGCAGCTGCTCCTCCTTTTCACCCAAATGTGTCCTTTTCTTTTATCTTGTCTGTCCTGTCTCCTACAGCGGTGCCTCCTCACTCCGGGGACTCCTCATGACACGGCGGCGTTAGTGTTTTACCGCGGGCTGGAGCAGCACGGGGACGGGTTACCTGTGGCTCACGCTGTCGCTCCTGGTTCCTCCTTCTCTCGCTCCTCCGCTGCTCCTCTCTCCACGGTCACTCCTGTTCGGGCCACCTCGCCTCCTTCCGTCCTACTTCATTCCCGCCGCCGTGGTTCCTTCTCTTTCACTGGCGTTTGTTTCCGTCGCTTCTGTTCCGGGAAAGAAAAAAAGTCAGCGGAGATTTCGACAAGTTGTTCCCGGAGCCGCTGCTTGTCTTTTCTGACAACTTAGTTTACGCCGCTCCGTGGATTCCTGGCTCCGCCCACTGCCCCCCGTCTCCCTCTGTCTCTCTCTGTCTAACTCACTCTCTCGCTCTCTCTACTAAGAGCCACGCCCTCTACGTATGACGTGGCACCGCACTGCTCTCTTATTAGTCAATTCTCGGACAAGATAAGAGAAGCGAGGCTTTTTAACTGTTAAATTTAATTAAAAATATATTTAATTTTAGTTCAAGTAAAAAAAACACAATACATTTAAATAAAATAAATTTAAAAAACGACAATTTTGACTCTGAAAGTGATGTATAAATATAAATAAAAAATATTCGACAATAGAATTAGTATTACTCTCCGACACAAACAGTACAAATACAAAAAACATTAAAATGCAAATATGAGAAGATAAAATAAACAATAAAATCAATGTGTTAGCGTCGAAAACTTAAAGGGAAAAAATGTAAATGAAAATATAATAAATCAAAGGGGTTTTTTAACGTTTGAATAAAATTCATTTTTGTCTTTGATCTAAACTTTAAAATAACGTAAAAATATATTATAGGTAAAAATATAAATAGTTAAAATTAGGGGCGATGAAAATAACTGTCAGGCTGAGGAGTTACTGTTGACGCTGGAACGTTGGTTCAGAGGATCTGCCTCTGCTGCAAAATACAATGCTGCCATCTAGAGGCCACTTTTCAGATCACAAGCGAGTCCTCCAGAAATAACAGGTGTTTTTCTGCTGAATTAATCACCAAATAAAGGCTGTGCATTCTTACCTGCTGGTTGCCAGTTTGATTCCTGGCTGTCTCACTGGTGATGTTTTTTAAACATTTTTAAAATCATTTTAAATGTGTTTTTAAAACGATTTTTAAATCATTTTGAAAATGTATTTTATCATCAGTTAAAATGCTATTCCTGCTTCCACACCACCTTTAGTACATATTTGCCCCTGATCTAATTCTTTGAGGGTATTTATGACCAAGACTGACCTCAGTGACACATACTGACTGATGATGTAACACAAATAGACTCTACACACACACACACACACACACACACACTAATTGTACTGATGCACTTTGAACCTGAACATACTCACAGACACCAAAGTTAAACATCACAGTGAAGTTGTTTGGTTGACTTAACCTGTGACCTGTGGACCTGCTGCCGTTCCACCACCAGGAGTGAAAAAAATGACTCCTTCTCTGAACACATGAGTTTTGATTTACTACCTACGGTGGTCAGTTTGTGTCACTGCAGGACAGACGGTCAGAAAATAACCAGGTTTGAACTCAGTGAAGGACGCAGCAGTGAATCAACGACGGCTGAGATAAAATCACTGGTTTTCTCTATGAGGTTTGGAATGGAAGAGCCGGTGGTTCATAAACTTAAGTTCTATCTCGTGTCTGACCATGAAATAAAAACTGAGAGATAGAGATTTTGAAAATGAACTCAAAGACAGCTGTGGATTTTTATGAACTGATTCTTTTTGTCCTCACAGGCTGCCGTAGAGTGACCAAAATGTCACTAACTGAAGCTTCAAGGTGGTGTTCTTACTGTGTAACCCTTTACTGAATTTCTGGTCCGTGTGTGTGTTAGTGTGTGTGTGTGTAAAGGGGCGGAGCCACAGCTGGATATTTCAGTGGTTTGAACAGTTCTGCTCTTTGTTTTCCTGCTTCCTGTTCATCTCACATAGGTGGCGGTTGGTGCACCAGGTAACACAAGTGCGGTTGTTTGTTAACCACTTACTAACTGGCATTTTACCTACAAAGTACCAGGAATTAACAGTACCAAGAACCACGTTGAGAAGTCATTCATCTTGTGACGTCAAAAACGAATAAAATGAGACATTTGTAAAAAAAAAAAAATCCTAAAAAAACAAAACAAAATGTAAATTTATTTCCAAAGACGTTCACAGAAATGAGTATTCTGAAGGGTTTTTTCATCAAATTATGTCAAAAAAAGACTGTCTATAAAATATATTATTTAATGTAATGTTTTAGTTGATATTGTTTTATTCTTTTTGCATTTAATTTTTATATATTTTAATTTTTTTTATTTTTAGTTATAAATGATTGTGTTAAGATTAGAGATCATTTTACATGTTTATTCTTTATATTTTACACCTAATTTTAATTATTTGTTTTACATTTAAACATGTTTTATTTTATTTTATTTATTTTTATTATTAATTTGATTTTTTTTAGTGTTAGTTTTACAGCTAAGGTCAGGGTTAGGGATAGGCTGTTAAAAAATATGAAATAATTCAAATTTCTTCCTGAGGTCAAACAATGGTTAAAATGGATGCAGAACTGTCTGTTAATAATAAAATGAATGAATACATGTTTTCAGTAGGTTTTTTTCTTGTTTTATTCATTTTTTTCACAGAGGAATGAAAACATAAGCGACACCTATTTTCACATTAAATACCTAAAATCTTCTAAATGTGTTGAACATTTTTTCACAGAATGAGAAGAAGCTCAGAAACTACGAAAACATTCTACCGTAAACCACTCTAGCCCCGCCCCCTGGGAGTGTCCACTCTAGCCCCGCCCCTCACTTCCTGTGGCTGTAGCGGTGTTTTCCGCTGGTGTTGAACTCTCGGCTCAGATGGTTATGCTGGCGCGGGACGGTGGACCGCTGTATGTTGGCGTGTGTGTCGTACAGTGCGTCTACACAGACGTCGGACTGTTTCTTCCTCAGCTGACTGTAGGACGAGTACAGCTCCTCCTGAACCTCCTGAAAAACAAAAATGTTTACGTTTTACTTCGGTTTACAAAAACCTAAAACCCAAATCCACTCTCTTCTCTGCGTCACAACTTTCTATTCTGTTGTGTTAAAATAACGTTACCATTTATAATGCCTTTTGGATCAAGTACCTGATGATGTGAATAACCAGCCAATGAAAATTCAAGCGTTACAAAAAAAAGTCAAACTTAGCAGAAATTGATTAAAATCAATACATCTAGACGTGAGCCACGAACAACACGATAAGATTAGCTCAGCAAAAGACACGTCTAAATATTTTAATATCAGCAGGTAATCATTTCAGTGTGGTGTGTGTTCTCACCCCTGTCTGTTGTATGTTGATATAAATCAGCAGCGAAGCCAACTCCAGATCTTCACTGTAGTCGTTGGTCAGTGGAACAGAGCGATAACCTGAAGAGAACGACGTACACACGGAGACTCAATCGACTCCGAGCTAAAATCACTGATTTTCTCTATGGACTTCTGTGTGGAGGCAGAGTTCATCTTAAATCTCAGGGTTTATCTCATACCTGTGCGAAGTCCTTTGACAGGAAACGTGGCCTGGGCCAGGAAATTGGGTTCAGAGAACATGTCCTCCTCGTTGACCACAAAGCGCAGAAATGTGAGTTCAGGTTCATAAACACTTAAGACCAGAGGCTCGGAGGGAGACTTCCACAGAGGGTTGAGACCATTATCATCTGTAGGGGGCGACGACAACAACAACACTATCATCATCATCATCATCATCATCACCATCACCATCACCCTCATCACCATCATCATCATCATCATCCCCATCATCATCATCACCATCATCATCACCATCATCATCACCATCATCATCACCATCATCATCACCATCATCATCACCATCATCATCATCATCACAATCATCATCATCATCATCATCATCATCACCAACATCATCATCATCATCATCATCACCAACATCATCATCATCATCATCATCACCACCATCATCACCATCATCATCATCATCACAATCATCATCATCATCATCATCATCACAATCATCATCATCATCATCATCATCACCAACATCATCATCATCATCATCATCACCAACATCATCATCATCATCATCATCACCATCATCATCATCACCATCATCATCAGCACCATCATCATCATCATCATCATCACCATCATCATCAGCACCATCATCATCATCATCATCATCACCAACATCATCATCATCATCATCATCACCACCATCATCATCATCATCATCATTGTTGTATATAATCCTAGTCCTAATCCATCACCTTACAGTCTGGAGGTTTAACCTTTTGATCCAGAACATTCTGAACATTAATAATGAGTTCTTGGTTCTTACGGTGAACCAGGGTCTTGAACTTCTCCTCCGTGTGTCCAAACAGTTCTACCTCCACAAAGGGACTGGCGATGCTGCGTCCAGGTTTGGGGAGATGTCTGGCTGCTAAGACCTGCAGGAGACCACCAACAAAGAAGAGACCACCACGGCTGTATGACACTGAACAGCTCCCCCTGCAGGAAGCTGCTTCTTCAATGGGGTACACTAACATTGTCCGCGTGTGTGTGTGTGGGGGGGGGGTTCATACCCTGAGGACGATGTTGAACTTGACCTTGCTCTTCTCCTGCTGAGGGTCGTAGCTGTCGCTGCGCATGAAGTCCGGCTGCAGGATGTAGCCTGACCGTCCATTTAGACTGAAGAGGGCGCTGTTTAGCGGAGTATATTTATCTACAGCATTCACACACACACACAGAGATCATGCAGAGCAGACAGTTATCATCATGACATCAGTGTTAAACGGTGCAGTCACCGTAAACACTCAGTCCTCACCAGCATACAGCCCCGGTGATTTATACTGTCATTTTTTGCCACCGTGGTAATTGATTGTACATTCGTAGTCTTTTTTAAATATTTTCCTAAGGTTTTTCTAAGTCGTAATATTTTAAAAGTGAGATCACAAACACAGACTTTAGTCGAGGTTTAAGGATCTACAAAATACAACGTAAGTATCTTTACTTTTACGAATCAGAACTCGCTAATACTTCACTGACTGAATCAGGTTTTGACGGATGTTTTTAAAAACAGCGCTACCTGCAGTCTGATAGTTCAAAGCCACCATATGACACCCGACAGCCCACAATGGATACGGGTCGTAGTTGGACGACTCCATCCTCTGGGCTTTAGGGTAAATGCGGCTCAGGGCCTTGCGGTTGTAGCGGATGAAATCCTTGGTTCGACATTTTCCTGGAATCTTGTTTTCAACAAAGGAGCGGACTTCTTTGTAGCTGAACGTGTCTGTAAAACAGGACAAAAACTGTTGGTAAATAATCTGAAACGCCATAGTTAGAGATTAGTATGGCACTGAATCTGCTGCTGCCTCCTGTGGCCAGTTTATGTTAATAAAAGTTTCTGTACTAGAGGTTACGAAATTAGAAATTTCAGCAAAATAATGGAGTCAGCAGTGGATGAACGACTGCTGCGTCTCTGAGCTAAAATCACTGATTTTCTCTATGGACTTCCTGGATTAAAAAATGTTCAATTCTGATTTTCTGCCAGAGGTGTTTTTTACTGAGTGAAGCTTTGGGTCTAGGCTTGTTCTAGGCAGCAGAGGGCGCTCACAGAGGTGATCATAGGTCAGTATGAGTTTAAGGAAGATTTCAACATTGGTTTGATTAACTTTCTGAGTGAGATGTGCGAGGTTTTACCGAAGCGGTCCTTCTCTTTGCTGCGCGGCTGACAGTAGACCACCAGGTCGGACATCTCCCGGGCGACCTCGTTCTTCTTCTCCACCTCCACCTGCTGCTTCATCTGCGGTCAGACACAGAGTGAAAGAACATATGAATATAACGACACCACCCTCTGTCGGTGCTGACACGGAGGCTGCTGTGGTCCTGGGTGTGGGCGCAGTTTGGGAGGGATTATAAATGAAGAAGACGTGACCTCAAACTGCCTGTGGTACTGTTTGCTCATCTCCCTCTGAGTGATGACCCAGGCCACCTGGTACCATTCAAACAGTTCCTCCACTGAAGCTGCCGCCACGTCAAACTGGACACTGTTCTGCTGGACGTCCTGGAGGGTAAACACGTGGGGCTTCCCGTTTTTACCGTTCGTCACTGCAGAGACAGTAAGGACATTTTTAGCTTCTCACAGCTAGAAGAAGAAGAAGAAGAAGAAGAGGAAGAAGAAGAGGAAGAAGAAGAAGAAGAAGAAGAAGAAGAAGAAGAAGAAGCCAGAGAACAGGAACCACTAACTGTTCCAGACTAAATGATTTTAGCTCAGACCAAAGTCCATAGAGAGAATCAGAGATTTTACTTGACAGAGACAGAGACAGAGACAGGGTTGGACTGGCAGCTGCTGTGTCTCGGAGCTAATCTTGGTTTGACAGGAAGACAGTGTTGGTTTCGCACAAAAACCATCCAAGCTTTACTCACAGTTCTGGATGTTGCACCTGGAGATGTCCACGATCCCCTTACACAGCTCACCCAGAGGATTGTCCTCCATGTCCTGAAGACAACACACACACACAGTTGGTCCACCGTGTCCTCACTGTCTCACAGTTGATGCCTGGCCTTTTCTTTTCTTTTTTTTTACCTCTGCTCTTGTCTCGCTGCTGCTGCTGCTGCTGCTGCTGCTACAAATGTCCTCCACGTGATTTGACGGAAACAGCAGCTGAATCTTTCCTCCATGGTCTCCTCTCCACCTGTAGGGGGCAATAGAGAGTAAGTCCTGATCTGTGCACGTCTGGATCGGACATTTGAGAGAACCATGACTTCCATCCATGGTTTCCTAATTCTTTTTTTTTTTTGTTGGTTCTACCCAACAGGACAAGTCAAACTTGAACCAGTGTAAAGTTGGTCCACACTGGACCAGGACGTCTCACCAGGGGCTGTTGTCCTTGGTTACGTTGTGAATCAAAGCTCCTTTGGTGAAGCTCAGCTCGTCTGACTGTGCGGCCTGATAACTGTACAGAGCTCTGACTGTTCTCTGAGGCTGCAACACACACACACACACACACACAGACAGGATTGTAAAAAACACATGCAGATGCCACTGCTGAGTCTGACCAAAGAGGGCGCTGTGGGTGGGTACGCACCAGAGGCGGCTCAATCTCGTTTGGGTCCACGTACGTCTTCATCTCGTACAGACTGGCGCAGTCCGTCTCCTGTCACACACGGCAACGAGAGACAACTTTTGCTGTGACTCACAGCTGACCACACACTTCCTGTTCTGACTCAAACACAGCCCCATACGGAACCAGAGGTGTGACCTTGGTCATAACATTTATTAGAAGTGACGTTGAGTGACTGTTGGACTGACTTTTATTAAAGTAGGAATAATTCTCTCTCACCAGAGTCCACAGAGAAAACGCCATGATTTTACCTTGATCTATTGGTGTGTGAAACATCATCAACTTATATGTGAGCTGCATCTGAGACGGACGGCAACACACCTAAACCTTCACCTGAATTAACTTAAGTGACACAAACCTTGTCCACAGGAGGCAGCGGTGGACCCGCAGCTCCTTTTGGACTTTGGTCTAACATTTGTTTTCAGAGACTCACGGTGCTGAAGCGCTCCACCAGCTCGGGGGTGACGGGGTAACGCAGCTTGATCTTGCGGTACAGAGGTTTAGTCTTGAAGTAGTTGACCAGCTCCACCAGACTCTGGAACTCTGTGGTGGTGCCCAGCAGGTACATGTTGCCCTCCTTCTTGATCCGGCAGTGTTTGACTTTACCATCACCTCTGAAATCCAGAGGATTGACTTCAGAACACACACACTGACACACACACTGACACACACCCCAGTCCGACCGTTGGTCCACGTCGGGTGTTACCTGAATGTGATGGCGAAGGAGTCTGGTTCTCCTTCCCTCTGTCGGATCAGGAACGCTCCGTCTCTGGGAATCCTCAGCAGGTAATCCTCCGCCTGACCTCTGGTCAGGTTACTGTAGAACCACCTACAGGACACAGAGAGAATTGCACCTGTCATTTTACACATGTTTTAAACGTCGGCGTCTATCACAGCAGAGAAACATTTCAAGCTTGATTTTTTTTTGTTTTAAAGGAAAAATCCAAATATTTTGAGCAGGTGAAGCAGGTGACCAGAGGAGCCAGTCTTGGTTTCAGACCTTTCCTTCAGGTGGATGTTGGGCTGTGGGACGCCGACCGTGAGCCGCAGCTCGAAGTCCTGACAGCGCAGTGGGTTTTCTCTGTAGTGACTGATCAGAGAGTAGATGTTGGGGAAGTGCAGGTTTGGAGTCAGGTAGAAGTACGGACGCCCCCCGTCTGAGCCAGAACGGATACGACAGTGTTGGACCCGCCCACGGTGCCTGGAAAACACAGACACACAGACGGATCACTGCACCAGTGACCAGTGACCAGTGACCAGTGACCAGTGACCAGTGACCAGTGACCAGTGACCACAGACCAGTACAGTTCAACAGGACACCAGTGACCAGTGACCAGTGACCAGTACAGTTCAACAGGATCGTTGGATCTGGTCTGGATTTCCCTAAGTTCGTTGAAGGACGGACCAGGACGGGGAACGTACCAGAAGGACAGGGAGGACTCGCTGACGTGGGTCTCACTCTCCCGGACCAGGAAGGTTCCATCGACTCCGCCAACGTCTGCGCAGTAGTTCTGAATCAGTCGTTCCGCTGTCACTCTGACGTCCTTCATTCCAGTGTGGAACCAGGGCTCAGAACAGTGCAGGTCCTGGTACTGAGCCCGACAGGAAACGGAAGCGAACAAAGGTCAGAGCAGAATGAGGTTTGAAATGTTTGTTTACGGCTTCATCTCACTGTCGGAGCATCGTCTACGTTTGTTCCTCAATAACTGACTCTCACCAAACCAGATTTTGCCCTGCCTCTGTCACCGAGTTTCAAATCTTTTGTTTTGTGATTTAGGTGTTTGCTGTTTTATAGTCAGATTGGCTTCAGTGACACAAATTGACCACAGGAGGCAGCAGTGAACCAGTAGCTCTATCACAGATTTTCTTAATGGACTTCTGTGTGGGAGAGTGTGAGGTGAGAGAACGGTGAAATTTGATGTCCGATAATATCCACATCTCCAATATGGAAATATGGAAAAGTTAATGTCGGATTATTGAAAATCTAGTCTGTTTGACGGGTAAAATCAACACACGATCATCAGGGCAGTCGTTAATGCCCCTCTCCGACACAGGGTGAATTCTGGGAGTTTAGCCAAATGAGAACCAACATCTTCAACCATTTTCATTTTCAGCCAGGATTGAGACTCACTTTTTTGGAATCTTCTTCCTGCTCCTCCTCTTCCTCGGCGTAGTACAGTTTATCGTCCATGATCACGCAGTAGTGCTTCTTCCACCGCTGACAGACAGACAGAGAGAGAGAATCCAGTACACACACACACACACAGTGATTGACAGTTACACAAACTAGGGGGCGCCAGCACCAGTACCTCATCCACAGGATCCCAGATCTCCAGGTCTCCCTGTTTCTGACCCTTCCTCAGGTCCTTGGTGAATTCTCCTCCTCCCTCCACATTCAGCTTCTTGTGCTGCACAGACAAAATGTAAAAGATATTTACACACACACACGCTCACACACACACACACACACACACTCGTCTACTACCGACCTTGATGATGATCTTGCCCTTCAGCTGCGTGGGGGAGGGCAGCTGCTCAGCCATGAGCTCCACAGGTTCAGTCAGCAGCTTGTTTCCAAACACGTCTCTGAAGATTCGAGCCATCTGACGCTGCTGCTCCAGGGGGCAGTGTTCCTCGATGGACAGGATCAGCGGGTACCTGAGGTGAACCAGTGAGGACCAGGAGAACATCTGCACTGAGTGAGTGTTGTCTGAATGTTCTTCTAGGTTTTGGAAGTGTCTAGCTCAGACATGGGCAAACTAAGGCCCGGGGGCCTGATGTGGCCCGTTCAGCTTTTTAATCTGGACCGCCAAACTTTTCCAAATTATATAATTTATTTATATTATCATTATACTTCTGCCTTTACCCGGCAATACTCACATTTCCCCAATAGATGGCGTAGATAAAGAAAGAAGCAGTTTATTTCCCCAATAGATGGCGTAGAAAAAGAAAGAAGCATTTTAGCATCATTTATCTTAGTTTACACAAACGCTCCGTCTCTCTGCTCCCAACCCTGTTCAATTTTAGGCCCATGAGTCAAAAGGAGGGGCAAAAAGTTTACTTTTCCTGGTCCACACCTTCTATGGCCCTTAGTTTGAGCTAAAATCACTGACTTTCTCCGTGGACTTTGGTCTGTGGACCTCAGTGTTTTTGGCTCTTACTCTGAAGCCACAAACGCGTGGTCATTAATGGCCTTGACCACATCTTCAAACTTGATCTTTGTGGTTCTGGTCCAGCCGTGGTAGATAATGGGTTCCCCTGGTCCTTCCCAGCAGTCCACTAAGTACACACACACACAGACACACACACACACACACACTGAGAGGCAGCAGCAGCAGACTGTGGATGTGTTTTGAGCCGACAGATAACTCTGGTACTGACGTTCCACACAGCGACATCCCAGACGCAGACAGCGCACGTACGCCTCCGTGGACGACTCACTGCGCAGCTGATCCCCGGTCAGATATCTGTCCAACACACAGAGACACACAGAGACACCTGATATACATGGAGATATACCATATACAAAATACTGTGTGAAGATATGTCCTGGTGATTTCAATAACCTGTCGAGTTCCTGTTGAACAATTAAGTACACACAACAAACTACTGTGTAATAACATAGTCATAAACACTGACTGCTGATATCATACTCTGTTATATATGTAGTACTAATTTCGAGTGTCTCTGAGTCGGTGATTGTGTCGGTACTGACGTGTTGTGGGAAGAACTGATCCAGTAGTGGGACAGAGGGTTGTTCATGTCCAGGTTCCTGATCTCTGAGAACTTCTTGTCCCAAACAGAGTTCTCTTTAGAAAACAGGAAACTCAGGAACTGGGAGACGGAGACAGACCAGAGACCACTCATTTTAGCTGTGTATGCATCACCTTTAGATGGCGCCAGAGCCTAAAAGTTTTAATATGTGTCACATACTTCACTGATTGTGAACTCAGGGTCGTTGGTTTTTCTCATGGTGTCGTCGATGAAGGTGGTCATCAGTTCTCTGACCTGTTTCAGATCAGTGGCCCAGGACTCCTGTGGGACAGTGGGACAGTGGGACAGTGGAGCAGAGAAGAGGTTTTTGTCAACTGCTGAAGATTCATCTACACCAAAGTCCATAGAGAAAATCAGTGATTTTAACTCACAGACACAGGACATCCAGCCTACACTTCAGTTCAAATGTATTATTCTGTGACTTTAGTTCAGAATCACTTCACTGACCCAAACTGACCACAGGAGGCATCTGTGTCTCTGTGAGTGATTTGACTATACACAGGAGGCATCTGTGTCTCTGTGAGTTAAAATCTTTGGTTTGATGCCGGATTTGACTATCAACTTGTGATGCTTGTTAAAGCAGCAGGTGGCGCTGTTAGTCCAGTTTTACCTTCTGTTGGTAGAGCAGGAATCGCTGGAAGTCGTGGAGCAGAACCACTGAGGCGTCAGGTTTGTCTGTGTTACTGTGTCATACAGCAAAACACACACACACACACACACACACACACACAGTCACCACTGAGCCAAAAATACTGTTGTTGTCTCAGGTGTTCATAGAAAACAAAACAAACTTACCCCAGAATAAAAGCACAGGACTCCTTCTTGAACTCATCCAGGATCTGGGTTTATACAAAACACAGAAATGTTACAAACAGGTCCAGACACACACACACACACACACACACTGACAGCGATCAACAAGGACTCACTTCATTCTGTTCAAACATTATTAGGTTGTACAATTTATGAAACTGCTCAAAGTCCAGGTGATCTTTCTTCGCTCCCACTTCCTGTTAAGACAGGAAATAAAAAGGCCGAGAACCAGAGTTAGACGAGCGTTCACACGAGTTGCGCTTTACTCAGATTTAAAAGAGCCATGAATGAGAATTGTCATGTGAAGAGAAGCAGTGATCCGGACCAGGAACTTGTCTTTGAGGGCTCGAGTACTTGGTGCCTTGTAGTTGATTAAAGGGAGCAAAGCCTTGAGCTCCTTCATGGAGATCCTGCACACACGCACAGAGAACACAACGATCACCAGCCTGTTCAGAAGTCCATGGAGAAAACAGCTGATTTGAGCAGAAACAGCAGGAGGGGCTACAGGGACACAGGGAATGGGAATCTAACATAATCTCATCTAATACAATGTCACCTAATCCTAATCTGATCCAATCCATTCCCAATTTCATCTAATCCTAATCTGATCTAATCTAATCCGTGAAGAGAATATTTAGAGAAAACACTTCTTTTCAGTTTCTCTGTTCCAGTTGTGGACCTCGTCAGCACAGATTAAGAACTCCTAATTCTACTCTAATCCCAGTCGGTCAGAGGAGACAGCGATGGTTTGTCATTTAAACACACAAACACACAGTTGGTGCAAACCACCCAAATCCCATAATCCCCTCTTGTTCTGTGAGTTTCTCCACAGATTCTGGTCCTGGTCCAGAGGGTGGTTCACTGACCTACCTGTTGGTTCGATGCTGATTGACAGAGTACATCTGTTTCCTCAGCCAGCTGGGACACACACACACACACACACACACACACACACACATTAGTACAGTAGAGAGAGTGATTATTTAGTCTGGGTGTGTGTGTGTGTGTGTGTGTGTGTGTGTGTGTGTGTGTGTGTGTGCAGACCTCTCTATCACCAGGGGCGTGGGCGACGTCACGGCCTCCTGTCGCAGCAGCTCCAGGCCCAGCAGCCATTTCTGAGCCTCCTCTGGAGAATCAGCTGTGAAATGACCAGAACACAAAGACTGACATGAACGCACGGGTTCACACCTCGGCTCCAGTAGAACTGGACCAGAACCAGGGTTGACGGCGTGAACGTGTACGGACCTCCCAGACTGAGGGTGTTGAGGACAAAGTTGGAGCCGTAGAAGATGGTGAAGCAGCAGCTGTCGCTGTGTTTGTCCTTCCCGTCTCTGAAACGGTCAAAGTCTTTGGAGTTTCGACCTGGACGGACCTCTCTGATCTCAAACAGGTCCACTGTGACACACACACACACACACACATATCAGATTTATTGTTGACCTGTGATATAACGATGCATCGTGAATCGGTTAAAAAATAGTCAAATCTGATATGAGCATAAACATGTAATATCTGAAAGAATTGTTATCAGTTTTTCTTTCACCCAGTAACACAATGACTGGGTTTCACCAAATAATGTGTGACCTAAAAATAGATTTTAGGTTTTTCACTAGATGGCAGCATTGCAGCTCATTATATTAATCTATTTTAATAATCAGTGGATTGATCATACAGTGGTTTGTACGAATAAACAAAGAAATATCACCAGACCTATATTCCGGTATCCATACAGTGGTTTGTACGAATAAACAAATACATTTCACCAGACCTATATTTGGTATAAAAAAAAACGTTGGTTGTGACGACAGCTAGTTGTCATTTGTTTTCAAAAAAAAGATTCTAGAAAATAAAAAGTTAGTGTTCAGACCCCCATCCTGCCTGGTACTCACAGACGCCGTCCGTTTTGTTAGCGGTTCGAGTCCAGGCCACCTGCCATGTCTCCATGATGACCTGGACGGTCAGACGCTCGGCCTTCTGCCTGAAGACGGTCATGACCACGCCCATCTCCAGGTCCCGTTTGACCAGGATCTTCTGGTACTCGTTCATCTCGCCCTGCTGAGACCCCGAACGAGACATTGGTGCAGCGGGGGAGAAACTCCAGCAGGATTCACACCGAGGTTCCACAGACTCTGGAACAGAAGGTCAGGAACACACCTTTAATCTGCTCCCACTCCAAACAGCAGCCTGGTACTTAACTGGTCCACCGGTTCAGTTGGACCAGTGCTAGTTTGGGTTTGGCTAACCATTAGCTACTTCATGTTCTTTATGTTTGTTTCTTTTTTTCTGTAAACCACCGTGTCGTCTGCATAAAAGTGAACAGTTGCATTAGACAATCGAGTCCATCGGTAACTGTAGTTAACTGTGGTTAATTGTAATTAACCATGGTTAATTCACTAGTTAAACTGTGGTTAACTGTGGTTAACGTTGAGTTCAGACTGAACCAGAACAAAAGTTTCTTCTGTAGAAGTTGAAGATTTATTTTTAGCTGGAACTTTTTTCAACATTTCACTTGCAAATGAGCAGCAGGACATGAAGAGGAGATTCACAGACGAGGAGGAAGAGGAGGAAGAGGAGGAGTTCTCAGTGATAGAACCCAGAAGAACATTGACAAACTCCAAATGTTAAAACAAACTGAAGGAGAGGATTTTTTTCCCCACATATTTTATTTTTAAATTATGATTTATATATTTGTATTATTGTTGTAATAAAGTTTGACTTAAAATCAAAATAAAAAATAAAATAAAAAACAAAAGTCAGAATGTAATAAAGTTTGACTTAAAATCAAAACAAATAAAATAAAAAACAAAAGTCAGATAAAGGTTCAGAGGAAGAATCGGTTCTTTCCCAGAACACATTTGAATTTATTCTCAAACCCAAACCACAGAACAGCTTCGACTGAAAGCAGTGAATGTGTGTGTGTGTGTTTGGTTGGAAACACATTTCCTCATACTGGTCTCACTGATAAACACACATCACACTGACCTCTGACCTTTGACTACTGGATTTAAAAAATGTTTTTTTTTATCATTTGGAGTAAAGATATGTACTTTAACACCTGAACATTGACCTCTGACCTCACTGTCAAATTTAAAGAACTCCAGGCTCTTTTTAGTAAATGTTATTTTTGCGTTGTTGTCAATCCTACATTGTAAAGCTAACATTATGCTATCCCTTAGCTAACAATAACATGTGTGGACACGACTCGGTCCTTGAGGACGATGGACTCGTCTGTCTAATACAACGATTCACTTTTATGCAGACGACACTGTGATTTACTGAAAAAGGTTTAACTGCAGATCTGAGCTCCAGCTGGACAGTCTACCACAGGGGGAGCTGTGACAGACTGATGCTCGTCCTCATACAAACTCATCTGTAATGTCCGACAGCCCCTGAAGGCATCACCCTGTGTCTTTGTCAATAGACAACATTAGACTAACAACAGCTAAGATTAGCCTATTTTTAGTCTTTGTTTGTTTGTCACCTGACACAGAAGCAGGAAGTCAGGTGATGCCTTTGATCTTGACTTCAAATTACAAAGAAACAAGTTTGAAAACGCAGACGGAGCGAGGTATCAGTTTGACACCCGCAGACTTTCATGAAAAACTTCTAAGAAGAAATGAAATGAAGAAAAGATAAGTTTTCGACAGAATCCTCGGTGACAGGAAAGGCAGCGAGCAGGTGTGAAAACGAGGGTCTGTGTGTGTCTGCAGGGAGTCAAAAGTGAAAGAGGAAAAGTCCATCGCACTGATGTGAGAAACATCTGAAGACGAGTCGAGGCAGAAAACGTCTGAACACAGAGCAGAGAAAAGAGGATTTCCTTCGCCTGACTTCACGCTGACACGACAGCGGCGTCGCTTCACAGACGTGTCCGAAACAAAGCATCAGGAACAACAACGACGGCAGTTTGAACGACTGTGTGTTCTTACCTCTAACACCTGAAGACGTTTCCGTTCCCAGAGCTTCTGGACGGTTCTATCTGCTCATGTTTGGGCCCGCCACTGCAGCTGCTGTGAGGCGGGAGCTGCAGGATGTGGAGGTTTGCAGCCACAGAGCGGTCAGTTCCTCCTTCTCCCTCTGTACGAGGAAGTAAAAGTTCACTCGCTTTAAACAGACAGAGAAGAAAAAACAGGCCGGAAGTCAGGATGGTATCTATGCAAATGAGCCAGGCTTCACACGCCTGTGCACACACTGGGGCACTTTTCAAGGTCCAGCCTCAAGGCCTTCCAGGTGGCGTTTTAATGGAGATCACAGGGGTTTTGACCTTGACCCTTGACCCTGTGGTAACGACAACAATCACTGTAATTATTTAGTGAAACAAAGAGAAACCTTTTCCTGATTTCTTTTTCTTAAACTCTTCATTCTGGTGACTGGGGATCAGTGTGAGTTAGTTTGTCCTCCAGGGGGAGCTATATTAACACACTGATCCAACATGGCCGCCTCTGTCAAGAAATAATGCAGAAAAAAAGTCAGTGAGACTGGGAGGGGTTAGTTTAGTTGAGTTAGTTAACAGTAGTTAGTAGTCTGACAGTTGAAATTCATTCACTTGAATCAATCCGGGGGGGGGGGGGGGGGGGGGGTTGGCTGGAGTCAATCCCACCCCTCCACCCCCCCAGTTGACAAAGTCTGATACAGAATGAAACAATCATTCACACTAACATTCACACCTGTGGTCAGAGTGAACATTAACCAGAAAACACAAAATCACATTTTACTCAACAATATTTTATTTTTTTATATTTCTGGATCACAGATGAAAAACGTGACCTTTCAGTCTGAAGGTCAACCGTTTGTACGGAATAATTCACCTGTGACTCAGCGGTGGGTTCACCAAATAAATTATTATTATTGGAATAAAAATATAAGACCACAGAGGACCTTCAGGTCCACCTCCAGGTCCACCTCCAGGTCCACCTCTGAACCTCCGTCAGGTTTCATTAGAGCAGAAACAACGTTAAAAAATATAAATCACGTCAAACTTTTAAAAGCAGTGTTTTTTCCTTTGATCTTTCGGGGCCGACTGTTGTGTTGAACGTCGGCTTCTTTTTTCATTTTACTGCTGGTTCAGATGGTGTCAGGTGTAACCCCCGCCCTCCAAACCATGCTTCACCGTCATCATCACCATCATCGGTGCTCCCCCTCCTCCTCCTCCTCCTCCTCCTCCTCCTCCGGCTCCCTCAGGCCCTGGCTGTGCAGGGTCTTCCCGGTCATCTCCATGATGGCCTGGACCTCAGGGTCCATGTCCAGGACGCTCCTCTTACCCTGCGCCTCCTCACCCTGGAACACAACAGTTCAACGGTCTGTTAGCAGACAGAAAAGCCAGGTTGAACAGGAAGTGATGTCATCTTAGGTCTGGTGTGTGTTTCCAAATGGAAACTGAAGTTCCCTCCCACACAAAACCTCATAGAGAAACCCAGTGTTTTTTTCTCTCAGAGACTCAGTTGTTTTTTCCACTGCACTCCTGACTGCATCTGGTCTCATCGCCCCCTGGTGGCTGTTTTATTATTTTTTTCAGTATTTGGCAGAGGGTACAAAAATAATTTGATGTTTTACCTTGGAAGGAAATCATGGGTGCTACACAGCTGCCCATAGATGTGGTGTCGACACCTCGGGTTTAATTTTGGCTCATTTGACAGAAAAAAAAACACTGATACAGATACTGAGTTTGAATGTAGACGTGTAGACGTCTTATTGGTTAGAGCTTTTCCAATGAACTGAAGGTTTAAACACTGGTTCTGACCTCTTCTGGTGCTGATGGTTTTCCGACCGCCCACACCTCCACTGAGTCCAGACTGAAATCCTCGTCTGCAGAGAGCTGAGGGCTACCATACGTGGTACACTTGGGCCGAGCTCGACTGTGACCGCGGCCAAAATCACTGTCCAGCCACAGGCCGAAGTAGCCGTGCTGACCTCCCATACCCTGGAGAGACCAGAGAGAAATAACACTGATGAAGCCGGGAGTGGACCAACAACTGCTGTGATGATCTGAACTGAAATCACTTGGTGGTTTCTAAAATGAAGTCTAACAGTGAGAGAAAGATGTGATCAGCTTCTCCAGTCTCCCTCCTGTCACTCAGGGAGGCCCCCTGCAGGTGGTTTAACACAGTACAGACAGCAGTATTACAGACATCGGTACTTCTGTGGTGCAGGTCTCACCAGTCCGTTGGGCATGGTCTGCTGGTTCTGGTTCAGGTACATGAAGTGCTGGTTGTATCCTGTGGCTGTGTACACTCTCAGTTTGGGAGAAACAGTAAACAGGAAACACCTGGAGTCACCTGTACGTGTGCATGTGCACGTGCACAGATATGAAAATGACAGAGAAAAATAGAATTCAAATTCAGACACAGTCAGTGGGTTCAACACCTCAGTGTTAGTGTGAAGTTATTAGAACTGTTTTTGTGGAACATTCACCGTCAGGGTGGTTCTCTCTCACCCTGGAACTCACCCTGGAACTGAGGTTTGACCTCCCAGCTGTGGGAGGCAAAGCCTCCAAACACGTGACCCTTTGAGTCTCTGACCATCAGCAGCGTCGGGCCGCGTTTGGTCAGTCCGCCCACCATCCTGGTGAAGCTCTCGCCATGAAGTTGTGTGGAGAAGACCAGCCTCCAGGGGGCGTTGCACCGATCTGGCAACTGCAAAATATTAGGGAAGAAAATTAGCAACAAAACAAACTGTCGTTAAATCGTTAAAGTATCTGGAGACAGTAAAACAACTGGTGTTGATGATGAGGTTAAATTAAATCGTGGTTGGAACTCAGTTGGGTCAGTGATCAGACAAACCCTGACAGCCCGAGGCGTGTGGCCCACGTGGGTCAGACAATAATCTCTGGACTCCAGTCAACAGTTTCCTGCTCTGACCTGTGGAGCCAGGAACAGGATCGTAGGAAGGTCCAGAAGACTTTGTAGATCTCTCCAAGGCGTCTCCCTGCAGGGCGGCAGCAGAGAGCCGGTAGATCTGCCACCAGGAAACACCTGCAGACCTTCAGCTACGAGAACCTCCAGGTACAGAGACACAGCCGGGACCCTGAAGATCCAGTCCTCCAAACAGGAGACGTCACAACCCCCCAGGTCTGGAGCAGAAAAGTCACTGGTCATTAAACTGTTCTAGAACCGATCATCTCAGACTCTGTGGTCCAGTGGACGTCGGCCAGGTTCCATCTTCTCTTTCCGTTCTCTTTTGGTTTGAATGATTTAATTGAATATTAACCTAAAACACCCAGTAGGTGGCAGTGATGCCAAACATAGGATTCCAAAGTGATGTTAAGTCAAAGAAGAATCCACGTGCAGGTGCATCCTGGGTAAGGACTCACAAAACCAAACTCAGCAGAAACACTGCTAACACACCAGAGTAGAAGGCCTTGAGATGAGTATATAGCACCACCTACAGGTGGTGTGACGTTTGCTGGAGTTAAGTTCTCACCTGTGGGTTTGAGCTCCGAACACATCTGCTCCGCCAGGAGTCGGACACCAGCACAACTGTCAGACATTCTGTCAGGATTCCAGCCCTGCAAGCGCCCACTACTGGCCAGAATCTGTACTACGGCAGAAATCAGGTCCTGTAGGAACTGCGGGAACATTAAGTAGAACCTCATTGGAGGAAGTGTAGAGAGAACAGAGTGACAGAATTCCATCTTCTGTGTGTCAGATCATTTCTCAAAATTAAAGTTTTATGTTCGTTATGACAAATAATTTCAACAGTCTTTTCACCTTGAAAGCAGAACCTTTAAAGTAGAACTCGCTCCTCTCACCTCTGTCACCTGGTCACAGCTGACAGCAGCCACAGGTCTTTCCTGTGACATGGCCAGGACGAGCGGAGCCCGTTCCTCCGCCGTGCCGTGCAGAGTGTCGGCCAGAAAGATGACCAGGTGTTCACGACTGACACCTGGGGTGGCACTGGCAACAGAAATGGTGTCCGTCTTTCCAGAAGCTGCAGGTGGCGCTGCAATATTAGGGTCAATACTGCACATACAACTGAAGAGGCGCTGTATCATGGAGGCTGAGGCCAGGCTGCCCAAGAACGTCTGATGGAGCAAACCGTAGAAGAAGGAGTTAACTGGATGCAGACATATTTTCCTTTAGAATATAAAAACGGTTTAGCTGTTGTTCCCTGATTTTCTCTGTGGACTTTGGTCTGAGCTAAAATCTCAAATGTTCTTCTTCTTTGATCTAAACTGTTTTAAATGGTTGATTAAACATTGTAATAATATAAAAATATGTAATAATGTCAAAAATAATAATTCAACTAATAATAAAATTTCAACTCTGACCTGCAGCATTTCCAAAGTCAAAGTCTTCCCTCCAGAACTGCCCTGGACTTTGTTGAAGACGGCCTCGACCACAGGCCTCTCGTCTGGGCGGAAGCGTGCCAGCCGCTTCTGCACCACCACGCTCTCCGTGTTACCCATGATGCTCTGCAGCAAAAACAAGAAGACAGGACTGTGAATGTTTAGGGTGAGATATTAGAATGAATTGATTATGACTATGGGAGAATCAGCTTTGTTGATAATATTTGGTCATATACAAACATGAACTGTAGGTGGCAGCAGAACACAGACAAATGGAAATGTCTGCGGTGACTCTAACTGTAAACTGAATTAACAGCTTCGGTAAAAAAAAAGTCTTATCTGGACTTTTGATGATTTTCTGACATTATCTCACGGACATTAACCTTATGTCATAATAAAATTTAACTGAAACGACGGCAGCGAGGACATTTCATAAAGCGAACCTGCTGAAAGACGGAGATAAAACGGCGATAAAGCCACACACTGAATCTATTTTTTTTTAAAAACTAGTACCTATACAGTAAGGCCGCATGAATGAAAAAAATAAAGGTTTAAAGAAACCTTTCAGAAAGCAGTAGAAATTCTTCCCCTGAGCCTAAGCTACATTTCCTCGAGCTAAGGCTTCATGTAAACTTCCGGTTGCTGAAACGTAATAGTGACGTCGACCAATCGTAGAAGACGAGTAAGTGAGCGATGATTTTTTACTACTAAAATTACGAATAATTTTACTACATATTATTATTATTTACTACTATTACAGCTAGTATATATAATAAATTAAAAAGCACCATTGACGTTAACAAATAACATTAATTAAATACTTAAAATTAGCATAAAATCCAAAATAATTTTAAGAAACTAATTAATTAAAAACGAAATTAATATAGACTTGTATATGATCTGAATGCATCATACTTTGATTATATTATTTAAACAAACATTATTTACCAATAATAATAGGAATAATTAATGAGAATTAGTATTAGTATGTATTAGTATTAGTATAACTATCAGTATCAGTATTAGTACTGAGCTGTGCACTCTTTTTCCTGAAGACTCATGGAGAGGTTACAATACAACATTTGACCAGTAGAGGGTGCTTAAGAGCCAGGACTGAAAACAGCATATGGGTGAAAGAGAGAGAGAGAGAGAGAATTAGGTCGTTGAAAAAAAACTCCTTTTAAGGGCATGAGTTTTACCGTGTGTGTGTGTGTGTGTGTGTGTGTGTTTAAAGACCGCGGATGAACTGTTGCAACATCTTGTTGTGTGTGAAGTAAAAAGGGAGGAAACACAGATGACGGTGAATCTGGAGCTCCGACAGATTTTCAACATTAAAATAACAGTTTAATTCAACTCCTGGAACAGGACTGTGACGAAGAACTGCTGGTTCGAATCCCAGGACCAGCAGGACTATAGCCCCAAAAACTGCCCTGATGTCTACTTTAGGTTAAACACTTTGGTTCTGTGTGTGAGAATAAAGATTCTTCTTCTTCTTCTTCTTCTTCTTCTTCTTCTTCTTCTTCTACCCCTGTGAGAACATTCTGAGGGTCAGGAGAATGAGGTTGAACAACGACCACAGACGGAAAGTGCTGCTGAATGTGAGTGACACTTCAGGTGGTGTTTTTATCAGGAACCACAACGACACCGACCTTCAATCTGAACACAGTTACTGCTGCTTCATCAAAGTCTGGACCAGACGCCACTCCAACTTCAATCAGTTCCAAACTGTTCTAAAGGAGAAGAACGTCTGTGGACCACAGAGCTGGCACTGTGTTACTGTAAAAGGACATGAAACAAACACCCTTCACTTTCATTTTCTCAGTCTTCACCTTTGTTCAAATTCTGTTTCCTGTGTGTGTTCACACTGCTGCAGTCTTTACCTTTTATGGACGTGAGTGAGGGGCGGAGCCTCAACCAGAAGGAAGAGAAAAGAGGAACTCGCACTAGTTATTTCTCGAGTCCTGACTTGTTGTTGAAGCATTTCTGAGTACTGATGCCACCCCCCCCCCTGCCCCCCCCCTCCCACACACACACACACACAGATCCATAGATGTGTCTGTACCTGCTGAAAACAGAGAGAAGAAGAAGAAGATCCACTGGAAAAGAATGATCTGAAGAATTCTTATTACACAGAAGAACTTCAGAACCACAGATTTGTAAACCACACGCTCTACCACACCAGAGTCCACAGAGAAAACCAGTGATTTTAGCTCAGACCAAAGTGTTTGAATAAAATATGGATTTTGAAAAAAAAAACAGAGCGTCAGCAGAGACGTCTGGAAGACAATTGTTCAATGTTCTGGGACAGAACCCGTGACTGAGTGTGGGCTGTGGAAATATGCTGCCACTGTGAGGAATGCAGGAAGGAGCTGCAGGATGTCACAGTTCAGGAACCGATCCATGTTCTGACCCCTCAACGGTTCCTGTAGTACTCTGGGACAGGACGGACAGCAGGAGGACAAAATCCTCCCAGGAACTATGTGCATTTCCAGAACAAAAACTGGTACGAAACACTATTTTTGTTTCTAAAATAAGGAACTATTTATATTTCTTGAACAGGAACTGGTCTATAACAGTTCCTCATATTTCTTGAACAGGAACTGGTCTATAAGAGTTCCTCAGACCTGATGATGATGATGATGGGGCCTCCAGGAAGACCTGGTACTTTTGAAACCAACTGGTTCCCAACAGACCTGCACAGAAAAACTAGAGCAATGGTTCCCAATTTAGGTGGTGGGCCCCACCTAGGGGGCGCTGAGTTGTTGTTTGGAGGGTGGTTAGTGGAGGGAGAACTGCAGGATCAGAAAAGGACTGACTGGAACTGTTTACAAACGGCAGAGAAACTGATCTGAGTCACCATGACAGGACCTTCATCCCTGTGGAAACACACAAACACACACACACACACACATTGATAATAATGAATAGCCTCATTAAAACTACTTTTTTTTCCCATGTGTAAACAGTGGTGGTGCCGTTAAGTTCTGATGAAGAATCGGTTCCTGCTCCGTCTTCATCTCTACCTGACCAGGGGTTCCTTCATTCACTCAGGGGTAAAACACAAACAAACTGGACTTTGTTTTTCTCACCGACCGTTAACAACAGCGTCTCCGTGGAAACCGCCAGGCGTCCCTCGGCAACGGTTGCTGTGAGCGTAGAGTTGACTTTGAAAAGAACAAAAAGTACCAAAAAAAGTTCCCATGACCTCATCCTTCACTGACAGGAACACGTGGAGCTGAAACATGTTCAGAGGAGAAGTTGAAACACTGAGGCCAGATGATGGCGACAGTGAGAAGAGTGACTGTAGTAAACCTGACCTTTGACCTTTAATCAAAACTGCACTAATCCAGTTTTTCCTAATTATCTCCAAAACCGTTGGGGTCATCTGGGGAAGTGTTAGCAGTCGTTAGTCGTCTGATTGGTCGTTGCACTCCGCATCAGAATGGTTTTGCTCACAAACTTAGCTTAAACAGCTTAGCCACATTTGTAGCTGCCACAGAAAGGCTCCGTTCATAAACATGTTTATTTCATTTCCTTTCATTTCCGAGCAGTTGTTGACATTAGAGTTTGAGTCATGAAAAAAAAAGAGATGTGAAGAGTTTGTAAAAGAAAACTTCAAATTTTATTTTTGAAATGTCTGATTTTGTGCCAGTTTTCTTTTTACTTTTTTGCCTTTGTTTTTCTCAGAAAATCTCTTCCACCAAAAGATAACATTCTGATAAAAATGTTTAAGCCTTAAAAGAAATGAAATTCAACTAAAAAAAGAACCGATTGTTCCCGGGGGAAGAGAGGACGGCGGGAATCATCAAGATGCTACAACTGAGAAACGACTCCCCCTGTCTTCAGGTGAGGGTATGACAATACCACTGCCCATCACATGTAGAGAACAGAATGAATCACAGTGTAGTGTGCACAGACCCCCCCTCCCCCACCCATGGTGGTCCTTGTTGCACCGGAACCGTTTGTTTAATGAGATGAAACCACCAAAGAAAAGATCCCCAAACATCTGAGAACCCAGGTTCTACGGTCGGCCCTGTGTCTAACTGAAGGACTCGGACCTCTGACGTCATCTGAAGAACTAGTAATTGTGCACTCTCCTACTTCTGACCTGTGTCGACAGCAAATATTTCTTCAGACCAACTTTTGGAAAGGTCTGAAATGTGCTTCTTTTTTAAAAAAAATTAAAGAGATAAAAAAAACTCCAGTGTCGTGGAGGAGGCTCTGGAACGGTTTGGGGCTGAATTTTAGTCAGTGGTTTTTGAAACCTGTTCCTGTCTAAGCCTATTTGGGGGTCTAAAACAGTAATTCTCACAGTGATGCCTGCCTCCACTAGGGGGCACAAGAGCACTGAAGTTGAGGCATGAAATGAGGACAAATCGAGGCGGGTGAGTAAACGACGTCGCCGACTGAAGTCATCAGTTTGTTGTCAATGTTTTCATATTAAAACTAACTTCAGTTAGCACTGGTGTCCCAGAGCTAACTGAAGCTAACTGGTGCTAACCCTAAACTCTACAGTCACAGGCGACCTTTTCCGTGAGTTCCTGATAAAATTGTTGCAGATCTCCCCCTGGTGGAAGATCAGTGTGTAACTACAAAGTGCATATTTTGAAGTCACTTTCCATCCAGTTGATTTAATCCATAATCACGCTAAGCCCCTCCCCCGATTTCATCCTCATTACTAAAAAAAAAAGACATGGACGTCATGTGACCTGTCAGCAGAGTGACCAATGAGATGATGACGCACAGCAGAGTAGACCACCAACCACGAGCTGACTGAGGAGAGGGCGGAGCTTCTCAAAATGTTTTATTTATTTTCATTCTTAAGATTTGAGTCAAATTTGTTCAGTTTATCTTAAGGTTAGCTTTTCAGTTAGCTTAACTGAGCTACACCTAGCACAGAGACAAATATTCCAGACTAGAGAGTTCCAATACAGGAACTGCTAGGTTCTGCTACTGGTACTGATGGACCTGTTTTCAGAGGAACTTCCCTGACTTTGGTATTTGGTGTTTTTTTTTTTGTCGTGCTCAACATTTCTAGAATCCTTGATTCCAGTCCAATTTCTGTGACTTGAACTTACAGAGGATTTACCTATAGATGCTCCGTCCCCCCCTCCTCTGAAGGTGGCAGCCTTGCCCCAACACTCTCCCCTTCCCAAAAGCCCACCCACACAGTCCCACCCTCAAACCTCCCCGACTCCGCCCCCCCCGTCTCAGTGGTTCCAGTGGCACCGCTCTACATCGCCTGGGCGTCGTAGTTAGCTCCGCCCGCCTTCCTCAGCTCCTCCCTGATGTAGTCCTCGTCCAGCTCCTTGGGGTCACTGATGACGATCTCTTTAGCAAAGTTCTGCAGGAACAAGAACAGGTGATGGGAGAGATGAGGAACATGGAGCTGGTCGGAGGAAAACACTGAGAACTTCTTTTATCAACACACAGAGTTAGCGGTGCGGCTACATGTCGAGCACAAATTCCCTCCATCCTCTGGGGGCAGTAGAGTACATCCACATCTGGTGTTTCAGCTGACCAGTTTTTTTTTATATCTCTGGACTAAATCTTTTCCTCTGAGCTCAGACTCTGACCTGCACGATGTCTTTGACCAGCGACTTGTCGGTGCTGATCTTGGCGCGCTGCAGTCCACTGATACTGTCTCCGATCCAGGTGATGAGCGTGAACTTGGCCCGTTTGCTCATGGCGTCTCCTGTTGTGAATCTGAGGAAGCAGAACAGACGAGCGTCGTCTGGAGGAAGAGAGGAAAAAGAAAAGGTCAGGGCCAAAGGTCAAAGGGGAACAGAGTCAGTTTCTTACCTGAACTGTCGCTAACATAGATTAGCCGATAATCACCTTAATGACTGATGTATGTATTATTGTAACTGTAACTCAAAGATAGCCTATCAAAAGCTAGTTGTTAGCCATAAATAATATCAGACATCAAAGGACAGGAATGAAGAGCTCTTTGTGTGTGACGTGAAGGAATTCAGGTCAAAGGACCACACACACACACACACCTCTCACTGTTACTGTCGTCCACTGAAAAACCGACACCTAAACATCAGGAACAACGTCGGCAACATTGTTTGATGAGCTTTGAACCAATGACAGTCTTACTACAGATCAACACAGTCATAAGAATATCAGGTGACAGACGGATGTGTCTGAGCTGCAGCAGCAGCAGCAGCAGCAGCAACTGTTGCAGACCTTCAGGTGACAGACGGATGTGTCTGAGCTGCTATCTCAGACCAAAGTCCATAGAGAAAATCGGTGATTTCAGCTCACAGACTCAGCAGTTGTTAATTCACTGCTGCCCCCGTGACTAAGTTCAAATGTGTGGTTTTGTGAAATCCTTTGCTCAGATTGACCACAGTGACACAAACTGACCACAGGGGGCAGTGGTCGGCCAGCCGCAGCAGCTGTGTCTTTACTGGCTAAAAAGGATGTTTTTTCTATGTGGTTTGGTACAGATGGAGAAAACACGTTTTTTCATGCACTCCATCAGAGCAGCTTGATCTTCTGTCATGTCTCTGTGGTTAAATACGTTTACATTCAAACAGGAGCTGCTGCAGTCAGTCTTATCATTGATAACACACACACACACACAACAATTTAAAGATAGTTAAAATTAAATATTCATACACCAAGGACAGACTTCCTGTTAAGGCAGAGAGCCAATCAGCATCAGCCCCGCCCACATTACTATTACAACACTAAATAAGGAGAACACAGTGGTGGATGTGTGTGTGTGTGTGTGTGTGTGTGTGTGTGTGTGTAAAGAGGAACTGTTGTGAGGCACTGGCAGTAGAAAAGTGATCAGTGCCTTTTTTTCCACAGAGAAACGTGAGCTTCTCCAGTGCAGCCCTCGGGGGGTGAACTTCAGGAGGAGACACACCCAACAGCTGAGCTGATGTTCTACACCGCAGGACCAGGAACACTACACACAAACACACCTTTGGTACTGTTTCCTTACCTGTGCACATCTTCTTGAAATCCTCGAAGTCGGTACCTTGACCCGCAGGAACAATCATGGTGCCCTCATATTTAAAGACCGCCCTGAAGAAGAAGAAGAAGAAAACCTTTGATTTGATTCCCACCAGGACCATATTCAGATTTCAGAAGAAATCTTATCATGCACAGAAATCAGTACCAGGAAATATGTGTACTGTGAACTACAACCTTTTATATACCATATACTCCTACCCCGGTACCAGTGACAGTGGGCAACAGCAAGAACTATTTTGAGAGAAGAGAACTTTAAACCCTATGACAGTACCAGGCACCACAAACAGTTACAGGAACCTCCACCTTTTCCACTGCATTACCAAGCATTAAAAACAGTACCGGACACTTCATACAGGTGAAATGTAACAACCAGTACTAGGAACCATTGATATATAGGAACCACTGACATAAGATCAGGAGACGTAAAGTGTCTCCATTACATCCCCACAGCAAGAAAGAGTTCCAGGAACGATGTAGATTTAATGTGACACATTACAACAACAGCATGTGCGGGAATTATTTTATTTTGAAAATATTTTAAGCTCGTCCACTGGTGACAACATCCTGTCTAAATCCGCACCTCAGTCTGTTTTACACGTATAAAAAAATGGAACAAACGCAACATAAAAACGTAACAATTATCAAGATGTGTGACGTAAACGCGTTTCCTGTGAAATCTGCTGCAGCAGCGTGACAGTGCGTGGAAATGACACACACAAATAGTCGCCCTTTGCGTGCGTGTGTGTGTGGAAACCAGGACAAAGGAAATTTCTTCTGCATCGCTGTGCCTCAAAAAAATCAACACGCACATCACCCTAATCCTAACCCCCAGTGTCAGTGCAGGACTAAATCCAATGTAGCTAGTTGAACCTGGTTGGAAAAACGATTCATTTAATTTTGCTTCGTGAGCCGAACTCAGTTCACGGGGTGTAAATAACTTTAACTAGAGGAAATACATTTAATAATTAATATTCTCATGTTCGGCGTATATACTGACAGTAAAAACTCCTTACATTTTAACAAAACGTCTACTTTTACAAATGCACTTCCTATTTCCGCATCTTTAACCGCTGACTGCGTAGCGACAGTAGAAGGGCGGCACCGGCCCGTGTTGCCAGGTTGGGTGACTTTCCGGAAGATACGAAAAAGAAAATAGGTACTAAGCGCCAATTAATTGTCATAAAGACGTAGGTTTAAATTGTATTCTTTCTGAGTGCACATCTTAAGTACAAATCAATAGTTTTATTAATTACTTTGTAGTCAAGAGGTATTTAGTTATACACGGTAAAATGCGCAGTTAAATATGTTTATAAAATGTCTATACACTAGCCTATACCTCTTTAAACCGAAAACATATTATACAATTTTCGTTGTGGTGAACGTTTGTAAGAAGACGTGTGGATCCCTGGATCATCCTCATAAATCTGGCAACACTGGTTAAAAAGCTGCGATTTATACTAAATATGTGCAAAAAATGTGAAATTAATTCAGCCCGTTTATGCCGAAGTAAAAAATAAGCAGTTTCGGTTCGTTATATGGTACCGTTTTTATTCAGCGTACATGTGAACGTTGTCTGTGAAAACAAACCCGTAAAAACGGACAGATTCTCTGCAGGGTCTGGACACGGCAGTGAACTCACCAGTTTGTTTCTGTGTTGTCGTCCCTTACGTCGTTGTAAGCTTCTCTAACAGCTTCTTTGTCGATTTGGGTTGCCATGTCGGACTATATTAAAGTAAACAGTTTTTTTTCATAAAATAAATCAATGGAAATAAATAAATCGACCAGGAACCACCACGGCTCTGACCCTAGCAGCTATAGGTGATGCTGAGCATCAGAGGAGACAACAGGCTTCCGTGTGTGTGGAGCAGCAGGAGCAGGAGGAGCAGGAGGAACAGCGGTGGTGAAAGAACCGGACAGAGTCAGAGGGACCAGGCGGCTGCTGAAGTTCCGATAATTTCCGGAATTTATTTTCTCCAAATGGGCGGTAGTGAAGCAAGGGAGAGAGAGATTAGAAACACAACGAGAAACAAAGAGAGAGATGGAGGGAGGGAGGGGAGAGACTGTCAATGCCACGAAAACAGACACAAATAACTTCCGGTGTAGATTTCAACATTCAGGGTTTATTCGTCAGGTGTCGCTGCAGTGTCGCGTTAACCCGAGACACTCAGTGAACTGTGGGCATTAACACTTGAACAGGTGACCAGGTAGATTAAATACACTGGGATCTAAACCAGACACCACGGGACGTATTTAAGTTGCATCTTTCTTCTACTTCTCACCCATCCCTGGCGTGTTCTCTCCTTCCATTTTCGCTTCCTTTCACTTCCTTTTTCCAATATTCGACATTTCTTAGAAAACTCCTCGGCTCCTATCTAGGAGTCCATTGTATTTTTTAAAAGTACTGGTTTATTGAAGTGGTTTATTTTGATGATAAAACAGCTGCGCTGTGAAGCCGAACGAGGGAGATGCAAATTAACAGTAAAAATAATAATTTTTGTTCCGTTTTTTTTAAATAGGCAGTCACACACAAATATATCAAACACTGCGTTTATGTGGCAGCAAATATAAAACAAGTTGTAGAGGCTAAACATAAACTCGGTACAGACGACATCTTTGTTTAAAGAAGTTGGGGATAAGGGAGGAGGTCAAAGGTCCGACTTGTCAGGAGCCATCTTTGCAGTTGTTGTATAACACTGCCACCTGCTGGGTGACATAGAAACAACAGCTTTAGGTTAAGTGTTGACATATTTAATGACAAGCCGTGAAATAAAAGTGATTCTCCAAGAAAAAAAAAGACCAATGATTATCGAACAACGTTAAACGAACAGTTCAAACGATATAGAAATTCGATTAAATAAATACGTAATATCTGGATATTAGTCCCAATACTCAATGTTCACGGTCCAACATCAAAGTTTGGTTCCATTTCCAGTATTTTAACGTATTAACGAACACCTTTGTTTGGAAATATTGATGCAATGACTTATTGTGAAAAACCCAAACCGGAAAACATCTTGTTTACACAGGAACAGGAAGTTGACTGTGCTGCACTGAAATGAAGGCGACAACAGAGGCTTTTATGTCTCCAGTGACTTTCATTTTGTCTGTTTGCGATGAAAGGATTGCAGGCAGTGTTTTTGTTCGTGTTGCTGTGATGAAACGTCTGAAATTATTTTGCTCTGCTGCTAAAAGAAAGATGGTAAGGATGCCGTAAACGTGTTGTGACGTCTGCAGTAAGGTTTGAGGTCAAATAGAGAAGTGGAGACATTTTCTAAAATCGTATTTGATGTCGACGTCTGCAGTAAGGTTTGAGGTCAAATTCTAAAATCTAAAATCGTATTTGATGACGCTGTTTACTGTCAGCGACAGGAAGCCGAAGTTTCAAAAGCACTCAGACTCTCACACCAAATGTCAGTGAGAAAACATGTAATTTTATCTCACGGAGAGCTAGAGCTGCTGGCCCGACTGCTGCCTCCTGTGGTCAGGTTGTGTAAAACAAATACTGTGTCACAAAGCTCCGTAACTGTTGTGTTTGTTGGTGGAGTTTTATGAAGTACAAACTATAATAAAGCCTCAATTAAATAAATACATACATTATTGACCTGTGTGTTTTGTCGTCTACAGTTCTGACAAAATGGAGAGCGGCAAACAGAACCGTGAGTGGCCTCAGTGGATCTGCCAATCAAAGGTTTGTCTGTGTGTCTGTGGAGAACATTGATCAGTGACAACATGGACCTGCAGCGCCACCTTCACTTTATGCCCTTTTGTCAGCAGGTGTTTAAAAGTCCGGACCAAGCTGCCGATGTTCTGCGTGGTCTCAGTGAGCAGCGGTACCAGGACCAGTTTTGTGATGTGGTGCTGGTGGTCCAGGACCAGCGTGTTCCTGCTCACCGCGCCCTGCTGGCCACCTGCAGTCAGTACTTCCAGGCCATGTTTACACTGGGCATGAAGGAGGAGCGACAGCAGGTGGTACGAAAACAAACAGTGAAACAAATCCAAACCAATGCCCGTGTTTTTAGCTCAGTGCATGTTTAGTTGAACACAGCACTGATATTCCCACAGGAATTGAAAAAAGACTGAGTATTTTTGAGTCAACAAAATATTTGCACACCTGATGATCTAACGACACACTACTGACCACAGGAGCCGCTGCCTCTTGTGGTCAATATGTGTCACTGTTCGAGGGGCTTTAAAGTGTTACTGTCGACCCCCTCCCCACCATGTGTGCAAGTGTGCAGTTAGCTGTGCAATTAGCTGTATTTAAGACCACCACCAACAAACAATTGTTAGCGACACTTCTCTGCTCATACACCAGGTGGAGCTGGTTGGAATGTCCTACCTGGGTTTGAAGGCTGTGGTGGACTTCCTGTACAGCGGTGAACTTCCACTGGACGGAGGAAACATTGACAACGTCCTTGAAGCTGCTCACCACCTGCAGGTATAAAGAAAGCCTCGTATTAGCACCCCCTGTTGGCTCGCTAAGTACAGCGTCTGATGTAACCGGTACAGGTTTGGCGAGCGGTGGATTTCTGCTGCGAGTACATGGAGAAGGACTTGAACGAGGATAACTTCCTGTACCTGCAGGAACTGGCGCTGCTCTACAGTCTGGAGCGTCTGGACGCCTTCATCGACAGGTTCATCCTGGAACACTTCTCCACCCTCTCCTCCACCATAGAGTTCCTGGACAACGTCTCTGTCCACAAGCTGTCCTCCTACCTGTGCAGTGATCAGGTGAGAAATACTGACAGTGGGATTCAACCTCACAACCTTTCATTATTTTTGTTCAAATCTGTAAAATCATTTTTGTAAGCGAACGTTTGGAACTTTGGGGAAATGATGATTTGTCGTCTCCATCAGGTGCAGCACCAAGGAGAGCAGATGCTCCTAAAGGTGGCGCTGCAGTGGCTCAACCAGACCCCAGAGAGAAGCGTCCACGCCCGACTGCTGCTCTCCCACATCCACTTCCCCCTGATGGAGCCGGTGGAGCTGGTGGACCTGGTGCTGCCGGCGCTCCGGTCTCTGCCGCTGACGGAGGAGTCCGACTGCCAGGACCTGGTGGAGGAGGCGCTGGAGTACCGCTCCAGGCCCAGCGCTCAGCCGCTGCTGCAGACGGAGAGGAGCAGGCTGAGAGGAGGAGAGGAGCAGCTGCTGCTGTTTGGAGGAGAGGTAGGGTGAGGAGGAGGAGGAGGAGGAGGAGCACTGGTTTCTCCCTCTCCCGCTGACCTTCATCAGCTGACCTTCATCAGCTGACCTTCATCAGCTGACCTTCTGTTTTCTGCAGGTTTCTGAAGCAGCCAGTGAGGAGCTGACGGCTCACGTTGGACGTCTGGACGCCGAAACAGGAAGTTGGGTGGCGGAGACGGAGCTGCCGGTCCGACATAGCCACCACTGCGTGGCCGTCCTGGGGGGGTTTGTCTTTGTGGCGGGAGGCAGTTTGAGCAGAGACAACAGTGAAGACTCCATCTCCAACCTGCTGTACAGATACGACCCCCGACACAAACACTGGACCAAGGTACGGGACGGGGGAGTGAGAGGGGACTGGGGGGGAGTGAAGGAGGGAGGAGGAAAAGAGGGTTGGACTTCTGTGTCCTCCAGTTTGACCATGTTTGTCTCCTGGCCCCAGTGCTGTCCCATGAACCAGAAGAGAGTGGACTTTTACCTGGGGTCAGTGGGTCAGCGTCTGATAGCCGTGGGAGGCAGGAACGACTCCCCCCTGTCCTCCGTGGAGGTCTACTGTCCTGCTGACGACAGCTGGTCCTACGTGGCGCCGCTGCCCAGGTCTGTCCTCAGAGAGTTCGTCCCTGTCCCACACACACACCCGTCTCACCCAGCTGTCCTTCTCCAGGTTCACCTACAGCCACGCGGGGACGGTCCACGACGGTCTGGTCTACGTCTCCGGAGGACACGACTACCAGATCGGCCCGTACTGCAAGGACCTGCTGAGCTACGACGTGTCCAAGGACGGCGAGTCTTGGGTGGAACGTCAGCCCATGTCGGTGCCTCGGGGCTGGCACTGCATGGCCTCGCTGCACCACCTCATCTACGCCATCGGAGGCAGCAACGACCACGAGGACACGGCCGAGCGCTACGACATCCTGCAGGTGGAGTCTTACGACCCGCGCCATGACCAGTGGACGCAGGTATCGTCACGGCTGCCGCTGCCCAATAGCGAGGCGGCTGTGGCAGTGTGGGCGGGGAAGATCTACGTGCTGGGGGGCTACAGCTGGGAGGAGATGGTGTTCTACAGAAGTACGCAGATCTACGACCCCCACAGAGGCTCCTGGTCCAGAGGACCAGACTTACCCAGGAACACAGGTGGAGCAGCGGCGTGCGTTTGCACCGCCAGGACCTCGACGTCACCACACAAGAAGAAGGGACAGAGAAACACAGAACAGTCCGATCCTACGTAACCACGGAGTCGCTAACGTTTTCTTACAGTGAAATTAAAGTTTATTTAAAAATGTTACAGTAAAGAGAAACAGTTCTAGAACCGACTTCACTGGTGACGGTGTTAAAGGGATATTGCAAGTTTTAATGTGTATGTCATCAAAATAAAATATCTGCTGCCTCCTGTGGCCACTTTGTGAATTGACTCATCAGTAGCACACACCTTAGTGACTGCAGCAGTGGGTTCTGCAGAACAGATCATCTTCTAACCACTAGGTGGCAGAACAGGATGTTTCTGTCTGTGTGGTTGTGAGCTAAAATCGTTGATTTTCTCTATGGACCTTTATATGGAGGACAGAGTGACTGACTGTCAGTGAGAAAAACCTGAATTGTCCCTTTAAGTCACTGTTTCCTGTCTGCCTCTGGAGAACGGATTCAACTCAGTTCTCAGGACTCTCCTGTCGTCTCTGTCTCCACACACTCACTCAAACGGGTAGTAGGGGTGAGACTGAAGTCTGGGGGAGACAAAAACAGTTTTATTAAATCAATAAGCGCTCTGATGTTCCAGATGTTTGTGCAGTAGGTGGCGCTGCTGCGTCCACTTACTCTGTGAGCCTGAAGGCTCTCCAGCCGCGGTCCAGTCTCCTCAGAGCGTTCATGTCGTTCTCACCCAGACTGAAGTCGAAGACCTGAGAACAGGAGGAGAGTCAGTGACGAGCCAACAACCACCACCGGGGGCAGCACGTCGCTCACCTTCGTGTTTTCAAGGATGTGGTGAGATTTTTCACTCTTCGGAATGACGGAGATTCCCCGCTGGATGTGGAACCTCAGCAGAACCTGTGGGATTAACCAGCCAGGTTGCAGACCGATTAGATTGGGATTACAGACAGATTAGACAGAGATTACAGACAGATTAGAGTGGGATTACAGACAGACAGAGATTACAGTGATTACCTGTGCAGGGCTGCGTCTGTGTTTTCTGGCCGTTTCCATGACAACTGGATCTTCCAGGAGTTTGTGTGGATCAGTTTCTCCATTCAGACTTAAAGACAGGTTACGTGTGTGTGAGTGTGTGTGAGTGTGTGTGAATGTGTGGGTGTGTGTGTGAATGTGTGCGTGTGAGTGTGTGTGTGTCCTCACAGATCTGAAGGTCGTGCAGGTGAACCAAATGGACTGTAGGCCGTCAGCCTGATGTTCCTGGACCTACAAAAGTCCAGCAGCTCCGTCTGCAGCAGATAGGGATGGAGCTCCACCTGCAGGACGATGAGAGAAGTCAGTGTAGAGATCAGTGAAGGTCCAGGAAGTCCTTGACAAACTTTAAAAGTCCTGAGGGCAGAGCCTAAATCACAGGTGAGAAAACATTTTCAGCTAGCGTGTAGCTAACACCACCTTAAAGGAACAGTTCAGAACTTAGTTCTTCTTCGAGAAAAGTCCAGCTCTTTAACTAGAACTCAATCTAACTACAGAACTTTTTAGAACTATTCCATTGACTCTTATCTCTGTGTCAGTGTGTGCTGCACCTGATTGACAGCAGGGGGCACTCTGCACAGAGTCAGGAGTCTCTCCAGCTGCAGGACATTGAAGTTGGACACACCGATGCTCCGCACCTTCCCTGAAGCCTGGAGGACTTCCATACCCTGAAAAGTACAGAGCGGCAGTGAACGCACCACCAACACACACACAGAGAGAGGTCAGAGGTCACAGGTGGTCTCACCCTCCACACGTCCACGTAGTCCACATCAGAGGTCAGCACCTGTCCATCCTTCTTTGGAAAAAGCTCGTCCCCGACTTTCTGCAGGGAGATTTGAAGATTGAAGTCTGTCTTCAGACCCTGGTCAGGTCTTCAGACCCTGGTCAGTCTTCAGACCCCTTTCTGCAGGGAGATTTGAAAATTGAAGTCTGTCTTCAGACCCTGGTCAGGTCTTCAGACCCTGGTCAGGAGTTTAGCTCCTGGACCCAGAGCTCTGGACAGACTGGTTGTATTTTTCCAATCAGGTCTTTTCTCAAAATGAAAGACCTCTCACACTGATAATTAATGTAATGAATCTTTGTTACTGCAGCTCGGTACCAAACGACCCACAGGTCGGAGACCTGGTCTGACCTTCAGTCCAACAGGGAAGTGGACCAGGTAAAGGTCCAGGTAGTCCAGCTGGAGGTTCTGGAGGGTGTGGTCCAGACAGACGGCGATGTCCTCGGTGGCGTGGTGAGTCAACCAGAGCTGAGGAAGAACGAAGAGTGACCGGAACTGTTTCATGGATCAACATCTAGACACAGAGGCAGAGACTCCTGTCCACACCTTACTGACGACGAACATGTCCTCCCGTCGGATGACGCCCTGCTGGATCTTGGAGCGCAGAGCTCTGCCGACGTCCACCTCGTTGTTGTAGCTGAAGGCCGTGTCGATGTGACGATAGCCCGCAGCGATGGCCGCCTCCACCGCGCCCTGCACTGGGGTTCGAGGCAGACGGGACGACTGGAACGAGTTGTAGAACACGTTTTAGATGATGTGTGTGTTTCAAATGACGTGGTTCTAAGAAGAACCCAAATGTGTGTAGAAGTCATTGATAACTGTGCTGTGAGCACCCCCTAGAGCTGAGTCTGATCGGTTCTTTATTACATCGTTAGCTGCAACGTCCTTTAAAAAACAAACTCTCTCTCACACCAAAGTCCATAGAGAAAATCAGTGATTTAAGCTCAGACCAAAGTCCATTAGTGACATTAGCTGACAGAGACACAGGAGCTGCAGGTCCAGTGCTGCCTCCTGTGGTCAGTTTGTTGTTCGGTGACTTGAATGTTTTCTAGTTGTGTTTAAACTGGACAACAAATAGTGAAAAACAGTACCAGTCAGAAGACGTCAGCAGTGTGTGATTGACAGCTACCTTCCATGTCCCCAGACCCAGCATGGGCATGTGTGTGCCGTCGTTCAGCTCTAACGTCTTGGACACCTGTACGTCCTCCATGTCCACACGGCACGGTCAAAAGAAGAAGAAGAAGAAGAAGAAGCTGCAGCTTCAGCTTCCTCTTCTCTAACGCTGAGTTCACTTCCTGTCTCTCTGTCTGTGTCTCTGTCAGCTCTGCTGGTTAATTATTGGACAGAACTGACACACTTCAGACACACAGCAGGAGCAAAGGTCACATACACACACACACACACACACTGCTGCCTCCATCGCTCAATTCAAATATTGTCTTTTGTGACTTCATGTTGCCTTCCTTAGTGACCACAAGGGGGCAGCAGTGGACCAGTAGTCCCTGTGTCTCTGTGACTCAGAACTGAAGAAGTCTCTTGGATGAGACTTAAATTCAACTATTTAACTATTTTTGGATTAGAACCTGCACAGACACTGTACCTTGTAGTACCATCTTTGACCACCAGAGGTGTTTCTGTTATAAAGCTTTGATGCTCAGCGTTCTTGTTTTTGATTTTCAAAAAATGTGTAATTTGTACAAATGAACACATTCATGTTCATATTTGCTTTGACCGAATCTCACCCATTTTCTCACCCATTTTCTCACCCGTCATCTCTCATCACCTCCCCTTATTTCATCCTTTAGCTACTATTATGTTCTAACAACACAGTGTGTCACTAAATCACAGCCTTTGAGGATTCCCTTCTTACCCCTTGCCTCCCCCCACCCTCCCTTCCTCCCTCCCTCCTTTTTCCCGGTACTTTCTCTGTCCTTTCTACAGAACTGTTCTCAACTGACGGGGAACTAAAATCCCCCACCCTGTGAAACTGTATTTTTTTTTCTAAGGTTCTGGTTCTTATGTAAGTGACCACGTGACCACAGCTCACATATGGATTCTGCTCCTGGTGGTGGTGGTGGTGGTGGGGGGGGGCATTTCCAGTTGGCAGCGTGTCTCTTGACTCTTCACCGTCTCCTCCAGAACCCGTTCTTAATCCTGAAACAGCAGAAAAATGAAAGATTTTTGTTTTCATCCTGGTTTCCCTTTACTGCAGTGACCAGCACTTCTGATTGGTTGGACAGAGAACATATATTTGTAACAATTATATATTTGAAGCACAGGAACCACACTTTCATTTTTATTTTCTCTGAAGGACAACCTGTGTCTCAACAGCTTCTCAACTGGAACTGTTTTATTAACGCTGACAGACAAACAAAAAATTCATTCCCTTCTTAGCTGACAGACCAAACATTCTTAGTTTAGTTATTCTTCTTGCCTCAGGCAAAAACAGTCAGCTAACACAGCTTTTAATTAGCTTAGTTGAAGAAGTTCTATTAGCTTAGCCCTTTAGCGTGGGCATAGCTTGAGAATATCTAAGCTTCATATTTGTGGAACATTTCGGTGTAACGTTTGTTAGCTAACCTCACAGCTCTTTAACTTGGTTCTTACAGTAGCCTCGTGTTTATGGTCCATTGTCTCAAATTTATGGTCTGTATTCCTAGTTTGGGTGCATGTTAGTTTCAGATTAGTTTGACCTAGGTTAGCTAGCTTTGTTTGTCTTGAATGCTGGGTTTAAGAACATGCTAGTCTAGTTTATTACCTTAAGGCTTAGCTTTAGCCATAAAATAAAATAATAAAAAAATTATGCTAAAAACAGACCAAACTTGTTGAGCTAGCTTCACTGCCAAAACAAATGTGTTAGCATAAAATGGACACTGGTGAACTCACAGCTGGTCTTTACATGTGTTAGAGCCACAGTTCTGCTGGTCTACATGCCGCTGTGCTCCTGTCCTCCAGATGTCTGGACTGGTTGTAGACTTCTCCCCCACTCTCCCCCACTCTGGCCCACAACAAAGAGAAAATCTCTGGTTTTAACTCAGGGGGACACAGAAGCTTCTGGTCCTCTGCTGCCTCCTATGGTCAGTTTGTGTCACTGTGGTAAATCCGAACAAAGGATTTCAAACAGTGAAGTCACAAAAGCAGACATTTGGAAACAAACAAACAAACAAACAAACAAAAGATCCAGAACCATCCATTTTGAAAAAAACCCTTTATTTATGGTCTGACTATAAACTACGACAAACACATGTTTACATGTTTTTTTTTATCAATTAACAAACAAAATAAACTTCAGTTACTTCAAAAGGAGATTATTGATCTTTACAGTCAGGTCACTAATTTTAGGTAATTAAAGACTAATGTTGAGACGGCAGCATCTGATTGGCTGCTCAGGTCAGATGACAAAATGCTACACCAATTATATAAATACATAATAGGTTCATACACATGGTTTATATAAAATATAAATAATGTGTTTTTTAGTTTCTCCTGTAGAGCGCCACCTTCACTGGTCCAGGTCGTTGCCGTCGAGCCCCAGTGGCTGATAGTGGCCCTCACAGAACTCCCTGATCCGAGAACACGCCTCCACCATCATCTCCTCTGGAACTGTCAACACGATCCGGAAGAAGTTGGGATACTCGAAGGCCTGGGGGGGAGGAAAACAGAACAGATCAGTGCTGATGTCTCAGCGTCCTCTGTCCTCTCAGGTCAAAGGTCAAATGTCTCCAGTCTTATCGACCTGTCATTGACTAGAACCTGGTCAACTCTCTGACTGGTTCACCCAGAACCAGATGTTGATCCCAGTCTGGTCCCAGGTATTAAACCCTGTTGAGGCTCAGCTTCAGTGGGACATTTAATGGACAGGTTTTTTTTTAACTGCAGGGACTGGATGCTGATTGGATACAATGAAGGTGGTCTTCTGTGTGCTGATTGGCTGATGTGTTTAAGAAGCAGAACTTTACGTTTGTTATTCTAGTCACCGACAGAAGGAACACAGGGATGACTGAGACCCAGAGTGAAGTGGGCGTGGTCTTACCGAGGTGGGCAGACAGAAGACGGACTGCTCAGTGACCATCCGCTCAGTGAAGTCCACGTCATTCTGGAAATCTGGAAAGTGATCCATGTTGATGCCCACCTGAGAGGAGACGCCACGAGAAGAAAATCACTGGACAACCACAGGACAACAGGACAATAACAGGACAACAGGACAATAGGACAAAAACAGGACAACAGGACGGCCGTGTTGACGTTGAGTCGGCCTCTGAGAGACGACTGCTGTGCTGTAGGATCTGACTGCTCTGAACTGGACTAGACTGGACTCTATGGACTCCATGACTTGAGGCAACACGGTGTACCACTGACCATGAGGTACATGGCTCCTGAGGTTCTGACGGGTCTCAGTCCTGGGACAATGGACAGGCCACTGTAACAGATCTCTGCAGGACAAAGAGAGAAGAAGAAGAAGAAGAAGAAGAAAAGATGAACTCTGTGCAGGAGAAACAGCGCAGCCACCTGGTCACAGCACCACAGTTCTCTGACCTTCAGTAAGCTGATGGTGTTGTCATAGAAGCTCTGAGGTGTGTTGTTGAAGATGCCCTCTAGTGCTCCCTGCACAATACTGCAGCCTCCCAGAATCCTCTGGCTCAGTTTGACCAGTCCCTGTCGGATCTGAAGGTGACGTGGACAGAAGCAGATCAACACCTGACCGGGACAAATCTTTACTAAGACCTAGGATGTACGGAGACCAGATCCACCTACTGCAGGTCCAAACACATCGTTCCTGTCGTGGATCAGAACCCATCCCATCCTCCAACCAGGAACCAGCCAGCGTTTGGCCAAACCCCCACAGGACAGGATGGGGACGTCGCTGCTGAGAGAGGCCATGGAGGGACACTCACAGCCAGGTAAGACCTGGAGACACGGTCAGGAGCAACTAGATGGTCAAGTCATGAAGCAGACCAATACAAATCACTGCTCCTCTGTGGTCAGTTTCTGGTTGATGGTCCGATATCTTCAGAACTTGGTGTCACTAAAGTTTTCAAACCATCGATCTCTGACACCAACGTCCAACACCATTGATTTTAGCTCAGCGCCACATGAGCAGCTGGTGCCTCCTGTGGTCACTTGGTGCCACTGAGGCAAATCTGAACAAAGAATTGTGAAGAAAATCCCACACTTGCTGAGCTAAAATCGCTGGTTTTCTCTCTGAGGTTTGGTGTGGGAGAGTTAACATGTTCCACTAAAGCAAACCAAAAAAGAGAGAGAGTAATGTTACAGGCACCTCGCTCCCCCCTCAGAAATCTGCTTCTCATTAAACCAGAACAGAATCTTGGACCAGAACAGACAGAACAGACAGAACAGACACCACAGACACCACAGACACGTCCCCCTGAGCTGGACTCTGGTTCAGAACGGGTGAAGTGATTTACAGCTTCATGCGTCATTGACTTTGGCCTGTTTTCTCACATTTCATCCTTTCAGTCCTGCTGAGTCTGACACACACACACACACACACACACACACACACACACACACACACACACACACACCAGTCCTGGTACATTGGGGGGATCATATCAACAATAAGATATTTTCATTTTATTACCACCGGAGGTATTTAAATTTCATTGTGTCATGATTAATTAGGAACATTAATATGAAAAGTTCTAAATAAAAAGTACTGGTTCTGAGACCAGTTCACTGTGGCAGAACTCATATTCCCTTTTTTTTGGTTCACCCCAAAAAGTTCTGGGGGTTTGGTACACACACAGACACCATGGCCTCCCACAGAGGTCATGGTCTCACCCCCTCCTCCCCAACACACACACACACACACACACACACACA
>NC_024312.1:4834526-4842763 GCF_000523025.1 Cynoglossus semilaevis | reverse complement strand
AACAGGACAACAGGACAATAGGACAATAACAGGACAACAGGACGGCCGTGTTGACGTTGAGTCGGCCTCTGAGAGACGACTGCTGTGCTGTAGGATCTGACTGCTCTGAACTGGACTAGACTGGACTCTATGGACTCCATGACTTGAGGCAACACGGTGTACCACTGACCATGAGGTACATGGCTCCTGAGGTTCTGACGGGTCTCAGTCCTGGGACAATGGACAGGCCACTGTAACAGATCTCTGCGTTGGTCTGAGAGAAGAAGAAGAAGAAGAAGAAGAAAAGATGAACTCTGTGCAGGAGAAACAGCGCAGCCACCTGGTCACAGCACCACAGTTCTCTGACCTTCAGTAAGCTGATGGTGTTGTCATAGAAGCTCTGAGGTGTGTTGTTGAAGATGCCCTCTAGTGCTCCCTGCACAATACTGCAGCCTCCCAGAATCCTCTGGCTCAGTTTGACCAGTCCCTGTCGGATCTGAAGGTGACGTGGACAGAAGCAGATCAACACCTGACCGGGACAAATCTTTACTAAGACCTAGGATGTACGGAGACCAGATCCACCTACTGCAGGTCCAAACACATCGTTCCTGTCGTGGATCAGAACCCATCCCATCCTCCAACCAGGAACCAGCCAGCGTTTGGCCAAACCCCCACAGGACAGGATGGGGACGTCGCTGCTGAGAGAGGCCATGGAGGGACACTCACAGCCAGGTAAGACCTGGAGACACGGTCAGGAGCAACTAGATGGTCAAGTCATGAAGCAGACCAATACAAATCACTGCTCCTCTGTGGTCAGTTTCTGGTTGATGGTCCGATATCTTCAGAACTTGGTGTCACTAAAGTTTTCAAACCATCGATCTCTGACACCAACGTCCAACACCATTGATTTTAGCTCAGCGCCACATGAGCAGCTGGTGCCTCCTGTGGTCACTTGGTGCCACTGAGGCAAATCTGAACAAAGAATTGTGAAGAAAATCCCACACTTGCTGAGCTAAAATCGCTGGTTTTCTCTCTGAGGTTTGGTGTGGGAGAGTTAACATGTTCCACTAAAGCAAACCAAAAAAGAGAGAGAGTAATGTTACAGGCACCTCGCTCCCCCCTCAGAAATCTGCTTCTCATTAAACCAGAACAGAATCTTGGACCAGAACAGACAGAACAGACACCACAGACACCACAGACACGTCCCCCTGAGCTGGACTCTGGTTCAGAACGGGTGAAGTGATTTACAGCTTCATGCGTCATTGACTTTGGCCTGTTTTCTCACATTTCATCCTTTCAGTCCTGCTGAGTCTCACACACACACACACACACACACACACACACACACACACCAGTCCTGGTACATTGGGGGGGATCATATCAACAATAAGATATTTTCATTTTATTTATTACCACCGGAGGTATTTAAATTTCATTGTGTCATGATTAATTAGGAACATTAATATGAAAAGTTCTAAATAAAAAGTACTGGTTCTGAGACCAGTTCACTGTGGCAGAACTCATATTCCCTTTTTTTTGGTTCACCCCAAAAAGTTCTGGGGGTTTGGTACACACACAGACACCATGGCCTCCCACAGAGGTCATGGTCTCACCCCCTCCTCCCCAACACACACACACACACACACACACACACATGTAACACACGTAACACACTTTCCTTCCCTGTGTCCTGAAACGTCATCATTATATTTAAGTGCAAACATATGGAGCCCAGAGAAAAGTGCACGATCACGCTGATGCTGCGTCCAATCAGATGAGATTGACAGATGGGCGTGTGGGGGTGGGAGGAGCTTCAGGATGCACTCAGCGACCTCGACTTTAAACTTTTCCACTCAGATTGTGGACCGGCCTCTAACTCTTCTTCTAAAACCAGCTGAGAAACACAAGTCCTAAAAACTGGTCTCATCGCGTGTCGACTTCCTCTTCTTCTGTTGGTGAGTCGTTAAAATCACACGTGTTGAATAAACACAGAACGTTCCAGTGTTCTGGACACGCCTCACACACTATTGGCTGGATTCAAGCCAATCAGACGAGGAAGACAACAATTGCTGCTTCAACATCTTAACCATTTAACATCAGGTTGAAAGTTCCATTCACTTCAGTGGACCAGTCTCCATGGACTTTGGTCTGAGCTAAAATCACTGATTTTCTCTATGGACTTTGGTCTGAGCTAAAATTACTGATTTTCTCCATGGATTTTGGTCTGAGCTAAAATCACTGATTTTCTCCATGGATTTTGGTCTGAGCTAAAATCACTGATTTTCTCCATGGACTTTGGTGTGGGCCGTAAACAATTCCCTCGTGAATATCAGACCCACAGGCTGCAGGTCACAGTCACCTGACCTCTCATTTTGCTAAGCTGATTTTTTTGCCCCTCCTGTCCAAACCCCAGTGACCGCCTGCTGCTGTGGCTCAGTGTATGTCGCTCTACTCACCATGTCACTGTAGATTTCATCAGCCAGGATTGGAACACAGTGTCTGGAGGCCACTGAGGAAACAACAGTGAAGACATTTTACCACTGATGACATCACTGATGACATGAGTGGCGGTCATGACATCACAGTCACTGCCGCCGGAGTTCAAGCAGGACTTCAGAATTCACTCTTTTCTTTTTGTGATCTAAAATCACCAATTTTCTCTATGGACTTTGGTCATGGACAGACGGCGGTCGTTCCCTCTCTGTGCCGCCGTGACCTCTCACCTCTGAGGATCTTCTGCAGGTGTTCTTTGCTGTAGACGGAGCCACACGGGTTGGAGGGGTTGGTGACGACCAGACAGGAAGTTCTGTCGTCGATCAGACTCTCCATGTGCTTCAGGTCCACTTCCCACTCCTTCTCAGGCTGCAGTCACCGAGACACGGCCGGGAGACAGAGACAGAGACAGAGACAGAGACAGAGACAGAGACAGAGACAGAGACAGAGACAGAGACAAACACAAACACAAACACATTTAATACATGACAGAGACAGAGACAGAGACAAACACATTTAATACATTTTAAAATGTGTTCAAATGTTTTGAACATGTGTTGAACTGCAGCCGTGTGTGTGTGTGTGTGTGTGTGTGTGTTTGTCCACACTCACCAGCAGGTCGTAGAATTTGACCTTGATGCCCATGGACACGGCCAGGGTCTTATATAAGGAGAACCCCGGCCGTGGGACCAGGATGTTGTCCCCTGCGTTACACAGGACACTGATCACCAGGTCAATGGCATGACTGCAGCCGCTGGTCAGGATCACGTCCTGCAGGAGGTTCCAGGAAGAGAGAGCACAGTCGGACATCAGCTGTTTGATAAGCAGTGTTTACACACCACTGGTTCTCAAACGGTGGACTCTGTGGAGGACCTCCAAAAACTGGGTCTGAACAAACACCGACAACATCGACGGAGCAGCTCATGGCTGAGCTGAAACTCCTCCCACCTATGATGCAGCCCACTGTCCAGTGTTGTGGACCAGTGGCCCACCAGTGACGTGACTCACATCACTGACCAGGTGGACCAGCTGAAATGGTGCGATGCCCCCAGTGGAGGTGTATAGAAAACTCCCACCTCATAGAAGATCCTGGACTAAGGAACCACAGTTTGAGAACCATTGACTGAGATGATCAGGACTGATGATTGTGGTGAATAAATGTGAAGTGAAGCAGAGAAGGAGATGGCCAACCTCTGCCTCTAGTGGCGCCTTAGGGCAACTGTAGAAGTTGGCAACTGCCTGTCGGCTGGTTGCGTAACCTGCAGGAGAACACAGCCACACGTTCTCATTAGAACCACACAGCATCACAGAGACAGTGAACCTTCTCATGTCAGGCGCCCCCTGTTGACAGTGGTGAGCCTCACCAACGGACGGAGCGTAGCCGTTGTATTTGTGCGAGTCGATGGCGTCTTTCATGGCCTGGAGCACGGCGTCGTCCGTGGGCAGGTTCCCAAACACGGTGGGGTCTCCTGCAGAACCAGAGGTTGGGCTTCGTTTAGAGAAGAGTCAAAACTCGCATCATCACATGACCCTAAGCTCCGTTGATCTGATGAAGCCCCGCCCCCTCCTCACCTATAGAGAGTGCGATCATGGGCTTGTCAGGATGTGGCGTCAGCTTCATCTCGTCCACGATGGACCTGATGGGGTTCACCGTGTTGATGGACATCTCTGAGGGCTTCACCGTCCACCGCAGCCGACGACCCTTCATCGCTTTGGCCGGTGAAGGGTTGACGTGGCCGACACCGTCTCCGTGGGCGTGGTTCTTACCGTTGACTACGCCCATGGGCTTACCACTGATTAGTGCTGTCAAGAGAATAAAAAAAAGAGAGAGAGAGTAATTACCGTATTTTACGCACTATAAAAGCCTTTAATTTTCTCAAACACAGACAGTCGCCTTATGGTCCGAAAAATAGGGTAATTATGATCTGTAATTAATTGAACTAATTAATCTATTTTTGTGTGACAGATCAAAAGATTGATAAATAACCCAAAAAAATGACTTTATAAAGTCATTGATTGTTTTTGTCAGACTTGAACAGATGCAGTCGTTCCATTTCCATTCCACTGCCTGGGACCTGCAGTTACGACCACCGTGGAGGGAATGTTTAAGATTCTTCTCTCAGGTTTGTTTGTCACCCCTACCATTGATGCTGGTTGTCTTGTTACCGCTGGTACCGTTCGTCTTCACAAAGTAGGACCGGTTCTCCATCCTGCACCCGGGGACGGGAGGAGGGGCATGAGAAAAGGGGGGAGGGGCAGAAGAAAAGGGAGGGGCAGACAGAGGGGGGTTGTAACGGCAACTCCTTCACATTGAAGTTCAAACTCGTCTCCATCTGAACAGGTTTTTTTAACGTTAACATTTACAACTGAAACATCTTCAGTTTCGACGTTAAATTCTAACAGAGCTTAGTTTTTGAAAAGTTTCGATGATATTTTTCAAATTAAAATGTTGCATCATCATCACTAAGTTAAATTAAAGGTCTGAAAATATTTGAAGTTACAGTATAAATATGAAGTGAAATATTACTGAACATTGAATTTCATTTAAAATATTTTTTTTTATATTTTAAAATATATTTGAGTAAGCAGAAGGAGAGAACATTTCTGATGTTTAACATTAACAACGAAACGGGAAAATTAAACTCCAAAAAACACCAAAAACACATCTCAAACATCAAGATGGAAAAAATGTTTTTCTATATCAGCAGTAAAAAAATGTGAAGAGTAAATTTAAAAAAAAAACATTAGAAATAAAGGACATTTTTACAATAACTCAAAATTAAACAGACAAATATTAGAAACAAGACTAAAATTTAAAGAGTTAAAAAAAGTTTTAAAAAAAGTCACATGACTGGACCAGCTGACCACATCTAAGGCTTCACTCACCTTCAGAAATATCACACTAACACTTGTTTCCAGAGAAAATGTCCCAGAGTTCAGCAGCAGCAGCAGATTTAGAGAGTGCGGCTCCGCGCCGCGTTTTATAAGGATTTCTTTGTAAAATGGGAGTTGACCCAGAATTCCATTGGTGGAAACGGAGGGTTCAGCCGCACACCCTCTGATGACATCACCAACCAGGACCACATCAAATATCAGCAGGAGTGTGAGACAGGGGGAGAGGGGGAGACGGGGAGACGGGATGGAGTTGCTCAGGTTTTGAGGGGACCGTGGCCCTGACCTTTGACCTCTGAATTCTTCCTGAACTGATGCATCACAATGCAAGACTGATCATTACAGTCTTGTAAGAGCCTCTGACAGACAGAGCCTCTGAAGGTGGATGGGGAGGGGAGGGGTGTCAGGTGGAGGGGGTGGTGAAAGAAGAGAGAGGTAGAGGCAGAGGGAGAGAGGGAGAGGGAGAGAGAGGCAGAGACAGAGGGAGAGAGAGAGAGAGACAGAGACAGAGGGAGAGAGAGATGTGGAGAAAAGAAAAACAACAACAGACGGCAGTGTAAAGTCCACTGTGTGTGTTTTCATGACATCACACACATCATTGTTACCTCAGAGCCTTTCCAGGAAGAACGCGGTCATGTGACAGTGATGTGACAGTGATGTGACAGTGATGTGACAGTGATGTGACAGTGATCTAACAGTGAGAGTAAACACATCTACTGTTTAAATATCACATTTTCTTTAAAAAAAAAAACTAGCTTCAAAAAACAAGTCTTCACTTCAGTCTGAGCTAAAATCACTGATTTTTAGTTGATGTAAAATGTTAAGCTAGCCTGTCACTCATTTGGAATCGGTTCTTATACAGTGGCAGTTCTTCAGGCATTAGCGGTTCACCGCTGCTAACGAGTCAAAAGTAACTCTGTCATCAGTTCTAGTTCTGTCATCAGTTCCCGTTTGTTCCTTTTCTTCTCCTTTGCTCAGTACTCTCTGTCCTCATTTTACTTCCATCACATAAACAAAACTCTGAGTAAATACCACTGAGCAAACACCGGAGGCACTGTTGACCAAACGGCTGACCTTCAGCCATTTTCACTGTGACACACAGCTGACCACTGCAGCAGCAGGCCCTCAGTAAACAGCGTGGACAGAAGGACAAACAAACAGTTTGACTTTCGACAACATTTTTTTCCATCTTTATTTTCAAACTTTTATTATTAAAGTTTAGGTCGTAAGGTGAACCGTAACAACTGCCCCGACACTGACAGTGCAGACTAACATGTCACGTGTAGCCTCAGAGTTGTATTGCAATTATTACCAGTCATTTTCTTATGCTGTTTTATATATTGTACATACTGTATGTGTATATGTTGTAACAGTTTTTTATGATTGATCGGTGTTGTATTTAGTTAGGAGCGAATAAATGAACAAATGAATAAACAAATAGTGCTTGTCATTGATGACTTCCTTTTATTGATCAAAATGACTTCACAGACAAAGTTCACCTCATCGTCTGTTTTCCTCATCATGTTTCCCTTCGTGCAGGCGTCCATGTATAAAACACTGTTTGAATCCATTTGGCGCCTTTAGAAGACTTCTGGGAGAATTCCTCTCTATCGGTAACGTTAAGTAGAACCACGGAGGACGCCGTGTCCCCAGAAGTGTTGACATCAATCAGCTACTCGATTGGTGTAGCACGATCACGATCACGTGCCGCCCTGAAGACGCTTCGGGCAGGATGTTTTGCGACAAATGTTTTGCTGTAAGTTTAACGTAACTCTTTCTTTTTTATGAAGTTGAGATCATGGAGTTCCCAGACGTCGGAGCAAGATGAAACGATAATCGGGTTCACCTTTTGGCCTAAAAAACAATAACTATTTCTACAGATATCATATAATTATGCTAATATCGGTCGGCTGATGTTATCAGATCTTTAGTTAGATTCTAAAAAGTGATTATTAAGATTTTTCAACGTCGACTTGTGCGATTCGACAAAATCAACAAACAGAGAAAACAACATAAACTTTAAATAAATAAATAAATGAAGCAGAGCGTCAAAAACTTCTGTCTTTTTTTTCCCACATCTGTTTCGACTCCTGGAGACTTGGTCACCTGGTCTCTGAAGGTTCCACAGCCAGTGAAGGATCGTGTTCCCGACGTTCCACCAGTACCATCACCCAGACCTGGATCTTCTGAAGACCGTGGACAGTTCACACCTTGAACCAGCTGTAGTCCAAAAACAGTCTTTTCCTCTGCTGGACGCTGGGCTCGTAGTCGGGGTCCCGGTGGAGCGAGTCTTCACTGCTGGAGGAGGGACTGGAGTAAAGGATGTTCACGTCGAAAGTAGAAGAAGAAGACGAAGATGAAGAAGAAGAAGAGTCCTGGTGGTCCTCCAGATGAGGTCCAGGGACACGCACCTCAGGTTTGATCCTGATGAGGTTCACGACAGGCTGCAGGAACGGAGACTGGAGAAACACGGCCTGGGTCTGCAGAGACAACCTGGTCTGGACCTGACGAGTCTCAGACCTGGAGACCAGTGGGTCGGGGTTTGGGGTGGAGCAGAGACCAGGTGGAGACTGAAGACTGAAAATGTCTTCTGTGAATGTTGGACAGACGCTGGGGTCTACAGAAGGTGAGAAGGACGCAGCAGGACCACCGAGGTCACCAGGGGTGTCATCCTGAGGAGCAGCAGAACCATGGAACTGTCTGGGTCTGTTGATCTGGTCCTGGGTTTGGTCTGAGGACGAGACCAGACCAGGACTTACTCTTGGACTGCTCCTCCCATTAGAAGAGACGTCCATGAGATCTACCACAGCACCTCCCGGTGGAGACGGAGGAGAAGATCTGGAACCTATGTGAATCTTCTGACCGGACAACGG
>NC_024312.1:4832901-4834503 GCF_000523025.1 Cynoglossus semilaevis | reverse complement strand
CCAGTCCAGATGGGGTGAGGTCTTCTGAGGATGACTGGAACAGTGTTGGAGATGAAGGTACAGTCGCTGGGAGCTGCTGGTCAGAACATTCCTGCAGGATGGTCCTCACCCATCTCTGGTGTTTGTAGCAGAACTGAGGTGAAGAACCAGAGACTCCTGAGGAACTTCTCTTCTTCTTCTTCTTCTTCTTCTTCTCCATGGGACCTGTGTCCTTATTGGACCTCAGTAGAACCCCAGAGGAACCGAGTGTCGGAGCAGGTTCTTCCAGAGTCTCCACTTCATTCTGTCCATGACGTGGAGACTGAGGAGAACCCACTGAACCACAGGAAGCAGCATCTACAGAAGGAAGAGAGGCCGCCGCAGCTCAACGTCACGCTCAAGTGTTTCAGTCTGAAGGAGCAGGAAGTGGCTAGCTCTAGTTAGCGCTGACGCTAACTTAAGGCTAACGTTTCACCTGACGACAATAATCTGTTTTTTTCACTGTTCTTACCCGATTTTGAACTATTTTTACAGTATATATACAGTATTTACTGCATAAACATGTGGAAAGTCATATCAAAAGATTAAATGTCAAAGAGGAAGCAGAAGAGCAGTTTCAAAATAAAAGAGCTTTTCATTTACAGTTTTATCAGCACAGCTCATGTCACCTGACTGACCATCACTGTTTGGGTCACTGTGACCTTGATGACCTCTGGACTTGTTTACAACCTGTTTTTTTTAGAATGTTGTCTGAACTGAAACTTTTCTGTGATGAAATAAAATCTCAGACCATGAATGTGTGTGATGTGTTAAGTAGAAGGAATGTGTATGTGTGTGTCCTACCACAGCGCAGCAGTGTCTTCAGTGTCATTAGGACGGAGGCGGAGTCTGAGGAGATGATGTCCAACAACCGCCGCTCCTCCTCAGAGACTGGACTGGTCTTCAGGATCTGAACACACACACACACACACACACACACACACCTTAACTATTACAAACGTCTAATCTCAATCCTCACTGTAACTCTAATCCAGACTAAATCTTAAACCTCATCCCTGATATCTGACGAATGTCCCAATAAGTATAATCTTTACCTCAAACAGCCCCCCCCCCGCCCACACACACACACACCTTGTCGATGACGGTATCTGCAGGTAGCGCCTCCTCCAGGTCCTGCAGGTACTGCAGCAGCCTCTCCTCTACTTTCTGGGCGTAATGTTCACCGTACTGTTCCTCCATCAGGTTCTGGAAGAACAGAGAACACACAGGTCACATGGTCAGGTCACATGGTCAGGTCAAGTCAGACTAGATCAACTAGAGGTCGATTATGGATTTGAGCTGATTTAAACGACAGAGTTGATTCATTGTGATTGGTCAAGAACTGAGTAAAAAAATTAGTTGTTAAAAAAAAAAGTTAAATACAGTACCAAAGTCACGTGACTTATTGCCCTTGAGGTCCTGAGGGGCAGGAAACAGAGGCATCATGTAACAAATGTAAAAACAAAAACAGTTCAGTCACATGATCTCAGCCCTTTATTAATGAACGACAATAGACGGGCGTTAATGTGTTTGACTTCAACAGTTACAATTTAAAAACCATCAATGAGGGAGTCCTGATGTTCT
>NC_024312.1:4810279-4832867 GCF_000523025.1 Cynoglossus semilaevis | reverse complement strand
ACCTTGGCATGAGTGTGTGACTCTCTATTTCTTGTTGCCTTCTGGCTCTACTTCCTGCGTCCCAGCCTGCTTTTCTCATTGGCTGTTGTCAACGGCTGTTTACAGTTGGCTCAAACATGGGTTCACTGACCCTGACTGTGTCCAGATTCAGCTCAGAAAACCTGTTTGACTGACAGCTCTGTTCTCCTCACACACTGACCATGAAGACTGTCAATAACTACAGCAGCCACTCAGCAGCTGGGGATTGTGGGTAACCTCATGGTAAATAAGGTATTTCTTCTTTTGAAGGATGTATTTTTCTGTTTAGATGTTTTTGTTTGTCTTTTTTGTTTACCTTCATATAATTTTTCCGTTGTTTCTTGTTCATGGCAAGTGTTTGGGCAAAGGTTCTGAAGTCCCTGATGTTCTTCTTCATGAGGAACCTCTCATGCTGAGTCTGTTTGAAGAACAACACAAACATTTTTCGGGAAGATTATTTTAACATAAAATTAAATTATAAAAAGTACAAAGTCAAAATTAAAACACAGTTCTTTAAATGGTGTTCTCAGAAAAAGAAACAAATTCAGAAGGTTCTAGACCAGAATCTGTTTTAGTCAACATCATGAGACTTTGTGACTGCCCTGATGACCACACACACCAGGTGACATCAGAGTCAGAAGACTAACCAGGTGATCACTTACACACTGGTCCTGGTACTGAGGCAGTTCCCTCGGGAAGAACTGATTGATTTTTAACATAGTATCAACTGTTCGCCCCTGCTGCAGCATCCACATGACCACCTGAGGGCGACAAACACAACACACTGAACTCCACTTCTCTCCGTACACGCTGCCTCACCTGAATCATCTGTAATACAACTTTGATCCAGTAGAGGGAGCTCTGAGTCAGTTTTTACCCAAACTTTTTTTATAAAATATTCAAAGAGAAGGGCTTGATTTAATTAACAAATGTTTTAACGATATTTCAGGTAAGTTAAATGAAATCGAATTTCAACAAAACATACGATTTAGCCAAAAGATATCACGCAAATGTAACCTATGTCAACAACACCAGCTAAAACAGGACGGTTGGATCCTCACCATGGTCTTGAGTCCAAACATGAGCTTCATGTGTCTGAGAGGAGCCACCAGTCTGGGCAGAAGTCTGTGCGTAGTTTCCAGAAAGTTCACTACTTTGTCAAAGTGCTGAACGTCTCTGTTCTTCACGATGTAGAACATCTGAGCTGAGGCCACTCGAAGCCTCCACGAATCCTCTAAATTGAGAGGCTGAGAACCAATGTCCGGCCAATCACATGAAGCCATCACTGAAAAGGAAAAAAGAAACAGGAAACAATGATGAAAAGTTCAGGATTAGCTGAAGAAGAGACCGGAACTGACTACCACTTAATAATAATATATAAAATGTGTCTCAAAAAAGACATGAAAAACATGAATTATTTATAATATACATACATTATTTTCAAATATTGCAAAGGTTTAAAAATGTTGTAAAGATAAAAAACGAAATTACCATATCGGATAAAAGCATTTGCATGAGTGTTTTTTTTTAATTAAAAGAATTACAGATAAAAACTGTTAATATTACACATGTTAAACATCACGAAATGTCTGTTCCATATAGAAAATGGTTATTGCCATTTTTAATGCTCTTATAACCTTGTAATTAAAAAAACAATTGAAAAAAAGACATGAAAAACATGAATTATTTATAATATACATACATTATTTTCAAATATTGCAAAGGTTTAAAAATGTTGTAAAGATAAAAAACGAAATTACCATATCGGATAAAAGCATTTGCATGAGTGTTTTTTAATTAAAAGAATTACAGATAAAAACTGTTAATATTACACATGTTAAACATCACGAAATGTCTGTTCCATATAGAAAATGGTTATTGCCATTTTTAATGCTCTTATAACCTTGTAATTAAAAAAACAATTGAAATATTATATATTTATATTTTATATAAATGTTGCTAAATAGTCCAATAAAAAAAGCCAATTTCAGGATATTTATCGTAGAGTAAAAAGTGAAACCGAAGCCCACCTTCCTGTAGGTCCAGGGTCTTATGAGCCCAAACATACTCTATGATCCACAGAGGAAACTTTTTAAACGACTCCACTTTAGTGACTGCGTCGACAGTAAGCACTTCTCTGTCCTCCATTACCTGTCGTGGAGTGGACACCTGGGTGAACCGCGGTATTTAAAACACCGTAGGTCGTCAATATCGCCCGCTCCTCCGCCCCCTCCCATCCTGCTGCTGAACATGTACTGACAAGTATCGACCGTCAACATCCAAAAAAAGACTCTACGCCTTTATTTGGAAAGGCAAAGAATCATTTCCGGGTCGTATTTACATATACATCCGCTCTTTTAGCCTGTGTAAGTTCTCAGTCATCCAGGTCATCTTATCCAAAAATAGTTACATCGAGGCCATCATACTCCGACCATTTGCCCCCGATGTAACTATTTTTGGATCCGCTCTTTTAGAAAATAAATGTTGAAATATCAATTCCGTAACACAAGGACCAACCTGTTCGGACTGTTATTGTGAAGGGAAAACCCGGCAACCGGAAACAGCGGCCAACTAACCAACATGGTGGCTGACAAGGACGGAGAGAGAAGAAAACATAGAAACAGAAGTATTAATTAAAGGACTATTCAATGGAATGTTTGTGTTCCGGTCTGATATTTCAAATAAGAAGAAAATTAGTTAATTTCGTTATTTGTCAGCATTTACGGCGGGAGTGTAGCGTTCGTATAGCGCGTCCTCTATAGCAAAAGTACACGGAGAAACTCCGTGAAGACATCGGTAAGTTAAATATATATATTTTATTTTTTTATTTTGTTACTTTAATGTGTTAACTGTTTCCTTCATATACGTATACTTCAGTTTCACAAACTGGCCACAGGCGGCAGCACCGTCTATGGGTCCATGTGAGCCAAAGGAACTGTTAATCTCTGTGGAGTAACTTTAAACCCTGTTGTTCCCAGGCTGCAGCGCCACCATGAACCTGAGATCGTTGAAGTCTACACTCCATCTCTCTGTGTCCACTCTCAGACTTTCTGCAGCCAGAGGTTCAGCTGTACGTTTGGCTACAGCGACCCCTGCTGGTCTGTCTCTGACCTCAGGACCAGCAGCAGCCTGTCCTCGATGCTACTGCAGCCACGTCAAGGTGCGCTCCTTCTTCAGCTACATGAAACGAAAGGTCATAGCTCCGCCCACTCCACCATACAGCCACGTGTGCCATGTTGGAAACCCGGTGCTGCGCTCCTGCGCCGCCGCTGTGGACCCCGCAGAGGTGACGGGGCCTGAGGTCCAGGCGGTCATCAGCACCATGGTGAAGGTGATGCGTAAACTGGAGTGTGTGGGACTGAGTGCTCCCCAGGTGGGGGTGCCGCTCCGGATCATCATGCTGGAATATCCTTACAGCATGTTGGAGGAGAGCTCGGTGGCGTCAATCAAAGCCCGCGGTCTGTCGGTCCAACCTCTGAGGATCTTCATCAACCCGGAGCTCAGGGTTCTGGACGCACGGACCGCGAGTTTTCAGGAAGGCTGTGAGAGCATTGTCGGGTTCTCCGCTGTGGTTCCTCGGTTCCTGTCTGTGGAAGTGTCTGGTACGACTTTTATTCTGGTACAATCGTTTGTATTCAAAGTCTGGCTCTAGGGCCACTGATGGCACTGTACTGGGACCGTTGTAGTGCGCCCAAACACGATTGCCCCCTAAAGTCCAGATTCAAGGCGTAGTGTGAGTGACATTCCTTCACGCTTCGGCATGGAGCGATGTTAGCTTTGGATGTTTGTATGGCTTTTTACTACATCGTAGCTAACCTTTGTGATCATTTGGCTAACAGACTGTTGGTTTAGCCCAGGCTGACATTTGTGCTGTGACTTTTTGTGGTATTTCTGCAGGTCTGAATGAAAAAGGCGAAGCGGTGACGTGGAAGGCAAGCGGCTGGCCTGCCCGTATCCTGCAGCATGAGATCGACCACCTGAACGGCGTCCTCTACATCGATCACATGGACACCAAGACCTTCATCAACATCCACTGGCCGCAGCAGCTGGAATGACTGTTCTGTCCCACAAGGACCAGAACCACAAACAGTACTCTGGACTATGGAAATGTGGCGGAGGAGCGGCACACAGCCCCCTGATTGGTGGAGGAATTTTGTTTTATGTTTTATGAAAAAAATGAAACCTGAATGAATCCTGAGCTTTGTTGTTTCTGACCAATCACTGAACAGCCTGCAGTCATGTGACCAAGGTTATGTAACTACACTGACAAGGACCAGGATCGGGGACATGTCCTGGACATGAGTCAACACGACTTTTCATGTTCACTCACGACAAAGGCAAAAAACTCCCAACACTGACCACAGGGGGCAGCCCCTGTGTCTGTTGATTAAATCATACAATTTTTCCATGAGGTTTGGTGTGAGTGGTGATGTTTACAAGCTTTAGTTTTCAGTTGGAATGTTTTGTCCAACAGTGACATAAAGATGTGATTTATGTTTTATAAAAATGTTGTTGATGGTAAATTTGACACATACAGAAAATCAGAAAAAAATTATATTTTTTATCGTGTTTCAAACAACAATTAGCAGTAACTTTTAAGAACAAGGTCATTCAAAAATGTGTTAAATGTGTAAAACAAAGACAGACAAAAAGTTGCAGTTACAATACTACATGTAACCACTAGGGAGATGTGGACAATCTCAGTGTTTGTTTTGAAGAAAAAGAAAAAACCCAAAACATTTAAATTTTTTGATTCACAGAAATTCATCAAAATACACAACAAACACTTGTTTAAATATTGGAAATATTTACATTTTTTTACAAAAATTGATTCACACAGCAATCAATCAAATTTTTGGTTTTGATTGATTGATTGACCAGAAACTGTTTCAACCCCCAGTGGTCAGAGGAAGAACTGAACAGCAGTCATCATGAAAGAAATTCACATTTTTACATTATTAGAAAGACGACTACCAGGCAGTGGAGATGTCATCAATGTCTTCATCAGTGACATCTAGTGGTGACATCTACTACATTTATGATACTGTTGTTGTTGTTGTTGTTGGTTACAGTCATTATTGCTGCACTAAGGACAAAAATAGGAACCAAACAAATGAAAAAAACATCAACTCAGTCAGGTGACTAGGGTCATGTGATCATAAAGCTCCGCCCCCACTGTCCTCGTTGTTCAGTCAGCTGCCATTTTCTCTATGTGTTCACTCAGTAACTTGTACTGTTCTGGAAACACACACAGAGGAAGAGGTGTGATTTTACTGATGATGAATACACACACATCACACACACACACACACACACACACATCTCACCTGGGTTGAGGTTTCCAATCACAGCCTGTTTCTTCAGGAAGTCCTTACACAGCTTCTCACTCAGACCAAACGCCAACATGTTGTGAGTGAATGTTCTGGAAAAACAGGACAAATGTCAAAGATAATCACTGTCTGCACCTTTAACTGGTCCGACCTCACTACTGCTGATACTATCAGGTCTAACTGACGGACCATGTTCCCACATAGTCCAAGGTCTTCATTAAAGCCCATGTAAAAACAGCAGCAGCAGTAACAGCAGCAGTAACAGCAGTAACAGTAACAGCAGTAGCAGCAGCAGTAACAGTAACAGCACCAGTAACAGCAGTAACAGTAACAGCCGTAACAGTAACAGCAGTAACAGTAACAGCCGTAACAGTAACAGCAGTAACAGCAGCAGTAAAAGCAGCAGTAACAGTAACAGTAACAGCAGCCGTAACAGTAACAGCAGTAACAGTAACAGCCGTAACAGTAACAGCAGTAACAGCAGCAGCAGCAGTAACAGTGTCTTCTCACCCCAGCTGACCGAAGGCGATGTTCTCGTCAATTTTAGAACGATCCTCTCTCTCCTCCACCGTCATGTGACACCACTTCTCCCTGCAGTGAGGAGGAAGATCAGGGTTTAGGCTCTACAGATCAAAGTCAGGACCAGAGGCACAGAGGTTAAAGGTCAAGGACTGTTTCCCACACCAAAGTCCATAGAGGAAATCAGTGATTTTGTGTCAATGAGTTAAATCTGAACAAAAGATTACAGCGACATCCTTCTTCCTCTTTCTCTTCCTCTCTGACTTTCATCACCATCACTTCACTTCACTTCTCTTTGTTTGAATTTTTGGGGGCAGCAGTGTGAAAAGTGAAAGGTCAGACCTCGGGTCTTTGTCTTCGTCCTGCCTTCCTCTGCAAGGCAACGAGGAACAGGAGGACAAGGAGAGAAGGAGAGGAAGAAGATAAGACAGAAGGGGGAGGAGGAGAAGAAGAAGTAGACACGGGGATGATGCAGAGGACAGGTTTCTCCCTCTCACTTTAGATTCTCAGGTTTGACTGACTGCTGTCACCTGGTGGTTGGAGAGCGTTTCTTCCTCTCACAGTGAACAGCATCAAAGAAGGCGGCGTTCCAGAACCGGAGCGAGTGCCTGAGAACGGAGAACAGAACGCTGAGCACAACAACAACAACAACAACAACAACAATTTTGTTGCAGGATTTGGCGCCCCCTATGACCACTCACCAGATTGGCTGTTGCTTCAGGTGAGTGTACAGGTAAATCTTTTCTCCTTTCTTTTCCACTGGAACCTCGGACACTGAGGAGGCGCAGGAGGGGGAGGAGCAGGATGGGGAGGAGAGGAAACATGAGTGAAACATGAAACACTGCTGTGACGTCCAGTCAAACTCTGTCCTCTGTACCTGGAGACATGGACTGTAGTTCTGTTCCTTCTCTGGAGACCAGAACACAGAGAAAGGGAGGGAGGGAGGGAGGGAGAGAGGATGAAGGTTAGCCGTGCAGTCATCACTGCTGTGATTGACAGTCACAGTGAGTCTCCATCTCACTCAGTCTTTGGGGTCACGTTGCTCCTCAGTTTACTCTCCAGTCCTCCGAAGAATCCTTTGACGTCAGTCCTGGACGTGTTCTTCAGGAGGCGCTCGGCCTGGTCCTTCTTCCCCGACAGCCAGGAGTTTGCTTTGTTCAGGTACAGGTCCAGAGCAGCGGGTGGAGCACCAGGCTCCAGCAGCTCTGACGGAGACGGACGACACTTCCCTGAAGGATAAGAACGTTGACAAACCCGACTGTTAACAGAAAAAAACTGTCCTGACGTCTACAGCCACGGTCATCGTCACTGTCCGTCGGACGTTAAAACTCTACACACCAGCTCACTGCTAACACACTAGATTCAATCAAGATTTATAAAAAGTCACTGGTCATACCATGACACTACACACTCCAGTACAGTAGGAGGCAGTATGCGCCTAAAATCGTTGGTATTGACTCACTAATAAACAAAGATGTCAGGTCCCTACGAAGCCCAAGTGACATTCAGGTGTTAATACGAAACGTGGGAAGAAAGTTCTTACAAATAAAAAAAATGTTGTTTGTGTCTCACCGATGTAATAATAGGTGAAACACATGGTCATGAGGTTCTTCGCTGGACTGTAGTCGTCCACCTGGTAACACCTGGAACACAGTCATACTGGTATTAAAAACATGATCCACCTTTAATAGAAGTGTAAAAACGACGTATTTCAGTTCAAAGTTCAGTTTAAATAACTTTTCAATCTTGACTGAAGTGTTCGACTGAACTACAGTCAGAAAAACAACAACAACAGGAACAGGAACTCACTCAAAGAGAACAAGTGCAAACGACTGGACCAGTCTGTAGAAGGAGGCTTCACACACACACTTGGAGTGAGAGCGCTGTGGAAACACACACACACACACACACAGAGTTTAATTTTTTTACGAATCATTAATATCAATTAACCCTGATGATGATGAGGTCAGGCAGTAACTGGTCATTGGTTTGAAGAGTTTGGAAATTGAACTCCTGACCTTGCACCTGAAGGTCAACCCACTGCACCACCTCAACAATCACTGCTGAGTTTTACTCTCATGATTCCAAGTGTGAAGGTCAGTGGTCACGTCTTCCTCACCTGAGCGCTGACATACTGAGCGAACCACTGCCGACCTTTGGTGGCGTCTCCACTGCACAGCTGTCCAAACAGAGCCTTCTCCTCCTGGTCGAAGTCCTCCCTGACCACACACACAAGAGACCACACTGTATTTAATGAAAAAGTCAGAAGTAGGGATGTTCGACATTAACTTTTTTGCTGATATCTGATATGCCAATATTGTCCAAACACTTCCTTTCCAATTTCAATATCAACCAATATTGATATAAATCTGGAAAGCATTCTGCATACAATCCCCTGATTATTAAAATAAATTTATAAAATGAGCTGCAATGCTGCCATCTAGTGACTTTGACTTTCATATACAGACGTTTTTTGCCTAAAACTATTTTTACTGCACACATCATTTGGCCAAACCCAGGCATTGGGTTAATGGGTTTTCACTGTTGGAGGAAAAAACGATAATAATTCTTACAAATATTACATAATTATGCTAATATCGGGCCGATAATATCAGGTTGATAATATAGGTCGGCTGAGCTCATCGGACAGGCCTATCCAACAAAATAACCAAACGTTAGCTTGGATGTAGTTAAAAACCACCTTAGCAGTAAAACAACACCAACAAAAACAGTTAGAGCCAAAATAAGGAACACTGGAAAACACTGTTGGTGTCTGTGGAACAAGTTCTTCCCACGTTCTGTTCCAACACCCACATCACTAACTGATCTAAAGTTTGGTTTCTGTCGACTCTACTTACTTTCCGTGGAAAATCTTCTGTACGTAGTCCTTCATGAACGTCCTCCCCTCCAGTGTCTCAGCATCAGCGTCCTCCCTGCTGTGTGTAGATGAAGACGAAGACCTCCTCAGTGCCCCCGTGTGGCTCGGTGACTCCATGTCGTTCACACTGTCCGCTGACTCTGTGGCATCGCTGTCGTCACCTCCTCCATCTTCCTGGTATTGAGAGACGTCTGTGTCCCTCAGGTGGGCCTCTGTGGAAGACCCTGAACCGAAGGTCTCTCTGTGACCCTGCTGTTGACCTGCGTCCATGCTCAGGACACTGACCTCTGCAGGAAGGTCAAAGTCTATCAGGTTCTGAATGCTGACGCCCTCCATGGTCAGAAACTGGAACAGCTCCTTTTATTAAAGTGTGTTTCTCCCTGCAGGACCATTGGGGGGTACTGTCAGTGCAGTCCCTCCTCCCGCCACCTGAGGGCACTGACACCAGCAGTGCTCACACAATCAGTGCATCTGTGGATGGAAAAGACAAAATAATGGAAAGGTTTTACACACAGTCGGTTTTAGCCAGTCCAGTGCCTAAGGTGAGGTTGTGCTCTGGCGCCACCTATCACTATGCATTGTATTTTTTTTTCTGAGTGGTTACAAGTTTCTCAGAACTCATATTACGTCTGAGCACCAAATGGTTCACTGAAATGTAACTGTGTGTGTCTGTTGCCACACTTTGACAACAGACCTACCGGATGTTTCTGCCAGTTGAAATAGGTCAGATGTGAAGTTTTCTTTGTTTCCTGTTTCAGTGGTTGTCAGTGAAGTCAACATCCTGTCGTCTGTGTCTCATCTAAACTAAACTAAACTTAAAGTTTAGTCTATGTTGACAATTGCCCTAATTTAAGAGTTAGACTACAACCACACGAATCATCCAGATTATAATTGAATATCACAGGCACTGTTATGACTTTGACAGTGTCCGTGGTTCTCGCCGTCCTTCTGGTGGTTCTCTGTTTCTCACCTAATGGTCGTCAACAGAAAAAAAGTCTTTGAAATAAAAATATTCCATTCACACATTCACCTGACAGTTAGAGACAACATCAGACTTTAGTTTATAAAACATTCCCTGAACCACACCAGAGTCCATAGAGAAAATCAGCAATTTTAGCTCACTGAGACATTAAGAAGCTGCTGGCCCACTGCTGCCTCCTGTGGTCACTGCTTGTCACTGTGGGAAATCTCTCTCTCGCTCTTTTTATGATAAACATATACGCAGATAATATATATCACATTTTTTCCGCATCACTGACAGATTTATTACATTACAGTGCAGCCTGTGGACTACATCTCATTCACAGGGCACTGATGTCCTCTCATTACCCACAATCCTACTGGATAAAAGAGAGATAAAGAGACAGTGGATTTCCACTGTGTATAATTAAAGAAAACAACAACAACAAAACACTGAGTTTGGTTGATAAATATGTTCGGGATTTAACTGTGTCTAACTGTATAATTCACAGTCCATCGTGTTGTTTCTCACTTCCTTCCCGACTTCACGTTATAACGTCGTCGAGGTGCGCCCTCCTCTGGAGTAGTAGGGAAAAAAACAACCATAGATGGTACTGAATGGTAATGGATCATACTGGAGCCGTCAGGACCAAGTGGACGTGAGTCACACACCTGATAACAGATGCTAATTATAGCAGAGGTGCTAGCATTTACTAGCTGTTGTCTGATAGGTTGTTTGTAGCAGCAGATTCACGGTGCAGCTTTATAAACTATTAGTGTAATAAATTATTGTAAATGTCAGGGTCAGTCTATTTGAAGTAGTCCTTACTTAGTCCAGCAGAGGGTGGTCTCGCTACAGACCAACGTTAAATCCTGAGTTGGAATATTTAATATACTGTTGGAGAATTTGGACCATGAATAAGAAATCAATAGTGGATGATAAAAATAATCGATTAATCACGGCAGTACAGCAGACGACCGGTGACACCACTGCTGCTGCAACGTGACGTTTCCTGAAAAAGTAGAGAACGCGACGGAGCCATTTTCAGGAAGAGGAGGGGGAGGAAGAGGAGAAGGAACCTCGAAGGTTCGTCAACCAGGAGGGGTCACTCTAAGGCGGGGGAACCACCGGTGTCTCACGGGAGAAAATAAAAACACGTCACGTTAAAAACAACGACAAGAGGAAAAGCAGGGGGAGCAATTTAGCCGTGACACAACACGTACACAAAGAGCGTGTTTAAATAACAATTAAACCGAACCGTATCAGTAGTAAATAATACAGAGCAGTGAAAAAAGGAATAAAACTCACCTAGAACAGGACACGACTGAAGAACACTGACGAACCTCACGTCTCTGCTGCTGTTTTACTCTAACAGAGTGAACACTCCACTGCGCAGGCGCCAGCCACCCCACCAAAGGGGGACCCAATGACGTGGACAAACTACTCAGCCAATCAGCAAGAACCAGGCCTCAACTCTTAGAGCTGTGGTTTTTTCAAAACAAAAGCACATATGGGTGACGTTTATGTCAAAAAGGAAAAAATAAATAAAAACATGACACATTTATAGAGACATATCAATAACTCCATAGTAAAATAGAATTAAAAGTTTAACAATTTACCGAGTCTGAAATTCAATTCTATAAGAAAGTAGTCAATAATTCGATAAATTCATCTGAATGATCGTTTAGCTTTTTGGGTAAAGCATATTCTAGAGAACGTCGTTGTTTTTTTGTTTTTTTTTTCATATCTATGTAAAACTTATAGCACGTTCATTTTTGCTAATTTTTTTTTTGATTTCTTGATTTTATATTCTTTAGTTGTTTTTTTTTAATATACCAGTTTTTGAGCACTCTTTGGACATTTTATTCCTACATGTTTAGGTAACACATCAGTTTGTACAATAATGACTACAGTGATATGATTTGTGTCAGAGGAAACAGCAGTTTAGTCAAATCAAAGTGGCTTTTCTCTCTCTTTATTGTTTTAAATAATATTAATAACAATCAAACCACAACTTCTTCGACCAATAGACTCCTGTGGAGCCTCAGTGGGCAGATCCTGGCAACAACCAATCAGAAAACAGTTGGATGGCATCCACAGGGAGATAGTGATCAGACCCTTTTATCATATTTTAGAATCATTTATAAACAAAATTACAAAAAAAAAAAGACGATGCAGCAACATGCAAAAAGATAACACAGGAAACTAACGTCGGATTAATCGAATCGTAGCAACTTAAAAGATATTGTGGATGAAAACGCTTTGTCTTGGATTACAGTGCACTTTGTGTTAAAAACAAAAACAACCGCACACACAGAGATGAAGGCGAGGAAGAGGACAGGAAACAGTTTGTCTGTAGGAGGAGACAATGACTATATACACTGTACATCAGACAGGAAACCAAAGAGCACGAGGTCCAGGAGTCGGACCAAAGATGACTGCACAGAAAAACCATCATGGCACTCAATAAATAAAAGCTTCTGGTGGTTGGACGGCTAGCTGTTATCTTATTGGTTGACGTATAAAAATGTGGACAGGGCGAAGATAGAAGGTGACAGAGAAACAGTCGACCGTCTGATTTTACCACCAACACAGAGGGAATTGAGAGAATGTTCCAGTCGTCCTGGGATGTGGAAACTTTCCACCAAATATATTGAAGTATCCTTGTAGCGCCCCCTGGAGTTGTTTTCTTATTTGGTCATGAACTCTTCTGAAAAATTCAACATATCTGTGGTACACTTTTCTCAAACGTTTGGCTTCTGTGTCTTTAACACAGTAATGTAAAAATGTATGTTAGCTTGCTACCTAAAGATATGGCTACAATGCTAACGTTAGTCACAAATACTAAGCCACATTTTTTTCCCTTTTTTGGTGAGTGTGCTACTGGTGGTGGACTGAACTAGACTAGTTTAGCCAACATGCTAACAAACCCACACTAGGATGTTAGCTTAGTTAGTTTTTGTGTAATATAACCTGTTAACTTGGAACTTGTTAAGTTCTGTATAAACAAATACAAACAGTAGGTGTCACTCTTACCCCAAATGCAGAAATTTAGTCTGACATCAAGGTAGCACTAACGCTAAAAGTGATCCTACATACAGAGGCTAGTGTAGACGTTAACAAAGGACTCGACCTGAGACAGAGTTTTTAATGCTACTGTATCATCTGTAGCTGTGGTTCAACTGGGGCACAGGTACCCTTGGGGTACATGAAGGCAATTTAAAAAAAGATTGTAAGCAATTCTTGGTAAAAAAAATCATTGGCTCTAAAAAGAATATTAAAAAAATAATAAATAAATATCCCCCACAGCAGAAGGGATCGACTCCAACTGAGCCACAGTCACAAGACCTGTCACCTGTCAATCACTGTCACAATGCTGTTGAAATGTTGGGGGGCGGGGGATTTGGTGGAAATTCCGAAGAATATATTTTTGGTTCTGTGGAACCCTTGAACTTGAACTCTGCTGACTTTCTTATCGAGTTCACGTAGGTCGAGTACCAGGAACCATTAACGACCAAATACCAGGTTTGGCTAGATTTGTGGAAACTGGAAAAATTTGTGTTTTTTTCCCTGCTTTCAACATCTGAGGCAACTGGAACAGACCCTGACAGGTGGGGGCAGTGTGGGGGCAGTTACCACAGTAAAGGAGGGTATTAGCAGGATGTGGTTTTTAAGTCTTTCAGGATAAAAATATGTACAACAAACTTGTCTCATTCTCAAAACAAAATTCCAAAAGTGTCAGACTGTGGACGAACGTTCTTACAGTTAAATAATCAGAACAGAGAGTTTAACAAAACATCCACTGGAGGCACTGTGATCCTTCACTTTGAACTCAGCGAGGGAGTGCGGGATTAGGGGCGGAATCAGTGACAAGATGTCGTCCGTGTCTCTCCCCAGGCAGGTTGGCTCCCAAGTCCCGCCCACAATTGCCTGACGGAACAAAACTAACCAAATTCAACTGTTTTTGGTCTTTTGCGTTTTTTCTTCTACTTCGCAAAAAACGTCAAATGACAAAAACAGAGAGGGAGCGATCGTGAAAGCAGGAGATATGAAAATATACAACTCAGCTGGTGATGGCTCCGCCTACACATCGCTGTGAGCCAATCCCATGTTCTTCACCACCAACGATCTGGTTCAGGAGAGAGAGAGAGAGAGATCCCTGATATGGCGCCCTCTTTTGTTGGCTTCTGGTGTCACTTCATTAGACAGAATAAAAGTGTTTGTTGGTTGTTTTTTTTTCTTTGTTTTTCATAAATATCAGACAGTCCCAGACTGCCACGGCTAATGCTACAGCTACAGTCCTATTAAATAGCGACAGGACGTCGTGGTGGGCGGAGTTATGTACAATGAAGACAAAACAGGAACAAACGTGGCCGCGGTTTGTTTCCTGGGCGCTCCTGGAACATGGAGCACGCACCACGCCCTCTCTCCGTCTGTTCTATAGAAACACACAGTATATGAAAGCACAAACGTCTGGAAAAATATGTTCATTCAAGTTGATAAAAACCCTTTTTTCCTCAGTTCTTTCTCCCGTTTTTTTTTTTTATCTTGTGAATTGAAGGGGTTTTAGGCACAGTCTTCTTCCTCAGGAGGTAGCACCTCTTTTTTTTGTTTCCCCCAAAACAACGACCGGAGCGTCAGCCACGGAGACAACTATCTTTACAAGTTCTAATGAGACACCATCAGTGTGCAGATCAGAGAAGAAGAAAGTGGAATGTGAGCTGCAGTGTCCAGATGTTGCCACATGGCGGCAGCAGAGAGGGGCCACGATTAAGGGCAGCGTGGTGAAGGGTGTGGAAATTTCCAGGGTTCAATAGGAGAATGGAGGGTAGACGGGGAGACGGGGAAAGATTGCACGTTATTTAGGACGAGGGGCGGAGACAGAAAACTGCTCCATGATTGGCTGGCTCCGCCTCCTCTGATCTGAAGTAATAACAAGGTCCAGGGAAGGACAGGAATTGACCAGGTCCATGGTCACGTGACAGTTCCTCTTAGCAGACGACACCGTGCTTTGGCGATATGTGTGACTCTGATGGAGCCCCCCCCCTTCCCGCCCCCCCCACTGGCATATCACTTCTGGTCACATGATCCTGGCATCGTCGATGTCATCAAGAGTTCCTGGTTGTGGCGTTAGCAGTGATGACATGGTGTGTGTGTGTGTGTGTGTGTGTGTGTGAGAGTGTGTGTTCGTTTACAGGTGGGTGTGTTGATGGGCGTGGCCAGGCCATCACCAGGCCTCAGTGTACCGAACGTCAACGTCCTTCAAGTTTGGCAGTTTGGCCTGTGAACAGAGACAGAGATATCTGTTATCATCAACATCAACTTTCTCCTGCATTACCCAGAAACCTCAGATCAACCACTAGATGGCAAACTCTGGTGACAATCAACCTACATGTCAGACTCAGGGAACAGCAGTGTTTAATTTTACAGGTCAAAGGTCAGTCAAAATGAAATAATCACAAACACGAAGTATTAAAAAGTCTGTATTTTAGAAAAACGTATTTAAGGATCAGACATCATCGTGTCTGTGCTGCAGTACCTTGAGGTCCTCATAGGTGTCAGCAGTGAGTTTGGTGCTGTTCATGTTCAGGCTGCACAGACTCTTCATGGCTGAAACAAAGACACAGAGCAGTTAAAGGGACAGTCCAGGTTAAAAGACGTACAGTCTGGGACACAGGTGGCGCTGTGGTCAATAAAAAGACAAAAAACTGAAGAAAATCAGTGATTTTACATTCATGTGATTTACATTCAGTGAGGTTTTTATCCAAGGAGGATTAACATAATCAAGCATGAGGTTCCTCTGGTTCCGAGGCAGGCGTGTTAACCACACTGTGGAACCACTAGCCATTTTAGCTCCGTTGTTGATCCACTGCTGCTTCAAATGTGTGACTTGATGTTTGACATACTTTCTTCAGATTGCACTCAGTGACACAAATTGACCACAGGAGGCAGCAGTGGACCATCAGCTCCTGTGTCCACTCCTGTAGAGACCTTTGAACTGTCAATAAGTGATGATAAGGTATGTGTGTGTGTGTGTGTGTGTGTTCTCACAGCTCAGAGACAGCAGCCCAGCGTCAGTGACCGGAGTCTCACAGAGGTTCAGGACCTGGAGACAGGCCAGGTGTTCAGACAACAACCTCAGGCCTGCGTCCCCAAACTGAGGACACGGAAAAAAAAAACAGAAAAAAACAGATTAGTGTTAGAGCGTCAGAGGAGTGAGTGTGTGTGTGTGTGTGTGTGTGTACCTGTGTGGACCACAGGTTGAGCTGCTTCAGTGAAGGCAGTTTGATCAGCTGCTCAGCACAGGCACTGGTGACGTTGGTGAAGGCCAGACTCAGGTTCTCCAGGTTCCCGAAGGAACCAGAACTCAGCAGCCGAGCCAGATCTGCATCCTGAGTGTGTGAAGAACACACGTACTTTAGTGAAGGGCCGACAGACAAACCTCAGAGCGAACAGCTGACCAGAGCGAGAAGGTTCTGACCGTGGACTTGGACGGCAGCGTCAGTCGGGTTGGACCTCCTTTCCTTTGCTGCAGGGGGAGAAAACAAGGTCAGGTGAGGTGAGTTCTAGGTTCTACAGGGAGAAGTTCTCCATTCTCGCAGTAGGTGGAGCTGTGAACCGATATGATTTACATGGACATTTATGAGTTCCGCAGAAGCTGTTATTCAACGAGGAGGACCAACGATGAGGTCACAGAGAGGAACGGGATTCACGCTAACAACTGTGGTCCGGTTTTGCTGGTATTTCTTGTGCTGTGTGACCCGATGATCCGGCCCAGTCAGGTGGGCTACATGGAAAAGAGGAGGGGCCCCAGCACTGAGTCTTAAGGAACTCCCGAGAAAAGGTGGTAAGAGAACGAGAACTTCTGCTAACTCACTTTATCATTCTGATGTCTAATGTGTGTGTGAGTGTGTGTGTGTGTGTGTGTGTGAGTGTGTGTTTTCTCACTCACCAGTTCCTTTAGCTCCCTCTGGCGGTCACACAGCTGCTCGTACATGCGCAGCCCCACCTGGGTGCTCTCCAGGGTGGAGATGATCTGCAGCTGAGTGTCTTTGTTTTCAATGATGTTGTACTCCAACATCAGACACAGGATCTACACACACACACACACACACACACACACACACACACACACACACACAGGGCTGTGAACACGTGTTCATGTCTTTCACCTGTCCTGAGGACCAGTCTGGGACACACACACACACACACACCTCCACCATGGTCTGGTTCCCCCTCAGGGCCAGCAGCATACATGGACCCAGCTTGTTCTCTGCCAGGGACAGGAGGAACTTCTTGGTCTTGTAGCAGGAGCCCATCAGGATGTGGACCTGGAGGACGAGGAGGAGACAAGGAGACAAGGAGACAAGGAGACGCAGGTCTGTCAATGAGACCAGTGCACCGAGAGACGCCACAGCTGCTGGTTTCACCTCTGATGTCTTCACTGTTCACTGTAGTGACACAAACTGACCACAGGGGGCAGCAGAGGACCAGCAGCTCCAGTGTCTCTGTGAACTCACTGTTTTCACTGATCGTGTGTGTGTGTGTGTGTGTGTGTCCTTACGCACCATACTGGCAAACAGTTCTCCATCATCGTCACAGGCCACGCCCCCTGGACTGTAGAGCTGGAACCAGCCGTCTTTACCTGAACGAACGCTGAGTAAACAGGAGTGAACCTGAGGAGACACACACACACACGCACACACACACACACTCACTATGAGCACTGTGATCCACGGCACACACACATATCCAGACACACACACACACACACACCTCCTGGCGGGGGTCCTCAGCGAACCTCTGAATCACATACTTCAGTTCTCTGTTTGGACAGAGGAAAATAAAAATGTCAGTTTTTTAATTGGGTGAAAGGAGCTGATGATGTCACAGCTGAGTGTGATGTCATCACTACTCACTTTGTGAACTTGCCGTGAGCCAGAGCCCTGTAGAGAGACAGACGGGGTCGGGGGGGTCGGGGAGGGGGGGGGAGAGAACAGTTTTCACTCTTTAAAACCTGCGACAAACAAAGTGAGCTGCAGACTTCCGTCAGCAGGGGGCGCACACAGCACAGTTGGCCGGGTGTTCATATTACATACAAGAGTAAAAAAAAAAAAAAACTTCAAACTGCCGACATTTTAAATTAAAGGTCTATTTTTTTTTGACTTTTTGTCGTGACAGCGCTGACGTGACGTGACATGTTGACAAGCGTGACCCGTGTACACCACCGCGTGCACCGATGTTCCAGCACGTTAGTGCCTGACTCATCGGGGGAGTATTGTTGCTTCTCCTAATGACGCCTGAAGTCATTGACTGGGCAACAGCAGCCCAGCTGGGCCACATGTGGGTCCCAGCCCAACTAAAAAAACACAAGTAACAAACTGAGACGCTGCTAATGAAGCCGTGAGCGAAGCCGCGGCCCGCGGCCCACGCCCGCGGCTGCTTTTGGCCAATTATACAGCTCCCCCTCTGAGGACGCCACTGTCGCTCCTCACCCCCAGGGGGCTCAGGGAGGGCCTCCACTACGTCGGCAGTTGGGCCCCAGCAGAGGTTTCTAAGAAGCGCAGAGACGTCCCTGGAGACACTGACGCCACCATGAGGCGGTGAAGGAGACTGAACCACGTTTAAAAACTCTCATCATTAAAACTGACATCTGTGTCACAGTCAGACTGTGGATTCAAATCAACCAGGAAGTCGTTTAGTTACGTTTAATTCATTCATTATTGAGAGAAGAAGAATGAATTTAAACTATTTAAACTTTTAACTATTTAAAAACTGCTTGTGTGAATTTACTTTTTAAAATATTAAAAGTCCATAGAGGAAATCAGAGATTTTAGCTCAGACAGTCAGAGTGGTTAATGAACTGCTGCTGCCTCCAGATATTCAAATACATTCAAATAAAACTGACCACAGGGGGCATCAGTGGACCAGCAGCTGGTCATTCATGAAAGACTTGAACTTAAATACTAAACGGTGTCTGTGTGTGATCCACTCACTCTTTAGGGAAGGGGATGGGCTGCAGCAGACTGGCCAGAGCAGGTCTCCAGTCGTCGTAGTCTGACCTGTGGGTCGCAGACGCAGCACAAACACAGAGAGGAAAAAAAAAACAGTCATTGTAAAATCCAACAGTGGAGGGCGTTGCCCGAGTGACTGCGGTCAGGAAACAAAAAGATGGAGCGTTAGCTGTAACGCGAGGCTCCGATGACGCAAACCTGCGATGTGGACTGAAAGGAAGCTACTGTGGACGGCATCACGTTACCCAGAGTTGAGTAACATGGTCTGCAGCCCAGACTGTGGACCAGCTCAGATGTTATCACGGCTGCACCGCTCACATTCACTCTGTCCTTCAAAGTCGTCGTTTTTTCATCTTTAGTTACCATGGAAGATTAGCGCCCCCTTTCTGACATGTTTGCTATGGTAAGCAAATGTAAATAACATAAAACAATCCTCCGTCACTGAGCTGTTTGTAATAAAACTCATTCAAACAAACCCCGCCCCACCCCCCAAACTACACCAGATTAGCTAACCCGACGTCCGCGCGGCGTTCGATGGATCGTGTGTGAACTCACAGCATCTTGAGGATGAGGGCGAAGCAGCCCAGCACCCGGTCGGCCTGCGCGGGCAGCTGGATGGACAACGTGTTGACAGCCGGGCTGACCAGCAGACAGTCGATCAGGTTGGGCTCGCTGTCGCCCCCTAAAGGCGCGCTCTTCTTCTTGGTGTTGGCAGAGTTGTTGTTGCGCTCCAGCTCCACCAGGATCTCACTGGAGTTGACGACGGAGGTGGGAGGAGAGAGGGGCAGCGAGGGTGTGGGCGAGGAGGAAGAGGAGGATGACGAGGGTGCGGTGTTAGAGGGGGGGGCGGGCTGGGGGCTGTTGGACATGGGAAGGAGCGTCGCAGTGGCAGGCGGTGGCGTGGGAGGCTCAGGACGCAGCAGGCGCAGAGGCATCGGAGGTTTACGCTCATTCTGCTGCTGACAGCCGTTCCTGATCTCCTTCAGGGAGGGGGAGTTGTCCCGACTGTGGGGGGAGGAGCAAACAGAGAGAGAAGTGACCGACGGTTAAAATCAAATCTATAAATTCAATAGAAAAAAATGGAAATGAACTCTGAACCTGAATAATTACAGAGTGGAATAAGAACAGACCAACATCAGCAGGTAGAGGGAGCTGTTTCTCTGCTAGATTTACAAACAATAATATAAAAACCCTACTTTCCTGTTCCTGGGGCAGTAAATCCTCCTTGTTTACCAAACTTAACTGTTACCCTGATGGTACGTTGCTAAGCTAATTTCAATTTAGCATTTTTGGCAGCAACACTTCCTACGATTAATTAAAAATCAATGCTAATAAAAATAAAATGACACGAGAACGACAGGGGCTTAGTTTAAAATACACTAAAATACTACATCAGAAGTATAAATATTAGACGGTAAGTCAAGATAAAAGTAGCTGAGCGCTAGCGTGGAGGCGAGCTAACAGTTAGCCCATCCCGAGGAGTTGATCCAGAGACGGTGAGTTCATGTCTCTGTTGATTCAGCTGCTGCCCACGTTGTTCACGTTTTAGTCTCTGTGTTGATTAAACAAACACACAAGTGATTGTGGGTAATTTCCCGTTCCATCGTGAAGGAAATAAAGAGTGATTTGCAGCAGAGGCTGCTGGGAAATCTGATCAGCGAAATGAGACACGATCTGATTTACAGCCAGGAACTCATTCATCCTCAAACATCAGAGAGGATTTCCTTCACCAGAGCAAACACACACACACACACACACACACAAAAACACACACGCACGCACACACCGCCTGGTGACCTCAGAATAATAATTCTGAATTATTATTACTGTAAATATAAAGTATATTTTTATGTTCTGACCAGCGTCGCAGTGGAGGATCAATAATCTCCACTCGTCTGATTTCACTTTCACTTTTTTTTAATTTTCTGATTAGCATCAAGCTAACCTTTAACTACTGCAACTCAATAACTGTGCTCGTGTTCAAATTAAAAGTTATTGTGCCAAGACTATAAATGTTCCAGTAATTTTCCACAGAGACGCTGTGTTTAGGTCTCATCATCATTAGTGTCTCCTCTCATGTTGTCCTCTCTCGCCCAGGAGAGACAAACGTCTCATTTTTTCCCCAGAAGTCTCTACTCACAGAGGACACATCTGTCCCCTGACTCCCTCCTCTCTTCCCCCCTTGATTTTCTCGACAGACTTTGGTCGAAGCTCAAATCACTAACTTTCTCGGCGGACTTCTGTGGCCTCGTCCGATTTGTTGGACGTGTGTGTGTGTGTGTGTGTGACTGACCTGTTGATGAACTCCTCGTAGCAGGAGTAAATGGCAGCGAGACAAACTGCCACCAGATTTGGCAGAACACGAGGATGAGGACACTGTCCTGTTGGACCGTGCATGCTGAAACACACACAGAGCAGAGAGTGTCCAGAATTAAAGACGGGGTCAGTTCCTAGCCCTCTGCTGCTGATTGGACAGCTGCTCTCACCTGTGGACAAACTTCTTGACGACCTCCATCCCAGCGTTCAGCTCGTTCAGAGCCAGGATGTACTCCTGGGTGAAGAGACGCAGTCGAGGACACTTCCCAAAATCCTGCACAGAGGACGGAGCAACAAAACCACAGTCACAGCTCTGGACCAGGAAACCTGGGTCCAAATACCAGACCGGATGAAACAGCGCCCCCTGCCTCCCTACCATGTTGTGTTTGAGGATTCTCTGGACCACAGGAGTGAAGACTTCAATCACCACCATGGACCGCGGCCGCTCCCGACAGTGCTGCGACACATGGCAGTGACATCATCAACAAACAGGAAGTAAGAAAAAAAAACAGAGAACAGAGAAGAAGAGCAAACAGGAAACAGCCTTACCTTACAGAAGAACTCACACAGATCAGGGGGGGGGTGGTTGTTCTCCAGGAGAGGAGCGATGGCCTGACACACACACACACACAGAGTTAAGCTAACATCATGAACAACCTGCACATGCAAGAAACAGCTAAAGGTTAGCTAGCAGGCTAGCCTGATAACAACTCACCACGATGATGTTCTCGTGGTCCTGGGCGCTGAGGTTCGAGTTCTGCGGCACAGGAACAACAGAGATTATTGATCTGAGGGCTAACGTGGGGCTAACGCTCAAATCTTTTTTTCTTTTTTACAGGGCCTTACACAGACTGATACTGCAGTTCCTACCTCGGCCAGCAGGGTGGAGATGATGTGCAGCGGTGCCTGGTGGATGGACTCGTCCTGCAGGGGGGAGCTCAGAGCCATGTCCACCAGCGCTCGGATCTCCTTCAGCACCACGTCCCAGCGACTCGGGTTGTTCAGAACTTTCCGGTACTTGTAGATCTTTTTCTGCGAGGTGTGACAGCAGTGACAGGTTTGAAACCCCAATTAACCACAAGCACCTTTCTATCAGGACCAGAACCTGGAACTGATAAGAGAACACACACAAGTACCGACTCACCTTCCACTGCAGAGAGTGAAACCACTGGTCCCTCAGGTAACTGTTAGCAGCCTGTGGTTTGAACACACACACACACGTACCTTTAGCTAATTCATGGTTAGCAACAAAAGTTAGCCAGAGGCTAAAATTAGCTAAGCATCTAGCTGACAATCTAAAACACGGCTAAATTACCCAAACGATGACTAACGTCTTAACACTGGCTCAAAGTTAGTCACTTTCCAAAGACCCAGGAGAATCCCAGCCAAAATGATGGTTAAGTTGGCAAAAAAGAGTCAAGAATGTAGCTAAAGGTTAGCTTAGCTCTAAATACCTGCAGCAGGACGGTCCCACCAGGAAAACTCAGCTGGACGCAGTACTTGGGGGCGTTGTCCCAGGACAGGAGCTGCAGGTCCTCAATGGAACTGTAGG